>NC_092085.1:11286059-11926412 GCF_043229965.1 Drosophila suzukii | reverse complement strand
ATTGTCATCTATTGTAATAAATGGATTTAAGAATAAAATGCAGACTGACGTTATATACACAGATTTTAGTAAGGCCTTTGACTCTGTCAACCACTCTCTTCTCTTATTCAAATTAAATCAGCTTCGGTTTCCATGTAATCTATTAACTTGGATTTCAAGTTATTTGAATGGTAGGACTCAGAGGGTTATATTCAAGAACGCTGCCTCAAAACTGATCTATGTGACATCTGGAGTGCCACAGGGTAGTCATTTGGGCCCTTTGCTGTTTACTTTGTTTATTAACGATCTTCCCTCTATCATAATCGTGTACTAATGTATGCTGATGATGTTAAGCTTTGTTTATCACATAATGATATAGCGTCGGGTTTCAACTTACAGTCAGATATTGATTGTTTTCAGGGATGGTGTGAGTATAACCTTTTAAATTTGAACTGCCTTAAATGCAACGTTATGACTTTTCATAGGGGTACTCCTACTTTTGTTAGTTACTCTCTTCAAAATACGCCACTCGATCGTATATATTCAGTTAATGACTTAGGCGTTCTTCTGGACCCAAAACTTAAATTTGACTGCCACATAATGTCCACTGTCAGCAAGGCCATGAGTGTTCTTGGGTTTATAAAGCGTTGGTCAAAAGAATTTGATGACCCTTATACAACCAAATTATTATTTACCTCCCTTGTCCGTCCTATTTTGGAATATTGTTCTTCGGTTTGGAGTCCACAATATCAAGTGCATATTGACCGTATTGAGTCGGTACAAAAAAAATTTCTTCTTTTTGCCCTTCGTAGTTTGAACTGGGATCAAAACATAAGGCTACCTTCCTATCAGAGTAGATTACTATTGCTTAATTTACCTACCCTTGCAAATCGTAGAACAATGCTTGGTACTATTTTTATGCAAAATCTTATAAGAGGTGATATTGATTCTGTAGAACTTGTAAACCGCCTAACTTTCAATGTTCCTGTTAGACTAACACGAAATTATTATCCCCTAAATTTGCCACGATGTACATCTAATTTTTGTCTGCACGAGCCCTTTCGCGTTCTATGTAATAATTATAACAACCTTTATCATTTAATTTGCACTTCAACTTCTATCCCGGTACTAAAAACTAATATTTTAACTCATTTGCTTCATTCTTAGATGCTTCTTTTATTTTCATTTGTGTCCCGTCTCTATTTGTTTTTTGTATCTTCCTCGCGAACTCGTATTTTTTGCCCAAATTGATAAAAGGGCCCCGCCCGTAACAAGCACGTGCTTGGTGTCGTTGGGCCACTTGTTTGTACTGCTCGTAGTGCATCAACGTCCATCATATATTTAAAGTAGTCTTACCTGATGGACATGTGTGTAACTAAAAGAAATAAAACTTCTCGAAAGAAACAGGACCACGAAGTCATTTTTGGATTCGATTATGTTGTTCATAACTTAAAATTGAAATGTGGTCTGTCAACTAATCGAAAATTTTTGCCGATGGTTTGGATGCAGCAAAGTAAAAATAATTTCATTGTAACTTTAGATTTAGGAAATCAGATAATCAGTACGTTTTTGTGATTAATCAGTATGGTAACAAAATTGAGTCTGATTCTGAGTCCTGGAGATCATTACTAAGATTAGGCATATTTTTTACTACATTTTTATGTTGGAACTCCATATTAAGACAGCAAGTAATACATCTTTACAATAATCATATTATTCCTAAGTGTGTATCTTTACAAAAATTTGATATTCAACTATCTGATTTAGAAGGTACCTATGATAAGGATGTGCAAATAGATTTAACACGATTATGTTTTGAAATTTCAAAAAAGATGCGTTCAGAAATAAAAAGGGATGTTCTTGTATATAAGCAAGCATTATTGACTAAGCAACCATCGTCATCAAATAAAAAATATCACTAATAAATCAACACCTTAAGATGAGCAAACAACAAGTTGTCGATGAAATTCATAAGGCAGCGCGAAAAAACTTTATACGGCGAATGTTCGTTCAAATAGGGATAAATGACACATGACAAATTGATTTAGTTGAAATGATACCGTTTTGGAAAGAAAATAAGGGATTTTGATATTTACTGACCGTTATTGATACGTTCCAAAGTATGCATACGCCGAGGCAGTTAAGTCAAAGTCTGCCCTGGATGTAGCAGAGGCAATGAAATCTGTTTTTAAAAAGAGTAAAAGTACACCCAAGAATATTCAGTCAGATCAAGGGAAAGAATTTTTTAATTCCACTTTTAGGAAATTAATGGATAAATTTGATATAAATCATGATCATACTTATACGCATCTCAAGGCTTCTATATGTGAACGCTTTAATAGAACATTAAAAAATCGTATGTGGAAAATGTTTAGTATGCAGGGTAAATATAAGTGGATTCATAACATCAATTATCTCGTAAATCAATACAATAATTCATATCACCGAACAATTAAAATGAAGCCTATAGATGTCTGCACGAAAAATGAAGAGTTTTTTTTAAAATCGGTATATAATATACCAAAAATATTTCCAAAACATAAATTTTTAGTATGTGATTTTGTTAGAATAAGTAAATACAAGGGAGCATTTATGAAGGGATACGAACCTAATTGGACCACAGAAGTTTTTAAAGTTTTAAAAGTCAAGTCTACATACCCCGTAACATATGAAATACAAGATTATATGGGTACCCCTATTAATGGGTCATTTTATGAAGAGGAACTTCAAAAAGTGAAAGACAAAAATGCTTTCCTAGTAGAGAAAATACTAAAAAGGAAAAATAATCAAGTGCTTGTAAAATGGAGCGGTTTCGATTCCAGCCACAACTCATGGATATCTGTAAATGACCTGCTAAAGTAATAATTTAATTTTGTATCTATTTATCTACAAATTTTTATTCTTATAATATAAACATATAAACATTTATTTAATAACGGGTTTAATTTTGGCTACTACTTCTTATATGTTCAATATTATAATGACCATGAGCCAATGTATTACAGTTATCTGGTAAAATAGATCTCTTATCATCCTTTTAATTAAGACTTATTTTGTTCATAATTTCAGTATAGAGGATGTGCGACCTACTTCGAATAACTCGCTGGGATCCATAAAATGTTTTATTATATTTTATACATTCTATATAATCTTCATGATTCAGTTTTTTAATAACTGATTTTTTAGATCCTTTAATTTTTTTATACATTCGTTTTCGTTTCCTTCCTTATCAACTAAACAAGAGTATGCCTTAGCCTTAAGTCCAGCAAAAGAAGTCATAACCCTACCTGCATGTTCATCCTTCATTTTTCCAGGTTCCGTATTATTAGCTTGAACTATATTAAATTGGTTTTCTAGTTTATAATTTGAGGTATCGAATCGTTCAGGATTTTCTTTTATAGTTTCGTTCGGCCAAAGAGCTAGTGAGATGGCTCTGAGGGCGCCGAGCTGAAGGCTACCGAACGGGTCGCAGGTTGCGGATAGCGAGCGCCCTGGTTCTCCAGGGTAGCTACGAATAAGCGTGGAAGTTGGACACGGCCCGGCTACCGCCAAGCCCCCAACACGAAGCGCAAATAAGTAGCCCCGGACAGTCAGCGGGTATCTGCGCCGTAGCAGTACCGACGTCGCGCTTGTGCTGCCGCCTCCGACAAATAGCTCACACACACCCCCTTCCCACACTCTTTGAACCTACCTCTTTCCCACCCACACAACTCATCTCACCCCGGGCTGGACTAAGGTGTCACTCGTACCGTGCCGAGAGTCAATCTGGCTGGGAGCCCGAGTCATCAAATAACTCAGTCTCAAACGGTGAGCTCAGGCAAGTGGCGACCGCCTGTTCTAAGTCAGCCTTACCCGGGTACGGCGGATCTCTGCCCGGGTGGACCTGTCCTTTCTCCGCAGCTCGTGGGATTTAACATGGAGAACTTAACAATTAATAAACAAAAAGACTGCACAAGACGAGAGCCCGACACTCTTATAAAGTCGGAAGTCGTAACCAACGACGAAAGTAAGAGCAAGATCACGGCTCTGACTACCCCAGTCCACGTGACGTCGACCCCTGCCAAGGCCAGCGAACAACGCAGCCGGCTAAGCCCAACTCGCCATAGCGACAAGCTCAAGCCTCCCACCAGCGTAGGTGCGGCTAACCAGCCACTCCAACCTGAGGGGAGGCAAAGGAGTTTAAGAGGGTACCACCTAACCAGGCAGGACCTCTTGAAAGAAAGAAGGCTACTAGGATCCTCAAACGGCTGGCCACCAATCCGATACGTGAGGATCAGACTTCGAAATTGGATTACCAGAAAATCCAAGAGGACATAGCCTGGGCGAAGGCAGTTATCGCAGATTTCGACATCGCTATGACTACCAGCAACAAGCGAGAGAGGTCGATGGAGTCAGCTCAACCAGCGAGCAAGAAGGCCAAAGTACCCAACCGCGGCACATGGTCGAGATCCTTTGCGGAAGTGGTTAAGGATCGGAAGATCATTGGAGTCATCGACCAGAGCGATGAAGGCGGAAGGATCCCAAGAAACCATTGGGGTCTGGTTAGACGGGCCCTTGCGACAGTGGCCTTGAAAGTGCTGGACGAAAACCCAGGACCGCCCCCCGATTGCACAGATGCAGGGTGGTACCAGGGCAACGTAAAGTTGATCGCCTGCGAAGACGAGAGATCGGCAGCACTCTACAAGGCTGCAATTGACAAAGTCGGCGAGGTCTACCCCGGGGCCAAGCTGGCAGTTTGTGAGGCTGCGGACATCCCGTCTCGACCGAGAGCGAGGGTGTGGCTGCCGTCGGAACCATCGGAACCAGAGGCTATACTCAGCCTGCTGACCATGTTCAACCCAAAACTGCCAACAGACGGTTGGAAGGTGGTCAAGGTGGAGAAAACCGAGCGAGTCACCATGAGCGTGGTTATCCTCCTAAACCAGGCCTGCTTGGAACCCCTCGCAGCCCAGCAGCACAGAGTGAACTACGGGTTCGACAAGGTGCAGCTTCGTATTTATGACACCTATAAAACAGCGGCAGACAACCTGGCTGCCTGTGCGTCGTACGAACCCCCGAGCGACGACGAACCAGATCACGAGGAGGCCACCCTCACCGGCTACGTGTCAACCGACTCGGAGCTGACGGAGAGCCTGAAACAGCTGTGCACCCAGGACACAACCCGACCAGGGCGCTCTGTCCTCCAGGACATAGCGGAGGAAGCGGAGGGTACCCAGCCCGACCCCAGTCCCAAAGATGGTGCAGTTTCTGCAAATTAATATGCGCCACAGCAAGGCAGCATCCGCTGCCCTCCTCACCCGCCTGGCAACAGGCAACATAGACGTAGTCCTCATTCAAGAGCCATGGATTGTTGGTAACAACATCTGTGGCCTATCAACCCCCCTATACAAGCTATTTTACACCAAGGACAAGGGTAAAACCAGAACCTGCATTCTTACAAAAACACACTTTAACACATTTCTTATTCCACAGTTTAGCGAAGGCGACCTTACCACGGTCAGACTGGAGCTAAACGAACACACCCATCACACCATAGCATCATTCTATCTGGCTCACGACCACGAAGGGCCACTACCAAACACCACTACACAAGAACTCATACGCACTCACTCATCTAAGGAACTCATCCTGGGTGGGGACGCTAACTCACACCACACACAATGGGGAAGTACAAACACCAACGAAAGGGGTGAGTTACTCTACGACTATCTCCTTCAATCAAATCTATTCATCTGCAACAAAGGTAATGACCCAACTTTCATCACTAGAAATAGGAGGGAAGTACTAGACATTAATCTAATATCTGATCCCTTACTTAACCAGCTAGACGCGTGGAAGGTGGGGATCGAACACTCATTCTCGGACCACCGAGAATGTCTAGAACATCCTCCCGCCGAGAACATAACTAATCTAAGATTAACCAACTGGGGATACTATAAAAATCTCCTCAACAGGAACCTACCCGCTCCTCCGACACACATACGCAACCGTCAAGAATTAGATAGCCTAGTTAACACTTTTACTGATATCTGCGGTGAGGCCTTAAAAAGGGCTTGCCCAAGTAGAACAGTCAAAACAAAGCACAAACCCCCATGGTGGAACCCAACCCTAGCGAACCTTAAAAGAGAGTGTAGAACTTACTTCAATAAAGCTAAATACAACAATAGCGAATCCTCCTGGAATCTATATCATTCAAAACTAAGCCTATACAAAAAGGAAATAAGAATATCAAAACGAAGAGCCTGGGCTAACTTCTGCAGTAGCATAGAATCTACTGCGGAGGCATCCAGACTCAGAAGAATTCTAGCTAAAGCTCCAGCTACCATTGGCTATCTTAAAACCAATGCTGATGGCTGGACGGAAAACAGTCAGGAAACCCTTGAACTACTGTTAGACACACACTTCCCTAACAATACCCAGGTAGTGGAGGAGAGAGAGTTGTGAAAGCAGAGAGTGCGGGCGCGTTCTAAAATCGCTCCGTTTATTCCTTGAAGTTTTCAGCTTAAAACCAGAAGCGCAGCTTGCCATCCGGCGTGGAGCACTCGGGACACGCACCTGGACATCAGCTGGTGGACGGGAGGCCGTGGACGACATCCAGGAGCAGCTTGGGAATCTATCCCCAACAGGTTTGGCGGCCAGGCAGGGGCCGGTCGTAGATGAGGGAGGGGAGGCATCTCTGCCTCTTATTACTTCCCACTCGTTGTTTGTTTAGCAGTTGCCAAATTTTTTCACTCGCGCTTTCTATTTTTGCAAACACTGAATCAGTGGTGGAAAGCGCTTGCGCGACCAGCTGATCGTAGTGTGCGAAAGGGGCTGCGGGTGCTATAGCAGCAAGCTTCGGACAGGGTGCAGGCCAAGCACATAAATAAGTGCGTGCCGTAGCACGTAGGGAATTTTGGGTGGCTCTTTAAAAAAAAAAAATTAGAAAATAAAAACCATAAGCCTTAGTACTAAGACTTATCCTTTTTATTAAATAATTCATAAAAATTTTAAAGTCCGATCGGAAAACAGCAGATACTGCGGGTAAAGATCCAAGCTTACTGCAGTACCGTCGAACTCCCCAGGCGGGGAAATGGCGGGCAGGGGATCGGGGGCACAACACCCTGGCGCTAGCCTAGGGGTTGGGCCAACCAATAGTGGAGGCACGCCGGCAAACAAAGGCCTGGCGGCGCCGGCTAATGCCGACGGCTTCCACACGCCTTTGTCCAGTCTACCTGACTGGGCCAACACGGGAGCTGACCCTTTTAAAAAAAGCAGCGTAATGGCGAGATCGCCAGAAAAAAGGGAGGAGTGCAGTGGCAGACAGCCCGGCACCCCCCCAGCAGGAGATAAAAGCAGCCCAAAAGCTGCAGATGAGGAGCAGGGGGATATGCTGAAGCAGCTGACGGGCCTGGGATCAAAGGCCAGGGAGCTGAAGAAGCTAATGGAAGGAAAGCGTTCCATTACTAACCCCATGAGGGATATAGTCGACGAAATCGACTATCTCCAGAGGGAAGTCCTGTCGGCTGTGCAATGCATAGTCGAAGAACAGGAAAAAGCTAAGGAGATAGAAAAAAAAAAAACCTGCGCAGAAGTGCTCGCGAGCGGCACCAGCAAGCGACCCAGGGGTCATGAAACTGGGATGACGCTAGCGGTACCAGCGAAAAAGGCGATGCATAAGGCACCGGCAAGTGATGCCAGTCAAGGTGCAAAGAAAGGGAGACATGCTGGGACAGTTAGCACCAGCAAGCCCCAAAAACCTGGGAAGAAGCCAGAGGAGTGGACACAGGTGAAGCAGAAGGTCCGGAAGCCCAAGGTGCGACCGCCACGGAACGACGCGATAGTCATCGCAGCCTCTGCTGGAGGGTCCTATGCCGACATCCTTAAAAAGGTTAAGGCTGAACCGCAGCTTAAGGAGCTAGGGCAAGCAGTACAGGCCGTTAGGCGAACAGCAAAGGGGGAACTCCTAGTGATTCTAAACAAGGTTTCTGACCCTAAAACCGTAGAGCTTCAGACCACAATGAAGGCTGTCCTGGGCAACAATGTCGACGTCAGAGCGCTGACTGAGACAATGCTGATCGAGGTAAAAGACATCGATGAGACCACCGACAAAGCAGACATCTTATGTGCGGTTCAATCACAATTTGATGTGGAACTGCCAGAGTCCGCGGTGGTAAACCTAAGGGTGGCATACGGAGGCACCCAAACCGCCACACTAAGAGTTATGCCCGACATAGGGAGACGACTCTTGGAGAAGGGCAAAATTAGGCTGGGATGGACCTGGTGTAGAGTCCGCCCAAAGCTAACACCTAAAAGGTGTTTTAAATGTATGGAGTTTAACCATGTAGCAGGGAATTGCAGGGTCCAGGAGGACTGCTCAAAATGCTGCTACAACTGTGGCGCAAAGGAGCACCAAGCCAGAGGCTGCAAAGCAAAGGCCTGCTGCATGCTATGCAAACGCAAAAAGGAGAAAGATTGCGATCACCCAACAATGAGTGGGAAATGCCCGTACTTCAGGAGGGCTATGCAAGGGCTTAGGGGTAAATGAAGTTCCTTCAGATTAACCTAAACCATTGCGAGGTTGCCCAATCGTTGCTAGAGCAAAATGTCATCGAGAAAAACGTAGACATGGCACTCATAAGCGAGCAATACAGGAATAAAAATTCCGGAGAATGGGTAACAAATAATAGTAAAAAATCGGCAATATGGAGCTGCGGTAATCCAAGGCGACAGATTAGCAAGAAAAAATGCGGAAATTGCTTCGCTAGGGCCCAAGTGAATGGTATAGCTTTCTATAGCTGTTACCTGCCGCCAAGCCTTAGCCTCCCCCAGGCAACATCTGCGCTCGAAGAGATTGCAGAAGACGCCCGGGAAAATCGCCCCGCCGTAATTGCCGGGGACTTTAATGCCTGGGCTACGGAGTGGGGCTCCCCCCGAACCAACGCGAGGGGAAAGGCGCTACTCGAGAGCTTCGCCGCACTTGACCTAGTGCTGCTGAACTCTGGAACAAAACCGACTTTTTCAAGAGCCGGCACCAGTTCCATCATTGACCTCACATTTGTGAACACTGGATTGGCCTCGGGCTCCAGCTGGGAGGTTAGTGACACCTACACGGGTAGTGACCATGCAGCAATAATCTGCACGATAAATTCTAGAAGTGGCCCACCACGAGTCCCTAAGACCGTGCCAGGGTACAAAATAGAAACGCTAGACGTGGAGATGGTACAGATGTTGTTCGAGGACCTCTCCACAAGCGGCTCAGCTGAAGAAAGGGCAAACCACATCGCAGAGTATACCAAGGTAGCCTGTGATGCATCTATGCAGAGAAGAGGGAAAAACCCATCAAGAAGAAGACCTGCATACTGGTGGAACCAATCCATTGCGGAAGCCAGGAAAGACTGCCACAGGGCAAGACGCGCATACCAACGCTCAAGAGGAAGGCCCGAATTTGAGGCACTCCAAATATACTTCAGGGAAAAGAGACGAGCCCTGGAAAAAACTATAAAAGAGAGCAAACGCAGGTGCTTTAACAATATCTGCGAGGAAATAGACTCCAACCCATGGGGCTTCGCATACAAACTCGTCACAAAACGGCTGCGGGTATTTAGTCGGCCATCACCGACATGCCCAGTCAGCCTAAAAAGGATCGTGGAAACACTATTCCCAGAGCAAGAAGGTATGGCGCGGACCTCACTGACCGTGAACAGGGCGAGCATAAAGCTCACAAGTGCCGAAGAAGTCCTCCAGGTATTGAAGACAATACTGGACGACAAGGCACCGGGACCAGATGGAATCCCGAATAAAGTTCTCAAAATTGCCATAAAAGCAAATACTAAAGAGTACGTTGACATGTATAACGCATGCCTAACGGAAGGTGTGTTCCCTAGCCGCTGGAAAACACAGCGGCTGGTACTCATACCAAAGGGGGAAAAACCCGCGGAGGAGCCTTCTTCGTATAGGCCACTCTGCATGCTGGACACGGTGGGTAAAATTCTCGAAAGAATAATCCACTCCCGGCTAGAAGGTGCCCTTGCCGAAACCAACGGCCTCTCAGAGATGCAGTATGGTTTTCGGAAGGGGCTATCCACCATCGACGCCGTCGGTAAACTGTGTGAAATCGCAGATAAAGCCATTGAGGGGAAAAGGTGGTTGTACGGCACTAAGCAGTACTGCTTAGCGGCAACGTTGGATGTAAAAAACGCTTTCAACTCCGCCAGCTGGCACCACACACTAAATGCACTGAGCAACCTAAATGTACCAGTGTATATACAGAGAGTAATAGCGAGCTACTTTGAAGGCCGCCTGCTCCTGTACGATACTGATTCCGGGCAATCGACCCACAGGGTCACCGGGGGAGTTCCCCAAGGATCAGTCCTAGGCCCTTTGTTATGGAATGTCATGTACGATGGGATACTTAGGATCACGATGCCCGAAGGGGCACGACTCATTGGTTTCGCGGATGACGTGGCCATAGTGGTTACGGCAAAGAAACTCCCAGATGCGGAAGAAATCTGCAATGAAGCGGGGAAAAGAGCAAGCGCATGGCTCGACTCCAAGGGACTCGCCTTGGCAGCGCACAAGACTGAAGCAGTCCTGATAAGTAGCAGGCAGAAAGTGGAGGCAGCTACTATCAAAATTGGAGAAGCCACAATTACATCGCGTCCAAGCCTAAAATACTTGGGCGTCATGATCGACCACCGGCTTTCTTTCAAAGAACATCTAGCGTACGCTAGTGGCAAGGCAAGTAGGACCGCGGCCGCGATATCGCGAATTATGGCGAACACTCGGGGACCAAGGCAACCAGGACGTAGATTACTGGTTAGTGCTGTCACATCGACGCTGATGTACGCTGCTCCCATATGGGCTCGAGCCACAAAAAATGGAAGTTATATGCAAGACGGCGACTCCGTGCAGAGATTGTGTGCACTACGGGTATGCTGTGCGTTCCGCACGGTATCCCATGACGCGGCGCTGGTAATATCGGGAGGCATACCGATTGATCTGCTGGCAGTGGAATCAGCTAACATCCGCGCGGGCAGCACAGGGGTCGCAACTGCAGAATCCGTACGGAAAAGGTGCAGAGAACTCACCATTGCTAAGTGGCAAGAGAGGTGGGTAAATAGTAGCAAAGGACGATGGACGTATAAGCTTATCCCAGAACTGCAGAGATGGCTGGGACGGAAGCATGGACATGTGGACTACTACTTAACGCAACTGTTGACGGGACATGGATGCTTTAAATACTATCTGAATAGGTTTAAGCATGAACGTTATCCGCACTGCCCACTCTGCGAGTCGGATAATGAAGACGCAGAACACGTGTTTTTTGTCTGTCCGAGATTCGAAAATGAACGAAGTGATCTGAGCATAAGGGTTGGGAGGACGCCAGCCGCTTGTAACCTGGTGGACATTATGCTTGAATCAGAAGTAAATTGGTCTGCGGTTTGCAACATGGCCACAATAGTACTCAAAAAACTGCGCATCGCAGAAAGACTGCGAAATTCCAATAGGATAGAATCCTAGAGAGCCCTAAGGGCATTCCCCCCCCGGCGAAGTAATACCTAACGGCAGTACCGCCGGGGAAGCGGGGAGGGGGTGGAGTTTTTACTGGGTTAGAGTCCCAGACTTCGGCAAGCTAGTTCAGCTCCGAGTTGGCTTTCGATGCTTTAAACCACCACTAACACAAAAAAAAAAAAAAAAAAACCCAGGTAGTGGAGGACCTCCACATAGAGGTGAATCTAGACGACCAGAGTATTGCCAACATTTCAAACCCTGACCGCATTCAGTGGGCTGTTAACTCTTTTAAGCCCTTCAAATCACCTGGCCCAGATGGGTTCTTCCCGGCCCAGCTACAACGGACATTAGATATGTCCCTTCCCTGGCTGACAGCCATCTTCCACGGCTGCCTTGCTCTAAACCATATTCCAACAAGGTGGCTGGACGTCAAGGTAATCTTTATACCGAAAGCCGGCAAGCCCTCCCACACTAACCCAAAGGACTTCCGCCCGATCAGTCTCTCTTCCTTCTTGTTGAAGACCCTGGAAAGGCTAATTGACACCCATATCAGACTAACCATCGACCATAGCCTACTCTCTGACGCACAGCATGCGTACCGTAAGGGTAGATCAACCGATACCGCCCTCCACTCTCTAGTGTACAGTATAGAACGAGGCTTCCACAATAAGGAATACTCTCTTGCAGCGTTTCTAGACATAGAAGGCGCCTTCAACAACGTCACCCCAACGGCGATCACTGGTGCTCTGACTGAACTGGGCATTGAGCGGCCCATAGTGGGACTCATACACACCATGCTAACCAGCAGGGTAGTGCACTCCACTATGGGATCGGCCCTCTCGACCAGGAATGTCAGTAGAGGAACCCCACAAGGGGGCGTACTCTCACCTCTTCTATGGGTTTTGGTGGTCAACAAACTGCTATCACTTCTAGAAGAGGCGGGCACAAAAGTGGTAGCCTACGCGGATGACGTGGTTATCCTACTGCAGGGCAAGTTCCCGCAAACCCTTTGTAATCTAATGGAGACAGCCCTATCCACCCTTTCCCGGTGGACGGCTGGCTGTGGACTGGGAGTTAACCCGGAAAAGACCGAACTAGTTCTCTTTACAAGGAAGTACAAGGTACCAATTCTAGTTCCCCCAAAACTACACCAAACGCGCCTAACCCTTAGCAAGCAAGCAAAGTACCTAGGTGTCATCCTTGACAAAAAGCTCCTCTGGACTGATAACATCCTAGATCGCACACGCAAAGCGGCCATAGCCCTCTTCGCTTGTAAAAAAGCCATAGGGAGGAAGTGGGGTTTCTCCCCCATGATAGTTCACTGGCTATATACTGAAATAGTCAGGCCCATTCTCCTCTACGGAAACATCGTTTGGTGGCCTTCTCTAGATAAGAACTGCAACCTCCGGATCCTTCACAAGATCCAAAGGAGCGCAGAGCTCTGCATCAGTGGGGCACTGCGCACTACCGCCACCGAGGCACTAAACACAATTCTCGATCTCCAACCCCTGGACCTACTTGCCAAAAACTCCGTGAAGCAGCGGCTTGGACAACGGGCTCCACGGGTCACTCCATTATCCTAACAAAACATTCACCCCTACCACGTTATACAGACTACGTCCCACCCATAGTCAACTTCGAAAGAAGATACAAAATTCATATACCCACCCGTTCAGACTGGGACAACCTCCCACATCAATTCGTAAACGCCGTCAACATATACACTGACGGCTCCAAGTTTAACTCCCAAACAGGTGGGGGAGTCTTCTCCCCCGAACTAGACATAAAAGTCTCATTCCGCCTACCAGACCACTGTAGTGTTTTCCAAGCGGAAGTGATGGCAATTCAGGAAGCCACTACCCACCTGAACACGTCTGTACATAAAGACAGTGATATCTTCATATTCTCGGATAGTCAAGCTGCCCTCAGGGCCCTCGACTCCTACACAACGAGCTCAAAAACAATCTCTGAATGCCGCAAATCTCTTAACGAGATGGCCACTCATCTGAGAATCAGCCTCATCTGGGTGCCTGGGCACCGCAACATTGAGGGCAACTGCATAGCAGACGAGCTGGCAAGACAGGGGACAACCGCCGATATCCTTCGTGATAAGGACACGGTAGGGATGCCCATGGCTACCTGCAAGCTCCTTCTCAGGCAGAGATTGTATACTCTTTCCAACAACCGCTGGAACTCAATCTCAATATGCCACAATTCTAGACTCACATGACCAAACTATAACACGAAAAGAACAAAAACTCTCCTACAATGTAGTAGGGAGGACATCTCCACTCTCCTAAATGCCCTCACGGGCCACTGTCTCATAGGGACTCATGCGACAAGGCTGGGTCTAAGTAACCACGACTTCTGCCGCAGCTGCAAAGAGATAGACGAAGAGGAGAGCATCGAACACCTCCTATGCTTCTGCCCAGCGCATAACCTAAAGCGCTTTCAAACCCTAGGTAGCTACACACTTCCGAACCTTGCGGCCATTCAGGACGTAAGCATTCAAAAACTACTATGTTTCTTAAGAAGAACAGAATACTTCGCGAAGGCAGAAAACCCATGAGCTAGGGAAACGGATCTTTCAGAGATCATGTGGTATCACAAGGGGCCCATTGTGGCCTAAGTGAGGGGACTAATATTTAGTCTCCAACCACTCCTACCTAACCTAACCTTCGTAAAAGTCTTCTTCTGAAGATAAAATAAATGAATCTGTATCCATACAAATTATTTTCGAAGAAGGACTTTTAAGTAATAGAAAATTATAATAAAATTCATACATTAACCATTTAGATAATTCTAAAACAGCAACTCCTATGTATATTGGCTTATCATACATAATTTTTGATGGTGTTGATTCAATCGCTGCAAGATCTGTCCCAAATATCTCAACGCTGTGGAAGTCATGTCTAGCTATGCGTTGCCTGAAGCCTGGCGAATTTTGTCTTGATTTATAATGTTTTACTAATATTGTACTATATTTCTACGCTTGGCGACATTTTCCATTGTTTTGCCGTATACTGCATTATTCATTAACTTAAAAAATTTTTTTTCAAAATCATTTTCGGCTAGTTTTTTTTGATCAGTGTTTAAATCAATATAGGGCTATAACCAGCATGATTGTGTAAAAGACAAAACCCTATGTATTTTTTTTACAATTAAATCATGCTGTATACAAAGTTGAAGCTGTTTTAAGTGGATAATGTATTCGCTTTTATTCGATAAATCAGCTATAAGTTTTTTCTGCTTACCTCCTGGAGGAACTTTGTTTTCTGGACAGAAAGGCAAGTAGTTTTGTGAGTCATGCCGATCAGTAGGATATTCTAAATCTACTTCTAATATATATCCCTCAGCAGAAATATTTTTATAATCGAACGATTCTAATTGATCATTACTTAAAAATTTAAATCCTGAAAGCGGTAAGGGTTGACTCATTGCCCAACCATATAAATTATTTGCATCAATATAGCTGAGGTAGTTATTTGGTTTACTTGAATCGAAGTTAGTTATATATTTATTATTAGCTATAGAAATTCTTTGGGTACATTGAGTTAACCCACCCCTTATCGCTCTTTTTAAAAAGTTGTACATGTCTCCGTCACTAATAAGTTCTAAATTTACATTAGTATACTTGAGCATAGCATCCCAAGATATTGACGGTGCTGTAACATAGTTAATTGGGTCAAGCTTAAAAATTTTCTGACAAATTTTTCTAAAATTTTCGAAAACATCGGTCAAAATTAAAACATCACTTTCTAAATAAAGTTTTATATAATCTTTTATAGTATTACAGTTGAAAGTTTTCCAAACCTTTTGTGCAAAATTGTAATCATCTATACTACAATTTTCTTCGCTGAGAGAATTGTAAAAACTATCAATGTCAGGAGGGAAAACACCCTTCCTACGCATTTGCTTAAATTTTTCTCCCTGAAATGTAGTACTTAGAATTTTAAAATCTTTGTCCTCCATGTAGCTCGATAGTTTTTCTAAACTAGAATTTAAAAATCTAATCGAATCGATATATCTTATTTTATATCTATTTGATGCATTTATTTTAATTGTCTGCATTAGCGCTATATAAAGCTCTTTATTACAGGGTATGGGGCTTAAGTCTCCTTCTAATTCAGTAATGAATAAATGTACATATGTCATATTTAGATAAGTTATGAAATACTACAGGAAAGAAGGGATCACTTAATTTGTACTTTGGCTTACAATTTTTATGAATGGGACCCGTGTATTTTCCAGAAAATTGATCAAAATATTTGTCCAGGTCGTCAGCGTTTATTTCCTTTTCACAGGCACAGCAATTTCCTTCCTGTTCATGGATTGTGCTAGCAATCGGGTTTTTGGGGGTCGACCAGTAAATGTAAAACAAGGAAGAACGCTATATTCGAGTACCTCGACTATCAGATACCCGTTACTCAGCTAAATGGAGATATGCAAGCAGCAAAGCGAGATTAAAATGCGCCACCTACCGGCGGTATACAGATTTAAGCGTTATGGGCGTTAGAGTGGGCGTGGCAAATCGGCCAATCGATAGGTATCGACGAGACCAACACATATCAGTTAAAATGTTTTATCTAGCATGAAAATTGTGGGCGTCACAGGTTTTCGCGGTTTGTGGGCGTTAAAGTGGGCGTGGCAAACCTTTTTTTTTTTCAATCGATAGGTATTGATGAGAACAATACATTTCAGTTAAAATTTTTATTCTAGCATCAAAACTGTAGGAGCCACAGTTATGGGCGGTTTGTGGGCGTTAGAGTGGGCGTGGCACTGTGCTGAAACAAACTTGCGCTGCGTAAGAAGCTCAGGAATCTGCACGCCAAATCTCAATAGCCTAGCTCCCATAGTTTCCGAGATCTCAGCGTTCATCCGGACAGACAGACGGACAGACACACAGACGGACAGACGGACATGGCTAGATCGACTCGGCTAGTGATCCTGATCAAGAATATATATACTTTATGGGGTCGGAAACGCTTCCTTCTGCCTGTTACATACTTACCGACGAATCTAGTATACCCTTTTACTCTACGAGTAACGGGTATAACTAGGTTAAGCTGAGAGTTGTACCCACTTGATAAGTCGATCCTCGCACTCAGGCAGGGCCAGTGAGGAACGTAGGCCTAGGCTAATATTCTAGCAATTTACAGATCGGAACTACAACAACAGGATGGAGCCTTTCTACCCAGACTTCGTCGCAGGGGTCTACCAACCGGTCGACCACCGTGACTCGGACACGGATACCAACGACGGCGCACCCCCCAGCCGGGACTCGGTCCTGTCAGACCGGAGCCCCACACCACCCAGCTTCAGCCCAATCCTCAGCCTCCAGTCACGCGAAGCTCGTAACGGCGACTCCATCTCCACCGTGCCGTGGTCGCCGGACGCAAGCATCGCAGTTAGCGGCGAGCCACCTGCGGCGTTTGCAGTTGGAGCATCGGGGGACGAGGACGACGACCCGACAGTACCCACGGTGGCCCGTTTGGCACGGCTGCAGGTCTTCGAATCCGGCGAACCGGGGACGGCAACAGTTCACCGTTCGGTGGATGCTTGGATCCAGAGCCAGGAGCACCACGCGTTCGCACCCGGCTACCTTGAGCAATGCCGGCGGGAAGCCGAACGATGCCCCTCGGGAAGCCCGATGTCTTCCGATGACTCTTCCGTGGCGATACCCAGCAGCCGGTCATCGACGAAGCTAACCGGGCCTGGGAGGACTACGGCGGCTACGTCAACCCAGAGCATGGGGAAGCCGACGCTGGGAGGAGACTCAGCTCCGGGCACGGTTCCGACGAAGCCAACGAGGAGGAGGACGAAGCCAACGAGGAGGACGCAGGACCCAGGAGTCGGAGGAAACGCTCCCCAGGGTTTCGTAGACCCGCCACCGGCGGCCCTACCAGAGGCATCGCCCGGATCACCACCAGAGCGGCCCCCGAGGGCATCTCCCAGAACGCCGCGACAGACGTCACCCCCAGGAGGTGGAAGCCACTATACCAGTCCGCTACCACGAACGCCCGGACGTTTGCAAAGCTCCCCACGAACCCCGGAAGGGATGTTTCGACCGCACAGCCAGCGATCGCCGCACCCAATATCGCCGGGCCTGGGCACCTCTGCGCGCGCCGTACCGCAAACTCCCGGCCGCACGATCGCACCAAGCGAGCTGGGTGGGAACCGGACCTGAAATTGTTCCTCAGCAGGGAAGAGGAGGATGAGGTCCTGCAAGCCCTCCGGGAGTGTCCGGACGCTGGACAAGTTATGGAGGAGGCCCAGTGGATCGTCGCCCCAGTCGGCTGGAGGGTAGACACCCACCAGCGACGACTGCCTACAGCCCTAGTCGCATCCATCCAGGAGCAGGATCGACGGAGGGTGCGCTACCTGCGCCAGATCGAGGGTCATCGGTTCCGAGTCACCATCACCGCCGGGCGGGAGGTGATCGTTTCCCTCCGCCATAATCACGCCGAAGAAAGGGGGGGGGGGGGGGGGGTGTGAGGATGCGTGAAACACACCCTCCACATTTCGCCATTTCTATTTCCGCCACGAAGGCATACAATTGGAGATTACGCCACGAAGGCCATTTATTTATAAGTTATAATATATAATATAATTATAATATAAGTCGTTACGCCACGAAGGCAATTTATTTAAGTTCAAACTAGAAGCTAAGCTTATCCGATTTAAATATTGCGCGCACCAGGGCTGGAAAACCACCCAGTGTTGGTCGACCGAGGGCCAACAGCTGATAGTGCCGATAGCGATAGGCGGGAGGTTCGATAAGAAACTGTGTTGGGAAACGAAGAAACCCGGCAAGCCGGGCTTACATGCAGCCGCAAGGGAGGAAGCTCGCCCTCATTCTCGAATGGCAGCCAAGGCGATCAGACCTAGGAGCGGACTTCAACCCGGAGTGGTACAGCGGCACGAGCGTCGGCACGCCGGATCCAAGGAGTAAGTGGGACAGACAATAGCGATCAGACTGAGTGCGAGTAGGGGTAGTAGTAGTAGTACTAGCGAATAATAAAGACAAGAGAGAATAAAGAAGTATGTGTCCGTGTGAATTTGTGCATTTTTCGTGCAGTGATTTGTGCCGGACCACCCGATCGCCCACAAGGAGCATAGGAAAGGATCGCCTCTGGCCACCCTCTCCTGGGAACCCCGCCCCAATTACGGTTTAGGTAGGCGCGAGCCACGTGCAGTGATTTGTGCCGGTCGGGAATCGTGTTGCGCCAGAGCTGCTTACTCAGTGCAAACGACCACCCGATCGACCACAGGGAGCACAGGGAAGGGTCGCCTCCGGCCATCCTCCCCTCGGATCCCTACCCCCCTACCCCAGTAGCTTGTGAGTCGCACATCCAGGGGGAACGGCCACGCTGTCCAGTTTTGTTGGTATTTTCTCAGGGATCGGCTACGCCACTCGTTTCGTTAGTATTTTCGCCGGGAGCAGCCCCGCCCTCCACTATACCTTTCGGGTGCCGTGTTGCGCTAGAGCTGCTTACTCGGTGCCACGCGGATACTCTGGCCTCCTTTCCCCACAAATCCCCGCGGCAACTCCCCGTCCAGTTTCGTCCCAACACTTTTCTACAAACTTAACTGTAGAGGACCGTGGCCGGACCGTGGCCAGCCCATGAAAAAGGTCCTTACAAAGATAAATTATTTAATAAAGAAACAGGAAAAATAGTAATTGATGATTGTATAAATAAAAAAATAATTTGACAGGAAAACACTGAATGCAAATATACGAAAACTTCCAAAAATTTCCAAATTAATTTTGTTGAACCCAATATTTTATTGACATGGAATATCCCTAAAACATTGCTGAATCAAAATTGCATTAATAAAGAAATTTCTATAGTCGGAAGTAACCTCATTAAAATCCTTAATTGTTCAATACAATTGGATGAATACACTCTTTCAAATTCAATGTTAGATTATACACAGAGTGTTTACACTAATTAATAATGTAACAAAATTAAAACCATTGTCTTATATTCAAACAAAAGAGATAATAGAATCACATACAAAATATTATAATGTATTTCAAACTATTACTTTAACAACCTTTGTAATCATTATTATAAGCATTTTATTGTATTTATGGTATAAATTTAAGAGCATACCAAGAAAACTTATTGTTTGTGCATAGCCGAAGTAGACACTTCCGAGTCACACCGCGGGACAAGGGGGTAATGAGCACTTGTCGCTGGCACGGGGACGCTATGATGGCAGGACGATCGCGTCGCGGCAATGGTAACGATGGTTACTGCGATGCCGGACCACAGGCGATGCTGAACTCCGCTGAGGGTGAGCTAACGTGGGTCAGCTGCTAGTGGAGATAGTGTATTACGAGCCCTATTCCCAGAGGTAGGAAGTAGAACCGCGGAGTTATGAGATGCGTTGATAACTGATTTATTCTTCATTTGGTACATGTTTATATACTACTTGGACCACGGAAGTTTAGTGTAATGATTAGTGAAGTAGGCTATATTCTAAAGTAGGTTAGGGAATTATGATTATGGTAGCAGTTTGCGTAGTTGACTTTGCGTAGTTGGCTGTCACTGCAAAATGTGCTGACTGCATTGGGGGGTCAGTGTGCCGTTGAGCCGGTGAGACAGTGAGTTAGTTAGACATATAATATGCTGATCAGCAATTCTCATATGCAGTGGGTGCTACTGAGCGCCTGGTACTATTCAAAACTTGGCTACTGCTTGATTTGTTGGGTGTGGTCATGTTGAGTACCTTTGGGTACGAACACTTATTGTAAAATATATAAAACCAAAGGAAGAAACACCAAAAAGTACAGAAATTGTAAACAACCTACCCAACCAAATTAACATAGAAGAAAATATTATGTTATACCCAAGATTATCGACCTGAGGCCAAATTCAACGGATGGGGGAGTGACATATCCATAGTACCACATACTCCTATGTCCTCCTATACTCCTACATGTCCACACACCCACACCTACATGCACACATTATGCAGTCACCCTAGAGATATGCAAGTAGCAAAGCGAGATTAAAATGCGCCACCTACCGGCGGTATACAGACTTAAGCGTTATGGGCGTTAGAGTGGGCGTGGCAAATTTTTTTTTGGACCAATCGATAGGTATTGACGAGACCAATACATTTAAGTTTTTTATCTAGCATAAAAATTGTGGGCGTCACAGGTTTTCACGGTTTGTGGGCGTTAGAGTGGGCGTGGCATATTCGCGTGACAAACTTGCGCTGCGTATAAGGCTACGGAATCTAAATCTGAAATCCCAATTCTCTATCTTTGATAGTTTCCGAGATATCCACGTTCATATTTACGATTTTTTGAAGTTTGTGGGCGGTTTATGGGCGTTAGGGTGGGCGTGGCAAACTTTTTTTGGGTCAATCGATAGGTATTGATGAGAACATTACATTTCAGTTAAAATTTTTATTCTAGCATCAAAACTGTAGGAGCCACAGTTTTGGGCGGTTTGTGGGCGTTAGAGTGGGCGTGGCACTCTACTGAAACAAACGTGCGCTGCGTAAGAAGCTCAGGAATCTTCACGCCAAATCCCAATAGCCTAGCTCGAATAGTTTCCGAGATCTCAGCGTTCATCCGGACAGACAGACGGACAGACGGACAGACGGACATGGCTAGATCGACTCGGCTAGTGATCCTGATCAAGAATATATATACTTTATGGGGTCGGAAACGCTTCCTTCTGCCTGTTACATACTTTCCGACGAATCTAGTATACCCTTTTACTCTACGAGTAACGGGTATAATTACCGGCAAACCAGAGGAAATTTCCATGAAACAAAAAACCAAACTTTATAGACTAAACAATTAGATCGAGCCGCTGTTCAGACTATCGGCACGTTCCCACGAATCAGGATACTCAGATTTCGGGACCCAAGTCTGGAGTCCAAAGTCTAAATTTAAAGAATCACTCAATTGCAATAAGTCCCACTCACAGAAAGCTCTAAAGCTTAAAACCGAGGTATGGTCGTAAGTGAAGTAGGAGTTAGAGAATGAGTTCAGTTTGAGACTTATCAACAGTAGGTTCGGTTCTTCCAAAATATTGTAACCAGTGTAAAAGTAAAATTAAATAAAGATTTTTTTTTAATACACTTATGGTGCAGATCTTTAATTATATATATATTAAGTCCTTGTCCTTTGCCACGCTATTTATATTGTATTATTCTTCATTATAATTATTATTGTAACATGCATTGGTTACCAATGGTCATTTCCCCGCGTCTCCTGGTTGTCTGTCTCTTCGCATCTTCTGCATGTGACCTGCGTTGGTGATGCCGCCTTAGTCTTCGAGAACTTGTTCCCCTGTGCGAAAGCTTCCCATTCTTTTTCGGGTTCTTCGTACTCATCTACTAAGATCATTAGCTTATCCAGGTCCGACACATTGTAAGCTCTTAGGAAGATCCGAAGACTTAAGGTGCAGTTCTCTTTAATGATCCTTAATGTCTCTTTCGTAGAATAGCTAAGTGGCCTCACCATCGTCTGCATGTCGATCATGTAGTCCTTGAACGACTCGCTGAAGCCTGGTGAAGAAATCTCTCGGTGTTAAAGCTTTCAATGAACTTCACCCAGGTTCTCCTTCGCTTGTTGTTGGCGATAAACCACTTCAAAGCTCTTCATTTAAGCAATTCCGGCATCGCTCGGAGGATCATATCTAAGTCCAAGCCGTACGTGTTGGCGGACCATTCTACCTGCTCCAGAAACTCAAATGGTTTTTCCGCCCCGTCGCACGTGAACGACCATTCGCGGAGCTGTTTAGCGACCTTTGGCTGGGTATCGAGGTCAGCGCTGCTGTTTTTTATCTTGGCTTGACTCTCTCCTGTGGGCCTCTTTTTTCAAGCTGTCAATGCTCAGGATTGCCACTACGTTGTCTCTTTTAGCGTTCTTTAACGTGATGCTTGGGCAGGCTCTGTCGTAATACGTTGCTTCCAGCTCGGCCCAGATGTCGACGAGTTGTGGGTCGTTCTTCGATTTTGAGTAGTATTCCGACAGTGCCTTCCTCATGTTGTCTAGCCTGCCCTCCAGGGCGACATTAAGCCCCTGTGCGACATGGGCGATGTCCTCCTTCTTAGGCTGTAAATCCACTTCTTTCCCATTTTAATTGTGTTGCTCTCACTGTTGGGATAATCACGTAGGGCGCCAGATGTAACGAACTAATTTTGTTGGTCTGTTCGCTAAGAGATTCGTGCGGCTAGCTCAGAAGATTGTGTGTTCGTCCCACCAAATTTATATGACGTGACTGCCCCGTAGATCAGTGAGAAAACACAGGGTTCGAATGGTAACAGTGGGTTTTATTCTCGTGTTATTAATAAAGCGGGTGTGTGGCTGGGCTCGCCTCGGTTCCACAGGCTGCTGATGTTCCTTGCTCCAGCCTTGCTCTTCAGGCAACGCCTTTCAATGCAATACCTGTCCCGTGCTCTGTCCCGGAAGGTCACGATATATTCTTGCGCAGATCGTGCTGACAATCAAGGCTAAAGGCAGGAAGCTACCTAGCCGTCCGCGACGTTCCTGCGCTCCGCAATAAGCTCCGCGCGGCGATGGTGACGTGTCTGCCGGTGATGTCTGCTGGCGTCGCTGCCGATGTGGTCTGCGCTGTTTCTTGCGGGTCCTTGGGCGACCACCGTTCCGGGACTTGCTGAACCGCTGGGCTTCTCCAGGACAAAGCCCCTTGAATGTATCAAAGGGTCGATCGCTCGCCCTTCCTGTCTGGAAGTTTGGCGTTCTGGCACTCGGGATTTTGGGCAGTTGCTGGTGGGGGGACTTCGCCGTTAATCGCAGGGCTCTCCAGGACAACGCCTCTTGAAAACGCAACTGGATCAACCGTTCGTTCTTCGCGCCAGGTCCTGCTTGGTCGGGCAAGGTACGCTGGGTCGTAGACAACTCTCCCCCACGAGCTCTCGGTTCCTCGTCGCAGGTCTCTTCCGCTTGACTCTGACAGACCAGCCGGGCTGTTCGCCAGGGTGTGGTCGTGACAAAGTTGGAAGCCAAACGCCTTGACTTAGCCGTGTGATGCTTTCCGGAGATTCCTGATGTCCCAATCCTAGTAGGCTTCCCACGGCGCTGCTTCTGACGACTTGCCTTGTTGTGGCTCCCTTGTAGTTTACTTTTTTGACTGACTGTTCACTTGATCACTGATCCAACTGCCAGCGCTCTGTGGGAATCTCTCCACTCGGGGTCCAAAGTCCGTGACTCGTTTGACCCACTTGTCATTTACGAACAGCTTCCAACCGAGGTTCTGCCCACTATTGCCGTCCCGCTGGTTCCCGTGATGCATGTGGCACGCCTGTGTGCCGCTCCGCTGCCGAGATGTGGTCCGGTGTCATTCCGTTATCCGTTATGCAAGCAGCAAAGCGAGATTAAAATAACGCCTACGGGCGTTAGAGTGGCCGTGGCAAATTTTTTTGGATCAATCAACAGGTATTGACAAGGCCAATACATTTCACTTAAAATTTTTTATCTCGCATAAAAATTGTGGGCGCCACAGGTTTGGACGTTTCGTGCGCGCTAGCGTTTGTTCGCGTGATAAACTTGCGCTGCGTACAAGGCTACGGAATCTAAATCTGAGATCCCAATTCTCTTTCTTTATAGTTTCCGAGATATCCGCTTTCATACTCACGATTTTTTGAAGTTTGTGGGCGGCTTGTGGACTTTAAAGTGGACGTGGCCAACTTTTTTTGATCAATCGATAGCTATTGATGAGAACAATACATTTCAGTTAGAATTGTTATTCTAGCATTAAAACTGTAGGAGCCTCAGATTTGATCGGCTTGTGGTCGTTAGAGTGGGCGTAACACTAGCGCTGCGCAGGAAGCTTACGAATCTGCATGCCAGGTTTCAATAGTCTAGCTCTTATAGTTTCCGAGATCTCAGCGTTCATACGGACAGACGGACATGGGTAGATCGACTCTACTAGCGATCCTGATCAAGAATGTATATACTTGATGGGGTCGGAAACGCTTCCTTCTGCCTGTCACATACTTTCCGACGACGGTGCAGACGGTGCACCGTACCCAGCTGGTCACACAAGGCAGAAACACGCATCGCACCAATAGTTAACAAGAAAAAAAGTCGGGCAATTCTGGAATGAAAGAGAAGTAAATGCCGTCTAAACCAAAAGTGCAACTCACCACGGGCGGAAAAGCCCTGTTGCAAACGAAGGCCAAACGCTATTAAGATTAAGGCAGGTAGGACCTCAGGAAAAAAAATAAAAAAGAAAGACAAATCAACCAAAACCTGTACAGGCAGATCCAATTTTTCCAATTCACCATTGCCTTGGGAAGGGGGCGCCTCGATTTGAAGGCGGTTGATTTTCACTGGACGGTAGTGGCGATCGATGGGCGCAAGAAATACTGGAAATATCGGCCAAAGGTGAAAATATCGCAACTAGCAGGTGTCAACGCTGCACCGTCGGTATCGACAGTCGATGAAGAAGCGAACGGAGGAACCATTGAAAGGAGTAGGACGAAGCAATGAGCAGCGAGCTGGGGATCGATAGCCGATGAGTATCGATGTCCCAGTAGAAACATGTGAAACATGCTACGAGGAGGACGACCAGCGCTGTAGAAACTCAATGGAGTTAAAAGCTTCGGGGAAGCATCGAGGGAGCAACGAGGGAGCGCCGGGGGAATCGGCAGGAGCATCGCAAGGACTCAAAGGCTAGGATATGCAAAAAAAAACCGGAGACTAGGAACGAGCTTTTAAATGTTATGAGTTAAATATCTCCCCACAATTCTAATCAGCAGCAGCAACAGATGGACGGCCGCTTACGCTTCGCGTAGTAACGGCGCGGCGAGGAAGACAAGAAACAGAGCAGAGGACATCGGCAGCGACGCCAGCAGACATCACCGGCAGCTACATCACCATCGCCGCGCGGAGCTTATTGGGGAGCGCAGGAACGTCGTGGACGCCAAGCATTGGGGTGAGGCCGGGTGGAACGTTCGTCTCCTGGTGTTAGGCTTGACTGTCAGCGCGATCTGAGCAAGAACATAGCGGGACCGTCCGGGTCAGAGCAAGTGACAGGTATTGCCTCGAAAGGCGTTGCCTGGAGAGCAAGGCTTTTTCACCCTAGTTTGAGAACGCTGTACCTAAGCCCGCAAGACAGAACTGACAGCCAGTCCAGGGGGCAGCGCGTCGGCAAGCGAGGAGTGGCGGGTCCCTACGAGCATCCCGTGACTTAGGAGCAAGCGGTCGTCAAGTCAACTCGTCGACAACCCAGGATGAGGAACATCAGCAGCCTGTGGAACCAGCGCGAGGAGATACCGAGGCGAGCCCAGCCACACACCCACTGTTACCATTCGAACCCTGTGTTTTCTCACGTCGTATAAATTTGGTGGGTCGAACACACAATCTTCTGAGCTAGCCGCACAAATCTCGTAGCGAGCAGACCAACAAACCCCATAAAGTATATACATTCTTGATCAGCATCACTAGCCGAGTCGACTTAGCCATGTCCGTCTGTCCGTATGAACGCTGAGATCTCGGAGAGAGCTAGGCTAATAGGATTTGGCATGCAGATTCCTGAGCTTCTTGCGCTGCGCAAGTTTTTTTCAGGGAGGTGCCACGCCCACTCTGACGCCCACTCTGACGCCCACATACCTCCCAAAGTTGGGGCTCCTACCGTTTTGATGCTAGAATAAAAATTACTTAAATTACTTCCTAAAGTTCCCCTCAAGCCAGTTAGGAATGCAGTTAAAATGGATTGAGATGCGACCCTCTTCCTTACTCTTACTGCGATCTGCTCATCAACATCACTTCCTCAACGCCATTACAAAATTCGTGTATAATATATGGTTCCCCGTCATAATAAGGCATAAAACGTCTAACGTCAGGGATTCTCATAGAATTGAATAATTCCGTGGGGCTAGTAATAAAATTAGGGACAGGTGTAGGGAAGCTATTGCTTGAATTCATACTTGTAGAGGGTGTTACTATCGATCGTACTAATTATGAACTATAAGGCCGTCACTGATCGTTGTTAACGGGTGTTTTATTGCTACTTCTAGTCCGAACTCTGCTACTAGGTATGTGTAAATGTTAAGGTACTTAGTAAAGAACGATTATGTGTACTTCTTAGTTTTCGAATTGTTTTTGTGATGTGTTGTTACGTACGCCCTCCACATAAAATGATTAACATAGAGAAACAACGACGAATCTTTAGCCAGGGGGAGGGGTGCATGTGACTAACCAGACTCATACTGGTAAAGGCAGAAGAAAAAGCAATTCGGCAATTCACGGGTGTCGCGTGGCCAGAACAACGGCCAGTATCGACTTATTGGTAACCATACTCCGGTAGCTGGCAAAGGGCAACAGCCGGCCAAGATAGCAGATATCAAGAAACAGTAATTCTAGGTGGGAACACCTAGTTTATCCGATCCATACCCGCAGCCAAGTAAAAGCTCTAGTCTGGTATTAAAGACCTTAGACAAATAGAGAAAGGGAGAGAATCCATTTGGGTGTCTTGCTGACGGAAGCCGGCAGCTTCGAGGGAAGGCGACTTTCCCTGGGGCAGTCGTCCGTGGAGTCTTCTGCCACCAGGACCAGCCACCATATCCAACAGTCTTTGAGGAGAACACAATTGCAGCTCGAAATAATCTTGTGTCGAACCAGCGCCGCTATTGTCATCAAAGAACGTGGAGAAGATCAACAATAAGGACGACATCCGACATACTGCGATGTTTTTGGACGCAGTATCCGTGATCTCCATGCTCCTGAAATTTGTTCAGCTGTAGGAACCATCCGTTCAGAGCGTAGCGACCAATAGCATACGTCGGAGAAAGTAGTGATGCAATATAAATGTGTTAATCGAGCCAACCAAAGCTAAAGTGAACTCATGCATAATCAAGGACCAATATGCTCAAATAATACAATTGGAATACAAGTGAAAATCAAGCATTCAAACATGCATTGAAATATATTTAAACCAACCGAATCAATAGACAAAGTGCGAATCATGATAAACAATTAGAGAGGACGAATCTCTCCACTAGCCGTTGAAGAAGTCGCATGCCTCTGGCATAATATATATATATTTTGTGTTTAAGTGAATTGGTATACTTAAGAACAGCCGTATTTTGGTGCACGTATATTTATAAATATATATCCAATATAATATTTTCCCAAAGCACAGGATCCGGAGCGTCGATATCTCATCGCCCAGGATTTAAAGTGTGGGTAAGTTTTTCGGGACACGGTTCCTTTCTTATAAACATACATATATAAATATTCGTGCAGTATCCTACAGTTTTATAGACTACTATAAACTTTTTCAGCGGCGAGTTGTTATATGAATATTTGCAAGAGCCCTCTGAGCGACGTTTGTAGTCGTGAATAGTCAGTATTTTGCTGATGTGTGCACCTTCATAGGTGATAAATTCGATACTCTTTAATTGTCAATTAAATTAGATTAATCAACAGACGCAGATATATATTACCTAATAAATTTATAATGTGAAAAAGAATTGGAAACCATGGTGTGCTAGAGCTCTAACAAAGGGGGTGTGGTGACGCGAGGAGTGGAGTAGGTCAAGAACAATGATATAACTTTCGACGGACAACCTTGACAATAGGGGATCGTATTGCGAGGCCCGCGACGATCCATTGGCACACGAATGTGTGAAGGGGAGGGAATATGGCCAAAACACAGCCCGATCGTATTACGATCAAGCGACAGCTAAGCTTGTGGGGCAGTGTGGACTGACGACTGACGAACTTTATGACTAATATTATTTTCCAGGCACTTTTAATATTTATTCTCCTTATGTTGGAGAGGAGAGAGGCTTACCAAGATCCCACGACCCGAATACGACGTAGCTTATGCCGGCAAATGGCGCCAGAATATCGGACACCTCTCCCTCGGCCCAAGTCCCTCTCAGGACTCGGGCACTAATATGCCCACGTAACAAAGTCTTGCTTAAAATTTGTATACTTATGTGATTTTTAGATTTTTGTGTGTGCATTTTTCAGCGGAGTGTATAATATGTAATATACGTCTTGGGGCGTTGGTTTAATTTTTCTCACTAGTGACTTTCCCCAGGTATCTCAACATGCGGTTGTTTATAACCTGTGGAGCTAAAATGTTTAGTATATTCAACTCAGAAAAATAAATGGATAAGTACTGCTTGCACAACATTTAGTAAGCAACAGTATTTATAAAGTTGTAAATCCGACATTTGCCATGAATTTTCGGTAGCTGATCAGAAAAACATGACATGGGATTTCATGATCACTTCCTTACAGTGAAATTAATGGCAAAAATATTAAATTTCATTGTTCTGAAATTATTAATATTTCCTTCTTTTCATTTTTTTAAAATATTACTTTTATTAATAACTCGGAAAAGCACGCCATGGGATTTTAGAATTTATCTCACTTGCAACACAGGCCTATTACTTTTAATTTCCCTTTTACATTTTTTTTCCTTTCTTTCTTTTTCTTGTGTATGATAACTGGGGTTAAATGTTTTGCAATGAGTTCTGAAAAACGCGCCATAGGATTTCAGAATTATTCTACTTTTACACAGTCATTTTTTTTAAATAATTTATTGCTATTTTATTTATTTTTTTACAAACAAAATTTGTTAATGGAACTGGCGGCTCAAACTCTCGCAAAACTTGAATACCGTTTTCTAAAAAAAACACGTCATGGGATTTCAAAATTTCATTTACTACTCGCAAAGTTTAAGTTCGCTTTACTTTTTTATTTCAAGAAAGGAAAGCATTTCGCTTTCAAAGTTATATACACTAGAAAAATATAATAAAAATTATACACCTGTGTTGATGTGTTGTGTATTGTGTCGGTGTTTCAGAAATGTGTACTGAGCTTAACATCTTTTGACAAGTTTTCGACAGAACGTCATAAGGAAGGGGCCAAACGACATTGATGCAATCTTTAACGAGTTTCCAATATTGAAGCAGTCTCTCGCGCACACTTTTGTAAGCAAATATGATGGTTTGGGCGTATTTCGCGATGTCCTAGTAAATGCTTGTAATGTCTTTTGGAAATGTTTGTGATGTTCGCAGAAGAATTGTGCTGTTCTATTTAATTGTATATATAAGACTTTAACATTTAATTTGAATATTGAAGATTAACCTAGATGTCAAATCGATTCACCAAGATAAAGCTTTCAAACTTACATGTTTATGGGAACAATCCTTTGTTAGGCCTAATGCCTACTACGATATAGTAGTGAAAGACAGCTTCTTCGGAGTTGCACCGCATCGTTGAAAGAAAGTAAGTAAACAAAAAGTTAAATATTTCATAAAAAGCTAATATTTTGTATCTTATCTTTAAGATTCGAAACACTGCATACTGTTTATGTTGCTGCACTACTCCATTAAACCCACAGGATGGAGCGTATTGATAGAAAACAATAAGAAATTCCCATGACGGCATACCATCCAAGACCATGTAAGCAGTAGTGTTCTCCATATTAAAACAAGGAAGAACGCTATAGTCGAGTACCTCGACTATCAGATATCCGTTACTCAGCTAAAGGGACCAAAGGGAAATGGAGATATGAAAGCAGCAAAGCGAGATTGAAATGGGCCACCTACCGGTGGTAGACAGATTTAAGCGTTATGGGCGTTAGAGTGGGCATGTCAACACATTTCAATTAAAATTTTGTATCTAGCATGAAAATTGTGGGCGCCACAGGATTGGGCGGTTTGTGGGCGCTAGAACAGGCGTTGCATATTCGCGTAAGAAACTTGCGCTGCGTACAAGGCTACGGAATCTAAATCAATTCTCCATTTTTGGTAGTTTCCGAGATATCCGCGTTCATATGAACGATTTTTTTGAAGTTTGTGGGCGTTAAAGTGGGCATGGAAAACTTTTTTATGTTCCAGAAAAGAAGACCTTGTCAACATTAAACTTCAAATCACACAGGAATTTGATGTAGTAGATGGCGGAGAGCTGAACCATTTCTTGGGCATGGAAATCGAACGAGATGGAGAGACGGGCCGCGTGACGATTGGTCATAAGCAGTATATCGAGGGGCTGTTACGAGAATATGGCATGGAAGACTGTAAGCCGAATGCCACACCTTTAGAGGTTGGTTATCAGAGCCTGTGTACTGTGGATGACTGCCCAAGATCTAACCAAAAGCAGTATCAATGTTCACTGTTCACTGCTATGTTGATGCAGATTGGGCAGGAGACAGCATTGACCGCAAATCATTCAGCGGTTGGGCGTTCTTCATGGCAGAGTATGTAGCGCTTTCAAAATCAGCTAAGGAGGCTGCTTACGTCCAGAAAATAATATCTGAAATGGGTTTTAAGACGGCGTCAACATTGATGATCTACAGTGACAATCAGAGCGCTCAATGTCTAGCTAAGAATGCCACTTTTCATGCAAGAAGTAAACATATAGATATTAAGTATCACTATATAAGAGATTTATATAAGAAGAAAATCATTGATATTGAATATGTACCAACCGAAGATATGATTTCAGATGTGTTAACTAAGAATTTAAGTAAAGTTAAGCACATAAAATGTATAAGTTCGCTAGGGTTAAACTGAAAAAGAGCACATCTAAAAATATACCGCGGTGAGAAGGAGTGTTGAAAATATTAGTATATGCACCACTGTATATCTTATTCTTCTTTGGTTTTTTGCACGAAAGTAACGGTGCGTTCTTTTTCCTTCTCTTCCTTAAGTTATCGTTCTGCCTGCGTGCAGCATTTTTAAGTTCAGTCTCTAATAAATCGTCAAGCCCAATATATTTCATATATGAAGATAAATTATTTAATAAAGAAACAGGAAAAATAGTAACTGATGATTGTATAAATGGAATAATTAGACAGGAAAACGTTGAATGCAAATATACGAAAACTTACAAAAATTTCCAAATTAATTTTGTTGAACCCAATATTTTATTGACATGGAATATCCCTAAAACATTGCTGAATCAAAATTGCATTAATAAAGAAATTCCTATAGTCGGAAGTAACCTCATCAAAATCCTTAATTGTTCAATACAATTAGATGAATACACTCTTTCAAATTCAATGTTAGATTATACACAGAGTGTTTACATAAACAATAATGTAACAAAATTAGAACCATTGTCTTATATTCAAACAATAGAGATAATAGAATCACATACAAAATATTATAATGTATTTCAAACTATTACTTTAACAACCTTTGTAATCATTATTATAAGCATTTTATTGTATTTATGGTATAAATTTAAGAACATACCAAGAAAACTTATTGTAAAATATATAAAACCAAAGGAAGAAACACCAAAAAGCACAGAAATTGTAAACGATCTAACCAACCAAATTAACATAGAAGAAAATATAATGTTATACCCAAGATTATCGACCTGAGGGCAGGCCAAATTCAACGGATGGGGGAGTGACATATCCATAGTACCACATACTCCTATGTACATGTCCACACACCCACACATACATACACACATTATGCAGTCACCCTCAAGACACCCTTTAAGAAATAAGAATCCAGATTTAATTGTCAACAAGCTAATGGAAAATTACCGAACTAAAAGCAAGCCAGAGGAAATTTCCATGAAACAAAAAAACCAAACTTTATAGACTAAACAATTAGAACGAGCCGCTGTTCAGACTATCGGCACGTTCCCACGAATAAGGATACTCAGATTACGGGACCCAAGTCTGGAGTCCAAAGTCTAAATTTAAAGAATCACTCAATTGCAATAGATCCCACTCACAGAAAGCTCTAAAGCTTAAAACCGAGGTATGATCGTAAGTGAAGTAGGAGTTAGAGATTGAGTTCAGTTTGAGACTTATCAACAGAAGGTCGGTGTTCTTCCAAAATATTGTAACCAGTGTAAAAGTAAAATTAAATAAATATTTTTTTTAATACACTTATGGTGCAAATCTTTAATTATATACATCATGTCAGTCGACAAGTGTGGACATTTTTCTGTTGACAAGGAACGATCAGAAAATTTGAATAGACGTGTTAACTGACGTGTTACTGAGGGACTATTTATCGATGAGGACGGTTATCTAAATGCTCAAAATAAACGTATCAAAAACGGAGCTTTAGACAACAATGATCTAGCAACGAAACAATAAGCTGATAAGATCCTCGGAAAGTTGGGAGAGGACTTAAGAAAAATTATAACTCAAAATGTTAATCGTCGACTCACAAAAATTTCAAGTTTAGAAAATAAAATTGAATTTAATAATAAGAGGGCAGACAGCGCTGACCAAATTTTTTCCAAAATTCTGGAAAAAACAACAATTGAGTTAGAAGGTTTCGCCTTTCAGCTTATTAGGTGAATATGAATAAGCGAGAAATCGTAAATGAGTTGCACGGACCATCTCGAAAGAACTTTCAACGAAGTCAAGTGATTACAAGGGGTATAAACGATCTGTGGCAAGCAGATTTGGTTGAAATGGGAGCCTTTTCAAAATATAATGATACCGATACTTGTTGACTGTTATAGACACTTTTTCGAAATATGCTTGGGGTGAGGCATTGAAATCAAAAAATGCAAATGATGTTTCCCAAGCCATGGAGAGAATATTTAAATCGGGTCATGGATCACCAAAAAACCTGCAAACTGATGATGGCACTGAATTCTTTAATTCCAAATTTAAGGTATGAATGAAAAGTTATAGGATAAATTTTTATTCAACCTTCAGTACTTTAAAAGCATCAATAGTTGAACGTTTCAATTCATCTTGGACGTTGATGCACTATGGTCAGTACAAACAAGTGGCCCTACGACACCAAGCAAAGCTTGTTACGCGCGGAGCCCATCACCGTTTTGGGCGAGTAAACATAATCGCGGACAAAGAAAAAGACAATGTAACAATAGACAATTAAAAATACAGGTCAATATACGAATAGACAAAAAACATCAAGTAAAACTAATTAGTTACTAGTGAGGATAGTATTATTGATTTAAAGATAGGAAGTGAGTCAGTAGTAGATATTAGATGATATAGTCTATTATAATCATTGCAAAGTACTCTAAAAGGTTCATGCATTGCGTAATTAGAGATACAGTGATTTAATACTAAAGGAATATAGTTTCTAGTGAATCTATTTGGCACATTAAAATGCAGGCGACCCAGTAACTCGGGACTCTCTACATCACCATGAATAAGATTTCTAATAAACGTAATACCAAGCATAGTTCTACGGTTAGCTAACGATGGTAAGTTAATTAGAAGTAGTCTACTAGAGTAGGATGGTAGTATTAGGCTTGTATCCCAGTTAAGTCTCCGTAAGGCAAATATTAAGAAGTTTTTTTGCACAGACTCAATCCGGTCTATATGCACCCCATATTGGGGACTCCAAACAGGAGCGCAGTACTCAAGAATTGGTCGGACTAATGAAATAAACAAGGTCTTTGTGACATAGGGATCATCGAATTCCTTCGACCACCTTTTGATAAATGCAAGCACGCCCCTGGCTTTATTTACCATAGTAGTAATGTGATCGGAAAATTTAAGTCTAGGATCCATGTAGACTCCAAGGTCGTCGGCATGCGTTATCCTATCTAACGCACAACCACTCAAAGTATACGTTGAGTAGTGGGGGCTGACACGAAAAAAGGTCATTAGTTTACACTTAGAACCATTTAAATTCAATTCATTATCCATGCACCATGTTTGAAATGCATTTAGATCCGATTGTAAAGCTAAACTTTGTGCGGGGTCATTATATTGCAGGCACAACTTAACGTCATCTGCGTACATAAGAACCCGTGACTTCGTTAAGACTAATGGAAGGTCATTTATAAATAATGTAAACAGGAGCGGACCGAGATGACTTCCTTGTGGTACACCGGAAGTAACTGGGATTAGGGATGACAAAGAGTTTTTAAAAATGACCCTTTGAGTCCTATCATTCAAATAACTTAAAATCCACCTAAGAAGATCACCTGAAAACCCTAAAAGGTCCAATTTCCGGACTAAAATCGGGTGACTTACAGAATCAAACGCCTTACTAAAATCAGTGTAGACCACATCAGTCTGACAATTCTTTCTAAAACCTCCTATAACAAATGAAGTAAACTCCAAAAGGTTGGTTGTCGTTGACCTACGTTTTATAAATCCGTGTTGACAAGAGGAAATAAGGGACCTACAACTGTGTTGTAAATGAGGCGTAATAATGTTCTCAAAGAGCTTCGGTATAGCTGATAGCTTTGAAATACCTCTGTAATTACATGCGTTCAATTTACTCCCTTTTTTATGAAACGGCATAACAAACGATTCCTTCCATCTGTGTGGGAAATCGGATGTTTCTAAAGACAAAGTAAACAGTTTGTGCAATGGTCTACACAAAGTCTCAGCGCAATACCTAAGCACACATCCAGGGACTCCGTCAGGACCCGGAGAGTAGACTGGTTTGACCCTTTGCAATTCTAAAAGAAGTGAGCTTTTACTTATAACAGGACAACAAATAAAGTTTGATTTAGGAATGACATATGGGTAAGACTGATCTGGAGGACTTGATGTTGAATAGGTGGTTTGAAAAAACTGTGCAAAAAGATCGGCTATGGCTTGATCAGTGCTAGCAGCCGAATTTTCAAATTTAAGTGATGATGGGTAACTAGAAGATTTACGCTTTGTGTTAACAAAATTATAAAACTGTTTTGGATCCAGTGTAAACTGGGTCTTGCAACGAGCTAAATAGTTTTTATAACACTGGGTGTTAAGCACGGTGAAATCAGTCCGAGCACTTAAGTATCGGGAAAAGGCAGCTTGTGAACCTGAAGCTCTAAACTTTTTGTAGAGTCTAGACTTTACATTTTTAAGTCGTGCCAGCTCTTTGTTAAACCACGGAGGTTGGTTTGAAATTTTAGGATAATACGTAGGAACGCATGTATCAAAAACTTCGTTTAATATGTTATAAAATATAATACCCGCTTCATTTATATTAGTACTTAAGTACAGATTGGACCAATCCGAGCAAGCTATAAGGCTATTAATGAGTGCAAAGTTCGCTTTACGAAAGCAGGGGATGCGTTTAGCTATTTTTTCAGATACTTCATACACTTTTGTACCCGTGTCAATAGTCAGCTCTAGCGTTGGGTGATAAGGGTCTTCTGGTAAAGTAATTGCAGAGGTTCTAGCTATGCAGACACAATCTGGACTGGAAACAAAGCATAGATCCAGTAATCGTCCTAAGAAATTTAATACATGATTTACTTGAGACAATGAAATATCAAGCAAACCGTCAAGAAAATCATGCTGCGTTGAAGGTAACAATATATTTGAGGTTTCGACGGTGGACCATGTCGCCCTAGGTATATTAAAGTCACCTAAAACTATTAACTGATCCCTATCTGATAGTTTACTTGAAATAAACTGGATAGCGGACAGATGATTCGCATATGTCGGGAATTCCGATGATGGCGGAATATATGAACATGTTATGTATATAGAAATACCCGGAAGGGATAGTTTTATACACAGAAATTCAATGTCATTTATTTCGTCGGACGTTATTACTTCAGACGTTAATTCTGAGTCAACTGCAATTAAAACTCCACCTCCACGTCGGGACGGACGATCAAGCCTGTAAGTTGTGTACTTACTTGGAAAAACTTCGGAACTTAGAACTTCCGGTTTTAACCAGGTTTCAGTAAAAACAATAACATGGGAAGACAAGGAATAACTATCAGTATACAATTTGGTCAACTTACTTTGTAAACCTCTTGTATTCTGATAATAAAGCTGAAGAAAAGAATCTAGTTCTTTGAGATAGATGAGGATGTAGATGTGGATGGCTCTTTAAAGGGATTTCCAACTTCCTTTGAACGAATTTTCTTTTTTTTAGCTTCGTACTCTTTAACAAAAATGCCAACAGGCCAAAAATTGGCTGAGCACATAGTTGCAAAATGAGCACAGGGAACACCGATCTTAAAAGATGATACTTCCCTAGCATATGGAAAATTAAATCGTTCAACCTTTAGATCATCAATCTGAACTTTGTTACGGATATAGGCCGTAATGTCCAGCGATGAAAGGTCAGGATTTAGCCTAGAAACAAAAATTTGTTTCCGCTGCGGTACACAGGTGACTGTTTTAGGTACCACGCATCTGACAGGTTTAGGTACTACGGCATTTACGGCTGCACTACCAGTTTCATTCGGTACTCCGGACGTTAAGTCAACATGCGGCGTTGGAATTATTAAAGTACTGTTTATAGCAGATTTTTCGGGCGTCTCATGCGGCAAAATCTCGCGTCCTTTGCATTCGGAAACCGAATCTTTTTTAGCTTTCGACCTCAGTACCATTTGTGCGGCGGCTGAGATCGACTGCTGTGTTGCAGACCCCGGATCGCCAGAGAGAGTTACACTAGCGGCTACCGTGGGTTGTCTATCGACCGCGATCTTTTTACGCTTAGGTGAATCGGGCTCAGATAGCATACGGCTAGTGAGCTGCGACTCAAGCGCCACAAGCAGATCCGTATTTTTACGGCTGTTCCGGATTAATTCCGTAACAGTGCTTTTTGTAAGCCGCCTTATAGAGAGTGCCTGGGTTTCATAGGCAATGCATTCATCACAATAGTAGCGCAAGCCACTTCTCATGTCGATTGCATCGCGTACCAGGCCCGAATAGCCAAGGCATTTTGCATGAAAAATATTCTCACACGAATGGCACGGAATGCTCTGTTGTCCAGCCGAAATTAACGACTTGCATTTCTTTAAATTGCAGACAGCCATTATCGCGATATTCCGAACCACAGTGCCAAGAGAATAAAGCTACGCAAGTAAAAGAGAGAGTTAGAGAGCGGGAGAGAATAAGCGGGAGTAAGTAAGCTGGGGGAGCGTAAGTTTTAGATGTTCCAAAAACAAAGTTATAAGCGGGAGTGCGGGAGAGAGGGTAACTACCTTTTAGACACTTACCGCTCCAGACAGCGTTTGGAAGAAAAGAAGAAGGCAATTAGAAAAAAACTATAACAACAAACACTGCACAGAGATTAGACGTGCAAACAAATTTTGTTAATTTAAACACAAAACAATCACTATGCACTCGCGAAGCGAACGGATGTTGTTAGGGACATAAAAAGTTATATAGACGTATGAAAATATGAGTTAAACCCCGATGGTTTATGGACAAAAAGAACAAAAATTCGGAGCGCAAGACAAAAACACGACCGTTCACTGAAAGTTCTCTAAAGAATATATATACTTTATGAGGTCGAAAACGCTTCCTTCTTTCTTAACGATACCAACAGTTCACAAGCTCTTCTAATTTCAAAAGACATGTTACGCGACATAAATTCATACAATTCTCTAAACCAAAACTGAAAATATAAAATATATATCAGTTATTCAATGAAGAGGACAAAATTTTCGAGGCAGTTTCGTCTTCGTTACATAACTTACGACACCCGTCAAGGGAACAATGAAGTAGCTTTTCAGATCTTGAGAGAAGGCTAATATCAATATTTCAAAATATAATGTTAGAGTTCCACAGACTCACCTGCTTCCGCACATGAATGCACCCCCCGGGAACTCCAGAAGGCATCTTGGCTGACATCGAGATTTCTCGAGAACCAAGCGGCCCCAAGAAACACTCTCTTGAGTGTTTCTAGATGGCGGGTAAATATTGTTGTTGCATTCCCCACGCTTTGTGCCGCATTACGCTCAGCTGGCCTGAGCAGTGTTGCACAACGTCAACATATCCAGCTGATCAATGGGCAAGCTGGCAAAAGCTCCCTGCCATGATAGGCCGAGACCCTACATATAGATGTCGTGTTGGTGCGGCACCCAGAGTAGGAATGTACTGCCTACATTTGTGCGTTGCTGCTAGCTGACGACTGCTACCTGCTACGGGATACCTGCACTTGTCGATCGGCGCTCAGCAGAAGCATACATCTAAGGGCTGCAACTCGAACTCCTTGGCAAGGATTCCGGGACGGAACGAGTGACATCACTTCTGCGCGGCAGAGGTCTTCCTGGTGCAAAGGTCAAGGAGCAGACTGATTGCCAACGCGGAACACCGTGAAACGGGGTTCTGGCGACCGAGTAGAGGCGGTCTAACCTCCGTCGGAAAGTCGTGGGGAAATCCGCGACCACCGCGGTGGCAGTCACGACATCTGGCAGCAGGTATAAAATGCAAGCAACCTGGCAGTAGGTTTAAAATGCAAACAACCTGGCAGTAGGTATAAAATGCAATAAATGAAAGGAATGTCGACAAAAAACGAAACTACTCCAGGAGGCAACCACATAAGTGAAAACCCACCCGTGGGAACCCCCACGGCCAGAGAACGGACTCTGGAGGCTCTAAATCTCATTCCCAACAACAAACCTGGCGATACGGTGGCGAACTTGGCCGTCTCGATAGTGAATACAGGTGAGTTCCAAAGTAAACAGGACTTTTTTAATCTAGCGCCCTCTAGTGGCGCCATCTATATGTCAACTGGTGCGTTAGAATCTGCTATCGTTTATCGACTTCCAGTAAAAATTTCATGACATTTCATCTATTGGAAGTGAGGTTATTGCGTTTTAAGTGTCAGTATGTTTTTGTCATCGGTGCGAAAATGAGCTTCGAACAAAGAGCGAACATTAAATTTTTTTTAAAATTGGAAAACTTTTACCGAAACGTTTCAATGGATGCCTATCCCGTAGCAGAGTGCACGAGTGGTTTTAACGTTTTCAAAGTGGTCGTGAGGACATAAATGACGATGAAATGGTGGGCCAACCAAAATCCGTGATCACCGAAAATTCCATCGAAACTGTGCGTGAATTCATAAAAAATCAGCCAACGACAATGCTGATATATTTTTATGATTCCAAGGGTATTGTCCACAAAGAATATGTTCCACCCAGCCAAAACGTTAATGCGGTATTCTACCTTTGAAGCGTTTGGTGCGCCGTATTCTACGTGTTCGGCCCGAATATCGCGAAGATGGAAGTTTGCGTTTGTTGCACGATAATGCGCCGTCTCATCGATCGACGCTTGTGTCCGACTATTTGAACAAAAATCACACCGTGCGACTTCATCCTTTTTGGAAAAATGCATTTGCCGATGAAAGGAAAGCGTTTTGCCGACGTAGAGGCCATTCAAAAGGCTTGCACCGGCATACCGGCGGCCATACCGGGCAACGAGCTAAGTCACTCGTTCAACATGCTTTTGTACCGTGCAAAACGCTGTATTAAAGCAGAAGGAGACTATTTTAAATAAAATAGATTGATTTTGCCGAAAAAACTATTTGTTCTGTCTCTTTTTTAAAAGTCCTGTTTACTTTGCAACTCACCTTGTATTATTAAAAACAAGATGTTCATTTATATTTTACATACATATAGTAAGAAAATAACTTTATAGAGTTACGTTATTTTTCAAAAGGAGGGAGATGAAGTATGCATGTATCAGTGTAGCGAGTACCTACTGTACCGACACCAACATTGTGTTACAGTGTACTTAAACAAATTCAAAGTGCCGTCCGCTAAACTTTTACGGCCAGCGAAAATATGAATTCGCCTCTGAGCCCAACTTATGGGAAGTGCTGGTGTCAGCATATTCCCATGGCCTGAGTGCAGACACATACAATGCATGCATATACAAGTTTCTCTCTCTCGCGCTCTCCATGCTACCAGCATATACTTCGATATATACATGACGGCCGCTGCCAATGTTTGCAGGCAGCGCAACCGCAAATCATCGCAACCTTTAAAAGGAAAAGGCTGAACCGCAGCTGAAGGAGCTAGGACAAGCCGTACAGGCTGTTAGGCGCACAGCAAAGTGGGAACTCCTAATCCTTCTAAAAAAGGTCTCTGACCCTTAATCCGCGGAGCTCCAGACCACAAAGAAGGCTGTCCTGGGCAGTAATTTTGAGATCAGAGCGCTGAGACAATGCTGATCAAGGTAAAAGACATCGACGAGATCACCGATGAAACGGACATTCTATGTGCGGTTCAGTCACAGTTCGATGTGGAACTGCCAGAATCCGCGGTGGTAAGTCTAAGGGCGGCATACTGAGTCACCCAAAACGTCGTACCCGATATAATGAGACGGTTCATGGAGAAGGGTAAGATTAGGCTGTAATGGACTTGGTGTAGAGTCCGCACAAAGATAACACCTATGGAGTTTAACCATATAACTTCCATTGTGTAAGCCAAAAAAAACTGTCACAGGGCAAGACGCGCATACCAACGCTCAAGAGGAAGGCCCGAATTTGAGGCACTTCTGATATATTTAAGGGAAAGAAGGCGAGCCCTGGAAAAACTAAAAGAGAGCCAACGCAGGTGCTTCAACAATATATGCGAAAAAATAGGCTCCAACCCATGGGGCTTCGCTTATAAACTCGTCGCAAAACGGCTTCGGGTATTTAGTAGGCCATCACCGACATGCCCAGTTAGCCTAAAAAGGATAGTGTAAACACTATTTCCAGATCAAAAGAGTATGGCGCGAACCTCACAGACCGTGGACACAGCGAACATAAAGCTCACAAGTGCCGAAGGAGTCCTCCGGGTACTGAAGACAATACTGGACGACAAGGCACCGGGACAGTTGGTATCCCGAATATAGTTCTTAAAATTGCCATAAATGCAAACACAAAAGAATAAGTTGACATGTATAACGCATGCTTACTAGAAGGTGTGTTCCCTAGTCGCTGGAAAACACAGCGGCTGGTACTCATACCAAAGGGGGAAAAGCCGACGGAAGAGCCGGTTGCAGGGGCTATCTACCATCGACGCCGTCGGTAAACTGTGCGAAATCGCAGACAAAGCCATTGAGGGGAATGGGCGGTTGTACAGCACTACGCAGTAGCAGAGCTACTTCGAAAGCCGCCTGATCCCGTACGAAATTGATTCCGGTGTAGTATGCCTTATATTGAATATCTACTGTACCAAGAGTACTTGAATTAAACACACTGTACAGTGTGAAAGTGCAAGTATCAGCATTCTGTTGCACACGCCGGCCGCTCAGCCAAAGTCAAGTACATACATATACCTCCGCGCTCCAGACAAACTGAGCAATGCTATATACTTAAGAATGTATAGGCCGTCTCTCCGCTGCCGCTGTTGGCAGCGCCGCTATGAGACTTAGACCTCCTTAGCTCCTAAGTAAATTAAGTTTGTGAAGAAACTCTTTTGAGCTCAGAGCGGCAACTACGGCTGCTCTGCTCCGAATACAATACAAATAAAAATCATCCAAATGGGTATCTAACCTAAATGAATTGGACTTATATTATTTGGGCTTTATGGAAAATCCTACACGTTTAAACATATTACATGGCGACCGTGACGATGGTCCTGGAGGACCTAGGACAGCAAAACTGCAGGAGAGGAACTTAAAGACGATTTCATTTCACCGTGACGCTGGTCCTGGAGGACCTAGAAAGGAAGAACTGGAGGACAGAAATTGATGAATTTCATTAGCAGCAGACAAAAAAAATAATATCGCAGTGAGTAGAGTGTGATGTGTGCAAAACGCAGTGGTGTGGTAAAGAGTCTAAAAGCCAGAAGGGCTGAATTACTGAAGATACTAAATAGCGGAAGTAAATTAAATTGAAACGATTCGGTCAAATTACATGCCGAACTCGAAAATATAAAAACTTTAATAAGTGAAAGAAAAAATCAAGCCACAGCCACAAACACGCACACCTACTCTGCAATTAAAAGTCTTGCTAAAAGTAATGTAAAACAAGGAAGAACGCTATAGTCGAGTACCTTGACTATCAGTTACCCGTTAATCAGCTAAATAGAGATATGCAAGTAGCAAATCGAGATTAAAATGCGCCACCTACCGGCGGTATACAGATTTAAGCGTTATGGGCGTTAGAGTGGGCGTGGCAAATTTTTGGACCAATCGATAGGTATTGTGGAGACCAATACATTTCAGTTAAAATTTTTTATCTAGCATAAAATTTGTGGGCGTACAGGTTTTCGCGGTTTGTGGGCGTTAGAGTAAGAAACTTGCGCTGCGTATAAGGCTACGGAATCTAAATCTGAAATCCCAATTCTCTATCTTTGATAGTTTCCGAGATATCCACGTTCATATCTACGACTTTTTTGTGGGCGGTTTATGGGCGTTAGGGTGGGCGTGGCAAACTTTTTTTGGGGTCAATCGATAGGTATTGATGAGGACATTACATTTCAGTTAAAATTTTTATTCTAGCATCAAAACTGTAGGAGCCACAGTTTTGGGCAGTTTGTGGGCGTTAGAGTGGGCGTGGCACTCTACTGAAACAAACTTGCGCTGCGTAAGAAGCTCAGGAATCTGCACGCCAAATCTCAATAGCTTAGCTCCCATAGTTTCCGAGATCTCAGCGTTCATCCGGACGGGCAGACAGACGGACAGACGGACATGGCTAGATCGACTCGGCTAGTGATCCTGATCAAGAATATATATACTTTATGGGGTCGGAAACGCTTCCTTCTGCCTGTTACATACTTTCCGACGAATCTAGTATACCCTTTTACTCTACGAGTAACGGGTATAACAACGTCAAAGGCGAACCTGTACAAGTGTTGTCAGCAAAACTGATGAGCCTACAACAACGCAATAAAACTGCCAACCAGTACACACAAGAACTTGAGCAGATGACGAAATCTTTAGAAGGTGCATTTATAACAGATGGGTTATCCCTAGAGTTAGCCAAAAGTTATTCCACTCGGCATGCAGTGAAAGCAATGACTAAAAATTGCACAATCGATAAGGTAAAAACTATCATGCAAGCTGGTACCTTCAATACAATGAATGAGGCCATATCAAAATTTGAAAACAGTTGCACTGAAGCAACCGGACAGCCAAACACTGTCCTGTATTACAAAGATTTACCGCAGCGCGGTGGAAATCGCGGACGAAATAATAATAGAGGTAATAATCGAGGTAATTATAACAATACCAGATATTATCAGAATAACGGATATAATCAAAACAATGGTTATAACAGAAATAACAATAACCAAAATAACAATTATTACAGAAACAACAACCGTGGTGGAAACACCAGCGGCGGAAAAAGCCGTGAGGGAAACAACAACAACCACGATAACAATGTTAGAGTAGCACAAACAAATTCGGGAAACTCCCAACCACCTTTAGATACACGACAGTAAACAACATCAAAATTCACACTCTAAATCTCAGTCAAAATACATTTGTCACTTTCATGAACGTAGCAACAGGAAAAGAATTAGTTCTCTTACTAGTCACAGGTGCGAAAATATCCTTATTGAAGGAAAATTCCGATAATTTTCAAAACATTCAAGATAATTACATCATAAACATACAGGGTATAAGTCACGAAGTTACCAAATCAAAAGGCTTAACTTCTATTGAAATTCAAACTTTTAAGTACATAATTCAACATGACTTCCATATCGTAAATATGCAATTCGCTATTCCATGTGATGGAATACTAGAATTCGATTTTATCAAAAGATACAACTGTCAATTAGACTTCAAGCCGTCTGAAGACTGGCTTATAATAAGACCAAATAATAGTCGGTCCGCCAAAAACGAAAAGGTCCTCTTCTCCATACGAAAGCTCTCTTTGAAGAACTCGTCGTTGTTTTCCGGTATATCCTTGTCCCAAAATATCCCGTATCGCATCTGTTTAATATAAATCGCATTCCTTAATAGTATTTTAATACAATTTAAGAGCACGTACCAGCATCCACACACCTCGTGTCATTTGCTCTTTTGCAGAAAAAATGCTTTCGTACAGATCCAATTCGTCGTCATTCCACTCCTCTGAATTGGCTGCCAACCTAAGATTTTGCTGTTGTAAAACAGCCAAAATAGTTGGTAAATGTTTCATTTTGGTCTGGCTAAATCCACTTTCACAATTTTTGCTTGTGTTTTTATTAGCCACAGCTGATTTGACTGTTGTTGTCGGATGGTAGATGGTAGATTTGCCCTGTGGGAATCGGAGTTTCACATTTGTCAAAAATCCGAACCGTTTCGAACGGGTGGACTCTATGGGAAGGGTGTATCAGACCATATATTTATGGTAGACACTTCACTGTCAAAACAGACCACAGAGCACTTACCTACTTAATTTCAATGGTAAATCACAGTTCCAAACTAACACGAATGAGACTTGAATTGGGGGAATATAATTTTACGGTAGAGTATCTAAAGGGTAAAGATAACTATGTAGCCGATGCGCTCTCTAGAATAACCATCACAGACTTAAAAAATATACAAACAAGCAACACAATTCTGAAAGTCACTACCAGAAACCAAAGTAGACAAAAATCCTGCGGAAGAAAAGATCAAATAGAAGTGCATAGGCAATCTAAAGAAAAAGCTTCAAAGCCTAACGTATATGAAGTCATTAATAATGATGAAGTACGTAAAGTAGTGACCTTGCTTGTAAATAATAAAATGTGTTTATTTATGCACGGAAAGAAAATTACAGCAAGATATGATTTGTATACTAATGGAACCATTGACTTAGGTCAATTCTTTCAAAGGCTTGAAAAGCAGGCCGGAATTCACAAAGTCAGCCAACTCAAAGTGGCACCGTGGGAAAATATCTTTGAACATGTTTCAATTGATAATTTTAAAATGATGCGCAATAATATATTGAAATCATTGAGAGCAGCGCTACTCAACCCGGTGACCGTAATCAAAAGTTATAAAGAAAAAGAAGCTATATTGTCTACATTCCATGTTGATACAATACAAGGTGGTCATACAGGCATTACAAAAACCTTGGCTAAGGTCCAGAGACACTACTACTTGAAAAATATGTCAAAAGACATAAAAGAGTACATAAAAAAATGTCCTAAATGGCCATACATAATTTAAGAGCATATAAAATAACCATATCTAAAAAAATTATACACAAAAAAAAATAGAAAAACAAATTAAAAACAAAAAAAAATTTAATCTTATTGCTATAAATAATATAATTTTCTCACAAATTTGCTCAAAGAAAATAACTCCATTATATTACGTTATTTTTGAAAAGGAGGGAGATGTAGTATGCACTTATATTGAATATCTACTGTACCAAGAGTACTTGAATCAAACACACTGTAACACTTTGTTACAGTGTTTACATAAACAAAGGCTCGGTCAAAAACCTAAGTGGCCGAAACATGAGTCGATCGGCGGCGACACAGAAAGTGCAAGTCTCAGCATTCTGTTGCACACGCCGGCCGCTCAGCCAAAGTCAAGTACATACATATACCTCCGCGCTCCAGACAAACTGAGCAATGCTATATACTTAAGAATGTATAGGCCGTCTCTCCGCTGCCGCTGTTGGCAGCGCCGCTATGAGACTTAGACCTCCTTAGCTCCTAAGTAAATTAAGTTTGTGAAGAAACTCTTTTGAGCTCAGAGCGGCAACTACGGCTGCTCTGCTCCGAATACAATACAAATAAAAATCATCCAAATGGATATCTAACCTAAATGAATTGGACTTACATTATTTGGGCTTTATGGAAAATCCTACACGTTTAAACATATTACACCCGGCAATCGACCCACAGGGTCAGCGGAGTCCGCCAAGGATCATTCATAGGCCTAGGTGGATTTTCATTTAAGATGGGATCCTTAGGATCACGAAGACCGAGGGGGCACGACTCATTGGCTTCGCGGATGACGTAGCCTTAGTAGTTACGGCCAAGAAACTCCCAGATGCTGAAAGAATTTGAAACTCGACTCCAAGGGACTCGCCTTGGCAGCGCACAAGACTGAGCCTAAAATAGGCAAGGCAGGTAGGACCACGGCCGCAATTTCGCGAATTATGGCAAGCACTCGGGGCCGAGGCAACCAGTACGTAGATTACTGGTTAGCGTTGTCACATCGACGCTGATGTACGCTGCTCCTATATGGGCTCGAGCCAGAAAATATGAAAGTTATATGTAAGATGGCGGATCCGTACAGAGATTGTGTGCCCTTCGGGTATGCTGTGCGTTCCGCACGGTATCCCATGACGCAGCGTTGCTAATGTAGGGAGTCATACCGATTGACCTGCCAGCGGTGAAATCAGCTGATATCCGCGGAGGCAGCACAGGGGTCGCAACTGCTGAATCCCTACGGAAAAGGTGCAGAGAACTTACCATTGCTAAGTGGAAAGAGAAATGGGTAAGTAGTAGCAAAGGACGATGGACGTATAAGCTTATCCCAGAACTGCAGAGATGGCTGGGACGGTAGAATGGACATGTGACTTTTACTTAAAGCAACTGCTGACAGGACATGGATACTTTAAATACTACCTGAATAGGTTTAACCATGAACGTTATCCGCACTGCCCACTCAGCGAGTCGGATAATAAACACGCAGAACACATGTTTTGTTTGTCCGAGATTCGAAAATGAACGAAGAGATCTGAGCATAAGGGTTGGGAGGACGCCAGCCGCTTGTAACCTGGTGGACATTATGCTTGAATCAGAAGTAAATTGGTCTGCGAAGTTGGTTTCGAAAAAGACTGCGAAATTCCAATTGGATAGAATCCTAGAGAGCCCTAATGGCCTATTGGGGGGAGGAAGACGGTGATGAAGGCAGTAATCAAATGTATAAGATGCTTTCGAATGAAGCCTTGAGTAGTGGAGCTTATAGTGACGGATTTTGCAAAGGAACGTCTTGATGGATCTCTTGCATTCGAAGTCACAGGCATTGAATTTTGTGGGCCATTTCTATACAAGTCAGAGGGGCAAGCCTGTAAAATTCTTTGGGAACCGGCTGTGAAGATCGCTAAGCATCATTTCTACCGCGCTGTTGGCACTGCTGTATTAGCCTTTGAGGACATTTCAGCGGTTGATAATTCTCGACCATTAGTCTCGACTTCAGAAAACCCCGCTGATCTGGATGTATTAACCCCAGCACATTTTTTGAATGGTGGTCCGTTTCACTCTTTCGTCGAGCCGGATGTGACCAGTCTTAACTACAATCGCTTGGATGGAGGCAGCAGCGCTCCAAGAGGCGCACCCCAAAAGCTGGCCTGGTTGTCGATGACTTAGTCTGGACAACGACGAAACTTGGCTCCCATAAAGTGGCTCCCCGCCAGAGTGATTGCGCTTCTGTTCGGTGGAGATGGCATTGCTCGAGTTGCCGTTCTAAAGACAGCATCAGGAGTGACAAAGCGAGCAGTAAACAAGTTGCTTTCGTTACCCCTTAAGGATGATGTTGAAACACAGGCTTTCAACGGGCGGAGTATGTCGGGTCACGCAGCCGCAGCAGCTAATTAACTTCTGAATAAGGTATCTTATATTAATTGCATCGCGAAAGGCATCACTCTCTACCTAGCTCTCTCATTTTTGTGAACATGCATTCTTGGGCCCAGCTGGCTGACCCTTTGTAAAATGAGTACGAGTTTTGATCTCGACATTAAACGCACTCTCGCCTCGCCTGCTATACTCTTTCGCTAATAAATTGTTAGCAAGCATAAATCAACCCGAAATAAAAAAAAATAAAAAAGCTTAAAAGTTCAACAGACTTCATAAAATCTTAATTTTGAACGCTGACATCTCGGAAACTATCAAAGATACAGAATTGGGACTTCAGATTTGGATTCCTTAGCTTTGTACGCAGCTTATTACGCCAACACGTCCTTCCCACACTGACCCCCACGAACAGTGCCCCCTTTTTTTAAGCTTTAAAAAAGTTGTAACTGTTATGTATTACACTCGTCAATACCTAACGATTAATAAAAAAAAAATTTGCCACGACTACTTTAGTACCCACAAACCACCCAAAACTGAAATGTATTTGTCACGCAATACCTATGGATTGACCCAAAAAAAGTTTTTCACGCCCACTCTGACGCCCGCAAACCGCCTAGCACTGTGTCACAGTTTTCATGCTTGAATAAAAATTTTACTAAAATGTATCGATTGACCTACAAAAAGTTTCCACACGTCAACGACCATAACGGTTATATATGTCTTTCCCCGACATAACCATATATGGAGATCGCGGGTAGGCGCATTAATCCACTATCTCGGAAACTATACAAGATAGAGTTAGGATACAGATTTAGATTCCTTAGTTTTGTACCCAGCGCAATTTCTAACAAACTACAAATACTTCAAAAACCGTAATTTGAAACGCTGATATCTAGGAAACTGTCACTGTGGACGGCAGTTCACTTAGTGACTTAGCGCACCTGGAGAATGTGTGGGGGCGATACTATATAGGCAAAGAATATAAAGTGTGCAGTGATGTTCCGATCATAATGAGTTATACACCAATCGAAAGGTAATGCAAAAGGCGGTGATTGCTTTCATTTAGTTTTATTTTATGTTGTTTGTTTTCAAATTTACCTCCAAATTTTAATAGTATAGATAAAATAAAACCGCTATATAATGTAGATGACTACGCTAAAGAATCTAAGTTTAGACTAGAACAGATTTTGGATTTAGATTTTGGTTTAAAAATAGGAGATCAGGTTTTATTGAAAAATGAAACAGGGCATAGGCTAGACTTCAAATATACTGTACCTTATAATACTGTACCTTAAGATTCAACTTAAGATTTTTCTGTTGTAAAACAGCCAAAATAGTTGGTAAATGTTTAATTTTGGTCTGGCTAAATCCACTTTCACAATTTTTGCTTGTGTTTTTATTAGCCACAGCTGATTTGACAGCTGTTGTCGGATGGTAGATGGTAGATGTGCCCTGTGGGAATCGGAGTTTCACATTTGTCAAAAATCCCAACCGTTTCGAACGGGTGGACTCTATGGGAAGGGTGTATCAGACCATATATTTATGGTAGACACTTCACTGTCAAAACAGACCACAGAGCACTTACCTACTTAATTTCAGTGGTAAATCCCAGTTCCAAACTAACACGAATGAGACTTGAATTGGAGGAATATAATTTTACGGTAGAGTATCTAAAAGGTAAAGATAACTATGTAGCCGATGCGCTCTCTAGAATAACCATCACAGACTTAAAAAATATACAAACAAGGAACACAATTCTGAAAGTCACTACCAGAAACCAAAGTAGACAAAAATCCTGCGGAAGAAAAGATCAAATAGAAGTGCATAGGCAATCTAAAGAAAAAGCTTCAAAGCCTAACGTATATGAAGTCATTAATAATGATGAAGTACGTAAAGTAGTGACCTTGCTTGTAAATAATAAAATGTGTTTATTTATGCACGGAAAGAAAATTACAGCAAGATATGATTTGTATACTAATGGAACCATTGACTTAGGTCAATTCTTTCAAAGGCTTGAAAAGCAGGCCGGAATTCACAAAGTCAGCCAACTCAAAGTGGCACCGTGGGAAAATATCTTTGAACATGTTTCAATTGATAATTTTAAAATGATGCGCAATAATATATTGAAATCATTGAGAGCAGCGCTACTCAACCCGGTGACCGTAATCAAAAGTTATAAAGAAAAAGAAGCTATATTGTCTACATTCCATGTTGATACAATACAAGGTGGTCATACAGGCATTACAAAAACCTTGGCTAAGGTCCAGAGACACTACTACTTGAAAAATATGTGAAAAGACATAAAAGAGTACATAAAAAAATGTCCTAAATGGCCATACATAATTTAAGAGCATATAAAATAACCATATCTAAAAAAATTATACACAAAAAAAAATAGAAAAACAAATTAAAAACAAAAAAAAATTTAATCTTATTGCTATAAATAATATAATTTTCTCACAAATTTGCTCAAAGAAAATAACTCCATTATATTACGTTATTTTTGAAAAGGAGGGAGATGTAGTATGCACTTATATTGAATATCTACTGTACCAAGAGTACTTGAATCAAACACACTGTAACACTTTGTTACAGTGTTTACATAAACAAAGGCTCGGTCAAAAACCTAAGTGGCCGAAACATGAGTCGATCGGCGGCGTACACAGAAAGTGCAAGTCTCAGCTTTCTGTTGCACACGCCGGCCGCTCAGCCAAAGTCAAGTACATACATATACCTCCGCGCTCCAGACAAAGTGAGCAATGCTATATACTTAAGAATATATAGGCCGTCTCTCCGCTGCCGCTGTTGGCAGCGCCGCTATGAGACTTAGACCTCCTTAGCTCCTAAGTAAATTAAGTTTGTGAAGAAACTCTTTTGAGCTCAGAGCGGCAACAACGGCTGCTCTGCTCCGAATACAATACAAATAAAAATCATCCAAATGGATATCTAACCTAAATGAATTGGACTTACATTATTTGGGCTTTATGGAAAATCCTACACGTTTAAACATATTACGACCCACAGGGTCAGCGGAGTCCGCCAAGGATCATTCATAGGCCTAGGTGGATTTTCATTTAAGATGGGATCCTTAGGATCACGAAGACCGAGGGGGCACGACTCATTGGCTTCGCGGATGACGTAGCCGTAGTAGTTACGGCCAAGAAACTCCCAGATGCTGAAAGAATTTGAAACTCGACTCCAAGGGTTGGGAGGACGCCAGCCGCTTGTAACCTGGTGGACATTATGCTTGAATCAGAAGTAAATTGGTCTGCGATATGCAACATGGCCACGACAGTACTGAATAATTTGGTTTCGAAAAAGACTGCGAAATTCCAATTGGATAGAATTCTAGAGAGCCCTAATGGCCTATTGGGGGGAGGAAGACGGTGATGAAGGCAGTAATCAAATGTATAAGATGCTTTCGAATGAAGCCTTGAGTAGTGGAGCTTATAATGACGGATTTTGCAAAGGAACGTCTTGATGGATCTCTTGCATTCGAAGTACAGGCATTGAATTTTGTGGGCCATTTCTATACAAGTCAGAGGGGCAAGCCTGTAAAATTCTACGTTTGTGTCTTCATTTGTTTCATTTGGAGTTGATCAAGGATCTCTTTACGGTCGGCACACAGCTACCATCACAAGTTCGCCTTCCATTAGTGTGAGTGTAACAAACACGAAGGATGGGCAGAACACTTCCCTATGCTCACTTAATAGGCCGCTGCCGACCGGCATGTCATGGACTTTTGCCAAGCGGAGACTATTAGTGTTTCATTCCTCCTAGGTCGACACACTTTGCCGATCTTTGGGAACCGGCTGTGAAGATCGCTAAGCATCATTTCTACCGCGCTGTTGGCACTGCTGTATTAGTCTTTGAGGACATTTCAGCGGTTGATAATTCTCGACCATTAGTCTCAGAAAACCCCGCTGATCTGGATGTATTAACCCCAGCACATTTTTTGAATGGTGGTCCGTTTCACTCTTTCGTCGAGCCGGATGTGACCAGTCTTAACTACAATCGCTTGGATGGAGGCAGCAGCGCTCCAAGAGGCGCACCCCAAAAGCTGACCTGGTTGTCGATGACTTAGTCTGGACAACGACGAAACTTGGCTCCCATAAAGTGGCTCCCCGCCAGAGTGATTGCGCTTCTGTTCGGTGGAGATGGCATTGCTCGAGTTGCCGTTCTAAAGACAGCATCAGGAGTGACAAAGCGAGCAGTAAACAAGTTGCTTTTGTTACCCCTTAAGAATGATGTTGAAACACAGGCTTTCAACGGGCGGAGTATGTCGGGTCACGCAGCCGCAGCAGCTAATTAACTTCTGAATAAGGTATCTTATATTAATTGCATCGCGAAAGGCATCTCTCTCTACCTAGCTCTCATTTTTGTGAACATGCATTCTTGGGCCCAGCTGGCTGACCCTTTGTAAAATGAGTACGAATTTTGATCTCGACATTAAACGCACTCTCGCCTCGCCTGCTATACTCTTTCGGTAATAAATTGTTAGCAAGCATGAATCAACCCGAAATAAAAAAAATAAAAAAGCTTAAAAGTTCAACAGACTTCATAAAATCTTAATTTTGAACGCTGACATCTCGGAAACTATCAAAGATACAGAATTGGGACATCAGATTTGGATTCCTTAGCTTTGTACGCAGCTTATTACGCCAACACGTCCTTCCCACACTGACCCCCACGAACAGTGCCCCCTTTTTTTAAGCTTTAAAAAAGTTGTAACTGTTATGTATTACACTCGTCAATACCTATCGATTAATAAAAAAAAAATTTGCCACTACTACTTTAGTACCCACAAACCACCCAAAACTGAAATGTATTTGTCACGCAATACCTATGGATTGACCCAAAAAAGTTTTTCACGCCCACTCTGACGCCCGCAAACCGCCTAGCACTGTGTCACAGTTTTCATGATTGAATAAAAATTTTACTAAAATGTATCGATTGACCTACAAAAAGTTTCCACACGTCAACGACCATAACGGTTATATATGTCTTCCCCCGACATAACCATATATGGAGATCGCGGGTAGGCGCATTAATCCACTATCTCGGAAACTATACAAGATAGAGTTAGGATACAGATTTAGATTCCTTAGTTTTGTACCCAGCGCAATTTCTAACAAACTACAAATACTTCAACAACCGTAATTTGAAACGCTGATATCTAGGAAACTGTCACTGTGGACGGCAGTTCACTTAGTGACTTAGCGCACCAGGAGAATGTGTGAGGGCTATATTATATAGGCAAAGAATATAAAGTGTGCAGTGATGTTCCGATCATAATGAGTTATACACCAATCAAAAGGTAATGCAAAAACCAAAAATGTTGTTTACCAAGACTTTACATTCCTTCCACACTACTTATCCTGTTCTAGTCCTTGGACTATGGTTTTAGGCGGCGCCGGTGCTGGTCCCCGCACAGGCGGTGATTGCTTTCATTTAGTTTTATTTTATGTTGTTTGTTTTCAAATTTACCTCAACATTTTAATAGTATAGATAAAATAAAACCGCTATATAATGTAGATGACTAAGCTAAAGAATCTAAGTTTAGACTAGAACAAGCATTTAAGAGAACTATATTAAAGTTAGAATCTCCCAAAAAAAAAAACAAAAAATTAGATATGACAAAAATACGTTAGATTTTGGTTTAAAAATAGGAGATCAGGTTTTATTTAAAAATGAAACAGGGCATAGGCTAGACTTCAAATATACTGTACCTTATAATACTGTACCTTAAGATTCAACTTAAGATTTTTCTGTTGTAAAACATCCAAAATAGTTGGTAAATGTTTAATTTTGGTCTGGCTAAATCCACTTTCACAATTTTTGCTTGTGTTTTTATTAGCCACAGGGAAGGGTGTATCAGACCATATATTTATGGTAGACACTTCACTGTCAAAACAAACCACAGAGCACTTACCTACTTAATTTCAATGGTAAATCCCAGTTCCAAAACTAACACGAATGAGACTTGAATTGGAGGAATATAATTTTACGGTAGAGTATCTAAAGGGTAAAGATAACTATGTAGCCAATGCGCTCTCTAGAATAACCATCACAGACTTAAAAAATATACAAACAAGCAACACAATTCTGAAAGTCACTACCAGAAACCAAAGGCAATCTATCGAAAAAGCTTCAAAGACCAACATATATGAAGTCATTAATAATGATGAAGAACGTAAAGTAGTGACCTTGCATGTAAATAATAAAATGTGTTTATTTAAGCACGGAAAGAAAATTACAGGAAGATATGATGCTAGCGATTTGTATACTAATGGAACCATTGACTTAGGTCAATTCTTTCAAAGGAGTAGCCATTAAAAGCGGTTGCGGAGGTTTTTTAGGCGATTTTAAATGTATTTTGTATGAGTTGTTTTTAATTGCAAGCGTATACTCATCCCATAATCAGTGTGTTTGGTATTCCACGGAACCCTCCCGTTTTAATGCATTTCAAATATTGTGACCCCTCGTTATCTTCTGAGAATGAGCAGGAGAAAGTGAACGTGCGTACCCACGAACCCGAATCTCACCCCCTACCCTCGAGTCCTTGCTCATGACTGCTTGTGCGCGAAGGTGTGAAATTTTAATTTTGTGAGTTTTGTTCAAAATGTGCAGTTTTTTATTCCCACCACTCGACTGAAAAAGGCAAAAAACGACGATGACCTCCGTTACCGTAAATAGTATACCCCCTCACTAAAAAAAAAAAAAAATTTGGTATCATTGGAAAGCATTTTTCAAGCCCTTTCCAATGGTATAATTTTCTCTGTTCTAAAATAAAAACTGCACATTTTGAACAAAACTCACAAAGTTAAAATTTCACACCTTCGCCCACAAGCAGTCATGAGCAAGGACAAGGACAAACTTGCGCTGCGTAAGAAGCAATAGAATAAGTTAGCCGCGCACTTTGCTCTCTCTGAGCGCCGGCAGTGCTTTTTTCTTTGCCGCTAAGTTCGGCCGGCAACTACCCTGCAGTACCATTCAGCGCTTATTGAGCACTCAATCACTGCAAATAGCTCATCACTCAGCGCTCAATGAGCGCACAATTTGTATGGAGCTATGTGCTGAAATTAACATAGGCATGTCCTAGGGTTCATCAGTGCTCAAAAAATAGCACTCATTGAGCGCTTTTTTGAGCACCCTCCTGAGCGCTCGATTGAGCAGCTGAAAAAGCACACGTTCAGCACATGTTGAGCGCTCGATTGAGCAGCTGAAAAAGCGCACGTTCAGCACATGTTGAGCGCTCGATTGAGCAGCGATAAAAGCACACATTCAGCACACGTTGAGCGCTCATTCAAGCAGCGAAAAAGCGCACTTTCAGCGCACGTTGAGCGCTTAGCAGCAAAAAAAAATTTCAGTTGTAATTTTTATTTTTATTTGTTTATTTTAAAAATTGAGCTCGGGGGTTTCCGGTGTTATCGGGGTCGCTGGCACCTCCTCCTCAGCATCTGGTTTTTAACGCACCGCATTGCCTTCTGCAGCGCCTTTTCGGGAGGCTCCGAGGGATCGACCAGGGCGATTGCATCTAGTATTAGAAAAAAATTAGTTTTAAAAATAAAACAAGACGAGAATAAAAACGAGTGACCGAAAGTAATCGTTATTTGTAAGATTTATTTATAATAAAAGAAATGTTATCTTTGGCATTCAATGTAAAAATCCCAGAAGTCTTTTAAAAATTAAAGTTACAAACAATAGTTACTTTCAGCCTCAATAAAAACTTACTTAATAAGTAAGTTGTGGGACAGAACAAGTTCCTCGGATAATATGCTTAAGATGGAACGATTTAGCCTTCCATTTTTTTTATAGATTTACCTTCAGCCTTGTCTAAAAATATAAGAAAATGCAAAAAATATCGAGAAGAAATTAGCAAACTTTTGTTTTCGGTCACTTGATTTATTTTATTTTGTTGTAAAAAATTATTACGAAAAATAAACCACACATTATTTATGTATTTTATATTATTTATTAAAACATTTATTTATTTTGCAGTTGCGGAAAAAAAATAACACTTTTCCAGGAACTGAAAATTGGAGATGTTTGAGATTTTTATTTAAATACGTACACAAAAGTAAGAATTATTGTTAAATGTTATTAATATTCATTTTTATCGAATTTTAACCACAAATATAAGTTTTAAAAACAAACATCTCTTATTTTTTGTCCCTAGAAACTTTGCACTCAATAAGATTTTTAAATTCTTTCACAGATTTGTTTATTATATGCACCATTTGTTGCTTTTCACGTCAAAAATTAATATTTTTCACAGCTATTTTTTTTCCGCCACGTGTTATTTTGGGAATCTTGTATTTCCCTTATTTTTAATATAGATTATCTTGTTTTTTACTCTCACTGTTTTCAATATTATTAGTCTGCGACAGACTTACCTGGGAATCGTTTCTTTTTCACTTTTAAGGCACTAATTTAATTTAATTTAGTAAATTGCTGGTATGTTTGCTTCAACTTCTAACTCCTTCACTAAAGTAAACGCAAGTGAAAAGACGAAAAAAGGCGCGTGCCTTCCAGAAAAACAACAAGCAACAACAACAACGGTTCCGCTAAGCCGTTGTTGTTTTTTTTGCATGTCCCGTTTGGTCTATGCATCTTGCACATAAAAGCAGGGTATTTATAGACATATTCGACTATGCAAATCGGTTTATAAAAATATATTTTTAAAACTTTACATATTATTAAATTATATTAATAAACATATAAATTTGTTTAAGAAATACAAATATTTTAAAACAGAAACCTATTATTTTAAATCGTTATTTTAACATTTACGAACAAATGTCGCATTATTCAAAAGGCAAGGGTGCACAAAGGTCTATATATTTTAGTTGCTGGGCCTCCTTCCCTTCACGCGCACTTTTTCGTCTGAGACTTGACGAGAGAGGGAGAGCCCAAAATTACTTTTTTGTGCGTTCTCTTTGCGGACCCGACTGAGAGCGCGTCGCTTTGCCGCCGTTGCGCTCAGCTCTGCCGGCATCGCTGGCTTCTCTGCCGACGTCGCAGTCGGCTTCGTGATGATTGGGCGCTTAACGCAATTTTGGAACTGCAGGGTTGATTTAGCATTTTTAGTTTCTCACACGCACATTCATTCTTACGGCAATGAAAAGTACGTGCATCTGTCCATACATACATAAGTGTGTATGAGAAGCGACTTTGCAGGACGGCGTAGAAATAAAAATTAATTTTTAAATGCAATTATGTTATGTTACTTGTTAAATTTGTTTTCACGCCGGCGCAGCCTCTACAGATACGCACGCTTACATACGTACGTATGTATGTATGTACACACATAGTTGCACGTGTTTTTCTTGTCGTAGGGCAGTCGTATAGTAAAAGCCACTCAGAAAACCGCACACGATTTTATTTTTTTCCACTTATTATGTTCTTATAACACTTTATACGTATACACATTATATATGAAGTTTACTTACCTGTTTTTTTTCAACTTGGAGAAACACTACACTGACCATGCACGTCCGACCTGCATCAAAATAAAATTCAAGTGGCAAAAAATCCACTAAAACGCATCCTAGTGCAAGCGAGACAACATGTTCGAATTAGCCCAATTCGAATTTCGAATATATCCTTTTCGCTTCCACTCACGTGATTGATGTCGCCATATTGCTACATCCTCTCTTTTTCGATGTCAAGAAATTTCCGAAAAGAGAGAAATCGACAATTTGACATTTTTTGGTATCAATTTGACATTATTTGATGGTAAAAATGATATGTGTCTAAAAAACACAAATTTACCATGCGCATATCAAATTGATCCTGGCTCGGTTTATTTTCTGTGTACTTCGGTTTGCGGTTCTTGCAAAAAAAAATCGACCCGGGAAAGACATAATATGGGTGCAGTGTGATAATTGCAAAACCTGGTACCATTTCTCTTGTGTGCGTAAAGAAAGCGCAAATAACCTTAAAGGCTGGGCCTGCCCTCCATGCGGTGATACCGACATCGTGAAGACCATCCCGCCTTGCAAGGATTGCAAAAAGAGCCGAAAATGAGCCCCAGCAGCGCTCAATTATTAGCTCGACAAATACTACCAGCTGAGTGGCCCACCCTTATAAGCGCCTTTGAAAACAGAACTTCTGCTGCCGGCTTTTCAAATGTCGAAAACATGCTTAGACTTCAAAAATGTCTTAAGGGAAAAGCGTACGATCTAGTCCGAGACAAGCTTTTGATGCCAACCATGGTCGTTCAGATCAAATTCTGGATCGCCTAATTGAGAAAGCTAAACGAATTTCGGAAAACAAGGACAGGCTGGATTCACTTATCGACTACGCCCTTACTGTTCGCAACATTTGTACTACCATGGAGGTGTAGTATGTTCACATATTGAATGCACACTGTACTCAGTGTTTCGCATTAATATTATTACATATACATTGTAGCACTTGGCCACAATAAGTAAGCCAAAAATACAAGTACCGAACAGTTCTTCAAGTGCCGGTAATATGATCGCCGTTTAGTGCACTGGGACTGGGCTGGGACTGGACAGTGCTGAGTCTGCATATTTGACATGCACGACCGCTCTGTCACCAAGTGAAAATAAGACCTCCCCTCCGCCGCGGCGACTCTTCGCCAGCGGCTACTAATACATACATCTATACATAAGCATTGAACGCTGATTTGCCGGCGTCTCTGGTGACTAGAGATGGAGTTATGGCTAAACGCGGGGGCGTGAAGCATAAAATAAACAAAAGAATAGCGCACGTAAAGTGACTATTATTTAAGAAACAGCCACCACCACCTGGGCAACTGCCCAAAAACTACAAGATGATCTTGATTTTTTAAAATCAAGTATCAATGATTTTAAAAAATCAAGTATCGAGCAAAAAAAAGCTACTTTCACTCAGCCATAAAAGTTATAAATTCAAAAATAACACCTCTCCCGAAGCCTCTCCCCAAAAGAGAGAAAACGTGCCCGAAGGACTGCCCTGGACCGCTGAAAAGCCCCCACTGCGAAATGACCTGCGGAGAAAAACCGAAACAAAAAACATGTGCGACGACCGGCACCGGTACCGCCTGAGCCCAGAGGCCCCGGACAGCAGCAGCGGAAACTACAAGTGTGGGGGTCAAGCCAAAACCCCTACGCCATCGATGGAACATCAGCGTGCCAACCCCGGCGACGCCCAGCTGATGCAATAGAGGGTCTGAAGAAAAGCGGATTTAAATAAAACTAATGATCAAAACAAATTTAAGTTAATATATGTCATTATAATTCAATTTTGTAAAATGTATCGGAACCCTTTCTGCCCAATAGCAGTATAGCACGCAAATCTTTACAAACAAATAGGCAGATAACTGTAGTTTTTTTTTTTTCAATAAAAAAAAAAAATAAAAATAAAACTAAAAAAAATTAAACAAAAAAAAAGAAAGACCTAAAAATAAGAAATAAAAAACTAATGAATAGTAATAGTATAAGTAAATTAGACACAAGTAATGAAATTAGTTATGTGAACACAATGGGTATGATCGATACGAAAACAGTGGACTCCACTGCAAACGTGATTAATAAAATAGAATCGACAAATATCGATCCCCATTTAACAAATATATTATTATTGATAATTGTCATAATTTTGTGCGTGTTGAACTAATAAGCTTTTTTATTAGTTGTTGCTAAATTAAAATACGAATTTCAGGTTGCTTTAGGCTTGTTAACAATTTATTAGCGAGAGAGAGTACAGCAGGCGAGACGAGAATGCGTTTTATGTCGAGATCAGAATTCGTACTGATTTACAAAGGGACAGCCAGCCGAAAGCTGGGCCGAAAAATGCAAGTACACAAAAGACGAGAGAGCTAGATAAAGAGAGCTACCTTTCGCGATGCCATTAATATAAGAGATCGAATTAAGAAGTTAGTTGGCTGCTGCGGCTGCGTGACCCGACATACTCCCCCCGTTGGAAGCCTGGGCTTCAATATTATCCTTAAGGGGTAGCAGACACAGCTTGTTTACTGCTCGCTTTGTCACTCCTGATGCTGTCTTCAGAACGGCAACTCGAGCAACCCCATCTCCACCGAAGAGAAGCTCGATCACTCTGGCGAGGGGCCACTTCATGGGAGGCAAGTTTTCGTCCTTAACCAGAACTAAGTCATCGACAACCAGGCCAGGTTTTGGGGTGCGCCACTTGGAGCGCTGTTGTAGCAGTGTTAGGTATTCTTCCTTCCATCGGGACCAAAAGATCTGCTGCAAGTAAGCCACGCGTTGCCATCCATCCAAGCGATTGAAGTTAAGACTGGTCACATCCGGCTCGACGAAAGAAGAAGGCGGACCACCATTCAAAAAATGTGCTGGGGTTAATACATCCAGATCAGCTGGGTTTTCTGAAATCGAGACTAATGGTCGAGAATTAACAACCGCCGAAATGTGACACACCAGGTTCCGCAACTCCTCAAAGGCTAAAACAGCAGTGCCAACAGCGCGGTAGAAATGATGCTTAGCGATCTTTACAGCCGCTTCCCAAAGACCGCCAAAGTGAGGCGACCTAGGAGGAATGAAACACCAATCAATAGCCTCAGCTAGTCAAAAAGTCCAATGTAGCTCTCTGATGATCACTGCTGAGGAAAAGACGCCTTAGTTCGAGCAGCTCATTGCGAGCTCCAACAAAGTTGGTTGCATTATCAGACCAAATCTGCCGCGGCCTTCTTCTAGTGCATATAAATCGTTTGAGGCCATGTAGAAACGATACCGTAGAGAGATCCTTGACCAACTCCAGATGAATAGATGAAGACACAAACGTAGCATTTTACTGGAGGCTTGCTTCGCACCTCTGACTTGTAGAGAAATGGCCCGCAAAAGTCAATGCCAGTGACTTCGAATGCATGAGATCCATCAAGTCGTTCCTTTGGAAGATCCGCCATTATATGCTCCACTACTCGAGGCTTCATTCGAAAGCATCTAATGCACTTGTTTACCGCCTTCATTACCGTCTTTCTCCCCCCAATAGGCCAATATTGGGATCGAATTATGCCAAGTAATGCCCGTGGCCCAGTGTGCAGATTGCGTTCATGAAAGTGAGTAATAATGGCAATAGTGACCGAATGACTCCGTGGTAATATAATTGGATGACGCCCATTAAAATCCAGAGAAGAATTCTTCAGCCGGCCATCCACTCTAAGAAGCCCAAATTGGTCAATGAATGGCGAAAGAGATGCGAGCGAGCTGGAGGAGTGCACTCCCTTTGACTGCAATGATTTGATGTCATCCCATAAATGTGAGCGCTGGACAAGACGAAGCAACAGCAACAGAACAACAACTCCATCCAAAACAGCCGACACATTGGAGCACCACTTTCTAAGCTTAAATTTTCCCTTGGCTAGAAGTTTTGATGCCTGATCCATAATGATGACTGCCTCTTCCTTGGACTTGGCTCCAGATATCAAATCATCCACATAAAAATCGCGACGAATGACCTCAGCCCCAAGCGGAAACGCTGTATGCTCGTCTGCTGCCAACTGATGCATAGCTCGCACAGCCAGAAATGATGCTGGCTTCATGCCATAAGTAACGGTGTCTAGCTTAAACACCCGCAATTGATCCTGGGGGGAGTCCCTCCACAAAATGCATTGCAAATGGCTGTCCTCAGGCTGAACCCTAACACAACGGTACATTTTGCAAATGTCTCCTGTGATTGCTACTGGGTGTGAACGAAACCGTAGAAGAATCTGGAACAGCTTAGGCTGAATAACAGGGCCTGCCATAAGAACATCGTTGAGAGAATAGCCTGAGGAACTGGCCGCCGATCCATCAAAAACTACGCGAAGCTTTGTAGTGGAGCTATCTTTCTTTATGACGCAATGATGAGACAAGAAATATCGGCACAACCCGATGTCAGCGGCAGAAACTGATGACATATGTCCTAGATCGAGATATTCTTTTATGAATGCTGCATATTGAGCCTTCAAAGATGGCTGACGATTCAACTTTCTCTCTAGGGACAATAATCTTCGATAAGCTTGCTGGTAGGACTCTCCCAAAAGATCTAGATTAAACTTGGCAGGCAGCCGAACAGAATAATCACCAGCTGGCAAACGATTGACGTGTCTTACGAAATGTGCTTCACAGTCCAATTCTTCCTTAGTAGCGCGTATAATTGGCTCGGCGCAGCTTTCCACTTCCCAAAATCGTCGAAGAAGATCATCTAACCGATCGAAACTATTCTCTCTACTAGCGAGAAGTTCATCTTGAGACGACATTAAAACCGAGCCATTGGAAAGGCCATAGCCTCCAGAAACAACCCAACCCAGACGCGTCTTTTGAATTAGGGGTAATCCAGGTGGGAGCTTGATTTGGCCAACGCACAACATCTCGAAAAAGAGGCTGGCTCCGATTAAAAGATCCACCCGCTGGGGAGCATAAAACCTTGGGTCAGCTAACTGTATATTTTTGGGTATGTTCCAGCTGCCAATGTCGACGTTGAAGCTAGGCTGTCGCTCTGTTATGTTCGGAGCAATCACCGCGGTAATGTTGGCCGAGTATTCGGAAGTTCGGGAGTGAATCGTAATATTGACCGAGTGACCGTCCGTCACAAAACTGGAATCTCCAACTCCAGTTACAGATGCTGAGGATTTTACTTTCTTTACTTGAAGCTGATTTGCGAATCGGGACGTTATTAGATGCAGTTGAGAGCCCGAATCGAGTAGAGCTCGACAGGGAACGAAAACCCCAGAACGGTTTTTTACTAAAATTCTAGCCGTTGCTAAGAGCACAATATCATTACTAAATTCCTGTGCAATAAGAGCAGTCGAAGTGGAAGGCAGTGCAGAGGGTGAAGCAGAAGGAAGTGCTTCTTGAAGCTGTGCTCCTTCTTGTGAAGGAAAAGAAGGTGAGTTTCCCAGATGAAGCAGGGTGTGGTGCTTAGATCCGCATGAACGACAACTACTAGAGTTGCATTGCCGAACTTGATGACCAACCTTAAGACAATTTATGCAAAGACCGAGCCGCTTCGCTTCTTGAAACCTATTCGCAGGAGACAGGATTTTAAAATTCTGACAATAAGAAATGGAATGCCCTGTATCATTACAGAATATACAAATCCAGGGGTTAGCGTTCGAGGCAACAAATGCTGATCTACGCGCATTGGGTATTCTGTTACTTCCCACCTGATTGCCCGGCGTATAGTTTGCCATGGCGAAATCCATAGTCTCCAACGTCCTGCATCGCTGCTCCAGAAATGATGCCATTGACTCCCACGTAGGAATTAAATTGACGAAGGCAGGGTCCTCTAATCGCTCTTCCCACTTTGCCTGACTTGCCGGATCCAACCTTTGGAACAGAACTTGGACGATGATGCATCCTGCGATTTGTTCTGTCGTGCCCAGTCCCTTGAGAGCACGAATATGAGCATTGAATTTATCGGACAGATCCCGAAGTGTCGAGACGGAACCACTCTGCACCGCCTTTAGTCCCAGGATCTCAATAATGTGTGCCTGAAAAACCAAACGTCGATTATCAAATCTATTTTTCAGCAAATCTAAAGCAATTGCGTAGTTGCCATCCGAAATTTCCAATGAGCGAATAGTTTCCAACGCTGCGTCCCTCAGGCATGATCGTAGATGCTGCAGCTTTTCTACGTTGGTGAGGTCCGGATGACTATCTATGATCGTGGTAAACATAGAATAAAAGTCAGACCAATTTGCATAACCTCCAGCGAATTTTGGAAGCTCCAGTGGGGGCAGCAATGCTGCCCTATTTCGAGGCTGACGCTGCTGGGGGCCGAAAACTCCCGGAGTGATGCCGTCAGCAAAAGTTGAATGCGAAAGAAGCTGTGAGGTGCGCTTTGAAATTTCGGATCGAACCGATGACTTCAGAGTTACGAGAATGTCATCAAATTTCTCACTTAAATCACTTTCAATTTCCTCTAAATCCTACTCTTCGAGCTCACCGAGCACCTTTTTAAATGACTCTTGAAGCTCATCAATCAACTCTAACCTCACATGAAGACCGGATTCGTCGCATGAAGTTAACGCCGCACTTGATAGGGAATCCACTAAGCGCTCCACTCTATTAAATAAAGCCGTTGCCTTGCGCTTTAAAAATATTGCCCTGTTTGCATCAGCGGTAACATCTCCAAAAGCTCCCGTAGGCATGGCTACAACAACAACAGAAGACGAAATGCCCGAAATTCGGCTCCAGCGGGAAGATGAGCGCAAAGCAAACGAGGGAATAACAGCCCGTTACTTGGCTATGTACGCTTCTATGTATAGCTGATTTTGCGCCTTATGTGTAAATTTCCGCAATCACCAACTGCTATTTATTTATAGCGCTCACTGCATTTAAGGCCTTATGATTGTTGCTACGCCAATGCACCGCAGAAACAAGAATGAAAAAAGTCAATAAATAGACTTATATGATTTGCACTTAGTATTATTTATGCACAAATCACGTCGGGGTCACCAATGTTGAACTAATAAGCTTTTTTATTAGTTGTTGCTAAATTAAAATACGAATTTCAGGTTGCTTTAGGCTTGTTAACAATTTATTAGCGAGAGAGAGTACAGCAGGCGAGACGAGAATGCGTTTTATGTCGAGATCAGAATTCGTACTGATTTACAAAGGGACAGCCAGCCGAAAGCTGGGCCGAAAAATGCAAGTACACAAAAGACGAGAGAGCTAGATAAAGAGAGCTACCTTTCGCGATGCCATTAATATAAGAGATCGAATTAAGAAGTTAGTTGGCTGCTGCGGCTGCGTGACCCGACAGTGCGGATATATACTATTACACAATAGGTGTATAACAAAAAGGGCCATAAGCCAAGCAAACGATCTAGATAAGATCTAAATGCACACGCACAACACCATGATAATTATAATAAAAATATATATTCCAAAATCTTGAAATAAATATACATAAATTGAAAACAAAACTTTTTCAAAATAATGGTCTAAGTAATGAGAAATGAATTAATTGTCCAAGAAACATAATTTCTAAACAAAAAAATTAATTAAATAAAAAATAAAGATAATAAATAAAAATTTAAAAAAAAACATGATCGTAAAGAACACAAAAAAAAAAGATAACTAGATTTTGAGAATAGAGAAAAGGGTATTTTTTGATAAACCAAAAGATAACAGAGCCCCTGTAATTTCTTATGCAAATAGATGGATAGGTACGAATGGAAAAATAGGTGAACAATAAACAGAAACGTCGCTAAAAATATTTTTAATAATGCCGACAAATAAAGCGATAAACCTTTAGAAAGGACCCCGAATTTTCTGAGCGAGTGCAAGCCATACTTCAATTGCACAAGTCACCAATGTCAATCAATGAACTCAAAAATGAAAACATTGAAAGATATAACCTACAATTTTCACCATTGATCCATTGCACTGCAACACAAAAAGGAATTATTCTGAGTACAGTACCAAATTGTAAAGTTTTTCGGAAGTAAATAAAGATCCGTTTCTTGGTAACGTAATAGTGATAAAAGCAGCATGGAATGGATTGAAATAAAGGATAGGCTGACAGAAGTAAAAAATACGATTGACAAGTCCTTTAAATGCCTAAATCAAAACAGAAATATACAAGAAGGCACCATAAACAAACACGCTAAAATACTAGTAGAATGCTTGATTGAAGCACGAACGCTAGTACATAATAACAGAGAAACACTAAACCAGCCACACTGGTCATATGCCACAAAATTATTCCTACGGATAAGATCCAATCTTATTTCTGTCAAAGAAAAATACGATTTGCATATATCTATCCCCACTGTTCTTAATACCCCAGTGACGGCTGAACCTAGTCAACAACTAGAGTCAGATACCGATACTACTGAAAAAATAGATTCAGAAGAAAAAGAAGAAAATATTGACGAGAAAAATATAAATGATTTAACAATACCTGCCGTAAACACATTACCTGAGGCAGAAGAAGAAAATTGGTTAGAACCTGAATCTAATTGTAGTACTGTTGAGGATAAACAAGTCATAATACCTTAGCAAGAAAAAATGGCTATCACACCAATTGAATTCCTAAAATTAGCCTCATCACTCATACCAGAGTTTGATGGTAAGGCAGAAAATTTGAAAAGTTTCTTAGATTCCTTAACTTTGGTAAACTCCCTGAAGGAATCCCATGAAGCTTTAGAAGTTAATCTGATCAAGACTAAGCTAAAAGGCCATGCACGAAACTTAATAGACAATGAGAATTCAATCTCAGAAATAATAGAGAAACTAAAAAATAAAGTTAAAGGAGAATCAGTAGATGCCATTTCGGCAAAAATATTGAATCTCCAACAGAGACAGCAAACAGCCAATCAATACGTTCAAGAAGTAGAGAAATTGGCAAAGGCACTAGGAGGAGCCAACATAAATGACGGACTGTCATCAGAATTAGCCACTCAGTACAGCAAAACACATGCCGTCAAAGCAATGACCAAAAATTGTACAATCGATAAGATAAAACTTATCATGGAGGCTGGCACATTCAACACATTGGATGATGTCATGTCCAAATTCGTAAACAGTTGTACAGATGCAACAGGCCAATCAAACACGGTCCTGTTTTACAATAGAAGTAACCCTGGAAATTACCGCGGAAGAGGTAGTTTCCGCTCTTATAACAACAATAATAGTAGCCGTGGTTACTTTAACAATAATAGAGGACGAGGCCAAAATAGAGGAAGTTATAGAGGAAATAACCACCAAAATAGGGGTTATTACTATAACAATAATAATAACAATAATATTAGGGTAGCCCAAAACGTTTCGGGAAACTCCCAACAACCTTTAGATACCGAGCAATAGGGACCACAAAAATTCACACAATCATTCTCGGCTAAAATATATTTGTAACTTTCAAAAATGTCGCAACCGGAAAAGAAGTTGTATTTTTAGTAGACACTGGTGCGGACATATCTATACTCAAAGAAAATTCATATGTTTTTCCAAACATTCAATCCGACTGTGTAATAAACATACAAGGAATCAGTCAAGAAATTACAAAATCTATAGGACAAATATCCATTGAGATACAGACTTCTAAATATATAATCCCACATAATTTTCATATTGTAAATTTACAATTCGCCATTCCCTGTGATGGAATATTAGGAATCGACTTTATCAAAAAATACAACTGTCAGTTAGACTTCAAGCAATCCGAAGATTGGCTTATAATTAGACCAAATAACTTAAAATTCCCAATTTATGTTCCGATAACATACAGTTCTGGCAATAACTCCATAATTCTGCCAGCAAGATCCCAAGTTGTCCGAAAAATGAAAATAGATTCAATTGAAGACAGTGTGTTGATTCCAAACCAAGAAATTGAGCATGATAGCAAATACCATAGCATCCCCTGAAAATGCATTCATTAGACTACTTAACACAACAAGTACAGATAAAGTAGTTAGCATTAATAAATTAAATTATGAATCACTTTCGATCTACGACGTAGTTCAATCAAGCAAAGAAAATTGAGAAAAGTTTGTATTATCTCCACTTTTCAAAAATTTTCCTCCACAATTCCGGATACAACTGTCAACCCTATGCACACAATATAGCGATGTATTCGGATTGGAAACCGAATCGTTAAGTACAAATAATTTTTATAAACAAAAGCTGAGATTGAAGGATGAAGAACCGGTTTATATCAAATACCACAGAAGTCCTCACAGTCAAAAAGACGAAATTCAAGCCCAGGTACAAAAATTAATAAAAGATAAAATTGTGGAACCATCTGTATCTGCATATAACAGCCCACTCCTATTAGTTCCGAAAAAGTCCATCTCGGGCTCAGATATAAAGAAATCTCGATTAGTAATTGACTATCGTCAGATCAATAAAAAATTATTGTCTGCTAAGTTCCCACTAACCAGAATTGATGACATTTTGGACCAACTAGGTAGAACAAAATATTTTTCATGTCTCCACTTAATGTCAGGTTTTCACCAAATCGAGCTGGAAAAAAGCTCCAGAGATAGGACGTCCTTCTCGACCATTCTGCTTAAAAATAGCGCCAAACTCTTTTCAGAGGATGATGACTATAGCATTCTCTGGACTAGATCCTTCTCAAGCATTTTTTTACATGGATGATCTAATAGTCATTGGTTGTTCCGAAAAACATATGCTTAAAAACTTATCTGATGTTTTTGAGAAATGTAGGAAATGCAACCTAAAGTTACATCCTGAAAAATGCCCGACGACAAAAATACGTCGTGATAAAAAATTATCCAGTCCCACACGATGCGGACAGCGCTAGAGGATTTGTTGAATTCTGCAATTATTAAAGACGTTTTTTTAAACACTTTGCCGACTATTCTCGTCACATAACTAAGTTATGCAAAAAAAAATGTAAAATTTGAATGGACAGCTGACTGCCAGCATGCGTTCGAACATCTTAAATCGGCTTTAATAGAACCAACATTGTTACATACCCAGATTTCAGTAAAGAATTTTACATAATTACAGATGCTACTAAGCAAGCTTGTGGAGCAGCTTTAACGCAAAACAAAAATGGACTTCAACTCCCAGTTGCATACGCATCAAGATCGTTTACAAAGGGTGAAAGTAACAAAAGTACAAAGGAACAAGAACTTACAGCAATTCATTGGGCAAAAACCACACTTCAGACCATACAATATATTTATGGTAGACTCTTCACTGTCAAAACAGATCACAGACCACTTACGTACCTATTTTCCATGACAAATCCGAGTTCCAAACCCACGCGAATAATTAGAAGAGATCGACATCACTGTAGAGGATCTAAAGGGTAAAGATAATTACGTAGCAGATGCGTTATCGAGAATAACCATCAAAGAGCTAAAAGACATTACCAGAAATATAAATAAAGTCACTACAAGATATCAAAGTAGACATAAATCCGCGCAGAAGAAAAAGAAATAGAGTTGCCTAGGCAATCTATAGAAAAAGCTTCAAAGCCCTACGTATACGGAGTCATCAATAATGACGAAGTACTAAAGTAGTGACCTTGCACATAAATAATATGACCTGTTTCTTCAAACATGGAAAACAAATTACTGCAAAATATAACGTTAGCGATTTATTTACCAATGGAATTCTTGACTTAGGTCAGTTCTTCCAAAGGCTTGAAATGCAAGCCGTTATATATAAAATCAGCCAACTTAAAGTGGCACCGTGGGAAAATATCTTTGAACAAGTTTCAAAAGATGATTTTAAAAAAATGGCCAATTAGACATTGAAATCATTGAGCGTAGCGCTACTCAACCCGGTGACCGTAATATATAATGATAAAGAAAAAGAAGCTATACTGTCTACATTTCATAACGATCCAGTACAAGGAGGTCACACTGGCATAACTAAAACCTTGGCCAAGGTCAAAAGATATTATTATTGGAAAGATATGACCCGATATATTACTAAGTACATAAGAAAATGTCTAAAATGCAAGAAATCAAAAGTGACAATACATACAAAGACTCCTATGACAATCACAGATATTCCAATAAATGCTTTCGACAGAGCGATAGTAGTCACAATTGGTCCGCTACCAAAATCAGATAATGGTAACGAATATGCAGTCACACTTATATGTGATCTAACAAAATATTTAGTTGCCATTCCAATTGCCAATAAAAGTGCAAACACTGACGCAAAAGCTATTTTCGAATCTTTTATGTTAAGGTACGGTCCAATAAAGACGTTCATTTCGGACATGGGAACCAAATATAAAAATTCAATCATAAATGAATTGTGCAAATATTTAAAAATTAAAAATATAACTTCTACAGCACACCACCACCAGACAGTTGGAACAGTAGAAAGAAGTCACAGAACATTTAAAGAATACATACGCTCATACATATCGATTGATAAAAATGGTTGGGACGTATGGTTAAAATATTTCGTATACTGTTTCAACACTACACCCTCAATGGCACATGATTACTGTCTATATGAGTTAGTTTTTGGCGAAACATCGAATTAGCCAAAAAAAATTTAATACCATAAAAAGCATAGAGCCTATATATAACATAGATGATTTTGCTAGAGAGAGTAAATATAGATTAGAAATAGCACATAAAAGAGCTAGAATTATGATAGAGGAAAATAAAAGGAAAAACAACGAATTTTATGACCTTACGACTAACGACATAGATATATCTATAGGAGATAAAGTTTTATTGAAAATGAAACAGGACATAAGCTAGATTCTAAATATACTGGACCATATACGGTAGAAAGTATAGAAGAGAACGAAAATATAATAATTTCAAACAATAAAAATAAGAAGCAAACAGTACAAAAAGATAGACTAATCAGTTCATTACTCTTACAAATATTTCCAGTATGGCCATATATAGCAGTAAAAACATAATAACACAAAAAAAACACTAAAAATTAAAACGCATAAATTTATATATATTTTCTTATATACAAATCAATATACTAATAAAATAACTATAATTTCGTTATTTTTCTAAAGGAGGGAGATGTAGTATGTTCACATATTGAATGCACTCTGTACTCAATGTTTCGCATTAATATTATTACATATACATTGTAGCACTTGGCCACAATAAGTAAGCCACAAATACAAGTACCAAACAGTTCTCAACTACACTGTCAGTAGCTGTACGAAGAATTGTAACAGCCTTAAGAATTCATTGAATAAAGAGAACTCTAAGCAAAAGGTTGACGTGCAAATCTAAATTGAAACAACATATTCAAATTGGGATAATAACTAATATAGAGGCCTGCAAACTAGATGCACATCTGAACAACCCTTTGCTTGTTCGTGAGTTGGCTGACAAACTTCCAAATCAATATAAGATGAACTGGGCATTGCACCCAAAAGATGAATCCATAGCAAATGTAAAAGCATTTAGCGATTGGTTGTATAAGATCGCATAAGCATCCTCCACAGTCATTTCAACCTCACATTCAAGGACGTATAATGTACATACTCATACCATCTACAATGATGTACATCCGCAACATGCGGAAACGGAAGAGTACCCACACAATTCCTACCGATCCGAGAACTCAGCTGGTTTCGTATGCCAAAGCGCAGAGCATCAAGTCGCTCAATGTGAACAATTCAAAAACGCACTTACGAAGGAAGGCAAAAAGATGTTCGCGACAACAGGCTCTGTTTCAAGTGTCTGAAAGTTCATGGCCGTAGATGTTTTTTTACAAATGCATGCCGTGTTGTAGGATGTGAATCAAGGCATCATCCCTTTCTTCACAGAGGCAAGCCCAAAGTTTTCACGTCTTACCAAGTCAAATCAGCAGAAGTTGAACAATATTTTCGTATCCTGCCAATACATATCCAAGGTGACAATACTGAAGTTGACACCTTTGCTTTGCATTAGTGACACCCCCGAACCGATCTGTATGCAGTGGGCCAATCAAACCACCAGAAGAGAGAGCAATTCGGTACGCTGCAATATTCGAGTTGCCGGGGCAGGCGCCACTGTGAAAATCCTAGGCTTGCCAAAACAGACGGTCAACGTACATGAATTGCGCATCAAGTTTTCACGTCTAGATGGAATACCCCTACAATCTTTTTCGAATGCCGAACCAATGATTCTTATTGGAACCAACAACTGGAAGCTCGCTGTTCCTCGAAGGATCAGAGAAGGAAAATGGAATGATCCCATTGCGTCCAAGTGTATTCTAGGCTGGGGACTGCAAGGCTCCACAAGCTCCAACACTGCCTTTTCCATGCACCACTGCCAGTGCACCTGGGGCGAGATTGAAAAGAGCATTAAAGAGAGTTTTTGCGTTGAAACTGTTACTCCGCAGACGTTTCGTTCCGTGGATGACGAGAAGGCCCTGGAAACATTGGATAAAACTTGTTCAAAGAATGAAGGACATTATCAAGTAGGACTTCTTTGGCGCGAGAATAATCCAACTCTTCCGGAAAGCTACAACAACGCAATGAAACGGCTAAACTGTCTAAAGGCTAAGATAAACCGAGAACCGGAACTTTTTGGCAAAATTGAGATGCAAATAAATAATATACTCGAAAAAGAGTATGCATCCGAACTGTCCAGTGCCGAACTTGTTGAACAGCCTGATCGCGTGTGGTACCTTCCAATATTTATAACCCACAATCCAAATAAGCCTCAAAAGGTCCGTCTCGTCTGGGATGCGGCTGCTAAATCTCACGGGAGGTCACTCAACGATTTCATGTATACCGGTCCCGATTTACTACATCCACTTACCAAAGTATAAAAGACGTTTCGAGTTGGTAAAATAGCTGTTTGTGGCGACATGGCTGAAATGTTCCACCAAATTGGAATCCTCGAGTCAGATGCGCAACGTTTTGTATGGTACAACAAGGAAACGCAGGCAATCAGAACCTTTGAAATGAGATCCATGACATTCGGAATATCCTGTGCGCCATGCATTGCTCATTATGTTCGCGACAAGAACGCGGAGGAATACAAGCTGCAAAGCCCTCGTGCGTTCGAAGCCATTACCAATTACATAGATAGCCTAGGCGACGAAACTGAAGCAATCGAGGTTACGTTAAAGGTCCGAGACATACACGCGGCTGGAAGTTTCAATATAAGGAACTGAGCTTCTAATTCACACGAAGTACTAAAACATTTACACGGTGATTCCCTCGATCTTCAACCGCCAAAGGAACTCGGAGATCCAGAAAAAGTCCTCGGTATGTTTTGGGAACCAGCAACTGATATGTTTTCAGATTTGCACGAATGAAAAGAAACGTCCTGTCGGAAGAAGCCTTGCCAACCAAACGCGAGGTACTGCAAGTGTTGATGTCCATATTTGATCCATTGGGATTCTTGTCCTGCTACACTATTGGCCTCAAAATGCTTCTTCAGGAAATTTGGCGCACAGGCATAGGCTGGGACGACAACTTACCAGGACCTCAGCTGAGTTTTTGGACGAAATGGAAAGACTTGCTACCCCAAGCTACAACTATTCAAGTACCGCGTCATTACTCGCCCTTACTTCGTATGGCATATTTTATTGAACTGCATACTTTCGTGGACGCCTGGGAGTACGTATATGCCGCCGTGTGTTACTTTGGGATAGGAAAAGGAGATGACATCACTGTCTCACTGATCGCAGCAAAAAGTAAAGTGGCTCCCCACAAGCCACTTTCCATACCCCGCATGGAACTACTTGCTGCTGTAATCGGTGCACTCTGTCCTACAAAGTGCGGAGCACTCGCAACATAAGCGTGAACACACTTATTTTACCGACCCTCGCAATTTTTACGCTTTCGTGATGCATCGCTTAGGAGAAATTCTGGAGATCACAAAGCTTAAAGTAGTAGACATGGCGACGCAGTTTATCAGGAAACCAAACTCACAGGAATGGATTAACGGCCCACTATTTCTTCAACAGTCAAAGGACCAGTGGCCAAAACAGCCCACTATATGCCCTTCTAACAAAGTCGGCCATGATGAGATTCGAAAAACGGTCTTGATAATCAGAAAGGAAAGCATAGTAGTGGTACCATTATACGTTGAGCGCTTTTCTGATTGGAAGCGCTTATACCGGGCAACGGCAACCTTTCTGTTATACTTGGACATACATCGAGAAAGATGCAAAGCTGATAAAATCCAAAAAATGCCTACGCTCGAACAACTGACGTCGGCCAAAAACCTACTCTTCAAGAATGCACAACAAGACCATTTCAAATCGGAACTCGAGACTCTTCAATCCAACGGATTCATAAGTAAGCCTAGCGTATTGATTGAACTGAATATTTACATAGATAGTGACGGAATAATGCGTACTCAAAGCCGTTCAGACACTATAAATTAAAGGCGAGACCAAATAGTCTTGCCAAAGCGCCACCACATCACTCAACTTATAGTAAAGGAATTTCGCGAAACAAACCATCACACGCTTCACGAGGGAACAATTAATCTAATCCGCAGCGTAAATTTTATTCCCCAGTTACGTGATGTTTACAAATCCGTACGGAAAGCGTGTCAAAGATGCAAAAATAATACGGCGATCCCGGAACCACCTCAGATGGCACCACTATCGCCAGCTAGAGTCGCTAGCTTTGAGATGCCCCTTACATACACTGGAGTGGATTTCTTCGGTCCAATTTTCGTTAACGTAGGCCGACACAAAGAAAAACGTTGGGGTGCTATTTTTACATGCCTCACTCTGCGCGCAGTTCATATAGAGATAGCCCGCAGCCTTGACACTAGCTCTTGCATAATGTGCCTGTCAAACTTTATGTCGAGTCCCGGGACGCCCAAGGAAATAAGAAAAATTTTCCTACAATGGAACAAACTTCTAAGCAACTGAAAAAATTGTCAAAGAGAAGCTAAAATATGTTGAGTTTGATAAGCTTGTTATAAAATATGACAAAGTTAAATGGCGCTTCAATCCACCTGCCGCACCACATATGGGCGGTGCATGGGAACGTTTAATTCGATCGATTAAAGGGGTACTCAAATCATTTTCCCCGAACGCCAATTACAACGACGAAAGTCTTAAAAATGCTCTTATATGTGCGGAATACGTAATAAACTCCCGCCCACCGACCTTCGTTTCCTTGAAGGCAAGAGACTATGACGCACTTACTCCCAACCATTTATTGCCAGAATCCGCAGACGGCTTCAAGCCTCCACTGACAAGCAAGTCAAGCCCAAGACAACGTTGGCGCCAGGCAAACGAACTAGCCGATCTTTTCTGGAGGAGGTGGTGAAGGAATACATCCCAATAATCACCAAGCGATCTAAATGGTTTCCCAAACGACATCCTCTGGCAGTTGGCGACGTCGTAATCGTAGTGGACGAAAATCTACCCAGGAACCTGTGGCCCAAAGGACAAATTACAGAGGTCGCCACAGCCATGGTGCATGATGGTGCATTTTGTACCGCGTCTGCGCTCCGACCAGAGTCTGAAGTATGCTAGCACTATTCAAGAGTACTTTGATCTAAAGCAGATAAAAGAGGTAAAAGGTAGTGAGGAAGAACACACTAGGATCAACGCTTAAAGGCAACTCTCAATCTCTGCGTGCACCGTTCCACATCATGCTGTGATCAAAGACGACAGTTTAACTACAAAGATGCGCGTCGTATACGACGCTTCGTGCAAAACGTCTAACGGGAGGTCCGCCCTACAAAACGATCTTGGAGGAGTTATACTCAACTGGCGACTCCATCGGTATGTCTTCGTGGCCGATATAACGAAAATGTATCGCTGCATAGATATGCATGAAGAAGATGCCCAGTATCAGCGAATTTTCTGGCGCGATGAAAAGGGACTCATCAAGGAATATTTGTTGACTACAGGAACGTTTGGCACTGCCTCGGCACCCTTCACAGCGATTCGAGTCATACATCAGATTGCGTCCGACGAGCGCGAACGCTATCCTCTGGCCGTGCATGTCCTTAAAAAAGAAATCTATGTGGACGATGTTCAAACAGGACACGAGACCATCGACGGAGCTCTAAAAATTCGCAATGATGTCATCGCAGCTCTGCAATCAGCAGGCATGGAGCTCAAGAAGTGGGCATCCAACCATCCAGATATCTTAGAAAGCATCCCAACTACAGATCTCTCTAACAGTAGCATTTTTGAGATAGACAATAAGGACTCCATTAAAACTTTAGGGTTGTATTGGCATCCAAACAAAGATGGTTTTGGTTTTAATCTTAAGTTTTCTCTCAATCCTATATTCACCAAACGTTCTATACTATCCACAGTAGCACGCTTATTCGATCCGTTGGGATACCTGGCACCAGTGATCATCGCTGCGAAAATCCTGTTGAAGGAAGTTTGGAGTTTTCGTATCGAGGATGAGCCCCCCGCATCATTAGATTGGGACGACCCATTGCCAGATCAACTCGCCGAGCGGTGGCGACAGCTCATTCAAGAGCTCCCCGACATTGAAGAGATACACATCCCTCGGTGGTTAGGCTTCGATTTAAGGCATGTCTCGACGTTGCAACTACACATGTTTTGTGATGGATCATCCATGGCGTATGCAGCATGCGCTTATCTTCGAGCTAGTTGTACGGATGGTTCCGTGCAGGTTAACTTATTAGCCGCCCGCAGTCGAGTCACACCTGTTAAGCCGCTAACAATTCCGAGAGTTGAGTTATCCGGAGCCCTGCTGTGTACACAATTAGCCGATTGGATTGTCAATCAACTTCAAGCATCACATCACACCATATACGTACACTACTGGTCGGATGCAATGATAGTGCTGTATTGGATCAGCGGTGACCCTAGGCGTTGGAAGACATTTGTGTCGAATAGAATTGGAGCAATCCTGGAGGCAAGCTCGCCATCGCAGTGGAGACATGTTCTTACGCAAGAAAACCCAGCAGATTGTGCTACACGCGGACTCACCCCTTCCCAGCTGAAACACCACACGCTTTGGTGGAACGGACCACATTGGCTGCATCTTTCAGAGGAGCATTGGCCTGTCAATCCAGTTCAGTCCCCAAAATCAGAACTTATTTCAGGAGAGCAATCCTTAAAGCACATCGGAGCCCACATTTGTATAGAAGTGCAACAATTTATCGAATCATATTCCTCCTATAATAAACTCTTATTCATTACAGCCTACGTCAAACGAATAATTTAGAATACTCGTCACAAAAAAGCGGATAGACTCACCGGCCCCTATTCAGGTATCTGAATTTCAACAGGCTTTGTTCGCACTGGTGCGGATGGTTCAACAAGAAGTATATTCGGAAGAATTATCAAGACTACGATCCAACAAATTTCTATCCAAACACAACAAACTCAGCCAGCTATCACCGTTTCTCGACGATGAGGGGCTCATGAGAGTTAAAGGCAGACTCAAGAATGCTTTGCAGCTCTCCATGTCTCAACGCACACCAATAATCCTTCCAAAGGCTCACCACTTGACGATTTTGGTTATAAGGAACGCTCATCACAACACCTTACATGGCGGTGTGCAACTAACTTTATCTACAATTCATCAAGTTTTCTGGATCGTCAACGGTAAACAGGCAGTAAAAAGGATTCTGCGACAGTGCGTAACCTGTTTCAAACACCGGCCGTCACCATCAAGCCAATCCGTCCAAACGGGCGTTCGAAGCAACTGAAGTTGATTACACTGGTGCGATTGAAATAAAGTCATCCAGATTCAGAGGTCACACTTGCTATAAAGCATACATTGCAGTTTTCATTTGCTTAGCGAGCAAAGCGATTCATTTGGAAGCAGTCACGGGAATATCGGCACAGCATTTTCTGTGGGCGCTGCAGCGCTTTATCATACGTAGGGGTTTTTGTCAACATCTATACAGCGACTGTGGAACCAACTTTATCTCATCCGACAAGTCTCTAAAGCTGTGGAGCAATGAATTCCTGAACTTACTCGTCGAAACATTCAGTGGCATTTCAATCCTCCACATAGTCCAAACTTTGGAGGACTCTGGGAATCCAACGTAAAAGCTGTTAAAACCCATCTTTATCGATCGTTTAATGGGATTCGAATGACGTACGAGCAGCTGTCTACCATTCTTGTCCAGATAGAAGCGTGCTTGAACTCTCGGCCATTATGCCCCTTAACGTCTGACTTAAATGACTTGCAAGCTCTCACCCCTGCACATTTTTTAATCGGGGATTCGATGATGTCACTCCCTGAGCCGAGTCTTAAGGATTCTTCATTAAACACAGAGTTCCTGAATGGTCAAAGGATGTTTCGCCTCTTTTGGAGGAAATGGAGTGCAGATTGGCTATCTCATCTGTAGGCGCGCCCCAAGTGGCTCCACGAAACTGACAATCTTCAGCGTAACGACATGATCATAATCAAGGATGATCGAACTGGTCCTTCTGACTGGAAATTAGGGCGAATCATCGACTTACATCCTGGGGCCGATGGGCTCGTTCGAGTAGCTACAATTAAGACCTCAACGGGTATTTACAAGAGGTCTGTGTCAAAGATTTGTCGTTTGCCCTTGCCAAGATTTACTGAAGAGTCTATCCCAAGTACACAACCCATGCACCTTTGAATATACCCGCATTCACTCCATAACACACTTCAATCTTTTCAGAGTTAAGCATGGTCTAAGGCTTTGAATACTGGGTACAGTATTGGGGGCGGCATGAACGGGTGTTTCTGTCGATTAGGAGAAGCTGGACAGCTGTTTTCTGGCGACTCTGAGAAGCAGTGGACAACAGCAGTTTTAACAGCGAATGTTAGATTTCTGCTGCTAGTGTTAGCAGCACTACACTACGAAGAAGACATAAGGAGAAGCTGGTCGCGTTTATAACCGAGCTTTTATATTTCCTAATTTGTAAATCAAAGTTAGCAATAAGTCAAAGATTGAAAGTATACAAATGAATACAACTGGTGAAGCTCAACATATTTCTGAGTTTTTATTACAAAGTGTGTGAAAGACCCCCAGAGTAGACTTCTGCTCAACTTTGACGATCGGGTACGAATCGTCGTCGTTACCGCCCCAGTACATTTTGAAACGTTTATTAATTTACATAAGTTCATCGGTTGGATACGACACCAATCAAGACATATCGCCGACAATCGAGCGACCATACGTACGATTTTATCTTCATTTTGTAATTTGATTTAACTAATAAAAACATCGGAATATAAAGCAGTGCTGTTAGAAGCTTTCATTAATGGGTCGGCTGTAACAAATTGTTTGCAGTTTTTTTAGGTCCATAGCCTTTATCCAACACATTTCCTCTGGTCAAATTACTGTTATTAAATTCATAATTATTACTATTGTTATTATCTTCTAGCTCTGCAAAAGTTTTGTCCCTTCTTCCTCACTCTTTTCTTTCTCCATTTTCTCATCTTCTATATCTTCCTCTATATATAGTTATATTTCGAATGGACTGCAGATCTTTCTCATTAGTTGTAAAGTATCAGTTAAAGTACCAAGAGAACAGTCAGTCAAGCAGGTAATCTACGAGGGAGCCACAACCAAGCGAGTCGTCGGAAGCAGCGCCGTGGGAAGCACACAAGGGGCACGCCACCTCGAAACGTTCGGGATTGGGACATCAGGAATCTCCGAATTGAGACACAAGTGGCTGAGTTCCGGAAGGCATCACACGGCTAAGTCAAGGCGTTTGTTTTCCAACTTTGTCACGACCACACCCTGGCGAGTCGCCCGGCGGGTCTGTCAGAGCAAAGGAGTCCTAAGTCGAAGAACCGTAACCTTGGGGAGGAAAGTTGTCTGAGACCCAGCGTACCTTGCCCGACCAAGCAGGACCTGGCGTGACGGACAAGCGGTGGATCGATTTGCGGTTTCAAGAGGCGTTCGCCTGGAGAGCCCTGCGATTACCGGCGAAGTTCCCGAACAGCAACCGGCCAACTCCCCGAGGGCCAGAACACCGAGCTACTGGTCAGGAGACAGCGCAGAGGACATCGGCAGCGACGCCAGAAGACATCTCCGGCAGCCACGTTACCATCGCTGTGCGGAGCTCAAGCATTAGGGTGAAGCCGGGTGGAACGTTCGCCTGCGCTAGGCGTAAAGCGAAGTGAACTGCTTCCTGGCGGTAGCCTTGACTGTCAGCGCGATCTGAGCAAGAACCTAGCGGTACCGTCCGGGACAGAGCAAGGGACAGGTATTGCCTCGAAAGGCTTTGGCCTGGAGAGCAAAGCTTGTTCACCCGAGTCTGAGAACGGTGACGCTTCCCTAAGCCCACAAGGCCGAATTCTCTGCGAGTCTAAGGCGCGTCAAGCGACCCAGAGGCAGTGTGTCGGCAAGCGAGCAGAGGCGGCCACTACGAGCGTCCCGAGACACAGGAGCCAGCGGGAGATACCGAAGCGAGCCCAGCCACACACCCGCTGTACTATTACCACGAGAATAAATCCCACTGTTACCATTTGAACCCTTTGTTTTCTCACTGATCTACGGGGCAGTCACGTCATATAAATTTGGTGGGACGAACACACAATCTTCTGAGCTAGCCGCACGAATCAGTTTGTTAAACCACACCAAATTTTTTCTTGGCTTTCGTTATATTTGTAACAAAGTACGCTGAGGCTTTTTCAGCAAGACTGCTATCTGGTGCCTTGACACGCGACCAGGCTTAGTCAATTAATATGGAGTCTGCCCTATGTCGTTCACTAAACGCAGAGAGTATATGTGAGAATATGTAATATCGTGCTCTTTGCAAGCTTCATCCAATGGGTTTATTCCTTGAACACCGCGTTCCAACCGTTTCTGTAAAACAAAAATTATATCCCGGAATATGGGTTTCAAACGGAAATGTATTGATTAGCTTATCGACTAGACCACCACCGTTTTTACAATTAAAAATCCGACTGACGCGATTATAAAAACGTTTCCCCATTTTATTGATGTTTAACCATCAAAGATTTCTCATTGAATAAGGTACATTAGATTGAAAGATGCGTTAAATAAGTCAAAAGCAAAAAATTTTAATAGAAATATTACCGATAAAAACGAGAAAAATCAACCACCACGACATAGTGCTCTCTTACCGAACACAATAAGAGCTTTAAATGTTGGGCCTTCGAATTTAATAGAGAGTCCAAATGGATTAAAATTCGAATAAATTATATACTTTCAAAAAGTTTATATCAACCTAAACATGAGTACTTGGAGAAATTAATGAAACCGATTAAAGGAATGGGATTTCATGCTTTCTCCCATAATAACGGTGTACTAGACCCCAGTGAAGCCAAAAACAATTCTATTATGACATTCGATGACGTAGATTGTGAAAAACAAGATAAAATAAGATCTTGTTTCTGTATGGGTCGACATAAAAATATCGACTCTTTTTATTTATGTGAAACATTTAGTCATATACCGAAGCATCTGATTCGTGACAATGTCTAGATTACTTCCATTATCCTTGAATGGAAATAGTTCCATTATAAATACAAACTTTTTTCCATCTATCAAATTGAATGGTCGAAATGAGTGCGCTCTTATCGATTTTAACAAGTATAATTCGAGTCCAAGTATTGATGAAAAAAACAACCTCTTCCACATCGGTGACAAGGTTATTACAATAACTGGATCTGTACTACTACTAACTATAACCACATCCTACAAAAACCTATCGATCAGAACAGACCGTGAACATATTAAAAAACAAGGAAGAACGCTATAGTCGAGTACCTCGACTATCAGATACCCGTTACTCAGCTAAATAGAGATATGCAAGTAGCAAAGCGAGATTAAAATGCGCCACCTACCGGCGGTATACAGATTTAAGCGTTTTGGGCGTTAGAGTGGGCGTGGCAAATTTTTTTTGGACCAATCGATAGGTATTGACGAGACCAATACATTTCAGTTAAAATTTTTTATTCAGCATAAAAATTGTGGGCATCACAGGTTTTCGCGGTTTGTGGGCGTTAGAGTGGGCGTGGCATATTCGCGTGACAAACTTGCGCTGCGTATAAGGCTACGGAATCTAAATCTGAAATCCCAATTCTCTATCTTTGATAGTTTCCGAGATATCCACGTTCATAATTACGATTTTTTGAAGTTTGTGGGCGGTTTATGGGCGTTAGGGTGGGCGTGGCAAACTTTTTTTTGGGTCAATCGATAGGTATTGATAAGAACATTACATTTCAGTTAAAATGTTTAGTCTACCATCAAAACTGTAGGAGCCACAGTTTTGGGCGGATTGTGGGCGTTAGAGTGGGCGTGGCACTGTACTGAAACAAACTTGCGCTGCGTAAGAAGCTCAGGAATCTGCACGCCAAATCTCAATAGCCTAGCTCCCATAGTTTCCGAGATCTCAGCGTTCATCCGGACAGACAGACGGACAGACGGACAGACGGACAGACGGACATGGCTAGATCGACTCGGCTAGTGATCCTGATCAAGAATATATATACTTTATGGGGTCGGAAACGCTTCCTTCTGCCTGTTACATACTTTCCGACGAATCTAGTATACCCTTTTACTCTACGAGTAACGGGTATAATAATTCAATTCGTTTGGATTGTAATATAATCAGCGGTTCTTATGTATATAATACACCGAATCATACGTTACATGAGTTTGGTATTAATGTTTCGCCTAGGTATAAAATGACAGTGACACCAAATAACATAATTTAGTTACCAATCAACTGTGGCGAAATAAGCACACTATCTATACGCATAGTTGATCAAAACGGTGATTTGGTGAATTTACGTGGTGAAAATGTATCGATTCGCATGCAAATTAATTATTTCACTTGCTAATAATTTAAAAAAAATTTATTTTAATTTTTTATTCACTAAGTTACAACTTTACAACTTTTCCATAATACCGACTTTCATTCTACTCTTCACATTTATTATTCTGCTGAACCGATATTCTCGGATCCAAAAACGGACTACTGGCCAAGAGCCGATTATATGATAAACAATCATCGATTTAAGAGAATTGGGGAACTCATTAAGAGTTGGACAATGGTTTGACTCAAGAGAGTCGGGAAATCGGATGATCAAATTCTCTGCTCAATTGCTAAACGGAGTACGCTGCAGTTTTGGGGCTCGCCGGGTGGAGGAATTGGGGGACCTAATTGGGATTCTGTGGGAACGCTGAGTAAGGGGATCCCAGCTAAGAATTGTTTATAAGAAATTGTTTACGACTTGGGTAAGGCGGCTGGGCGCTCGAGCTGGAAAGCGTTCTCAGCTAAGAATTGTATATGAAGAGTTTGTTTTTGTACCGACTCAATACGGTCAATATGCACTTGATATTGTGGACTCCAAACCGAAGAACAATATTCCAAAATAGGACGGACAAGGGAGGTAAATAATAATTTGGTTGTATAAGGGTCATCAAATTCTTTTGACCAACGCTTTATAAACCCAAGAACACTCATGGCCTTGCTGACAGTGGACATTATGTGGCAGTCAAATTTAAGTTTTGGGTCCAGAAGAACGCCTAAGTCATTAACTGAATATATACGGTCGAGTGGCGTATTTTGAAGAGAGTAACTAACAAAAGTAGGAGTACCCCTATAAAAAGTCATAACGTTGCATTTAAGGCAGTTCAAATTTAAAAGGTTATACTCACACCATCCCTGAAAACAATCAATATCTGACTGTAAGTTGAAACCCGACGCTATATCATTATGTGATAAACAAAGCTTAACATCATCAGCATACATTAGTACACGAGAGTGTGTTATGATAGGGGGAAGATCGTTAATAAACAAAGTAAACAGCAAAGGGCCCAAATGAATACCCTGAGGCACTCCAGATGTCACATAGATCAGTTTTGAGGCAGCATTCTTGAATATAACCCTCTGAGTCCTACCATTCAAATAACTTGAAATCCAAGTTAATAGATTACATGGAAACCCAAGCTGATTTAATTTGAATAAGAGAAGAGAGTGGTTGACAGAGTCAAAGGCCTTACTAAAATCAGTGTATATAACGTCAGTCTGCATTTTATTCTTAAATCCATTTATTACAATAGATGACAATTCCAGAAGGTTGGTGGTGGTCGATCTTCGCTTAACAAAACCATGCTGACACGGTGATATTAGCGAGGAACATAAATGTTGCAAATGAGAAGTAATAATACGTTCAAATGCTTTAGGAATTGCCGACAATTTAGAAATACCTCTGTAATTCTGGGCATCCGCCTTCGCACCCTTTTTGTGAAGTGGAATGATAAAAGAGTCCTTCCAGATAGTAGGAAAAACTGACGATGAAATAGACAAATTAAAAAGTTTAAGAATCGGTTTACATATGGTTGACGCACAAAACTTAAGCACACACCCGGGGAGTCCATCAGGACCGGGAGAATAAGTTGGCGTTGTTTTTTCTAAGTCTCTTACGAGAGAAATTTCCGTAATTCCAGGGGTAAAGATACAATTTGCCTTGTTTAAGGGATTAGGATAGTTAGAATTTGACCAAGCAGCCGAACTATAAGTAGTTTGGAAAAACTCGGCAAATAAATCAGCAATTTCAGAATCCGTCGATGCCTCCATTGAGTTAAAACGTACCGATGAAGGCAATGCTGACGACTTACGCTTGGCATTGACAAAGTTATAAAACTGCTTCGGATCATTTGAAAATTCAAATTTACATCGACTTAAATACATAGAATAGCAATGACTATTGAGAACATTAAAATCCGATCGAGCCACCACATATTTCGAAAAATCAGATGGCTTACCCGATTTCTTATACTTTTTATAAGTGTTTGTCTTAAGGTTTTTAAGTCTTTGAAGCGCATTGGTAAACCAAGGTGGCCTGTTTGTCTTTGAAGGAAACCTATCAGGAACGCATTCATTAAAAAAAGTATGTAACACTATATAGAAGTGTTCAGTGGCACTTTCAATATCCATACAATTGTACAATTCTGTCCAATTATATTGAGAAATCATGTCGTTAAGTTTTTTATAGTTACATTTTCGGAAACATCTCACTTTAGTTTGAGAAACTAAAGGAGAGAGGGTATCAACGCATGGGAGGCAGATTGTCAATTCCATTGTTGGATGATATCGGTCTTCAGGTACGTCAATTCTAGATACCGTGACTTCAGACGGGTCTGAAACAAACACAAGATCTAGTTGTCTATTTAATGAATTCCGTATAAAGCTTACTTGCTGTAACGATAATTCTAAAAGACCATCAACAAAATCATGGGCGGATAGAGGTACAGCGACTAGTGAGTCAGTAGGAGGAGACCAAGAAATATCAGGGAGATTAAAGTCACCCAAAACAATCAAAACATTAGAAAAATGTTGAAAGATACTGTTTCGATTGATTGAACATCTTTCTATGATAATAATAATAATTTTATTCTAAAGGAAATTAGAATTGTAATTGAAAAAGATCCAAACTTGAAAAATAGTTATTTAATAGAACCACCATATGATTTTACTTTGCTGAATACAAAATCTCAAAAGACTGCAATTCGGTTAACCAATACACATCACGACATTTTTGGAACGATGGAGAAAACAATTTTGCACAAACTCGAAAGTATCTAAGGACAATTACAAGCGGAAAACAAATTATTTGTAAAGGTGTGGAAAAAAACGATTTCTACAGACATTTTTTGGGAGTCGTTAGCTCATTAGCAATGCACACATTATTTTGACATTTTTTAAAAGTAGCTCCAAAACAATAAAATAATTTGTATACCACATTTTAAAGTTGAGACTACATGTGTAAGGACCTACAAGAAAACAATTTTAACAAAATTCAACTTAACGAGGGAATTGACCAATTTATTCAACAATTTAAAGGACAGATAGTCAGCATTTTCAATACCTTCTAAACACAAATAATATGTTCAGGAATCGAGGTGGACATGATCTCAAAACTACGAATTATGGTAAACACTTTACATTTTGGAATCCAGAAATGACGTCGGAAATGTCTCCTGCTTCTTTATGCAAATCCCCGAGATCAAAGCAGAAAATATATTTCTATATATAAGAAAAAGTTTGCAATACAATAATAAATGATTAAATATACAAAATAAACTTCTGACTTTTTATTTCGAGTTAAAATTACAGGTACGGAGAATAGATACTGTTTCCTTGACTGAGATATGTCGGCTTCTTGCGAGTTGTTGCGCGGTCGTGATTTCAACCCCTATTATGGGAACGTATTAGAGCTAGAAGTCAGCCGTGAGGTCATTGGCGTGAGGACTACGATCTTGTCAATGAGCGTTTGCCTTCAGACTTGTCCATGTGTCCCTTTTATTGCGCTCGTCAATGAGCGTGCGCCTTCAGATTTATGCATGTGTCCCTTTTATTGAGGTCAGGTAATGTACAGGTGCGCATGTTCGGGTTGCTCTTGCTTGAATCCCTTTTATGACATGATTTGTGGAAAGGAGAGAATCTTTGACAATTTATTAGTTAAACGTTATATGGCGGAAACAAAAATGTGTGTTTAAAAATATTCCGCATCTGAGAATCATTAACTTGTGAGATTTTTTTTATTGGTGTGCTTTTGATTTCTAAATTAGTTTTACAATCATAGGAAACATTATTCCCCAACCCGATCGGACATGTTCCTCTAAGATAACCATCTTTGAATACTTTCTCACGTGCACAGCAACACCTATAGGTTAAGTTAGGTAGGAGTGGTTGGAGATTAGATCCTAATCCCCACACTTAGGCCACATTTGGCCCTTCGTGATACCACATGATCTCTGATTAGATCCTTTTCATTAGCTCATGGGTCATTTGCTTTCGCGAAGTATTTTGTTCTTCTTAGGAAACATAAGAGTTTTTGGATGCTTACGCCCTGAATGGCCGCAAGGTTCGGAAGTGTGTAGCTACCTAGGGTTTGAAAGCGCTTTAGGTTATGCGCTCGGCAAAACATAGGAGTTGTTCGATGCTCTCCTCTTCGTCTATCGGTTTGCAGCTTCGGCAGAAGTCGTGGTAACTGAGTCCCAGCCTGAGCGCATGAGTCCCTATAAGACAGTGGCACGTGAGGGCATTTATGAGAGTGGAGATGTCCTCCTTGCTACATTGTAGGAGAGTTTTTGTTCTTTTCGAGTTGTAGTTTGGCCATGTGAGTCTAGAATTGTGGCATGTTGAGATTGAGTTCCAACGGTTGTTGGAAAGTGTATACAATCTCTGCCTGAGATGGAGCTTACAGGTAGCCAAGGGCATACCCACCGTGTCCTTATCGCGAAGGATATCGGCGGTTGTCCCCTGTCTTGCTAGCTCGTCTGCTATGCAGTTGCCCTCAATATTTCGGTGTCCAGGCACCCAGATGAGGTTAATTCTCAGATTGAGTGGCCATCTCGTTAAGAGATTTGCGGCATTCAGAGATTGTTTTTGAGTTCGTTGTGTAGGAAACGAGGGCCCTGAGGGCTGCTTGACTGACCGAGAAGATGAAAATATCTATGTCATGATGTACTGACATGTCCAGGTGGGTCATGGCTTTCTGAATTGCCATGACTTCCGCTTGGAAAACACTACAGTGGTCTGGTAGGCGGAATAAGACTTTTATGTCTAGTTCGGGGGAGAAGACACCCCAACCTGTGTGGGAGTTAAGCTTGGAGCCTTCTGTGTATATGCTTACAGCGTTTTCGAATTGGTGTGGGAGGTTGTCCCAGTTAAAGTATAAAGATCTTGAACCTTCTTTCGAAGGTAACTATGGGTGGAATGTAGTCTGTACTGCGCAATAAGGATGAATGTTTTGATAGGATATTGGAGTGACCCGTAGAGCCTGTTGCCCATGCCGCTGCCCGCCTCTTCTAGACGTGATAGCGGTTTGCTGACCACTAAACCCCATGAAAGAGGTTAGAGTTCGACCCTTGGTGGGGTTCATCTGCTGACATTCCTGGTCGAGTGGGCTGATCCCATAGTGAAGTACACTACTCTGCTGGTTAGCATGGTGTGTATAAGTCCCACTATGGGCCGCTCAATGCCAAGTTCAGTCAGAGCACCAGTAATCGCCGTTGGGGTGACGTTGTTAAAGGCTCCTTTTATGTCTAGAAACGCTGCCAGAGAGTATTCCTTATTGTGGAAATCTCTCTCTATACTGGACACTAGAGAGTGGAGGGCGGTATCTGTTGATCTGCCCTTACGATACGCGTTCTGTGCGCCTGATATGGGTGTCAATTAGCCTTTCCAGGGTCTTCAGCAAGAAGGAAGAGAGACTAATCGGGCGGAAGTCCTTTGGGTTGGAAGTTTCGGGTTGAACCTGGTCAGAAGGCTTAGTATAGCCTCTGGATCCGAGGGTTCCGAAGGCAGCCACACCCTCGCTCTCGGTCGAGACGGGATGTCTGCGGCCTCGCAAACTGCCAGCTTGGCCCCGGGGTAGACCTCGCCGACCTTATTAGCGGCAGCCTTGTAAAGTGCTGCCGACCTCTCGTCTTCACAGGCGATCAACTTAACGTTGCCCTGGTACCACCCTGCATCTGTGCAATCGGGTGGCGGACCTGGGTTCTGGTCCAGCACTTTTAAGGCCACTGACGCAAGGGCCCGTCTAACCAGACCCCATTGGTTCCTTGGGATCCTTTCGCTTTCATCGCTCTGGTCAATGACTCCAATGATCTTCCGATCCTTTACTACTTCAGCAAAGGATCTCGACCATGTGCCGCGGTTGGTTACTCTGGTCTTCTTGCTCGCTGGTTGAGCTGTCTCCATCGACCTTTCTCGCTTGTCGCTGTTGCTGGTGGTCATAGCGATATCAAAGTCTGGGACTACCGCCTTTGCCCAGGCTATGTCCTCTTGTATTTTTAGGTAGTCCAATTTTGACGCTTGATCCTCTCGTATCGGGTTGGTGGCCAGCCGTTTGAGGATCCGAAAAGCTTTCTTGCGTTCAAGAGGTCCTGCCTGGTTAGGTGGTACCCTCTTGAACTCCTTTGCCCTGGTACTCTCCACGAGACCGGCTTTGGCGATCCCCTTTAGGCTGGACTAGCCACACCTACGCTTGTGGCCGGCTGCCTTGTTCGCTGGCCTTGGTAGGGGTCGACGTCACAGGGACTAGGGTAATCGGAGCCGTGATCTCGCTCTTCTTATCGTCGTTGGTTACGACTTCCGACTTTTTAAGAGTGTAGGGCTCTTTTTTCTTGTTCATATCTTTATACCCGTTACTCGTAGAGTAAAAGGGTATACTAGATTCGTCGGAAAGTATGTAACAGGCAGAAGGAAGCGTTTCCGACCCCATAAAGTATATATTTTCTTGATCAGGATCACTAGCCGAGTCGATCTAGCCATGTCCGTCTGTCCGTCTGTCCGTCTGTCCGTCTGTCCGTCTGTCCGTCTGTCCGTCTGTCTGTCCGTCCGGATGAACGCTGAGATCTCGGAAACTATGGGAGCTAGGCTATTGAGATTTGGCGTGCAGATTCCTGAGCTTCTTACGCAGCGCAAGTTTGTTTCAGCACAGTGCCACGCCCACTCTAACGCCCACAAACCGCCCAAAACTGTGGCTCCTACAGTTTTGATGCTAGAATAAAAATTTTAACTGAAATGTATTGTTCTCATCAATACCTATCGATTGACTCAAAAAAAAGTTTGCCACGCCCACTCTAACGCCCACAAACCGCCCAAAACTGTGGCTCCTACAATTTTGATGCTAGAATAAAAATTTTAACTCAAATGTATTGTTCTCATCAATACCTATCGATTGACCCAAAAAAAAGTTTGCCACGCCCACTTTAACGCCCACAAACCGCGAAAACCTGTGACGCCCACAATTTTCATGCTAGATAAAAAAATTTTAACTGAAATGTATTGATCTCGTCAATACCTATCAATTGGTTAAAAAAAAAAATTTACCACGCCCACTCTAACGCCCATAACGCTTAAATCTGTATACCGCCGGTAGGTGGCGCATTTTAATCTCGCTTTGCTGCTTGCATATCTCTATTTAGCTGAGTAACGGGTATCTGATAGTCGAGGTACTCGACTATAGCGTTCTTCCTTGTTTTTTTATAAATTCTATATAAATGGTATAAAAATATGAAATCGTTTCGAGACCATAAAGAAAACCTCAATACGTTTCAGAAAGAATCACTCATAAATTAAGTACCGTTGTGTCGGAATAATCACTTTTGGATTAAGACATTATATAATACAAAAAGTTAGTTGAAATAGGGTTCAAAAAGCTGGCTGTACGACCGGCAATTATTAGTAATTTGAACTTATCTAAAGCGGTTAAAGCCTGCTGTGAAAAGTCCAAGAAAACTCCAGAAAAAAAAAATATAATAATAACAATAATATTTTTAAATCCGGCTTAAAGGACTCCAGATCGGAACGGAGACTTAGGAAGAGATGGAGAGCAGAGGACAGTGCGAGCTCGAAGGTTTAGGCATCTGGATAAAACTGACGCTCGACTCCCCCTCCAGAAATTAAACGCCCTTATGGGCTTTTGTTCGCAGCAACACTGCCGCAATGACCAGATACTGTTAGCATTTTGTTTCAGATCCAATTTTTTTTTGAAAATATTAAAATCTATTGTCCATAGTAGCATTAAAGCATGCTTTTCCTTAAACGTAGTGTATACCATTGAAAAAATACAACCATTTTATTATAACTGTAGTACAAATATATTTTTGGTCGAGTAATAATATAATATTTCACAAAATGGATTCTGAAAGAAATATCAAACGATTGCGAAAACTGTTTGGCGTTTCTCGCACAATATTAAAACGGGCTGCCCGACGACCTAGTGTAAGCGACCAGGAACGTGAAGAGCAACAGCGAAGAAGATTTCAGTTGCTTCGAGAAATGCGCCAACAACGGATTTCAAGTCTTGGCGCCAACCAGCGGTATGTCCTAGAAATTTGTGCAGATTTGTCGGGACTAGATCCTGAGGAAATAGTAACTGGTATAGTGGACGAGAGCAAATACGTTGAAAATCTTAATGGTCTATTCGAGGAGAAAGGGCCAATGGCAGTAATGATTAGTAATGCATCAATGATAGGATACCCTACGGATTCCGGTCGCTATCAAGATAAGCTTAAATATACCGAAGTTCACCGCGCAATATGTTTAAAGTCGGATTCAGTTGATATGATTGGTAAATGGATTGTTGTATATCGACAAAACAACGAAAAATCAGTTGAAAACCGGTCGGTTAGTGATGAGGTGGCACTATTCATGATTAACGCAGAAGAGCGAAACTCTTGCCTAAACGTGGTAAAAACTTTTATGGATCACGTTTTAAAACCATCCATAGAGGCTGTAACGGAGTTTGGTTTGGCAGAAAAAGAGCAACTGCAAAAGTTTTTTCATATACTTAATATGTATAATACGTTTTTAAAGTCATCAGAAGCCACGGTTTCCTCGCGAGTAAACTTCGATGTTTCGCATGATCTGTTCAAAGGATTATTACTTGTTCGATGGCAGATTGAAGCTAGCTCGAAAATAGTTACACGAGTGCGGCTGGTTGAACGTTACTTTGAGCAATGGCTTCGGCAAATACAAGGAATACTTGTAGAGGGAAAGCAAATCCAGAGGGACACACCCGATGTAGGACCTTTGCAAATGTTGGTTAATTGGCGTCGAATGTTGGCCAGGTATACGACCATAACGGAATTCGTTACGTCCCGAGCGTTTAATAACCACAAGGATTGTTTGACATTGTCTCGATCCTCGAGACTTTTGAAAGTAAGTTAACTTTAAAAAATAATAATCTATAAGCCCTTCACGTTAGTCAAAAACGCACTTAATTGAAAAAACCTCAATGTCTGTCTGCTAAAATGTTAGGAACGGAAAGGAAAACATGTTTTAATATCTACACGCGTTACTCATAGAGCAAAAGGGTATACTAGATTCGTGGACAGTTATGTAACCGGTAAAATCAATCTTTCCGATCCCATAAAGTAAATATACTCTTGACCGCTGTGGCTATTTGTCATGCCCGTCTGCCTAATTTCTATTCAGCCAAATCTTAGTATTACAAAAATGTAAGGAAAATCAGATAAGTGAAATATTTATACCCGTTACTTGTAGAGTGAAAGGGTATACTAGATTCGTCGGAAAGTATGTAACAGTCATAAGGAAGCGTTTCCCCATAAGGTATATATATTCTTGATCAGGGTCACTAGCCGAGTCGATCTAGCCGTGTCCGTCTGTCCGTCTGTCCGTCCGTCTGTCCGTCTGTCCGTATGAACGCTAAGATCTCGGAAACTATACAAGCTACAATACTGGGATTAGGCACGCAGATTCCTGAGATTTCTGCGCAGCGCAAGTTTGTTTCAGCAAACCGCCCAAAACTGTGGCTCCTACAGCTTTGATGCTAGAATAAAAATTTTAGCTGAAATGTATTGTTCTCATCAATACCTATCGATTTTCCAAAAAAAAGTTTGCCACGCCCACTCTAACGCCCACAAACCGCCCAAACCTATGGCGCCCACGATTTTCATGCTAGATACAAAATTTTAACTGAAATGTGTTGGTCACGGGAATACCTAACGATTGATCAAAAAAAAAAATTGCCACGCCCACTCTAACGTCCATAACTCTTAAGTCTGTATACCGTCGGTAGGTGGCGCATTTTAATCTCGCTTTGTTGCTTGCATATCTCCATTTACCTTTGGTCCCATTAGCTGAGTTACGGGTATCTGATAGTTGCGGTACTCGACTAAAGCGTTCTTCCTTATTTTTTTTGCAAAATACTTCGGTTGATATAATAAAACGGTGTAAAAGTTTAGAAATGATATATAGGTGGCTTTAAGTTAGATTGAAACTTTGTTGTGTTTCCACCAAAAACATTTTGGTATTTGTCGGATTATTGCTCGTAGAATAAAGGGGGTAAACTAGATTCGTCGGAAAGTATGTAACAGGCAGAAGGAAGCGTTTCCGACCCCATATATATATTCTTGATCAGGTTTACTAGCCGAGTCGATCTAGCCATGTCCGTCTGTCCGTCTGACCGTGTGTCCGTCTGTCCGTATGAACGCTGAGATCTCGGAAACTATAAGAGCTACAGTACTGGGATTAGGAATCCAGATTCCTGAGATTCTGTGCAGCGCAAGTTTCTTTCAGTAGAGTGCCACGCCCACTATAAGCAAGTTTATTACACGAATATGCCACACCCACTCTAACGCCCATAAACCGCCCAAACCCGTGGCACCCACAATTTTTATTCTAGGTAAAAAATTTTAACTGAAATGTATTAGTCTCGTTAATATCTATCGGTTGATCCAAAAAAAATTTCATTCTAGATTAAACAAGGAAGAACGTCTATTGTCGAGTATTTCGACTATCAGATACCCGTTACTCAGCTAAGGGGACCAAAGGGAAATGGAGATATGCAAGCAGCAAAGTGAGGTTGAAATGCGCCACCTACCGGCGGTACATAGATTTAAGCGTTATGGTCGTTAGAGTGGATTAATCGATAGGTATTGACGAGACAAATACATTTCAGTTAAACTTTTTTATCTGGAATGAAAATTGTGGGCGCCACAGGCTTATGCGGCTTGTATGGGTTGGAGTAGGAGTGGCATATTTGCGTAACAAAATTGCGCTGCGAACAAGGCTACGGAATCTTCATCTGAAATCCCAATTCTCTATCTTTGAGAGTTTCCGAGATACCCGCGTTCATATGTACGATTTTTTGTAGTTTGTGGGCGGTTTATGGGCGTTAGGGTGGGCGAGGCAAACTTTTTTTTGGGTCAATTGATAGGTATTGATGAGAACATTACATTTCAGTTAAAACTTTTATTCTAGCATCAAAACTGTATGAGCAACAGTTTTGGGCGGTTTGTGGGTGTTAGAGTGGGCGTGGAACATTTTTTTTTTATCAATCGATAGGTATTGACGATACCAATACATTTCAGTTAAAATTTTTTATCTAGCATGAACATTGTGGGCGTCACAGGCTTGGGCGGTTTGTGGGCGTTAAAGTGGGCGTGGCACACCTTTTTTTTGGGTCAATCGATAGGTATTGATGAGAACAATGCATTTTAGTTTAAATTTTTATTCTATCATCAAAACTGTATGAGCAACAGTTTTGGGCGGTTTGTGGGTGTTAGAGTGGGCGTGGAACATTTTTTTTTGATCAATCGATAGGTATTGACAAGACCAATAAATTTCAGTTAAAATTTTGTATCTAGCATAAAAATGTTGGGCGCCACAGGTGTGGTATATTCGCGTAACAAACTTGCGCTGCGTACAAGGCTACTGAATCTAAATCTGAGATTCCAATTGTTTTTCTGTTATAGTTTGCGAAATATCCGCGTTCATACTTACTATTTTTCGAAGTTTGTGGGCGGTTTGTGGGCGTTACGGTGGGCGTGGCAAATTTTTTGGTTCAATCGATTGGTATTAATAAGAATAATACATTTCAGTTAAAATTGTTTATCTTGCATGAAAACTGTAGGAGCCACAGTTTTGGGTGGTTTGTGGGAGTTAGAGTGCGCGTGGAACAAACTTGCGCTGCGCAGGAATCTCAGGAATCTGCATGCCCTATCCCAGTATTGTAGCTCCTATATTTTCCGAGATCTCAGCGTTCATACGGACAGAAGGATAGACGGACATGGCTAGATCGACTCGGCTAGTGATCCCGATCAAGAATATACATACTTATGGGGTCGGAAACGCTTCCTTCTGCCTGTTACATACTTTCCGACGAATCTAGTATACCCTATTACTCTACGAGTAACGGTTATAATAACAAAAATGTAAACTCTAACTAAAATTCAAATTCCAACTTGACAAGGAAGAACGCTATGGTCGAGTACCACGACCATCAGATACCCGTTACTCAGCTTAAGGGTCCAAAGGGAAATGGAAAAATGCAAGCAGCAAAGCGAGATTGAAGTGCGTAACCTAACCGTGGTCTTAATATATGTTAATGTGGGCGGTAGACAGATATAAGCGTTTTTGGCTTTAGAGTGGGCGTGGAAAATTTTTTTTGGATCGATCGATAGGTATTAACGAGACCAACACTTCAGTTAAAATGTTGTATCTAGCATGAAAATTGTGGGCTGCACAGGCTTGGACGAATCTAGTATACCCTATTACTCTACGAGTAACGGTTATAATAACAAAAATGTAAACTCTAACTAAAATTCAAATTCCAACTTGACAAGGAAGAACGCTATGGTCGAGTACCACGACCATCAGATACCCGTTACTCAGCTTAAGGGTCCAAAGGGAAATGGAAAAATGCAAGCAGCAAAGCGAGATTGAAGTGCGTAACCTAACCGTGGTCTTAATATATGTTAATGTGGGCGGTAGACAGATATAAGCGTTTTTGGCTTTAGAGTGGGCGTGGAAAATTTTTTTTGGATCGATCGATAGGTATTAACGAGACCAACACTTCAGTTAAAATGTTGTATCTAGCATGAAAATTGTGGGCTGCACAGGCTTGGGCGGTTTGTGGTCTTTAGAGTGGGCGTGGCAATATTTTGTGGACGGTTTGTGGGCGTTAAAGTGGGCGTGCCATTTTTGTGGGTCAATCAATAGGTATTGATGAGAACAATTCATTTCAGTTAAAATGTTTATTCTAGCATGAAAACTGTAGGAGCCGCTATAGTCGAGTGCCTTGACTATCAGATACCCGTTACTCAGCTAAAGGGATCAAAGAGAAATGGAGATATGCAAGCAGCAAAGCGAGATTAAAATACGCCACCTACCGGTAGACACATTTAAGCGTTATGGGCGTTAGAGTGGGCGTGGCAAATTTTTAGATCAATCGATAGGTATTGACGAGACCAATACATTTCAGTTAAAATTTTTATTCTAGCATCAAAACTGTAGGAGCCACAGTTTTGGGCGGTTTGTGGGCGTTAGAGTGGGCGTGGCACTCCTCTGAAACAAACTTGCGCTGCGTAAGAAGCTCAGGAATCTGCACGCCAAATCTCAATAGCCTAGCTCTCATAGTTTCCGAGATCTCAGCGTTCATCCGGACAGACAGACAGCCGGACAGACGGACATGGCTAGATCGACTCGGCTAGTGATCCTGATCAAAAATATATATACTTTATGGGGTCGGAAACGCTTCCTTCTGCCTGTTACATACTTTCCGACGAATCTAGTATACCCTTTTACTCTACGAGTAACGAGTAAAAATCAGGATTTGACTATATTAGTACCTGGAAACCCCATTAATAAGGAAAGCGTCTGGTAGTCATTAATAAATGTTAGTTAAATATTTAAAGCTTTAAAATGGCTCAAAGGAAATAATCCAATTTGTTGTGATATTTCGCTTCCCTATAACTCAGAAGAGCTTTTGGATGGGGCGAAAGTTTGTTGCGTTTATGATTCGAATGAGTGCGAGTTGCATGATGTTATAATGTACATAATATATCGATTCGATAAAATAAATAAACTATTTTAAATTTATGATTTCGGCCCGCAACAGTAAATATTTATTTACCTACACGTAAATTTTCTGTTGTAGCGTGCCGAATAAAAAAGTTTAATATAGTTTATTTATTTTTCCGAATGTTTTATCATTTTTCGTCACAATTGTTGATATTAGAAATTTTTGTTAAAGGCGCGTTCGCCTCTACTTTAATAATAGTTTAACAGTAAATTTTAATAAGTTTAATATAGTTTATTTATTTTTCGAATGTTATATCATTTTTTGTCACAATTGTTGATATCAGAAATTTTTATTAAAAGCGCGTTCGCCTCTACTTTTTAACTCGTTAAGAGGTGTTTTTCTTTGCTCTCAATATATGGTTATGTGGGCGTTAGACTGATTTAAGCGTTATGGGAGTTAGAGTGGGCGTGTCAAACATTTTTTCTTTTATCAATCGATAGGTGTTGACGAGACTAATACATTTCAGTTAAAAATTTGTACTTAGCATGAAAATTGTATGCGCCACAGGTTTAGGCGGTTTGTGGGCGTTAAAGTGGGCGTGGCATATTTGCGTAATAAACTTCCGCTGCGTACAAAGCTATGTAATCTAAATCTGAAATCCCAATTCTCTATCTTTGATAGTTTCCTAAATATCTGCGTTCATACATACGATTTTTTGAAGTTTGTTGGCGGTTTGTGGGCGTTAAAGTGGGCGTGGCACCCTGCTAAAACAAACTTGCGCTGAGTAGGAAGCTCAGGAATCTGCATGCCGAATCCCAAGAGCCTAGGTCTTATATTTTCAGTCTCGCTTTGCTGCTTGCATATCTCCATTTCCTTTGGTCCCATTAGCTGATTAATGGGTATCTGATAGTCGCGGTACTAGACCATAGCGTTATTTCTTGTTTTTTTTTACATTATCCTACCTGTTATTATACCCGTTGCTCGTAGAGTAAAGGCTTATACTATATTCGTTGGAAAGTATGTAACAGTGTAGAAATGCTGGTTCGAGCTTTCATTAGGAATCCCCAAATGTAGGCAGCAAGAACAACCCATCAAAAGATACAGAACAAGGCAAGGGCAAAAACTCAGAGCAAATTGCCATTCCTGGTTTTGACTTTTGAGAATAGGAAAAAAATCAGTTGATTGGTTCCATCTTTGGCGGCCAATACATCCGGTTGGGGGTAACATACCTTAGCCACGAGCTCGGCAAATTCTTTTCGATTTTGATCGTCAAGGAGGACAGTCCAGCAGCTCCAAAAGGTTTCGGGGCCTTGAAAAAAGAAATCTTTTTTTTTCTTACCGTAACGGAAAGCCTCCTCGTGCAGACCAACGGAATTTTGAAAACGAAAAGGAGTTATATTTTTTTTGATTTCATGCTGCCATGTTAGGAAAATATACCAAACTTTATGTATAGCCGATCTAAGGGAATGCTTATGCAATTTCTTTCTCGTTCCCTCGATGTGTCTCCAGCTTGGCACACAGCCGCAAAATCACCAAGCAGCCTCCAATTAACAAAACAACCAGAAGGAAAGATACTTTCCCATCCAGCCATAAACCAATTCGCCCAGACCGAAAGCCACAAGTCAATTCGCAGGAGATAGAAAATTTCCAGCCACTCAGCACTCCGTTTTCTAAGTTGGAAATCTTTCCCGAACCAGGGAAAGATACTTCCCCATCCAGCCATAAACCAATTCGCCCAGACCGAAAGCCACAAGTCAATTCGCAGGAGATAGAAAATTTCCAGCCACTCAGCACTCCGTTTTCTAAGTTGGAAATCTTTCCCGAGCCAGGGAATTTGCTCAGCTTACCAGAGCGAGCTGCTTTCCGCCTCTCTCCCGGATTTCAGCCGGGAGGCCCAAAGCCCTTTGCGCCGACCACGCTGGTTAAGCGTAGTAGTAGTTCGCGCCATGCTTAGCACGCCAGTTGCAATCCAAATACTGCAGCCCCGAAGACTGAACAGTTTTTTTAAGTCCCCAAAGCGTGAAAAAATGTAAAAAATATCCCAGCAGAGCCCTATAAATAGTATGATCAATTAAGTGCTTATTTTTTTGTTAATTTTTTTTTGGGTTAAGAAATGAAAAACGAAGTTGCGAAACAAAGGTAAAATGTGAGAGGGGTGAAATATTTCGGCATAAAAGAAAGGAAAACCAAAACATGTTTAAAGTGAAAGGAAAGGAAACAAAGAGAAGGAAAAGAACAAAAACAAGGAAGAACGCTATAGTCGAGTACCTCGACTATCAGATACCCGTTACTCAGCTAAATAGAGATATGCAAGCAGCAACTCGAGATTAAAATGCGCCACCTACCGGCGGAATACAGATTTAAGCGTTATGGGCATTAGAGTGGGCCTGGCAAATTTTTTTTTGGATCAATCGATAGGTATTGACGAGACCAAAACATTTCAGTTAAAATTTGTATTCTAGCGTCAAAACTGTAGGAGCCACAGTTATCTTATAGTTTCCGAGATCTCAGCGTTCATACGGCCAGACGGACATGGCTAGATCGACTCGGCTAGTGATCCTGATCAAGAAAATATATACTTGATGGGGTCGGAAACGCTTCCTTCTCCCTGTTACATACTTTCCGACGAATCTAGTATACGCTTTAATTCTACGAGTAACGGGTATAAAAATTGGAGCTGTAATTGACATAGAAAAAGTAATGAGATATGGGGGCAAAGAAGAAAAATTGATTTATAACGATGGCAGCTCTTTTATCAACTGTCCTTATCCGAAGAAAAAATCATTATTCCATTAAAGGAAGTTATTATACAAAAATACTTTGATGAATAGGCCCAAATCAGAATTGAGTCTGAAGAGGCAAATCAAAGTAAAACGAGTTTAGGATTACAAAATCCTGTACACGCCATCGTTGAACTATCCGACAAAACTACAAGTTTGGGATTTAAAAGTCCTGAACATGCCGTCGTTAAACTATCCGACAACAATGAAGCAAACAATATGAGTGAATCAATTCCAAATCAAAGAATGGATTTGGAAAATGAGATGAAGATAGTTATAGACTATAAACAAACTTAATAAAAACTCCATTTAGGACAGATATCTAATGCAAGATCGTTCGGTGATTTTGTCAAACCTTGGGAAAGCTAAACACTTTTCCACGATCGACTTGGAGTCTGGGTTTCACCAGATTCTCATGAAAAAACTTCATTTTCTATAAATATTGGAAAATATGAATTCTTGAGAATGCCATTTGGGCTAACGAACGCTCCCAGAATATTCCAACGTGCAATGGATGATATTTTGAGAGAACAAGTAGGTAAAACATGTCATGTTTATATGGATGGCATTATTATATTTTCTAAGACAATAGAACAACACTACAAAGACTTAACCGTCATAATTAATATATTGCTGAACGTAAATATGAAAATTTCAATTGAAAAATTCAAGTTCTTCCAATTAGAAACCACATTTCTGGGTTACGTTGTTTCTCACAATGTAATCAAATTCGACCCGAAAAATATCTACATATTTAAAATACCCAATTCCAAAAAACATTCGCTGGCTGGAAGCTTCCTAGGCCTTACCGGCTATTAAAGAAAATATATATTTCCAAACCTCTAAAAATGTATTTGGAAGGTCAAAATGGTAAAGTCCAGAAAAGTGTCTGTCGGGTCACGCAGCCGCAGCAGCCAACTAACTTCTTAATTCGATCTCTTATATTAATGGCATCGCGAAAGGTAGCTCTCTTTATCTAGCTCTCTCGTCTTTTGTGTACTTGCATTTTTCGGCCCAGCTTTCGGCTGGCTGTCCCTTTGTAAATCAGTACGAATTCTGATCTCGACATAAAACGCATTCTCGTCTCGCCTGCTGTACTCTCTCTCGCTAATAAATTGTTAACAAGCCTAAAGCAACCTGAAATTCGTATTTTAATTTAGCAACAACTAATAAAAAAGCTTATTAGTTCAACATTGGTGACCCCGACGTGATTTGTGCATAAATAATACTAAGTGCAAATCATATAAGTCTATTTATTGACTTTTTTCATTCTTGTTTCTGCGGTGCATTGGCGTAGCAACAATCATAAGGCCTTAAATGCAGTGAGCGCTATAAATAAATAGCAGTTGGTGATTGCGGAAATTTACACATAAGGCGCAAAATCAGCTATACATAGAAGCGTACATAGCCAAGTAACGGGCTGTTATTCCCTCGTTTGCTTTGCGCTCATCTTCCCGCTGGAGCCGAATTTCGGGCATTTCGTCTTCTGTTGTTGTTGTAGCCATGCCTACGGGAGCTTTTGGAGATGTTACCGCTGATGCAAACAGGGCAATATTTTTAAAGCGCAAGGCAACGGCTTTATTTAATAGAGTGGAGCGCTTAGTGGATTCCCTATCAAGTGCGGCGTTAACTTCATGCGACGAATCCGGTCTTCATGTGAGGTTAGAGTTGATTGATGAGCTTCAAGAGTCATTTAAAAAGGTGCTCGGTGAGCTCGAAGAGTTGGATTTAGAGGAAATTGAAAGTGATTTAAGTGAGAAATTTGATGACATTCTCGTAACTCTGAAGTCATCGGTTCGATCCGAAATTTCAAAGCGCACCTCACAGCTTCTTTCGCATTCAACTTTTGCTGACGGCATCACTCCGGGAGTTTTCGGCCCCCAGCAGCGTCAGCCTCGACATAGGGCAGCATTGCTGCCCCCACTGGAGCTTCCAAAATTCGCTGGAGGTTATGCAAATTGGTCTGACTTTTATTCTATGTTTACCACGATCATAGATAGTCATCCGGACCTCACCAACGTAGAAAAGCTGCAGCATCTACGATCATGCCTGAGGGACGCAGCGTTGGAAACTATTCGCTCATTGGAAATTTCGGATGGCAACTACGCAATTGCTTTAGATTTGATGAAAAATAGATTTGATAATCGACGTTTGGTTTTTCAGGCACACATTATTGAGATCCTGGGACTAAAGGCGGTGCAGAGTGGTTCCGTCTCGACACTATGGGATCTGTCCGATAAATTCAATGCTCATATTCGTGCTCTCAAGGGACTGGGCACGACAGAACAAATCGCAGGATGCATCATCGTCCAAGTTCTGTTCCAAAGGTTGGATCCGGCAAGTCAGGCAAAGTGGGAAGAGCGATTAGAGGACCCTGCCTTCGTCAATTTAATTCCTACGTGGGAGTCAATGGCATCATTTCTGGAGCAGCGATGCAGGACGTTGGAGACTATGGATTTCGCCATGGCAAACTATACGCCGGGCAATCAGGTGGGAAGTAACAGAATACCCAATGCGCGTAGATCAGCATTTGTTGCCTCGAACGCTAACCCCTGGATTTGTATATTCTGTAATGATACAGGGCATTCCATTTCTTATTGTCAGAATTTTAAAATCCTGTCTCCTGCGAATAGGTTTCAAGAAGCGAAGCGGCTCGGTCTTTGCATAAATTGTCTTAAGGTTGGTCATCAAGTTCGGCAATGCAACTCTAGTAGTTGTCGTTCATGCGGATCTAAGCACCACACCCTGCTTCATCTGGGAAACTCACCTTCTTTTCCTTCACAAGAAGGAGCACAGCTTCAAGAAGCACTTCCTTCTGCTTCACCCTCTGCACTGCCTTCCACTTCGACTGCTCTTATTGCACAGGAATTTAGTAATGATATTGTGCTCTTAGCAACGGCTAGCATTTTAGTAAAAAACCGTTCTGGGGTTTTCGTTCCCTGTCGAGCTCTACTCGATTCGGGCTCTCAACTGCATCTAATAACGCCCCGATTCGCAAATCAGCTTCAAGTAAAGAAAGTAAAATCCTCAGCATCTGTAACTGGAGTTGGAGATTCCAGTTTTGTGACGGACGGTCACTCGGTCAATATTACGATTCACTCCCGAACTTCCGAATACTCGGCCAACATTACCGCGGTGATTGCTCCGAACATAACAGAGCGACAGCCTAGCTTCAACGTCGACATTGGCAGCTGGAACATACCCAAAAATATACAGTTAGCTGACCCAAGGTTTTATGCTCCCCAGCGGGTGGATCTTTTAATCGGAGCCAGCCTCTTTTTCGAGATGTTGTGCGTTGGCCAAATCAAGCTCCCACCTGGATTACCCCTAATTCAAAAGACGCGTCTGGGTTGGGTTGTTTCTGGAGGCTATGGCCTTTCCAATGGCTCGGTTTTAATGTCGTCTCAAGATGAACTTCTCGCTAGTAGAGAGAATAGTTTCGATCGGTTAGATGATCTTCTTCGACGATTTTGGGAAGTGGAAAGCTGCGCCGAGCCAATTATACGCGCTACTAAGGAAGAATTGGACTGTGAAGCACATTTCGTAAGACACGTCAATCGTTTGCCAGCTGGTGATTATTCTGTTCGGCTGCCTGCCAAGTTTAATCTAGATCTTTTGGGAGAGTCCTACCAGCAAGCTTATCGAAGATTATTGTCCCTAGAGAGAAAGTTGAATCGTCAGCCATCTTTGAAGGCTCAATATGCAGCATTCATAAAAGAATATCTCGATCTAGGACATATGTCAGTTTCTGCCGCTGACATCGGGTTGTGCCGATATTTCTTGTCTCATCATTGCGTCATAAAGAAAGATAGCTCCACTACAAAGCTTCGCGTAGTTTTTGATGGATCGGCGGCCAGTTCCTCAGGCTATTCTCTCAACGATGTTCTTATGGCAGGCCCTGTTATTCAGCCTAAGCTGTTCCAGATTCTTCTACGGTTTCGTTCACACCCAGTAGCAATCACAGGAGACATTTGCAAAATGTACCGTTGTGTTAGGGTTCAGCCTGAGGACAGCCATTTGCAATGCATTTTGTGGAGGGACTCCCCCCAGGATCAATTGCGGGTGTTTAAGCTAGACACCGGCATGAAGCCAGCATCATTTCTGGCTGTGCGAGCTATGCATCAGTTGGCAGCAGACGAGCATACAGCGTTTCCGCTTGGGGCTGAGGTCATTCGTCGCGATTTTTATGTGGATGATTTGATATCTGGAGCCAAGTCCAAGGAAGAGGCAGTCATCATTATGGATCAGGCATCAAAACTTCTAGCCAAGGGAAAATTTAAGCTTAGAAAGTGGTGCTCCAATGTGTCGGCTGTTTTGGATGGAGTTGTTGTTCTGTTGCTGTTGCTTCGTCTTGTCCAGCGCTCACATTTATGGGATGACATCAAATCATTGCAGTCAAAGGGAATGGTGCACTCCTCCAGCTCGCTCGCATCTCTTTCGCCATTCATTGACCAATTTGGGCTTCTTAGAGTGGATGGCCGGCTGAAGAATTCTTCTCTGGATTTTAATGGGCGTCATCCAATTATGTTACCACGGAGTCATTCGGTCACTATTGCCATTATTACTCACTTTCATGAACGCAATCTGCACACTGGGCCACGGGCATTACTTGGCATAATTCGATCCCAATATTGGCCTATTGGGGGGAGAAAGACGGTAATGAAGGCGGTAAACAAGTGCATTAGATGCTTTCGAATGAAGCCTCGAGTAGTGGAGCATATAATGGCGGATCTTCCAAAGGAACGACTTGATGGATCTCATGCATTCGAAGTCACTGGCATTGACTTTTGCGGGCCATTTCTCTACAAGTCAGAGGTGCGAAGCAAGCCTCCAGTAAAATGCTACGTTTGTGTCTTCATTTGCTTCGCCACGAAGGCTATTCATCTGGAGTTGGTCAAGGATCTCTCTACGGTATCGTTTCTACATGGCCTCAAACGATTTATATGCACTAGAAGAAGGCCGCGGCAGATTTGGTCTGATAATGCAACCAACTTTGTTGGAGCTCGCAATGAGCTGCTCGAACTAAGGCGTCTTTTCCTCAGCAGTGATCATCAGAGAGCTACATTGGACTTTTGCCTAGCTGAGGCTATTGATTGGTGTTTCATTCCTCCTAGGTCGCCTCACTTTGGCGGTCTTTGGGAAGCGGCTGTAAAGATCGCTAAGCATCATTTCTACCGCGCTGTTGGCACTGCTGTTTTAGCCTTTGAGGAGTTGCGGAACCTGGTGTGTCACATTTCGGCGGTTGTTAATTCTCGACCATTAGTCTCGATTTCAGAAAACCCAGCTGATCTGGATGTATTAACCCCAGCACATTTTTTGAATGGTGGTCCGCCTTCTTCTTTCGTCGAGCCGGATGTGACCAGTCTTAACTTCAATCGCTTGGATGGATGGCAACGCGTGGCTTACTTGCAGCAGATCTTTTGGTCCCGATGGAAGGAAGAATACCTAACACTGCTACAACAGCGCTCCAAGTGGCGCACCCCAAAACCTGGCCTGGTTGTCGATGACTTAGTTCTGGTCAAGGACGAAAACTTGCCTCCCATGAAGTAGCCCCTCGCCAGAGTGCTCGAGCTTCTGCTCGCTGGAGATGGGGTTGCTCGAGTTGCCGTTCTGAAGACAGTATCAGGAGTGACAAAGCGAGCAGTAAACAAGCTGTGTCTGCTTCCCCTTAAGGATGATGTTGAAACCCAGGCTTCCAACGGGGGGAGTATGTCGGGTCACGCAGCCGCAGCAGCTAATTAACTTAATTCGATCTCTTATATTAATTGCATCGCGAAAGGTAGCTCCCTCTAGCTCTAGCTCTCTCGTTTTTTGTGTACTTGCATTCTTGGGCCCAGCATTCGGCTGGCTGTCCCTTTTTTAAAATCAGTACGAATTCTGATCTCGACATTAAATGTACTCTCGTCTCGCCTGATGTACTCTCTCTCGCTAACAAATTGTTAATAAGGATAAAACAACCTGAAATTCGTATTTTAATTTAGCAATAACTAATAAAAAAGCTGATACGTTCAACACTACTTTTAAATATACTTTTTAAACCTTTTCCCTCGACTTGAAAACTTTTCATCCAAAAAGTTTCTTAAAACAAAAATAATAGTAACTGCAAAAATAATTTTTGAAAAATAATTTTTGTTTATTTTTGCTTAAAGAAACTTTTTGCATAAAAAATTTTAGGTTTTCAAGTCGAGAAAAAAGTTTAAGAAGTAGATGTTAACACGAATTCGTCCTTTTCAATAAGTGTTGAAAGGGTTAAGAAATGTATTGTATCATTCAAACGGCATTAAAATTACCTTTCCATTTTGTTACGTGGGCGTATTAGTGCCCGAGTCCTGACAAGGACTTGGGCCGAGGGAGAGGCGTCCGATGTTCAGGCACCATTTGCCGGCATAAGCTACGTCGTATTCGGGTCGTGGGATCTTGGTAAGCCTCTCTCCTCTCCAACATAACGAGAATAAATATTAAAAGTGCCTGGAAAAATAATAATAGTCATCAAGTTCGTCAGTCATCAGTCCACACTGCCCAACAAGCTTAGCTGTCGCTTGATCGCAATACGATCGGGCTGTGTGTTGGCCATATTCCCTCCCCTTCACACATTCGTGTGCCAATGGATCGTCGCGGGCCGCGCAATACGATCCCCTATTGTCAAGGTTGTCCGTCGAAAGTTATGTCATTGTTCTTGACCTACTTCACTCCTCGCGTCAGCACACCCCCTTTGTTAGAGTTCTAGCACAACATGGTTTCGAATACTTTTTCACATTACAAATTTATTGGTTCATATTTAGGTCGGCGTGTGCCGGTGTTGAGTAACATAATATTGGTTAATTCATATAGGGATTAAATTAATTGACAATTATTGTATTAGCGGAGAGTATCGATTTGACCACCTGTGAAGGTGCACACATCAGCAAAATGCTGACTATTCACGACTGCAAACGTCGCTCAGAGGGCTCTTGCAATTGTCATACAATTACAAGGCTGATACTCGCCGCTGAAAAATTAACATTTAATTATTATGTATGGGGCTGAGGTCATTCGTCGCGATTTTTATGTGGATGATTTGATATCTGGAGCAAAGTCCAAGGAAGAGGCAGTCATCATTATGGATCAGGCATCAAAACTTCTAGCCAAGGGAAAATTTAAGCTTAGAAAGTGGTGCTCCAATGTGTCGGCTGTTTTGGATGGAGTTGTTGTTCTGTTGCTGTTGCTTCGTCTTGTCCAGCGCTCACATTTATGGGATGACATCAAATCATTGCAGTCAAAGGGAATGGTGCACTCCTCCAGCTCGCTCGCATCTCTTTCGCCATTCATTGACCAATTTGGGCTTCTTAGAGTGGATGGCCGGCTGAAGAATTCTTCTCTGGATTTTAATGGGCGTCATCCAATTATATTACCACGGAGTCATTCGGTCACTATTGCCATTATTACTCACTTTCATGAACGCAATCTGCACACTGGGCCACGGGCATTACTTGGCATAATTCGATCCCAACATTGGCCTATTGGGGGGAGAAAGACGGTAATGAAGGCGGTAAACAAATGCATTAGATGCTTTCGAATGAAGCCTCGAGTAGTGGAGCATATAATGGCGGATCTTCCAAAGGAACGACTTGATGGATCTCATGCATTCGAAGTCACTGGCATTGACTTTTGCGGGCCATTTCTCTACAAGTCAGAGGTGCGAAGCAAGCCTCCAGTAAAATGCTACGTTTGTGTCTTCATTTGCTTCGCCACGAAGGCTATTCATCTGGAGTTGGTCAAGGATCTCTCTACGGTATCTTTTCTACATGGCCTCAAACGATTTGTATGCACTAGAAGAAGGCCGCGGCAGATTTGGTCTGATAATGCAACCAACTTTGTTGGAGCTCGCAATGAGTTGCTCGAACTAAGGCACCTATTCCTCAGCAGTGATCATCAGAGAGCTACATTGGACTTTTGCCTAGCGGAGGCTATTGATTGGTGTTTCATTCCTCCTAGGTCGCCTCACTTTGGCGGTCCTTGGGAAGCGGCTGTAAAGATCGCTAAGCATCATTTCTACCGCGCTGTTGGCACTGCTGTTTTAGCCTTTGAGGAGTTGCGGAACCTGGTGTGTCACATTTCGGCGGTTGTTAATTCTCGACCATTAGTCTCGATTTCAGAAAACCCAGCTGATCTGGATGTATTAACCCCAGCACATTTTTTGAATGGTGGTCCGCCTTCTTCTTTCGTCGAGCCGGATGTGACCAGTCTTAACTTCAATCGCTTGGATGGATGGCAACGCGTGGCATACTTGCAGCAGATCTTTTGGTACCGATGGAAGGAAGAATACCTAACACTGCTACAACAGCGCTCCAAGTGGCGCACCCCAAAACCTGGCCTGGTTGTCGATGACTTAGTTCTGGTTAAGGACGAAAACTTGCCTCCCATGAAGTGGCCCCTCGCCAGAGTGATCGAGCTTCTCTTCGGTGGAGATGGGGTTGCTCGAGTTGCCGTTCTGAAGACAGCATCAGGAGTGACAAAGCGAGCAGTAAACAAGCTGTGTCTGCTACCCCTTAAGGATAATGTTGAAGCCCAGGCTTCCAACGGGGGGAGTATGTCGGGTCACGCAGCCGCAGCAGCCAACTAACTTCTTAATTCGATCTCTTATATTAATGGCATCGCGAAAGGTAGCTCTCTTTATCTAGCTCTCTCGTCTTTTGTGTACTTGCATTTTTCGGCCCAGCTTTCGGCTGGCTGTCCCTTTGTAAATCAGTACGAATTCTGATCTCGACATAAAACGCATTCTCGTCTCGCCTGCTGTACTCTCTCTCGCTAATAAATTGTTAACAAGCCTAAAGCAACCTGAAATTCGTATTTTAATTTAGCAACAACTAATAAAAAAGCTTATTAGTTCAACAGTGTCAAGTAAAACGATTCAGCAGTAAGAGCTCAAAGACAATTTAATTGCAAGAACGCTACAGTCGAGTACATCGACTATCAGATACCCGTTACTCAGCTAAAGGGACCGACGGGAAATGGAGATATGCAAGCAGCAAAGCGAGATTGAAATGCGCCACCTATCCCCGATCCCAATACAGGATATGAGGGCGGTAGACAGATTTAAACGTTATGGACGTTAGAGTGGGCGTAGCTAACTTTTTTTGGATCATTCGATAGGTCTCGTCGAGACTAATACAATTCAGTTAACATTTTTTTTAGGATGAAAATTGCGGACGCCACAGGTTTGGGCGGTTTGTGTGCGTTAGAGTGGGCGTGGCATATTCGCATAACGAACCTGCTGCGTAAATGGCTACGGAATCTAAATATGAGATCCTAATTCTCTATCTTTGATAGTTTCCGAGATATCCGCGCTCAAACTTACGATGTTTTGAAGTTTGTTGGCGGTTTGTGGGCGTTAAAGTGGGCGTGACATATTCGCGTAACAAATTTGCGGTGCGTACATACATACATACGAAATTTAAATATGAATCCCACTTCTCTATCTTTGATAGTTTCCGCGTTCATACCAATGACTTTTTGAAGTTTATGGGCGGTTTGTGGGCGTTAGAGTGGGCGTGGCATTTTGCTCTGCGCAAGAAGCTCAGAAATCCGCATGCCAAATCCCAATATCCTAGCTCTTAAGTTTCCGAGATCTTATCGTTCATACGGACAGGCAGACAGACGGACAGACGGACATGTCTAGATCTATAATTTTAAAATTTCCAATTCCAAATTTCCGGTTCCTAGGCCTTACCGGCTATTACAGAAAATATGTACAAAATTGCGCAAAAATTGCAAAACCCCTAACAAAGTATTTGGAAGGTCGAAATGGTAAAGTATCCAAAAAAATGTCACGTTAGACTACAATAATGTTGGACGATTCAGCTGTAATAGCTTTCAACGAGCTCAAAGATAATTTAATTGCACAAATCGAATTGGTACAACCAGATTATAGTAAAAAATTCACTTTTACGACCGATGTGTACACTCAGCAGAGAGTAGTTTTGAGAATGTTATACAAGAAACCCCCAAACCCTTAAACCAGTTTAACCAACAATTGCTAATAGCAACCGGGCGGTATACAATACATGAGACGGTCAATATATCTGGAAATACCAGACATGTAATACAATTTGATAACCCGGAAAATTTGGAATCAATCTTAAGGGAATGTATCCCTCCTAACATAACAATAGATGTTCACTGTACTTATACACAATTTAAAATCCACTTAAAAGAATTTCACGAATAAATTCCCATATACAAAAATATTCGTCCAAGATGTAGAAAACTCTGAAGACAGAGCATTAATAATCGAAGAAACTCATTGTAGAGCATACAAGGAGCTGTCCGAAAATTACAAGCACGTTAGCAGACTATACTATTGGCCAAATTTGACCAAAAAACTCTAGGAGTACATAAAAAACTGTACAATTTGTAATAATAACAAATATAATACACACCCTGGCCTAATTTCTGTTGGTCAAGCACCCATCCCAAATAAAGAAGGAGACAATCTGCATATCATAAATAATAGATATCGTTCGATTTAAAAAATTAAATTTAATTTTAAACACAGTTTGACTTAAATTACAGAATATGAATTCAATAATATAGTCGGATAGTATATATGATAGTAGCTGCCACCAATTCCGAAATAATTAATTACCCGAATCATGATTATACCCGGTACTCGTAGAGTAAAAGGGTATACTAGATTCGTCGAAAAGTATGTAACAGGCAGAAGAAAGCGTTTCCGACCCCATAAAGTATATACATTCTGTCCGTCTGTCTGTCCGGATGAACGCTGAGATCTCGGAAACTATGGGAGCTAGGCTATTGGGATTTGCGTGAAGATTCCTGAGCTTCTTACGCAGCGCAAGTTTGTTTCAGCACAGTGCCACGCCCACTCTAACGCCCACAAACCGCCCAAAACTGTGGCTCCTACAGTTTTGATGCTAGAATAAAAATTTTAACTGAAATGTAATGTTCTCATCAATACCTATCGATTGACCCAAAAAAAGTTTGCCACGCCCACCCTAACGCCCATAAACCGCCCACAAACTTCAAAAAATCGTAAATATGAACGTGGATATCTCGGAAACTATCAAAGATAGAGAATTGGGATTTCAGATTTAGATTCCGTAGCCTTATACGCAGCGCAAGTTTGTCACGCGAATATGCCACGCACACTCTAACGCCCTCAAACCGCGAAAACCTGTGACGCCCACAATTTTAATGCTAGATAAAAAACTGAAATGTATTGGTCTCGTCAATACCTATCGATTGGTCCTAAAAAAAATTTGCCACGCCCACTCTAACGCCCATAACGCTTAAATCTGTATACCGCCGGTAGGTGGCGCATTTTAATCTCGCTTTGCTACTTGCATATCTCTATTTAGCTGAGTAACGGGTATCTGATAGTCGAGGTACTCGACTATAGCGTTCTTCCTTGTTTCTTTTCAATTTGCTCTCTTGTAAAGTGATATTTAATATCTATGTGCTTTGTTCTCTTATGGCAAGTAGGATTATTTGCAATACTTATACAACCTTGGTTGTCTTCAAAAATATCAATAGGACCACTTAATTCTAGATTAATCTCATTTATTAGCGATTTTAACCAAAGAGCTTCTCTTACACCTTCAAACAAGGCCATGTATTCTGCTTCAGTAGATGAAGCAGCAACCGACTTTTGCTTCATAATACTCCATGAAACCAAAAAATTTTCAAACATTTTAAAAAGGTACCCCGTGGTACTTCTTCTGTCAGTTTCATTTCCAGCCCAATCGGAATCTACATAGCCTGTAAGAATATTATTAAAATTAGCTACCTTCTTGAATCTAAGCTTGATATTAACAGTTCCCTTCAGATATCTAAGAACTCTCTTAAGGCATTGCCATAGTTCCTTATTGTTGTTGTTTGTATATCTGCTTAGAATACTTATTGAAGTACTTAAGTCCGGCCGTGTACATAACATTATGTACATCACACAACCAATTAAATTTCTACACGCATCACATAATTCTTCTGATTGCAGAGCTGTATAGTCTAACTTACTTGGGAGGGGAGTACTAACTGAATTACACTTTACCATATTAAATTTTCTCAATACATTTTTAATATATGCTGACTGACTAAGACAAATCATTTGAAACTTGTCATGAAGGTAAGATTTAAAATTGGACATTGTATCAGATTTGTTTGTAGCAATTACTACATCGTCCACATATAACAAGACATATATATTTCTCGAAATATCTCCCTTATCCAAAATATAAATACACCGATCAACTCCTAAGTTTTTAAATCCAACATCCTTCAACACACTTTCAAAAACTTCGAACCAACATCTAGCAGCTTGCTTAAGACCATATATAGCTTTATTAAGTTTACAAACTTTATTTTCATAAGAGTGATTCAGGCCTTTTGGAACGCTCATGTAGATTTCATTCTTTAGAGTTCCGTTTAAAAAGGCAGTTTTTACGTCCATATGATGAACCATTAAATCGTATTGATTTTAAAGTGCGAACAAAAATCTAAAACTGCAAATTCGTGCAACTGGTGCAAATGTCTCATCGTAATCAGTCATATATTCTTGAGTGAAGCCCCGCGCTACAAGTCTTGCTTTGTACTTTACTAAGTTCCCAAATTCATCTTGTTTTATACTAAATACCCATCTGCAATCAACTATGTTTTTATTTTCTGGCTTATGCACTAGGGACCAAGTATTATTTTGAAAATGAGAATTAAGTTCATCTTGTATAGCTTTCTCCCAGAAAAATCTGTCCTCACGAAACTTAATTTCATAAAAGGTATTAGGAATATCATTTAAGCATATTTGAGTATTCATGAGACATCTTTCTAAAAATCGATATGATAATTTGGGTCTACTTTTAATTCTTTCACTGCGTCTGATTTCTTCTTCACTTTTATTTTCTTTTAATTTATCACCAGCTTTAACAACTGGATCGGCATTCTCTAGACATGTGGAATTTTCATTGAGTTGTTCACTTGACTCAGAATCAACAGATTCATTATTTTCTATCAAAGGAAAAACCAACTCTTCATTTCCTTTACTTAAAGATTCATTATTTTGTTCATCAGTATTACTTTGAACCTCAGAATCTTCCCCATGTAAAACTCTTGATTTTAACATGTTTATTTCATCCACCACAACATCTCTTGCTGTCATAAATTTCCTCGATTCCTCAGACCACAACTTATAACCATTTGGTTCATATCCAACAAGTATAGCTTTAATTGACTTTTCGTCAAACTTTCTTTTTCGTATTTTATTCAAAGCATATACCGTCGAACCAAATATTTTAAGATATTTCAACGTTGGCTTTTTCTTATGCCACATCTCAAATGGTGTTTTATTAATCTTTTGCAATGCTCTACTTGGGGATCTGTTAATTAAATAGGTTGCTGTTAAAACAGCCTCACCCCAAAAATGCGTATTGAGCTTAGCACAACTGATCATAGATCGAGCCTTTTCGGTGATTGTTCGAATCATCCGTTCTGATACACCATTCAATTGTGGAGTATGAGGAACCGTTAAATGATAGCTGATGCCTTTTTCGACACAGAAATCACGCATTTCGTTCGAAAGATATTCCCTTCCATTATCGATATACAAATTCACCATTTTTAAATTGAAGTGAGCCTCGCTCTTCGCTACGAAGCCTTTGAAAACAAAAAACACATCCGACTTATAGGTTATTAAATAGGTCACACAGTAATGTGTATACTGATCAATAAAGACTACATAGTAGTTCTTATCATCAATGGTAGAGGGTGTTATTGGACCACAGACATCGGAATGGACAACAAACAATGGTCGTGTAATATTTTCTTTGTTTTTAAATTTTTGAAACTTTAATCTAGCTTGCTTGCCATTTATACAAGCCTCGCATAATTCATGGTTTAAATCAATGTTGTTTAATATATTAGTATCTTCAAAAAGACTATTTCGTCTTATTTCTAAAAATTTTCCTACACTTATGTGGCCTAATCTTTCATGCCATAATCGATACTCAGCACTATTAGAAATTTTAGACGTAAATATTTTACTGTTCAATTGAAATTTTATAATAGGTACATTGTACTCACATATTCCATTAAAGGCCAATTTACCATTTTTAGATACTTTTACACCTTTAGGGTTAAATTCGATGGTCATGCCTGCATCCTGCATCTTCTTTACCGATAGTAGGTTGTGTGGAATATCCTTACAATACAAAACGTTTTGCAAGGTGATTTTGTTTCCGCAGCTGTTAAGATTGACCACTCCTTTGGCTGTAGCGTATATAAACTCTCCGCGTTTGGCAATCTCGATGGCCACATTTGATTGCAAACACTCATATTCGGAGAACAATGCTGTGTCATTTATAAGGTGGTTCGATGCTCCTGAGTCTAGGATAAACTCAGCCTCGCTTGACTTTGAATTGGAAGTTGCATTTCTCAACATGAAGGCAAAACTACGCTCTGCTTGGGCTGTTGCTGCTGTTGCCATCTGAGCCTGCCCATCTTTTCTTTTATTTTCACTAAAGTTCTGATTCGGCTGCCTTTTCAAAAGAAAACAATCTTTCTTTAAATGACCTGGCTTACCGCAATAAAAACATTTTGGTTTCGGTTTGAAACTTGGCTTAAACTGAATCTTCTTGAACTTCTGCATTGGATTATTTTTAAATTTTATATCTTTTAACTCCTTTTTACTTACTGCTTGCAAAACTTTAACACTCGTATCCTTGCTTATATTCCTAAGCTTAATCTCTTGGTCAAGAAGTCGTGTTTTTACAAAAGCTAATGTTAAGTTACTTTCAGATAGAGTCTCTATTGCGGTAATAACTCCATCATAACTGGGTGGAAGAGTTCGGAGTAAATGGGAAATTGTATCCATATCATCGCACTTTGCTCCTGACGCGATAAGTTCAGTAATGAGATCATCGAAGAAATTAAAATGATTATGGAGTGAAGTGTCACCTTTTAATTTCATGGCTAAAAGTTTCTTTCGCAGAGATAGTTGCGATGCCAAGCTTCTTCTCTCATAAATTGCATCTAAGTTTGCAAAAATCTGCTTAGCAGTGCTTTCACTGTTAGCGTAAGATAAGAAAGCATCACTTAAATATTCAATTATTAAACTTTTTGCATTTCGTTCTGCCTTTTTTATCTCATCAGTCACTTCTGCATGAGTTTCATCTATGACCCTCAAAAGATCGTGCTCTTCTAACAGCGCTCTCACTCTGAACTTCCATATTGAATATTTTTCACCGTCAAACGGTTTGATATTTCTTTTCCCTTTATCCATTGTATGGTTTTCTATCAAAAAACAGCACCCCAACAACTACCTCCTCAGCAACACCAACAGCAACCCTTCACAGCAATGTTTAGCAACAGCGGCCAGCAACTTTCAACAGCATTAACGCCGCTCAACACTGTCCAGCAACAATGTCTTTCAGCAGCAGCACTGTCTGGCAACACTGTCCCTTTGCAACGTGGAGATTTGCGGCAAATTTGTCGAAGCGTTTGTATGTGTGCGTTCAGGAAAGATTTCTCGGCGAATTCGTAAGTGTGTTCTGGAAAGATCACGGCGAATTGGTGATATGTATGCGCTTCTTCCTGGAAATAGAAAAATGTTTTGCCACGAATTTGTCGCAGCGTTATGCACAAAACTAATTTAATCCTCTTTATTGTTTAGGAATTCCTTTTTGTTCTTCATGGACCACTCCGCACGCATGTACATATATGTACATACATATGTAGATGCGCATATTCGAATGCACACACACACATATAATTAGTTCACTTTTATGCACTTTCAAATTGTAACAATTAAAGCACTATTATTTATTCACTGCAATTGTGTCTGGGCCCATAACCTATGGTTTTGTTAATGAATAGATGTAATACAATTAAGTATTAAACAGACAACCTCCCAATGAACAAATAATAATGCAAGCTTAGATTGTGTGAACCGCACGCTCTCAACGCCAGAATCGAAGTGAACGAGAATATCAAGATAGAAAAAGAACAACGAGAAGATAGGAAAAAGAAGCACGATAGTCCCGTTTCCTTAAGCGGTTGCCTAGGAAACCAAGACATCGGAATGTGCGTCTACCTCTCGTACACATACATTTATGCAAACATGAATTTCACAATTATCCATGTGACTTTTGTATATTTGAACATGCAAACTCCAACACCTATGGATTCTCGGCTGGGGAACTTGTGAGATGGTTCCAAAATCGCCTAGCTGGGGCAACCGAGCGGGTCGCAGGATGCGGATAGCAGACGACCTCTCTCGAGGCCAACTGTGAATAAGCTGGTGGGAGAAGTCAAACACGGAATCGTGGACGGAAACCCCAGTAAATAAACAGCCCCGGACAACCAGCAGCTATTTTGCAACGAAGCTATACCGACGATGCGAGCTGTTCAGCCGCATCTAAATAGTTGCTTTACACAAACCCACTCCCAACACAACACCTACCCATCTCCCTTCCCAAACAACATCTCACTCCGGGCCGAACTACGGTGTAATACGGACCGTGCCAAGAGTCAGCCTGGCTGGGGGCTCGGATTAAAAACCAGCCCAGTCTCAAACGGTGTGCTCTGGGACATGGCGACCCCCTGTTCTAACTATCGCCTTACCCGGGCATCGCGGATCTCTGCCCGGGCGGACTTTTCCCCTTCTCCGCAACTCGTGAGACCAAATTATGGAACATAAAAAGCAAACTAACAACACAACACAAAACACAGAGACGGGAACTCTCAAAAAACACATGGATAAGCTGAACACTGGTTCCACCATCCATACCAGCACGGTCCAGAAAGGGCCGCATCCCAAACTGGGGATGACGGGTGGCAGAAAGCCAGCCCCAAACGCACCGTTGCCACACCTTCGCCTGAATGGCTAAAAAAGGTAGAGTGGGCAAGGAAGGTGATTCCTAACTACGGGCTCCTGCCCACTCAAGAAGGGACTCAGGCGAAAAGGCAGCGATCCCTCGAACTACCCGGACCATCGCCGAAATCACGAAGAACCGTGTCCTACTCGGCCTGATTGACAGGGGAAATGCGGAGGGCAGTATCCCCAGGAACAAGTGGAAGGCAGTGGAGTCTCACCTTTCCCTCATTTGCCTGCGCATGGTGCGGGAGAAGCCAGGCACTTCGCCCTGCTGCATGGACGCGGGCTGGTACCAGGGCAGCGTCAAGGTGGTGGGCTGCGACAGTCAGCGCTCGGCTGACATGTATAAACAGGCGACGAGCAAGCTCGGCGAGGTCTACGAAGGGGCGAACATCGTCGCGGTATTCTGGTGCGATGTCCCCTGTAGACCTCGAGCCAGGATCTGGCTTCCAGCAGCGATCAAGGCGCCGGAGGACATCCTCTTCATGTTCCAAGAATGCAAACCGCACCTCCCCACGAAGGACTGGAAAGTCGTCAAGGTGGAGGAGCATGAAGGGGACGGTGTTGGTCCTGAACAAGGAATCAGTTGCTCCGATCGAGACTGCTCGAGGAGTGCTGAACTTCGAGTTCAGTGCGATACACATTAAGGTGTATAAGGGCGACCCCAACGCCGCTAGTAGCTTTTCCGGCAACCCAGCCGAGCAGGTGCTTGCTAAGGAGTTGGAGGCACCTGGTGGGCCGGAGGATGGCTGCTCTACCGATTCGTCGTTAAGCAGAGAGATGCGAGCGCTCGGACCGGCTATCGAGGACGTAGACCTCAGCGATACAGAAGAAGCCGACGTCACTGTGGTGGAAGTTGAAGCTGTAGATGTCACTAAGACTTCTACAAATAAACCTTCACCACAGTAAAGCAGCGTCCGCTGCACTTCTGCTTCGCCTGACCGAAGGCGGAGCCGACCTAGTCCTTGTACAGGAACCTTGGGTAGTAGGAGGCAAGGTTGCTGGTCTAGGAACAAAGGAATACAAGCTTATGCTTGACCCCAAAGAAGGTAGAATTCGAACCTGTATATTGGCCAATAGGCATCTTAGTATATTTCTACCTCGCAATTACAGCAACGGAGAAAACACCGCAGTAAACCTGGAGCTGCAAAGTGGCTCTATAAGGGTCCTATCGCCCTACTTGGCCTTTGAAAAGAAAAACCCCCCAGATGCGCTGGTCAGAGGACTGGCAGAGGAATGCGAAAAGCTCAGGAAAGGTTTGGTAACAGGCTGTGACGCCAATGCACATCACACCCAGTGGGGTTGCCCAAACAACAACGACAGAGGTGAGTCTCTTTTTGATTTTATTCTAAATTCGAACCTATTCATATGCAATAGGGGCAATGTCCCTACATTCATAACTAAAACTTGCCAAACGATCATAGATCTACCTTTGGTATCAGATTCACTGCAGTTGCAGTCAAAAACTGGGCAGTCTCTGACGAGCACTCCTTTTCGGTCCATAGATTCATAGAAACTGTATTGTCCCTTGATTCGCCCTTGCCGGTCAGCTTTGCTAACCCCAGACGAGCCGACTGGCACAGGTATAAATAAGTTCAGACAAATATCCACCCCATGGAACCGTCCGAAAGCATCACAAACCCACAGGAGCTGGACGAAACAGTGTATAAATTCACAGAGGCATGCAACACACAAGGGGAAGGAAAAAACCCCCCTGGTGGAGCCAACAACTATCAATCCTCAGAGCCAACTGCAGATGCCTGATTAACAGAGCAAAGGCGGAAAATGAGGACGCTAATTGGCTGAACTTCAAGTATGAACTAGCCTCTTACAGAAAGGCCATTAGAAGAGCAAAACGAACGGCATGGCAGACCTTCTGCTCTGACATGGAAAAAACAACTGATGCCGCAAGGCTCAGGAAAATACTCTCTAAGGCAGCCGCGCCTTTGGGCTATCTTCAAAAAGCAAATGGATCATGGTCAGACTCCATTAAAGAGTCCTAGACCTGCTAGTAGACGTTCACTTCCCGGGGAGCCAACAAGCAGGTCATCCTCCTGAAAGAGGAGCAGGAGGGGAAATCGAATTAGATCCACTCCTATCAGACCGCAACATGAAATGGTCCATTCATAGTTTCACACCATACAAATCGCCGGGACCGGACGGGATAACACCGGCTCACATCCAACAAGCAGGACAAATAGCCATAAGCTGGTTGAAAAAAAACTTCCAATCCATCCTGGCGGTAGGAGAACTACCAACAGCATGGCAAGAAACAAAGGTGGTTTTCATTCCCAAGGCAGGGAAGGTCACTCACACCACAGCAAAGGATTTTAGACCAATAAGCCCAACATCATTTCTGCTTAAGAGCTTTGAAAGAATGATAAGCCTACACATAAGGGCCACCGGAGACCCGACACAAATATCAGAAGCACAGCACGCTTACACCAAAGGTAAGTCAACCGAATCGGCGCTACACTTGGTGGTAAGCAGCATCGAAAAATCACTCACCATCACGGAATACACACTGATCGCCTTCCTGGATATAGAGGGAGCCTTCAATAACGTGCGCCCCACTGCTGTAACAGAATCTCTCACAGAACTAGGGGTTGAGCCGCCAATGGTGAGGCTAATCCATAAATTGCTGATAAACAGAATGGTCACAGCCACACAAGGGACCTCAACCCAGACTAGACTAGTGAACAGAGGCACCCCGCAAGGAGGTGTACTATCACCCCTTTTGTGCAATATCGCAGTAAATAAACTACTGCGGATTCTGGAGGGTGGAGGTTGTAAGGTCGTGGCATACGCAGACGACGTCGCCATCATCTTTAATGGAAAATATCCACAAACACTTGGTGAACGGACTCGGGGTAAATCCCTCGAAAACAGAACTTGTTCTATTTACAAATAGGTACAAAATTCCACAACTTAACCCACCCATTTTAAACAATTGTAATCTCTCTTTTAGGGATCACGCCAGGTACTTGGGGTTAGTACTAGATAAACGCCTCAAATGGGGCTTAAACAACCAAAACTGTGGCTCCTACAGCTTTGGTGCTAGAATAAAAGTTTTAGCTGAAATGTAATGTTCTCATCAATACCTATCGATTTTCCAAAAAAAAGTTTGCCACGCCCACTCTAACGCCCACAAACCGCCCAAACCTATGGCGCCCACGATTTTCATGCTAGATACAAAATTTTAACTGAAATGTTGGTCTCGTTAATACCTATCGATCGATCCTAATACCTAACGATTGATCAAAAAAAAAATTGCCACGCCCACTCTAACGTCCATAACTCTTAAGTCTGTATACCGTCGGTAGGTGGCTCATTTTAATCTCGCTTTGCTGCTTGCATATCTCCATTTACCTTTCGTCCCATTAGCTGAGTTACGGGTATCTGATAGTTGCGGTACTCGACTAAAGCGTTCTTCCTTATTTTTTTTGCAAAATACTTCGGTTGATGTAATAAAACGGTGTAAAAGTTTAGAAATGATATATAGGTGGCTTTAAGTTAGATTGAAACTTTGTTGTGTTTCCACCAAAAACATTTTGGTATTTGTCGGATTATTGCTCGTAGAATAAAGGGGGTAAACTAGATTCGTCGGAAAGTATGTAACAGGCAGAAGGAAGCGTTTCCGAACCCATATATATATTCTTGATCAGGTTTACTAGCCGAGTCGATCTAGCCATGTCCGTCTGTCCGTCTGACCGTGTGTCCGTCTGTCCGTATGAACGCTGAGATCTCGGAAACTATAAGAGCTACAGTACTGGGATTAGGAATCCAGATTCCTGAGATTCTGTGCAGCGCAAGTTTGTTTCAGTAGAGTGCCACGCCCACTATAAACAAGTTTATTACACGAATATGCCACACCCACTATAACGCCCACAAACCGCCCAAACCCGTGGCACCCACAATTTTTATGCTAGGTAAAAAATTTTAACTGAAATGTATTAGTCTCGTTAATATCTATCGGTTGATCCAAAAAAAATTTCATTCTAGATTAAATAAGGAAGAACGTCTATTGTCGAGTATTTCGACTATCAGATACCCGTTACTCAGCTAAGGGGACCAAAGGGAAATGGAGATATGCAAGCAGCAAAGTGAGGTTGAAATGCGCCACCTACCGGCGGTACATAGATTTAAGCGTTATGGTCGTTAGAGTGGATTAATCGATAGGTATTGACGAGACAAATACATTTCAGTTAAACTTTTTTATCTGGAATGAAAATTGTGGGCGCCACAGGCTTATGCGGCTTGTATGCGTTGGAGTAGGAGTGGCATATTTGCGTAACAAAATTGCGCTGCGAACAAGGCTACGGAATCTTCATCTGAAATCCCAATTCTCTATCTTTGAGAGTTTCCGAGATACCCACGTTCATATGTACGATTTTTTGTAGTTTGTGGGAGGTGTTTGGCGTGGCAAAGTTTTTTTTGGGTCAATTGATAGGTATTGATGAGAACATTACATTTCAGTTAAAATTGTTTATCTTGCATGAAAACTGTAGGAGCCACAGTTTTGGGTGGTTTGTGGGCGTTAGAGTGCGCGTGGCACTCTGCTGGAACAAACTTGCGCTGCGCAGGAATCTCAAAAATCTGCATGCCCTATCCCAGTATTGTAGCTCCTATATTTTCCGAGATCTCAGCGTTCATACGGACAGAAGGATAGACGGACATGGCTAGATCGACTCGGCTAGTGATCCCGATCAAGAATATACATACTTATGGGGTCGGAAACGCTTCCTTCTGCCTGCCGACGAATCTAGTATACCCTATTACTCTACGAGTAACGGTTATAATAACAAAAATGTAAATTCTAACTAAAATTCAAATTCAAACTTGACAAGGAAGAACGCTATGGTCGAGTACCACGACCATCAGATACCCGTTACTCAGCTTAAGGGTCCAAAGGGAAATGGAAAAATGCAAGCAGCAAAGCGATATTGAAGTGCGTAACCTAACCGTGGTCTTAATATATGTTAATGTGGGCGGTAGACAGATATAAGCGTTTTTGGCTTTAGAGTGGGCGTGGAAAACTTTTTTTTGGATCGATCGATAGGTATTAACGAGACCAACACTTCAGTTAAAATGTTGTATCTAGCATGAAAATTGTGGGCTGCACAGGCTTGGGCGGTTTGTGGTCTTTAGAGTGGGCGTGGCAATATTTTGTGGACGGTTTGTGGGCGTTAAAGTGGGCGTGCCATTTTTGTGGGTCAATCAATAGGTATTGATGAGAACAATTCATTTCAGTTACAATTTTTATTCTAGCATAAAAACTGTAGGAGCCGCTATAGTCGAGTGCCTTGACTATCAGATACCCGTTACTCAGCTAAAGGGATCAAAGAGAAATGGAGATATGCAAGCAGCAAAGCGAGATTAAAATACGCCACCTACCGGCGGTAGACACATTTAAGCGTTATGGGCGTTAGAGTGGGCGTGGCAAATTTTTTTTAGATCAATCGATAGGTATTGACGAGACCAATACATTTCAGTTAAAGTTTTTATTCTAGCATCAAAACTGTAGGAGCCACAGTTTTGGGCGGTTTGTGGGCGTTAGAGTGGGCGTGGCCCTCTACTGAAACAAACTTGCGCTGCGTAAGAAGCTCAGGAATCTGCACGCCAAATCTCAATAGCCTAAATCTCATAGTTTCCGAGATCTCAGCGTTCATCCGGACAGACAGACAGCCGGACAGACGGACATGGCTAGATCGACTCGGCTAGTGATCCTGATCAAAAATATACATACTTTATGGGGTCGGAAACGCTTCCTTCTGCCTGTTACATACTTTCCGACGAATCTAGTATACCCTTTTACTCTACGAGTAACGAGTAAAAATCAGGATTTGACTATATTAGTACCTGGAAACCCCCTTAATAAGGAAAGCGTCTGGTAGTCATTAATAAATGTTAGTAAAATATTTAAAGCTTTAAAATGGCTCAAAGGTAATAATCCAATTTGTTGTGATATTTCGCTTCCCTATAACTCAGAAGAGCTTTTGGATGGGGCGGAAGTTAGTTGCGTTTATGATTCGAATGAGTGCGAGTTGCATGATGATATAATGTACATAATATATCGATTCGATAAAATAAATAAACTATATTAAATTTATAATTTCGGCCCGTAACAGTAAATATTTATTTACCTACACGTAAATTTTCTGTTGTAGCGTGCCGAATAAAAAAGTTTAATATAGTTTATTTATTTTTCCGAATGTTTTATCATTTTTCGTCACAATTGTTGATATTAGAAATTTTTGTTAAAGGCGCGTTCGCCTCTACTTTAATAATAGTTTAACAGTAAATTTTCTGTTGTAGCGTGCCGAATAAATAAGTTTAATATAGTTTATTTATTTTTTCGAATGTTATATCATTTTTCGTCACAATTGTTGATATCAGAAATTTTTATTAAAAGCGCGTTCGCCTCTACTTTTTAACTCGTTAAGAGGTGTTTTTCTTTGATCTCAATATATGGTTATGTGGGCGTTAGACTGATTTAAGCGTTATGGGAGTTAGAGTGGGCGTGTCAAACATTTTTTCTTTTATCAATCGATAGGTGTTGACGAGACTAATACATTTCAGTTAAAAATTTGTACTTAGCATGAAAATTGTATGCGCCACAGGTTTAGGCGGTTTGTGGGCGTTAAAGTGGGCGTGGCATATTTGCGTAATAAACTTCCGCTGCGTACAAAGCTATGTAATCTAAATCTGAAATCCCAATTCTCTATCTTTGATAGTTTCCTAAATATCTGCGTTCATACATACGATTTTTTGAAGTTTGTTGGCGGTTTGTGGGCGTTAAAGTGGGCGTGGCACCCTGCTAAAACAAACTTGCGCTGAGTAGGAAGCTCAGGAATCTGCATGCCGAATCCCAAGAGCCTAGGTCTTATATTTTCAGTCTCGCTTTGCTGCTTGCATATCTCCATTTCCCTTTGGTCCCATTAGCTGATTAATGGGTATCTGATAGTCGCGGTACTAGACCATAGCGTTATTTCTTGTTTTTTTTTACATTATCCGACCTGTTATTATACCCGTTGCTCGTAGACTAAAGGGTTATACTATATTCGTTGGAAAGTATGTAACAGTGTAGAAATGCTGGTTCGAGCTTTCATTAGGAATCCCCAAATGTAGGCAGCAAGAACAACCCATCAAAAGATACAGAACAAGGCAAGGGCAAAAACTCAGAGCAAATTGCCATTCCTGGTTTTGACTTTTGAGAATAGGAAAAAAATCAGTTGATTGGTTCCATCTTTGGCGGCTCAATACATCCGGTTGGGGGTAACATACCTTAGCCACGAGCTCGGCAAATTCTTTTCGATTTTGATCGTCAAGGAGGACAGTCCAGCAGCTCCAAAAGGTTTCAAGGCCTTGAAAAAAGAAATCTTTTTTTTCTTACCGTAACGGAAAGCCTCCTCGTGCAGACCAACGGAATTTTGAAAACGAAAAGGAGTTATATTTTTTTTGATTTCATGCTGCCATGTTAGGAAAATATACCAAACTTTATGTATAGCCGATCTAAGGGAGTGCTTATGCAATTTCTTTCTCGTTCCCTCGATGTGTCTCCAGCTTGGCACACAGCCGCAAAATCACCAAGCAGCCTCTAATTAACAAACAACCAGAAGGAAAGATACTTCCCCATCCAGCCATAAACCAATTCGCCCAGACCAAAAGCCACAAGTCAATTCGCAGGAGATAGAAAATTTCCAGCCACTCAGCACTCCGTTTTCTAAGTTGGAAATCTTTCCCGAGCCAGGGAAAGATACTTCCCCATCCAGCCAAAAACCAATTCGACCAGACCGAAAGCCACAAGTCAATTCGCAGGAGATAGAAAATTTCCAGCCACTCAGCACTCCGTTTTAAGCTCCGTTAAGCTCAGCTTACCAGAGCGAGCTGCTTTCCGCCTCTCTCCCGGATTTCAGCCGGGAGGCCAAAGCCCTTTGCGCCGACCACGCTGGTTAAGCGTAGTAGTAGTTCGCGCCATGCTTAGCACGCCAGTTGCGATCCAAATACTGCAGCCCCGAAGACTGAACAGTTTTTTTAAGTCCCCAAAGCGTGAAAAAATGTAAAAAATATCCCAGCAGAGCAAATTGCCATTCCTGGTTTTGACTTTTGAGAATAGGAAAAAAATCAGTTGATTGGTTCCATCTTTGGCGGCTCAATACATCCGGTTGGGGGTAACATACCTTAGCCACGAGCTCGGCAAATTCTTTTCGATTTTGATCGTCAAGGAGGACAGTCCAGCAGCTCCAAAAGGTTTCGGGGCCTTGAAAAAAGAAATCTTTTTTTTTCTTACCGTAACGGAAAGCCTCCTCGTGCAGACCAACGGAATTTTGAAAACGAAAAGGAGTTATATTTTTTTTGATTTCATGCTGCCATGTTAGGAAAATATACCAAACTTTATGTATAGCCGATCTAAGGGAGTGCTTATGCAATTTCTTTCTCGTTCCCTCGATGTGTCTCCAGCTTGGCACACAGCCGCAAAATCACCAAGCAGCCTCTAATTAACAAACAACCAGAAGGAAAGATACTTCCCCATCCAGCCATAAACCAATTCGCCCAGACCGACTACTATAAGTAGTATGATCAATTAAGTGCTTATTTTTTTGTTAATTTTTTTTTTGGGTTAAGAAATGAAAAACGAAGTTGCGAAACAAAGGTAAAATGTGAGAGGAGTGAAATATTTCGGAATAATAGAAAGGAAAACCAAACAAGGAAGAACGCTATAGTCGAGTACCTCGACTATCAGATACCCGTTACTCAGATAACAAACTTTAAAATAAGTTAGCCGAGCACTTTGTTCTCTCCCTTGCTCTCATTTCTCGGCGCACTTTGCGCTCTCTGAGCGCCGGCGGGGCTTTTTTCTTTGCCGCTAAGTTCGGCCGGCAACTATTTACATAGCAAAATTTTTTTTTGGTCAATCGATAGTGAGAAGGTTAGCTTTTCGAGTGGTGTAGGTTTATTTTAGGATAGTTGTGTTGGATATAAGGTTACATATAGAAATTATAACTATAAGAGTTCTGTACACGTTCTGCTCTTGAGTACGACTCTGTCTCGACTACTTTACATTTGTAGAGTCTGGTAACATTATAAAAAAGGACTTATTCTACACTAATATTGAAGGTTTGGTATATACTATATTAGGCGCTGTTCACAGTCGGCCTCTCCTGACAAATCTCTGCGTCCTCGCAGGATTCATGGGGTGGATCATCTTCAAAGTCGTCATCTTCATCGGGCTCCTCCGGTGGCAGCTCACACCAGCGCTTCATCTTGTCGGACGAATACACCGACTTGTAGTGTCTCTGCTTTCGTTGTGCGTGAGGGATATCTTCTACAAGATATCTGTCGTTCGGCAGGACCTTGGTGATTATAAAAGGTCCTTTGTAGCGCGGCTCCAATTTGCGTGATTTGCCCGTGCTGAATGGCTCATTCTCGACCAGCACAAGGTCTCCAAGGCTGTAAACAGTTGGCTTCGCATGCTTGGCATCGTAGCGTTTCTTGGCGGCAGCTCGGTGATCGTTGACAGTTGTCGCAGCATCTGCTCTAAGTTGATCCAATTCCGCATCGGTTAGCATCTTTTGGTCTTGGCTTTGAATGATGTTGGTTATCGCGTTCTTCAGGATATCTCGAGGTTCATACCCGTACAGGAGCTGAAAGGGAGAGCATTTAGTTGTACTATTTACCATGGTATTAATGCTCCACTGTATTGATCGGATATTGTCATCTTAACGTTTATCGATGTCATTGGAAGGCAACAACATTGACAAAATGATGCGATTTGTGCGCTCTGCGTGACCATTGGCTCTGGGTGTCCTTACTGCATTTAAAATGTGCTTTACTGAATGGCTCATTCTCGACCAGCACAAGGTCTCCAAGGCTGTAAACAGTTGGCATCGTAGCGTTTCTTGGCGGCAGCTCGGTTATCGTTGACAGTTGTCGCAGCATCTGCTCGAAGTTGATCCAATTCCGCATCGGTTAGCATCTTTTGGTCTTGGCTTTGAATGATGTTGGTTATCGCGTTCTTCAGGATATCTCGAGGTTCATACCCATACAGGAGCTGAAAGGGAGAGCATTTAGTAGTACTATTTACCATGGTATTAATGCTCCACTGGATTGATCGGATATTGTCATCCCAACGCTTATCGATGTCATTGGAAGGCAACAACATTGACAAAATGATGCGATTTGTGCGCTCTGCGTGACCATTGGCTCTGGGTGTTCTTACAGCATTTAAAATGTGCTTCACATTGTTTGACTTGCAGTACTTCTCGAAATCTTTTGATGTAAATGCTGTACCACGATCGGTTACAATTCGATCTGGCATTCCCAGGTAGCTGGTTACATCTTGCAGGACATCTAGGACGTATTTAGTTGGTGAGTGAATGCATCGACTATCACAAGAATATGCTCGTTTCTCTTGGAACTCTTCGGAAATGGCCCCAGGTGGTCCATGTGTATCGTGGAAAAGGGAATCGGCTTAATGTCATCGTAGTGGTACTGACCTTCCTGAAGTCCACCTGGTGTTTTATAAAACGCACAGCCCACACAGGATTTTATGTAGCTTTTGACATAGTTTCGCATTCGGGGAAACCAAAATAAGTTTAGAATTCTTGTCATAGTCTTATCCGTGCTCATATGTCCGGCCTTATCGTGACATTCATGTAAAATGTGGAATCTCAACTGCTTCGGCACAACCCATAATAAATTGTTGCCATGTTTTCGAAACAAGCGATCTTGCTCGATCACATACTCGTCGCTCTCAAATTTCTTTTCCAATGTCATGTTTGCGACAATTTTCTCGTCCTGTAGTTGTATGGAAAATAGCCAGTCCTCTTCGTCGATTATCGTTTTTGCTATTTTCAGACTTGCGGTATCCATCTCTCGAGCATCTTCGAACGGAGCTCGACTGAGTGCGTCTACGTGGTTCATCTGTGTTCCTGCTCGATGAACGATATCTATGTCGAATTCTTGAATGCGTAACCACCATCTTGCAATCCGGGGTATCAGTTCTCGTTTCTCCATCGACGTCTTTAGGGCATTGCAGTCGGTGACAACCTTTATCTTTTTGCCATAAATGTAGTATTTGAATCGCTCCAACGATTCCACGACGGCTAGAGCCTCAAGTTCGTAGCTGTGGTAATTTTTCTCCGGCTTAGAAGTAGCTCGGCTATAATAAGCGATTGGTTTCAGCTGGTCCTCCTCACGTTGTAGCAAAACTCCGGCTAAACCAACGGCGCTGGCATCGGTATGTAGTTCATGTTCTGCGTCTAGACGATAGCTGGTGACAACTGGATTTGATATTAGACATTTTTTTAATTCGTCGAAGGCTTCTTCTTGTGGCGCTTTCCAAGAAAACGGCTGATCCTTGCGCAATAGGATTCTTAATGGCGCTGAAATGATGGCAAATCCAGCAACGAATTTTCGGAAATAACCAGTGAGACCCAAAAACTTTCTCACATCGGTAACATTGGCTGGTTTCGGGAACATTCTGTTGGCGTTCGTCTTAATTTCTCCAGGACTGATTCCTTCTGCGTGTATCTGGTGACCAAGGAATGTTATTGACTGCTTATATAACTCACATTTGTCCAGGTTTAGCGTTAATCCGCACTCCTTTAAAACTTTCAGGATCCTCTCTAGCTTCTCGTACATCTCATCAAATGTTTGACTGCCAATAAGGATGTCGTCCATGTAGTGTATCATATCGCCTTTCTGCACTCTCTTTTGTAACGCTGTCATGAGTCGATTGAAAACCGGAGGTGCGTTCTTCAATCCGAAAGGAAGTCGTTTGAATTCGTATAATCCATCTGTGGTGATGAAGGCAGTAAACTTTCGGCTCTCTGGGACTATCTCTATCTGATAGTATCCACTGTTGAGGTCTAGGGATGAGAGTACTTAAACCTTTTCGCCTGCTGCAGACGTTCTTCGATGTTCGGCACTGGAAAATTCTCCTTCTTGATCAGCTTGTTTAGGCGGCGGTAATCGACGCACATTCGATCGCTACCATTCGGCATCTTGATAAGCACCACCGGGCTGGCGTACTCTGATGTTGACAACGTGATGATGTCCTGCTTTAGCAGCTCGTCGACCATTCTGCTTACGATTTCTTTCTTTGGCTCGGATACTCGGTATGGGGCTTGTGCTACTACCTGATTGCTTTCGACGGTGATGTCTGCTTTGACCTTCCAATCCTGTCGAGAAAACATCGGCAAAGTTCTCCAGTAAGCTGCGCATTTGCTTACATTCTTTGTCGTTCTTAAAATTTTCTAGCAGCTTCCCGATATTGGATTAGAATCGCCTGACTCAAAGTTGAGCTCGAGATGAGCGGAGATGATGACGTCCTGTCCCAACAGAAAGTCCTCCTGCAATATATCGTTGTCTGCTATATACACTTTCGCTGTAATCGTCTTCCCATCGATATCCATATCCACAGTCATCGCTTCTGTGAGGATACATGAACCTCCGCAAATGCCTCTAATCTTCATAGAGCACTTGTGGCGCTTGGCGTTAATTTGCTCGGCAACTGATTGTCGGATGAGACTGGCTTGACTACCCGTGTCGATGAAGGCGCTGTAATCGTGCGAGTGTACGCAGATTTTCCTCGTGAAAAGTTTGTCCTGATTTGCGGCTCCTACACGCATGACATTGATGGCTTGGCAACTTCCATTTGGCTCGTGGAACTTGTTGCATTTGGTACAGCGTGACTTTTTCTTCTCCTTTGGACACGAATTGGCAAAGTGTCCTTTTTCTCCGCAGTTGTAGCATATAACGGATTCCTTTGTCCTTGGTGGTTTAACATCGCTGTCTGGTTTCTGCTCGAAGTTGCTGGCTTTCGGTGAATACTCTTTCTTGCTCGTATTTGGCCGACATCGATTAACGAAATACGATTCGGCTGCATCACGAAGCTGTTTCATTGTGGCGAAATGAATTGCTGCAATACTGTTTTGCAATTCACGATGCTGTAGACCTGCCCGAACATATCTGATGATCGCTGCCTCGCTGAGCTTGTAGCGCACCCCAATGGCTGACATCCTGAAACAGTACTCCTTTACCGTCTCCTTTGGTCGCCTGGTTGCATTGGCCATGTTGAAATGCACTTCTGCTTCGTCTGGATTTGCTCCGAACTCATCCTGTATAGCTTCGGCGAAGTTTTTCCACGTAGTGTGTAGAATGGGTGATGAATCTAGCCACATCTTGGCTGGACCTTTTAGCTTTGTATAAATGGCGAGTAACAGGAACTTCTCGTCCCACTGGTAGGCATCAACCACTTTGTTGACACGATCGATGAACTGATTGACTGAAATGGCGTTGTCGTCGTTGGGATCAAATTGTGGCAAGGTGTTGGCAATTTCCTTGACTGAAGCTTGCCTAACGTTGTTCGTAGCCTGTACAGGAATGCTCTCGTTGTAAATCTCGTTGATATCCAAATCGATTATTTGGTGCTGTTGCTGATTTCCAGCATGTGCTGGTGCTGCGTTTCCCATTTGAACGGTAACTAATTGAGCTAACATGTCCTTTAGTTCCTTCATCTCGTTTTGCAATTGTGAAATTGCTGCTGACTGTGCTGACATCGTTTCTTCTTGCTGCATGTTGATACCCACTGCTGCTGGCAGTTCTACGTCCTCCGATTGTTCAAACTCTATTAGTCTTTTAACCAATTCGGCTCTGGTGCCCGAAACTGGCACGTTTCTAGATCTCAGCAAGAATCTTAATACGTCGCCTTTAAGACCTGCTATCTTTGGCATTTTAATGTTGTTTTAGCGACTAGGTTACAGTCCTCTTTGCGAGCGAGACAACTATATGTACCTCACAAAGTTCTGCATCTGCTTTCTCACTTGACCAATACACACAAACTTCTTGTATGCATGTATGTGCTCCGGCTTCTAGAAAATTCTGACTTGCATCGACTTGTAAAATTCACAAATACTCACAACCGCTTTGTGTGTATGTGCTTTTGCTTCTCTTGAGACTTCTGCTGCTCTTGAGACTTCTGCGGCCACAGGCTCACTAAGAATCCTGATCTAACTGATGTGCTTGACTCCACGGGTTCACTAAGATTCCCGATCTGCTTTCCTTGAATCCGCCTGCCACGTAGAACTGGAACACATCCGTAATTTGCAATTTAAGCTGTCACATAGACCTGGGAACACATCCCATTGCAAACTTTCCACGCCGACGATTCTTGCTGCTTTCTTAGAGTTCTTGGCACAACTCCTCCGCTTCACACATATCCAACCACACTGATCCCACTTCTGAACTGAGAAGGGTAGCTTTTCGAGTGGTGTAGGTTTATTTTAGGATAGTTGTGTTGGATATAAGGTTACATATAGAAATTATAACTATAAGAGTTCTGCACACGTTCTGCTCTTGAGTACGACTCTGTCTCGACTACTTTACATTTGTAGAGTCTGGTAACATTATAAAAAAGGACTTATTCTACACTAATATTGAAGGTTTGGTATATACTATATTAGGCGCTGTTCACAATAGGTATTGACAAGACTAATACATTTCAGTTAAAATTTTCTATCTAGCATCAAAACTGTAGGAGTTACAGTTTTGGGCGGTTTGTGGGCGTTAGAGTGGGCGTGGCAGTCTACTGAAACAAACTTGCGCTGCGTAAGAAGCTCAGGAATCTGTACGCCTAATCTCAATAGCCTAGCTCTCATAGTTTCCGAGATCTCAGCGTTCATCCGGACAGACGGACATGGCTAGATCGACTCGGCTAGTGATCCTGATCAAGAATATATATACTTTATGGGGTCGGAAACGCTTCTTTCTGCCTGTTACATACTTTCCGACGAATCTAAACACGTGTATAAACACGTGTAAAGTGAAAGAAAAGGAAACAAAGAGAAGGAAAAGAACAAAAACAAGGAAGAACGCTATAGTCGAGTACCTCGACTATCAGATACCCGTTACTCAGCTAAATAGAGATATGCAAGCAGCAAATCGAGATTAAAATGCGCCACCTACCGGCGGAATACAGATTTAAGGGTTATGGGCATTAGAGTGGGCCTGGCAAATTTTTTTTGGATCAATCGATAGGTATTGACGAGACCAAAACATTTCAGTTAAAATTTGTATTCTAGCTTCAAAACTGTAGGAGCCACAGTTTTGGGCGGCTTGTGGCCATTAGAGTGGGCGTGGAACCTTGCTGAGACAAACTTGCGCTGCCAAATCCCAATCTTATAGTTTCCGAGATCTCAGCGTTCATACGGCCAGACGGACATGGCTAAATCGACTCGGCTAGTGATCCTGATCAAGAAAATATATACTTGATGGGCTCGGAAACGCTTCCTTCTCCCTGTTACATACTTTCCGACGAATCTAGTATACGCTTTAATTCTACGAGTAACGGGTATAAAAATTGGAGCTGTAATTGACATAGAAAAAGTAATGAGATATGGGGGCAAAGAAGAAAAATTGATTTATGACGATGGCAGCTCTTTTATGTACTGTCCTTATCCGAAGAAAAAATCATTATTCCATTAAAGGAAGTTATTCTACAAAAATACTTTGATGAATAGGCCCAAATCAGAATTGAGTCTGAAGAGGCAAATCAAAGTGAAACGAGTTTAGGATTACAAATTCCTGAACACGCCATCGTTGAACTATCCGACAAAACTACAAGTTTGGGATTCAAAAGTCCTGAACATGCCGTCGTTAAACTATCCGACAACAATGAAGCAAACAATATGAGTGAATCAATTCCAAATCAAAGAATGGATTTGGAAAATTAGATAATAAATATTATCAATAAAGAGCACTCGAAGATAGTTATAGACTATAAACAAACTTAATAAAAACTCCATTTAGGACAGATATCTAATGCAAGATCGTTCGGTGATTTTGTCAAACCTTGGGAAAGCTAAACACTTTTCCACGATCGACTTGGAGTCTGGGTTTCACCAGATTCTCATAAAAAAACTTCATTTTCTATAAATATTGGAAAATATGAATTCTTGAGAATGCCATTTGGGCTAACAAACGCTCCCAGAATATTCCAACGTGCAATGGATGATATTTTGAGAGAACAAGTAGGTAAACATGTCATGTTTATATGGATGACATTATTATATTTTCTAAGACAATAGAAGAAGAACACTACAAGGACTTAACCGTCATAATTAATATATTGCTGAACGTAAATATGAAAATTTCAATTGAAAAATTCAAGTTCTTCAAATTGGAAACCACATTTCTGGGTTACGTTGTTTCTCACAATGTAATCAAATTTGACCCGAAAAATATCTACATATTTAAAATACCCAATTCCAAAAATCATTCGCGGGCTGGAAGCTTCCTAGGCCTTACCGGCTATTAAAGAAAATATATATTTCCAAACCTCTAAAAATGTATTTGGAAGGTCAAAATGGTAAAGTATCCAGAAAAGTGTCAAGTAAAACGATTCAGCAGTAAGAGCTCAAAGACAATTTAATTGCAAGAACGCTACAGTCGAGTACCTCGACTATCAGATACCCGTTACTCAGCTAAAGGGACCGTCGGGAAATGGAGATATGCAAGCAGCAAAGCGAGATTGAAATGCGCCACCTATCCCCGATCCCAATATAGGATATGTGGGCGGTAGGCAGATTTAAACGTTATGGACGTTAGAGTGGGCGTAGCAAACTTTTTTTGGATCATTCGATAGGTCTTGACGAGACTAATACATTTCAGTTAACATTTTTTTTAGGATGACAATTGCGGACGCCACAGGTTTGGGCGGTTTGTGTGCGTTAGAGTGGGCGTGGCATATTCGCATAACAACCTGCGCTGCGTAAATGGCTACGGAATCTAAATATGAGATCCTAATTCTCTATCTTTGATAGTTTCCGAGATATCCGCGCTCAAACTTACGATGTTTTGAAGTTTGTTGGCGGTTTGTGGGCGTTAAAGTGGGCGTGGCATATTCGCGTAACAAATTTGCGGTGCGTACATACATACATACGATATTTAAATATGAATCCCAATTCTCTATCTTTGATAGTTTCCGAGATAGCCGCGTTCATACCAATGACTTTTTGAAGTTTATGGGCGGTTTGTGGGCGTTAGAGTGGGCGTGGCATCTTGCTCTGCGCAAGAAGCTCAGAAATCCGCATGCCAAATCCCAATATCCTAGCTCATATAGTTTCCGAGATCTTATCGTTCATACGGACAGGCAGACAGACGGACAGACGGACATGTCTAGATCTACAATTTTAAAATTTCCAATTCCAAATTTCCGGTTCCTAGGCCTTACCGGCTATTACAGAAAATATGTACAAAATTGCGCAAAAATTGCAAAACCCCTAACAAAGTATTTGGAAGGTCGAAATGGTAAAGTATCCAAAAAAATGTCACGTTAGACTACAATACTGTTGGACGATTCATAATAGTAATAGCTTTCAACGAGCTCAAAGATAATTTAATTGCACAAATCAAATTGGTACAACCAGATTATAGTAAAAAATTCACTTTGACGACCGATGTTTCCGATTTAGCTACCAACCAATAAGAAAAAACTTTAAGCAATAGTTTAGGCATTTAAAAATTAGCAAAATTCCAAAAAAATAAAAACATTGAAACGAAAAGATGGTATTCATTAGGATTCAGGATCTACCAATGCAGTCGCTGAGGCCTTATCAAGAATACAAATTAACAACCTAACTGACAGCAAAGAGTCGGTCTCAGATCAAAACACTCAGCAGAGAGTAGTTTTGAGAATGTTATACAAGAAACCCCCAAACCCTTAAACCAGTTTAACCAACAATTGCTAATAGCAACCGGGCGGTATACAATACATGAGACGGTCAATATATCTGGAAATACCAGACATATAATACAATTTGATAACCTGGAAAATTTGGAAGCAATCTTAAGGGAATGTATCCCTCCTAACATAACAATAGATGTTCACTGTACTTATACACAATTTAAAATCCACTTAAAAAAATTTCACGAATAAATTCCCATATACAAAAATATTCGTCCAAGATGTAGAAAACGCTGAAGACAGAGCATTAATAATCGAAGAAACTCATTGTAGAGCATACAAGGAGCTGTCCGAAAATTACAAGCACGTTAGCAGACTATACTATTGGCCAAATTTGACCAAAAAACTCTAGGAGTACATAAAAAACTGTACAATTTGTACAATTGAGCATTCAAAGAGCCCATTCCGCTCCTCCATCGTGATGGTGAAAAAGAGGACAGTCAAGTGGAGGCTGTGCGTCGACCTTAGACAGATCAACGCCAAGTCTGTAAAGGAGGCCTACCCAATGCCCCGAATAAGTTATATTTTCGACCAACTGAGGGAAGCGCAGTGCATCAGCAGCTTGGACCTGAAGGATGGGTAGTAGCAAATCCCACTGGAAGAAATCAGCAAACAATACACGGCTTTCACAGTACCAAGCAAAGGTATGTTCCAGTGGAGGGTGATGCCGTTTGGTCTCCACTCTGCGTCTGCAACCTTTCAGCGGGTTTTAACCATGAAATTGGCCCCGAAATTCCACCTCACGCGTTCGCTTACCAAGATGACATAATAGTGATCGGACACACTAGAAGAACACAAGGAAACCCTGAGATAAGTGTTCCGGCGTCTAAGGGAACCAAACTATTTTCTGCCGAGAGATTTCTTCACCAGGCTGGCGGATCAGGTCCGGCAACGGAAGCAGGGCTTCAGCGAGTCGTTCAAGGATTACATGATCGACATGCAGACGTTGGTGAGGCCACCTAGCTATTCTACGAAAGAGACTTTAAGGGTCATTAAGAGAACTGCACCCCAAGCCTACGGATTTTCTTAAGAGCATACAAAGTGTCGGACCTGGATACGCTAATGATCCTAGCCGATGAGTACGAAGAACTTGAAAAGGAACGGGAAGATTTTGCACAGGAGAACAGGTTTTCAAAGACCAAGTAGGCGTCACAAACGCAGGTAACATGCAAAAGATGCGAGGAGACAGATATCCAGGACACACGAGGAAATGACCAATGGTCACCACCACACCAAGCCAGACGACAGCAGGTAACAGGCGCACCACGCGGAGGCCAATGGACACCACCCCCACAGCAACAGAGGCAGCCAAACAATACCTTGTGGAGGCCACCAAGCAACACACAGAGGCCACAAGACGCCACCCATATCATAGACACGCAGGAGGCCTGTCGGAAATGCGGCTGGAACGGATACTGGGCTAGATGTCGAAACCAGCGGCTGATATTTTGCTGGATTTGCGGCAAGGTTGTTGTCAGGAGCGTCGATTGCTGCCAACGATCGGGAAGTGGCCAGCGATCTCAGCCACAGAGAGGCGAGCGGGGATCGCACAGTGCTACCTCCCAAACGGGCAAGCTAATCGAGGCGCAGCAACAAAGCCACAATCGACACCGGAGCAACGGCAAGCTTCGTTAGCGAAGAAATGGCGGACAATATTGCTGCTCTAGGAATGATTACAAGGACGAGACGGCAAGTTAGGTTGGCAGACGGAAGATGCGGCGGAATTAATGCGCAGCTCGAGCTGGAGGTCAAATTCGGCAACAAACAAGTGACCAAGACCCTGTTGATTTTATCCGGAGTAGTGGATCCGTTGGTGCTGGGATGTAACTTCCTGAAACAAGTCGGAACCGAGATAAGGTGTGCTGGACACGAGATTATAATACCAGCCAGGAACCGAAACAATGGATGGCTCGAGGAGAAGCTATCAGTAGCAGTCGTTCAACAAGTAAACGGAGTTGGACGATACTACAGCGGTTCTGGCCGACTTCAGCACAATGACGGGAATATCGAATATGGCAGAACACCAGCTCAAATTGAAGGATGACAAGCCAATCAAGCAGAGGTACTACCCCAAGAACCCGAAAATTCAAGGGGAAATCAACGGAAAGGTGGACGAGCTTCTCCAAATGGGGTTCATAGAGCATTCAAAGAGCCCATACAGCTCCCCCATCGTGATGGTGAAAAAGAAGACAGGCAAGTGGAGACTGTGTGTCGACTTCTGGCAGATCAACGCGAAGTCAGTTAAGGATGCCTACCCAATGCCCCGCATAAACTACATCCTGGACCAACTAAGGGAAGCGCGGTACATCAGCAGTTTGGACCTGAAGGATGGATAGCAGGCAATACAATGCCTACCCAATGCCCCGCATAAACTACATCCTGGACCAACTAAGGGAAGCGCGGTACATCAGCAGTTTGGACCTGAAGGATGGATACTGGCAGATCCCACTGGACGAAAATAGCAGGCAATACACAGCGTTCACGGTACCAGGCACCCACCTCACGGTACCCACCTCACGCATTCGCTTACCAGGATGACACGCTAGAAGAAGAAAAGAGAGACCTTAGAGAAGTATTCCGGCGTCTTAAGGAAGCAAGCCTGTATCCGAAGCCTAACTTCAGTAGAACTTTCATCCTGCAAACAGACGCCGGCGACTACGGCATCGGAGCAATGCTGACTCAGGACACCGAAAAGGGAAAAAAGAATCTCCTATTCGAGCCAAACGCTTAAAAACATTCAAAAAAGCGCTTAGAGAGCTCATAATCGCAAGGTATGGGGTCCCAAAGGTGGTCTTATTGGGCAACGGAGTGCAGTTTCCGAGCCGCATTTCCAAAAGTTTTCTGGCTGAGATGGGTATTAGACAGCAATTCACCGCACCCTACACACCACAAGAGAATACGGCAGAACGAGCAAATAGAATAGTCAATACCATGATAGCGCAGTTCGCATTGCAGGACCTGAGAAACTGGGACGAGAAGTTGCGAAGTGGCAGCGAACTCGAGTATATCGGAATCAAACGGTTGCACCACATCGTTTCTTACCCAAGGCAGGGACCATGACTCCCGAGCGGCCTATATGACAGGGATAAAAACGCGAACAATCTCAGGGAGAAATTTGAAGTTGAACGGCGACATCTAGAAATGTTCCTCATTTCTACAAGCCCGCAAAAGGTTACTTACTTGTTGGAGCAGAATCCTTTTTCGAACTAATGAGCGTAGGCCAAATAAAGCTGGGTTACCAACATCTCTCAATCCAAAAAATGTTACTGGGATGGATTGTTTCGGGAAAATATAAGCAGCATACATCAAATAGAGCTCAGGTGTGCAGTGTCAATGATAATATTGGTTATCTCGATTCTCTAGTGAAATGTTTTTGGGCATTGGAACAAGTCCCAGAGATTTCGAAGGCTTCTTCAGCTTGCGAGCGAAACTTTAAGCAAACCATACACAGGCTTTCGTCAGACCGTTTTACGGTGAAGCTGCCATTTAAAATGGATCCAAACGGCTTAGGATTTCCACAGATTTCTTGCGTTGAAGCGCTAACTCGCAAAGAATCTCGAGTTACATGTCATGTATCAAGAATTTATGAAAGAGTACCTCACTTCTGAACATCGCTATTATATTTCGCATCGATGTGTCCTCAGACCTGATAGTAGCACCACAGAGTTACAAGTTGTGTTGGACCCATCGAGTAAAACCTCAATTTCGTTAAATGGTGGGCGCAACTTTTTTTGGCCATCCGTTTCTTTGAGCTTCCCTTTGGTCCCTTTAGGTGAGTAACCGGTATCTGATAGTTGAGGTATAATATATACTATATATATTTAGGTATATACTATAGCGTTCTTCCTTGTTAAAAGTAGTCCCTTCAGTTCCAAAAAAAAAAGTTTCACTTGTGAATCACTTGTGAATCCCGTGGGACATGTCATCTTGCACAAGTGAAGAACAAGTGACGCTCCATATAGAATATTGTATATGATGTCCCCATTTTCACAAGTGAAATTTCAAATGAAAATTTTTCGAAGTCCCACGGGATTTTACTTGTTTCTTATACTCATTTTTCGTATGGCCTGTCACGTACCGGTGACACGTCCCAAGTGAAATCACTTGTGAAAATCAGATTTTTTTGCTTTTTACATTGGTCATCGCCTTCCTTAAGCCTTTGTCCCGGTCCTCCGAATCCTTGGCCAACGCTCCTGATAAAATGTATGGTCGTGTGTTTAAAAAATGCGTTTTATTTCTTTATTCGCATATTTACCTTTTAGAGCTGTGGGTGAGCAAAGGGTGAAACCTTTGCAGAATTTTTATTGGCGCAAAACATTTCATCATCCACTTTCGGCTAACGGAACCCATTGAATACCTTAATACTTTAAACTAGATCAATGCACAACATCTTCAACTTAATGTAACACTTACCTGACTTTATTATTTTCACTTTAAAAAACGAAAGAAGTAAATCTGCTGCGCACAATTTAAATGGCTTGATTCCCTTTCAATAACTCAAACAGAATGAACCAAGTATTCCTCTCACCCCTTTACATGATTTCTTTTAACTTCTCTTCGCTGTTGGCGCGTGCCACTGCGCCTATACCCTTTCTTCAGCGAAAATAATACATAATTTTTACTTTTTTGAGTAAAAAATACAAAATGAATTCTTTAAAAATGGTACTATTAAAATGTTTTAAATATTTAAATAAATTTTAACAAACTAAATTTCTATAACTTAACTAAAAAATTATATTGTAATATTAATGTATAATACGTAAGCATAACATTAAAAGTAAATTCGATTTACTTAATTTTGCTATAATCAAATAATTTACTTTTATAAAACAATATTAGTTGTTTTCTTTTATATACAATAATGCTCCTAAAATATTAGGGCATTCACATGTCGCTGCGCCACGAAATTTTTTCCTCCGAAACATTAGTCGCTAGCCGAACATAACGAAGAGACGCAAACGAAATAACGGACCGGCCGAAATTTGTCTTTGAGAGCGCCGAGTGCAGGCAGATTATAAGACAAAGAAAGAGAGGGAACCTCCGATTATCTGCCTTTCTTTGTTGCACGATCGTTTTCGTAGGCAGTCTTCTACGCTGCGCCGACTTCTCTGCTGACGTCAACAGCGGCACAGCCATTTAGGCACAAAAAAAAAGACAAAAAAGCTTTTTGCCTTGAGCCAAGTCACCGCGTCCCTACTGCAGAACTGAAGGCGTGTATTAACCCCAAGTTGAGGCTTAAAGCTCTCAGCTCGAGGTAACCAAATTGCATCTGGCAATGTCGTTCGAACGCTTTCTTTAGCTAACTAGGCTGCATACCCTAGCTAATTCGAGGTAGCCGAGTACACCTCAGGCTACGCGCCTATCGTCGATATGTAACGACGAACTGGACTGCTGATTAAAATCCCATGGATAAGTCGAGAGAATTTTATTTCTCGTTGGCTGCTAAAAAACAAGAAAGATCGTTATAGTCGAGTACCTCGCCTATCAGATACCCGTTACTCAGCTAAAGAGACCGAAGCGAGATTGTAACGCGCCACCTACTCGAGACTCGAGTAGACGTTGCAAACTTTTTTTTTGGATTAATCGAGAGGTGCGGACGGGACTAATACGTTTCAGTTAAAATTTAGTTTCTAGTATGAAAACTGTGGGCACCACAGTTTTGGGCGATTTGTGGGCATTAGAGTGGGTGTGTCACCCTGCTAAGACAAACTTTCGCAGCGCAAGAAGATTTACTATCCCCAAGTACAATACATTATTTAACTCCGCTCCCGCCGGCTGGGAAAATAAAAAATGTAAGTATTGTAGTAATAACAAGGAACACCGCTATAGTCGAGTACCTCGACTATCAGATACCTGTTACTCAGCTAAAGGGACCAATGGGAAAAGGAGATGTGCAAGCAGCAAAGCGAGACTGAAATGCGCCACCTACCCTTGATTACAATATATGGTTATGTGGGCGGTAGACAAATTTAAGCGTTATGGGCGTTATAGTGGGCGTGCCAAATTTTTTTTTGGATCAATCGCTAGGTATTGACTACATTTCAGCTAAAATTTTTTATCTAGTATAAAAATTGTGGGCGTCACAAGTAGTAAAAGGAAACTCAGACGAGACAGATGGCCAATAAATAAATAAAATAAATAATTTCAAAACAATAGCGGATAATGAGAGGAAACTCATGAATAAGGCTAACAGGCAAATGTTTTTTAACAACGACATTAAATCTGGATTTCATATTAATGAACAACAAATTATTAACAATTTTTTAAATAATTATAAGAACACTATCTTCAAAACAATCATTACTAAAACCAAATATATACACGGTTTTCAAAATATCACTAGAATAAGTATGAATGTCGATGTTATATCTAACTATGTTATCAATATCGAACAAAGCATTTTATTATCAAAATTAAAAGTTGTACCATCATTTATAATATCTCAGGAAGAAATTCTGAATTCTTAATTCTAAAACTTTCTTCATAATAGGATCAGCCTTGTTGTTGTTAATATCGCAGAGAACATCGAGGACCTAAGCCTACACAAACTCAATGTGAAAGCAATCGACGACCAACGTTTTTATAATATATTTGAAGAAGCTTCCAACAACTAATTTCGGAACATTATACTTACTGCTAGTCATTGGAGTCATCTTTATAATGATTGCCCGAAGCCGGAAAATCGTCTGCACTCTATCAATGCCGAAGACTAGTTTCGTGATTTCTAACTAACTAACTAACCGTCATATGACTGATATTGTGCTAAAGGGGGCCCGAAAGTCAAGCCTCTTGCGAAGCGATGGGGTGCACAGAGGGTTTTTCATTGTAGGACGCTTTTTGTTTGTCTATTTCATCTTTTACGGTAAGAATGCCCCCATAGCTTGGAACCATATTTCCAGGTGACCTTGAGAGTGGAGTTGTAGAACAAAACCTTGTAGTCCAGACGCAGGGGCGAACGAGCATTAAGAATCAAGTGGAAGGTGCTGGCTTTTAGTTTTAGGTGAACTTATTGCTTTCGATGTGCTTTGTCCAGGTTAGTGGTCTGTCAAGGTGGACGGCGAGATACGTTACATCGCTGACTTGGGGAATCTGCGTAATATTCAATGATAGTGGAAGGCATGTTTGCCTGTTGAGAGTAAACATTATGTGTTTACGTTTTTGTTCATTTACTTTAATCCGCCAATCAGATAGCTCCCTCTCTACTACGGAGAGGTGGTTTGTTAGCTGTTTTGTGGTTCGGCCTGGGCACCTCGAGCGCCTTAAAATTGCGGTGTCGTCAGCGAACGCTGTGTATAGGAGGAACAGAGTAGGCCCTAGCGCGCTTCCTTGCGGGACTCCAGCTTTGATAATGTAGTCGTCGGATGTTGTTGTATTGCACCTTACTGCGAAGGTCCTGTTGTATAGATACGACTCAAGAAGCTTGTGGGTGTAATCAGGTAAGTGTGTGTTACGTGGGCATATTAGTGCCCGAGTCCTGACAAGGACTTGGGCCGAGGGAGAGGCGTCCGATGTTCAGGCACCATTTGCCGGCATAAGCTACGTCGTATTTGGGTCGTGGGATCTTGGTAAGCCTCTCTCCTCTCCAACATAACGAGAATAAATATTAAAAGTGCCTGGAAAAATAATAATAGTCGTCAGTCATCAGTCCACACTGCCCAACAAGCTTAGCTGTCGCTTGATCGCAATACGATCGGGCTGTGTTTTGGCCATATTCCCTCCCCTTCACACATTCGTGTGCCAATGGATCGTCGCGGGCCACGCAATACGATCCCCTATTGTCAAGGTTGTCCGTCGAATGTTATGTCATTGTTCTTGACCTACTTCACTCCTCGCGTCAGCACACCCCCCTTTGTTATAGTTCTTGCACACCATGGTTTTCAATTCTTTTTCACATTATAAATTTATTAAATAATATTTATGTCGGCGGGTGCCGGTGTTGAATAACATAATATTGGTTAACTCATATAGGGATTAAATTAATTAACAATTATTGTATTAGCGGAGAGTATCGATTTGACCACCTGTGAAGGTGCACACATCAGCAAAATGCTGACTATTCACGACTGCAAACGTCGCTCAGAGGGCTCTTGCAATTGTCATACAATTACAAGGCTGATACTCGCCGCTGAAAAAGTTTATAGTAGTCTATAAAACTGTAGGATACTGCACGAATATTTATATATGTATGTTTATAAGAAAGGAACCGTGTCCCGACAAACTTACCCCCTCTTTAAATCCTGGGCGATGAGATCTCGACGCTGCGGATCCTGGGCTTTGGGATATATATATATAAATATACGTGCACCAAAATACGGCTGTTCTTAAGTATATCAATTTACTTAAACACAAAATATATATATATTATGCTAGAGGCATGCGACTTTTTCAACGGCTGGTGGAGAGATTCGTCCTCCCTAATTGTTTATCATGATTCGCACTTTGTCTATTGATTCGGTTGGTTTAAATATATTTCAGTGCATGTTTGAATGCTTGATTTTCACTTGTTATCCAATTGTATTATTTGAGGATATTGGTCCTTGGTTATGCATGAGTTCACTTTAGCTTTGGTTGGCTCGATGAACACATTTATATTGCATCACTACTTTCTCCGACGTATGCTATTGGTCGCTACGCTCTGAACGGATGGTTCCTACAGCTGAACAAATTTCAGGAGCATGGAGATCACGGATACTGCGTCCACAAACATCGCAGTATGTCGGATGTCGTCCTTATTGTTGATCTTCTCCACGTTCTTTGATGGCAATAGCGGCGCTGGTTCGACACAAGATTATTTCGAGCTGCAATTGTGTTCTCCTCAAAGATGGTTGGATATGGTGGCTGGTCCTGGTGGCTGGACCTGGTGGCAGAAGACTCCATGGACGACTGCCCCAGGGAAAGTCGCCTTCCCTCGAAGCTGCCGGCTTCCGTCAGCAAGACACCCAAATGGATTCTCTCCCTTTCTCTATTTGTCTAAGGTCTTTTATACCAGACTAGAGCTTTTACTTGGCTGCGGGTATGGATCGGATGAACTAGGTGTTCCCACCTAGAATTACTGTTTCTTGATATCTGCTATCTTGGGAGTCAACGGCCGGCTGTTGCCGGCTTTGCCAGCTACCGGAGTATGGTTACCAATAGGTCGATAGTGGCCGTTGTTCTGGCCATGCGACACCCGAGAATTGCCGAATTGCTTTTTCTTCTGCCTTTACCAGTATGAGTCTGGTTAGTCACATGCACCCCTCCCCCTGGCTAAAGATTCGTCGTTGTTTCTCTATGTGAATCTTTCTATGTGGAGGGCGTACGTAACAGGCTCGAAGTGATCGATGCGGACCGCATGGAATGACTTCGCAAAAGGAATCTGCGTACGACCATCGTTGTCTGTTCCGTGTTTCTTCTCCTTTTTAGGCGCCCATTCACGTGTGGCTTCGACCCACTCCTGTGATCAAGAGTCTCATGTTTTATTGGCTGAGCTGTCCGGGCTGATATCTTCACTGCTGTTGCTTTATGTTAAAGGATATTCTGTACATTATTATCTTTCTTAAACTTGGTGCATGGAATCTGTGTTTTAATGTTTCCTCTTTTGATCCAACTGACGATCGATTAAAGCATATTTTTTAGAAATGGTTTGATTTATATGTTTATAAGGTGTAAGAACTTGTGTACTACTAGAAAAGCTTTGTAGTGCTGGGCATGTTTTTCGCAGTATTTTTTAACCAGCGATCCACACGGAGACCCTCCTTTTTGAACTCCGCTAACGAAGTTAATGGCGATGTTAGCAACAAGCCGCCCATCCGGGAGTTCATGTTGTCTTTCAAAAGCTCAACAAATTCATCTTCATCGATTTTATGCTTTAGTTTGAAATGCAAGTTGTGCATATTGGAGACATAATCGCTGAAGGTTTCGTTTACGAAAAATGTGTTGCTCAGAACGCGGATATAACAGCCCAATATCCCCAAGTGCAAGCTGTTTCCCACCCAGACCTACATTTCCTTTGGCTGTCAGCTGCCTTCGTGCGATACCGATGTTTTCACCGGAGATTATCTGCGTTGGCCGACTTTTAGGGATCTGTTTAGGGATCCATTTTTAAAAGTAATCCAAGGCCGACGCCGGTCAAAAACTTTTTCATCTAAATGCAAAAACAAGTTGCGATGCACAAAATTCACATTACCCCTACCAACGATGGCTTTCGCTCAACCTGAGCTAACCTAACTGAGCGTGTCGAAAGCAAGCGATTGTAAGTAAATAGCCAATTATTGATACTTTTAAATATCCGTGAGCTTAAAAACACCATCCAGGGTTGCCTTTTGTTTTTAGAAAAGTCCAGGACTCAAATCGAAAATTGGCATTGCCTCTTGGTGTACATGATCTCTTCCAAACTCCCTAAGCTCACGCTATCCTTGTGGGAACAGTCCCTACACAAAAAGGCGGATATTCCGACGTGGCAAAAGATGAACATCGGACCTTAGAAGCCATATATGACGAAAGCATCCGCCTCCAGTGCAGCGTCTCGAAGAATAAATTCTTACGAGAGAAGAGTAGCACCCAAACGTAAAGGATGTGATATTGGCAAGAAGAAAAACCATCCTGTCCGCACATATGCACGATTTCTCCAGATGACGGTCGACGAGCGATCGGCATATATAAAAAGAAAGCAGCTATGTCTGAGCTGCTGATTGCGAAAGCACTCATGTTGCTTTACGTGGCGCGGCCGCTATCACACCCTACACCGCAGAGGCAACTCATCCCAGCGCCTTCAAATTCAGACTCAAATTAAGACCAAATTCACCAGTTGCCACCGCTACGGGTCCCACGGACTCTACAGTCCATAGATCCGTCTTGCTGGGCACGGCTCTAATTGACATATGTACCCGAGGTCCAATTTTAAAGCTAGTGCCGTGTTAGATTCTGAGCAGCTGCTCAAATTAACTAAGCTCTGTCAGCTTACCATCCGTTTTCCGAATAGGCCTAGCTTGCAAGTAAACACGACTGCCTATGCTCTTGCGCAAATAGCTGGAATCCTTCCATATTGTTTGATTCCGCAACAGTTACTAGATCTAAAGTTTTACGAGAGCGCACAGATTGATATTCTGGACGAGGCCGATGTATTCCCATCCGATCTCTTTGGCGGCACCCGGCCGAACATTTTTGGCTCCCTCCTCGGTCAAGAACCCATTTTTGGGTGGATCCTAACAGGACCCGTGCTCCAAGGCAAAATCGGAATTCCGCCTGTTCCACGCGACTTTCCCACTCGTTTGTATAAACTTCTCACCAAGTTTTGGGAGGTGGAGGATCTGCCAGTAAAAGTGGTAAAGGCATCCGATTTGACCTGTGAGGAAAGTTTTCTTAGGTCATTCCAGATTCTAAGAACCGAGCAACGTCTAAGAAGGGACAGATCTGAAAACCAAAGAGAATCTCACATGAGAGAAGTCCTTCCTGAAGCCATTCCTGGCGATTCGAGTCGAGCAACGTCATTCGCAATCACATGTACATATGAGAGCTGACTCCGCAGAGGGCGCTAGGCTCATTGTTCGCGAGCTACAAAGTGCTCTAGATTCCGCTGGTTTTCCATTGAGAAAATGTACCTTCAACCACAATGATCTCTTAGCTCATATTTCGTCTTGAATATCTTCTGACTGCAGGCTTCCTCGAGATCGACACTGAAAGCACACCCAAAACTCTCTCGTCCCACCATATTTTTTTTTTTTTTAAATGCTTTGCTATTTATTTATTGAATCTTTTCCCTTTGGATACTAACAATAAGTGTTTCAAATCTTAGACTAATTAATCTAGTTCACAGTCAGTTTGTTTGTCTATTTCATCTTTTACGGTAAGAATGCTTCGGTCCCTGTGGATGTTTTGGTTGCGAACATACCATGGTGCCCCAGTGATAGTTCGCAGGATTTTCGATTGAACGCGCTGTATAATGTCTATGTTGCTTCTGCTGGCGTTCCCCCATAGCTGGGAGCCATATGTCCAGATGGGCTTGAGATTGGAGTTGTAGAGTAAAACCTTGTAGTCCAGACGCAGTGGGCGAACGAGCGTTAAGAATCCAGTGGAAGCTGCTGGCCTTTAGTTTTAGAGGTACTTTCTTGCGTTCGATGTGTCTTCTCCAGGTTAGTCGTCTGTCAAGGCGGACGCCGAGATACGTTACATCGTTGACTTGGGGAATCTGCGTATTATTCAATAATAGTGGAGGGCATGTTTGTCTGTTGAGAGTAAACGGTATGTGTTTACAGATGGGCTTGAGAGTGAGTTGTAGAGAGTTGTGGCTCGGCCTGGGCACCTCGAGCGACTTAAAATTGCGGTGTCGTCAGCGAACGTAGATGTTGTTAGCTGCTCGTTCGTGGGAATATCCGCTGTGTATAGGAGGAACAGAGTAGGCCCTGGCGCGCTTCCTTGCGGGACTCCAGCTTTGATAATGTAGTCGTCGGATGTTGTTGTATTGCACCTTACTGCGAAGGTTCTGTTGTATAGATACGACTCAATAAGCTTGTGAGTGTAATCAGGCAAGTGTGTTTTGATTATGTGCGCGAGGCCATCTAGCCATACTCGATCGATGGATTGAGATACATCGAGGAACATTGCGCTGCTGTATTCCCGATGCTCAAAGGCTGTGCTTATTTCTGATGTTGTTCTGTTAACTTGTTCGATTGTTCCATGGTTTTGACGAAAGCCAAATTGATGAGCAGGAATAACATTGCGTGCTCCTATATATGGTGTTATGCGAGTAAGAAGGCATTTTTGGAACAACTTTGGAACGATAATAAACAAATTGGTCTGTAGGAAGACGGAATTGTTTGGTATTTTCCGGGGTTTTCGGATAGTAGCCGAGAGTTATGATTCCATTGAAGAGCTTACAAATAACGTCAATGGCAGAGTTTGAAAGTTTCGTTGGTAACTCATTCGCCATGGACAAAAAAAGGTGGTAAGCACTTGGAGCGAGATCCGGACTATACGGTGGATGCAAAATAACGTCCCATCCAAACTCCCGGAGCTTCTGGCGCGTCATCAAATATGTGTGTGGCCAGGCGTTGGCCTGATGGAAGACAATTCGTCCTGTACAGCAGTACAGATCCGAATTGAGCGTTTGGCTATAGGAGAGCAGCTCAGTGGATGATTCCCTACCACGACCCTTTGCGCCTTATGTTGTCGTAAGTGACCCAATTTTCATTGCTAATCACCATACTTTTAACAAGGAACGCTATAGTCGAGTACCTCGACTTTCAGATACCCGTTACTCAGCTAAAGGGAGATATGCAAGCAGCAAAGCGAGATTAAAATTCGCCATGTAAGCCATTACTCCTAGTATAATCATGGCCAAAGTAGTTTTAACCCTGGATAAGTTATGTTTGTTATCCCTGGTTTTAAGTATCGATGTTTATGTTCAATCCCTCTAAAATGCACGAAGGGAGGTGTAGCGTGTAACGGTTGCATGAAATCGGGAATCTGCAGTTGCGGGGCACGCTATTAGGGTCCGGCACTCGCTCGTCGGCTTTGGGGGTGGAGGTCTTGCGCCTACAGATTCGCGTACTGACTACACATTATTATCACTAAGATCAGAAATAAGCGTGCTAGCGACAAGAGAGAATAGTAAACTGAAACCGGAAGAGAACGATAAATAAATTCAGGAATAAGTATTATAGGGACAGAAAAGTTTCGGGGAAAGTTAGCTATGCGAATCAACGGATGGTATTGTGGTCGCCTATGGCCCTCCCAACCTATGATCACCACCTTAAAGCATGGCTTCGGTGACCCCTTTGATACCCTACGATCAAGAAATCATCAGCTTAGTTCAGTTCCGTGTTATTTAGAGATCCATGGTTTTATTTCCGTTCGAAAAGCTAATTAATTTTCCGTGGATATCGGTACAAGTCATATTTAATATTTATAAAAAGAACATAGGGTATTTAAAAAAAAATAGGTCATAGGAAGATAATATTCATGATATAACAATGTATTTTACTAAATATAAATTTAAGCTTAATGAAATAGTTTTCGATAGAACTAGCTTGCCTGTAATATTTTTCTCTCTAGAAACTTCTTCAAGGAACTTTCTAAATTTATCAATTCATGTACTCAGGCAATTAGAGACTAAGATTTAATAGTAGGCGATCGTAATTTATTCAACTTCTTTTGAAAATCGCAAATTAATTCAAAGAGAATGCAAATAACTCAAGGTATTTCAATTAATTAACTGTTTTTAGTTCGGGGTTTATGTTTAAACAAGTTTCGTTCACTTTACTGATCGGCGAGAAATGTGAATAAAAATATATATATATATGATTAGTTAGTGTGACTCACGGCATTTCCTCCAACGTTGAAGATCGATCTCCGGACGGGATGGGTTGGCTGTAATCTAAAGGGTAGCGATTTTTCTCGTCATGTAGAATTTAAAGGGCAAATAAACATTTCTCTCATATCTCTTAGGCGCGCGTACGATTTAAACTAAACTTGTAGCCCGTACCTAATTCATCGTACTTCCTTGAATACTTTACAATAACAAAAATCTAGCTCTTAAATTAAATTAATGCTTCTCGGCGTGCATTATCTCTTTTGACCCGATCGACTTGTTAATTTCTTTTAATTTGTTAAATATAACTATCGCTATACATGGCGTTGCCACTTGATGCTTTACGAAAAATTATTGTTTGCTTTATGGTTTACATATCTTTGATTTCATTGATTTTCTTTTCACATTAATTCTTAAATTCGGTTTCTCAAAACGTGTTGGTTATAAAACAGGGTTAGAACTGATCCATTACGAAAGAGAGTTTTTATCTTCATTAAGGTTAAACACGGTTGGCTAGTGTGCCATGCTAGGTTAAGGCCGTTCACACACGCGGCGCTTTTACAAAATAAACGGGTATAAATCTTTAAATCTGCGGCAGCGATATTCCACTCGGGAACCTCCTAGGCGGATACGCGCACCCCTTAAAACTCGGCTGGTGTACGGATGCGCGGCATGATGGGCATCGGGGCAGGTTATGTAATTGAATTAAATTGCAATCTGATCCGCTCCAAGTGAAACTGCACTTCTGGGCCGGCACTACATGACCCGTAGACAGGTAGATAGTAGACAGAGGTACTACAGGCCACTAATCTCTCCAAATCATTCCTCGCGGGCCAACCTGATAATTGGGCATTCAAATTAATTACAGATATGGCGACATGTGTGTCTCAAAAAAACCATACCTGACGATTGGGCCCGAGATTTGATTTTGGCCTTCTTGAGGTGGTAAATCCTCCAGTAAATTGGCCGAATCAATAAGATGCGCCTTTGGCGGCAACTTGTGGCAGCACTGGCTGGGTTTTCCACCCGGAATTTTAAAAAATACCTGTAGTGAAATTTTGTTGGAGGTTTAATACGACCCAATTTCTAAACAAATGCACTTGCACTTACTATAAGCTTTATTCGCTGGCTAGCTTTTATAGCTGGCAGCCGCACTGAGTGCTAAACACCACTTAGAATACTAGATGCCATTCAAAATTACTGGATGCCACAAAAAATATATATATTTCGGGCTTTTAGCCTTTTAATACAAAAAATTAAATTTCGAGCTGTTGGCACGTCCGCTTCTCTTGCTGGTTCAAATAAGAAGAACTTAACCGGAATCGGCTGGAGACCAGCGAGGCTCTTGGCGGAAATATATATCATATGACGACCGACACAGGTGGTCACACTAGAACTTTCCAAGACCACCCTGGCTCAGCTGTTCAAAACTATCGAAATATCGATTAGCCGACACAGGTGGCCACACTAGGTCAAGCTTTGGTTTAAGCGGACCCTGTATAGTAGGCTTTCAGGCTGAACCTAGGTTCGCCAGTCGCTACAGGCGCCGTTACAGAGGTGAAGGAAAACATTCGGAAAAACGTGGCCAGTGTGATCGGAAAACGAAATGTTTTATATTATTTGGATTATATAATTTTCGATTTAAACTAATATTATATATATGCCTTATATGGCACCAACTTAATTTACTTCGTAAATGTTTTAATTTTTTCTTTCGTTTCCCCCTTTATTTAGCGTTGGGCTGAAATCGATAATCAAGTTACACTTTCACTTAATGAAGCTAAGGATAATGTGCGTTATATTTCTTCGTTGCAAAAGTTTTGGGATCCGTTATACCGGTAAAATGCCTTATAATGGCCTGCTTGCATTGAACCGTTTCCTCACATTTAGACATTTCATCATTTCAAAAATTACATGTTTTGCATTGTGCATTTTAACAAACTACTTATCAATAGTATCTCGCTTTCACACTTTAGCTTTTCAAGGTGCGTTTAAATAAAGGAAATGTGACAATGGAATCATGCTATTAGTTGTTCGAATGTTTTTATTTAATTTTATACATTTTCAGATCTGTGCCCAATGTAATTATTAGCAGTTTGCCTGGACTGATGGTAGCAATTCGGAATGTTTCTAAAACGGCACATTATTTTAACACACCCGTGAACGTTACTGGGCTTTTGGTAAAAATTTCAAATCAACTTACTATCACAAGTAAAAATTACATAACTGACAGTGAATATAGAAGTCTTTGGGAAATACCATCACCAGAACTTATCGAAAAAATTGAAAAATGTAAAGAAGTAATGGAAAATTACAAATCTATATATATGCATACTGTTGAAGAGATGAAAAGCAGTAACGAGCGCCCCTGGACAGTGTCTTCCGTTTATATTTTTACCTGCTTGGAAAAGTTCCTACAGCGCCTTGAAAAGGTTAAATGGATCGCTAATACGGAAATAACATATTCTATCCTAGACCGAATTATGATAAGCGGAATGGAACGATTTAACGCTATGATAAAAGGAGCTCGAGTTACTATTAGCAGCAAATTATATGATCCTTTAAACTACAGAATAGAACATTTTGATTCAGATTTTGACAAATTCGTCAAAGAAGTAGAAGAGGCTGAGGTCGGAATGCAACAGTTTGTAAAACTGCTTTCCACTGAGTGTCCTTCTGCTGAATCTGTTATGTTAGTACTAAAACGTTTCGAAGCATTAAGTTTGGAATGTCTTTGTCTAGATAGACGTTATTTAGAAGTGGCTGAGATGTTAGAAAAGGAAATGTTCCTATTAAAAGATGTTTACAACGAAGAAAGAGGAAATCCTTTCATTCCTCGAAATCATCCTCCGGTTGCCGGTCGAATAGTTTGGATTCGGTCTATTTTTAGAAAAATCGATGTGCCTATGCAAGCATTAAAATTACGTCAATGTGTACTTGCCCATAAAAAGGCCCAAAGAACAGTTCGCTACTATAACTATATGAACGGCATAATTTGCCATTACGAGATGGCTTATCATAAAGCTTGGTTTGACTATGTAGAAGAAGTTCGATGCCTGTTAAACGCCCCTGTTATGACAATAAATAAGGATGAGGCATTATATACGGTTAGTTTAGATCGCGCAATTTTGCAATTAATTTCTGAAACAGAGTGGATGTGGAAATTAAATCTAGAAGTTCCTAATATGGCTGCAACAATAACTTATTGCAAAAACCGTTTATTAGGTCCTGCTACAACTTTAAAGTTAGCATTGCAACGCTTTGACCGATTACGCGCTTCTCTTACTCCGGTCTTCATAAATATTATGAGGTTTCGTTTGCAGGAAATATTAATAATGTTAAAGCCCTCATTATCAACAGTCACATGGATTTCTGAAAATCTGGAGGATTATGTGGAAAAAGTTTGTATGGTAAGAAATTAAGTATAGATGACGACTCCATTATTTATACCCGTTACTTCTCATTAATACCTATCGATTGACTCAAAAAAAAGTTTTCCACGCCCACCTTAACGCACACAAACCGCCCAAAAACTCAAAAAATCGTATGTATGAACGTGGATATCTCGGAAACTATCAATGATAGAGAATTAGGCGGAGTCGAGCGTCAGTTTTATCCAGATGCCTAAACCTTCGAGCTCGCACTGTCCTCTGCTCTTCATCTCTTCCTAAGTCTCCGTTTAGCTCTGGAGCGCTTAATTTAAGTTTTGGTTAACATTTTAGTCCTTTGAGCCGGATTTCAAAATATTATTCTTGTTATTATATATTGATTTTCTTCTTCTGGAGTTTTCTTGGACTTTTCACAGCAGGCTTTAACCGCTTCAGATAAGTTCAAATTACTAATAATTGCCGGTCGTAGAGCAAGCATTTCGAACCCTATTTCAACTAACTTTTTGTATTATATAATGTCTAATTCCAAAAGTGATTCTTTCTGAAACGTATCGAGATTTTCTTTATGGTCTCGAAACGATTTCATATTTTTATCACGATATTATACCTTTTATATGAGATTTATAAAAAAATAAATCCATTTGACAGGAACAAAGATATGGCTATGCCTTTTTATACACGTTACTCGTAGAGTAATATACCCTTTTCAAGATTCGTAGGAAAGTATGTAACAGGCAGAAAGAAGCGTTTCCGACCCCATAAAGTATGTGTCGGGTTATGGATTTGATTTTCCATATTTTGCGCAGATTGTATACGGCGAATCGACCACAGTCGATTTGAGATAGTTTTTGTGGCTTACTGGAAATGCCAGCGTCGCCAATACCTCGTATGATGACAATATTTATAAGTTTGCCATCGAATTTATCGGCAGCACTACTTCGCATAAGCGAGCATTCTGCTCCAGAGTCAAAGCAAATAGGAAAGATCTCACCCTGGTGTGTCATAACTCCTTTTGGCTCAGCCACAAAACATTGGTTAAATTTCTTCTCAGTAACTGCTCCAGATTTAGCTGCATTGTTCGTGCACCGATTCGCAAGGTGCCCAAGTTGTCCACACCGGTAACAGGTCACATTCTGCAAGTCACGATGCTGCTTATTCTCCGATCCAGACCGCTTCAATTTACTCTCCGCCATTTTATGTCCTGGTTTCTTGCATAAGTGGCACACGATTTTGGCTCGCTTGCAGTCGCCGCTATTACCATCATTACTTCCAGCACTCCGCTTTTTGTCAAATGTAAATGCTCTCAGTTCCACCTGGAGTTGACTTCTAGTTTGTACATTTGACGAAAACACCATACGCTGCAAACGGTTGTCAAAATTGGCCATATGCGCAAGTACCGTGGATACAGCTATTTCCTCGGCGTTCATATTGCGCCATTTTGTGGTCAATGACGTCACCATATGGCTTGCGTACACTGCAGGGCACTCGTTGTGGGCTGGACGGCTGTTCAGCAGATTCAGGAACATAGCTGCCGGCGTTTTCTTAATCTCGAAACGCTGTATAAATAGTTCTTTAAACTGCTCCCAATTAATGCCGGGATAGCAGATCTGTGCAAGCCACGCTGAAGCACTGCCCTGCATGCAACTACTCAACATCATGATAAGTGCGCTGCCATCAATTTGCTGTTCGTCCATAATAATGCTTGCCGTTGCACACCATTGAGTCGCATCGGCTTCAGTTAAATCTGGGTTAAATTTTGACAAAACCACTTAATTTTGTGGACGCACAGACGCTTGCAAAGCTTTACACATTTCAACGAAATTTTGCACTGACTACCAACACAGTTCTGGTAGCCGTCTGGCCATCATGTATAGTTGTACCTGCATTATGTTATTGGAGTTATTCAACTCCTCACATTTCCCTTTTCGTAAAATAAATTAATTTGTTTCTACTCTACTGCTGTAATCCTCGGAACGAGGATTGTCCGAACGTTCGTCTGCGCTGGGCGTAAAGCGACAGCTTCCTGGCGTATGCCTTGATTGTCCCTATTCCCTAAAGGGACCGTCCCGGACAGAGAGAGAGCGCGCCACCTAGTCTGAGAACGATTCTTTACGCTCGCACGACCGATCTCTCTGCCAGTCCAAGCGGCCATCTAGTCAACTCATCAGCGAAAGAGAAGAGCACGCAGCACGAGAAGCACAAGGACAAGAGCACTAGGGGGAATTTGATAGATTTTCTGGACAACATTAATAACTCCTTAATTTGAAAGATATCAAAGTTAAACTTAACCCATATTGAGTATGAATATACCGCAATCATACCATTGGCATTATCAGATTAATATTGCTTTTTATAAATAACTTTAAAAATAGCGAATATTGTTTTCAATACATCATTAAAAGTTTCTTACATATCGGACATAGCATAGGGCTTAAGTAAGTTTACATTTGTACATTTTTCTCAAGTTGTAGCGGTACTTCCGTTTTACAGCCTATTAAAACCAAACATATTAAGTGACTAGCGAAGGAATAGTCATAAATTCGACCGTCAATGAACTTCGGCAAAACCCGGGCCGGATATTCCTAAAACACTCAACCTCTGAACGACGTACTATGCATCGGCTATAAGTGGTTGAGGACATCAGAGCACCAAAGGTCGTTTGAGGAAGTATATCAAAACTCGTGACGGACCCAGTATTAGCGGGCCCGGGTCATATCAAACTCAAGCCGAACGCAAAACGACGCTGGGGAAAATTACTCATCAACTATCTGGGCGATCCGAAAGCTCAAACAGTACCTGGAAGGTTATTATTTTAATACCGACTACATGGCTCTAAAGTGGCTCGAGCCTTGTCAAGACAGCCACTACCAGGGACAACGGCGGAACTTGCTCCAGGAGGCACCAGCTGGATCAAAGACAAGTGCGAACAGATAAGGACTTCAAAGGACCCCTACCGCGATAAATGACGGCAATTAAATGCTGCTGGTCCTACTTTCCGACGAATATATAAGCTGAGCTAGACATGGCTAGATCGATGATGCTGATCTAGAATATATATACTTTATCGGGACGGAGACTCTTCCATCTATCTGTCACATACTTTCCTGTTACGTAATTTACATAAACTTGGGCCGCCGCTAGTGACGTAAGGTGGAAAGAACTTTAATGGTCTCCAACTGCTATAAACTTGTCGCAATTTTACAAATTAGCAGAGCGTAGGTTAGGTTAGGAAAACCCGGACGGCCTTCATGGGGCCGAGCATAGGCCAATATGGCCCTTGGTTGTCCGGTTGACTTGTATGAACCTTGAGATGAGTTAAGAGGGTTTTATGTCCACAAGGATAGAGGTGTTTTTGGCGAAGGCAAGAAGTTTGCCTGGTTTCCTGCTGGAGGCGTCTCCTAGTGATGCCAGTACTAGGGCACCGAGGTAACTTCTTCTTGCTCGTGAGAGTGTTGGGCAATTGCAGATGATGTTCCAGGGTTTCAACAGCATTTCTGCAGGTGCGGCTGTTGAGTATTCCTAGTGTGGTTGCGTTGCAGTCTGCAGTCTTTCCGTGGTAGATGCAGTACATAGGTGCTCTCTTTGCACATAATTCTTGAGATTCAGCAGGCCTTGGTATTCCACCACCTGCTTTTTGCTCGCGTGTCCGCCGGTTTCTCCAGGGCGCTTTGTAGCGATCGAAGGGAGATAGGCACGTTCTCCGTACTGTCGTTCGTCAGCTCTACGCCCTACTTTGCAAGAACGTCAGCTGTCTCGTTGCCATCGAAGCCCTGGTGGCTGGGAACCCGCACTGACTTTGTCGTGCTGAGGCTGTCCATTGACGACTGCATGGATCTTATCGCCGCTTGGCTGTCCACGAACAAGTTCACCATACCATGTGGTCGGTTTAAGTTTTGAGCCACTTCTGCTGCTTTTCTTATGGGAACGACTTCTGCCTGGAAATTGCTGCGGTCGCTGGGTAGCTTATAAGACAACCTTAATTTAGGGTCCGTACAGTATAAGCCCGCCCCAACTCCCCCTTCCATCTTGGAGACGTTTGTGTATATGTTGAGGTCCCGACCCGTTTTCCAGTCGTCTGGGCCCATGAGCGAGGTTGTTTTAACATCCGGGTACGTTCTGGGGATCACGTAGTCCGTTTTGTTGATCATTCTTCGGCCGATTATACTGTGCCCGAAACTTTGCGTCGTCATGTTACCTGATGCAACTACACGTTGCGCTGCCTTTCCTGTACTCAGTTAAGCGTGGATATCAATAGGGTCGATTCTAAGGATCGTTTCTAGAGCTTTAGTTGGGCTTGACCTCAGCGCCCCCGTTATGCCGACTAGTGCCTGCCGCTGAGTTTTGGCCAAAAGCTAGGTGAACGTCGTATTTTTAATGGCTTACCACCACACTATGGCTCCATACAGCAGAGTCGGACGCATTACCGATATGTAGATCCAGTGCATCAGAGCAGGTGACACGCCCCATGTGCTGCTAAGCATCTTCTTGAATGCATATAGCGCCACGGTGGCCTTTTTCACCCAGCTTGCAGTCCAGAACTGTGTCAGCCTGGCTGCGCAAATTTTCGTGAGGGTTCCATTTTGGTACCTTGTAAAGAGAATGAGGTCCGTCTTCTCCGCATTGATACTGAGTCCCACCATTTCCGCCCACTCACATACATCCCTGAGTGTTGATTCCGTTATGGAGCTGAGGCTGTTATTTTTAGGGCTCTCCTCTCAAATCTCTTAATTAGGTCATCAACCATCAAATTCCATAGGTGAGGCGAGAGGACCCCACCTTGTGGTGTATATGCCGATGCCGTCCAACTGTGGGCAGCGCAGCTACGAGACTTAGGCTTATTTAGAACATAAGGAAAAATGTAAAATCAGAAACAACTGGACGTTGGTAGCGGCACTAATGCTGCTCCAGACTTAAAAATAGAGAATATTAAAACAAATCAAAGATGTCTTTACGCTACAGCTTAGTGCGGGGTTTTTCGCTCTTAGGCGATTTATTGTAACATCCACTTTGAAACTGTGGAATGCTCCGGATATATTTACGAACACTCCAAGCGCATATTCCTTAGTGTGCAGGGTTCTCTCTACTAGCGAGTGTAGTGCCGTTTCCACAGACATCCCTTTGGTATAGGCGTACTGGTTGGATGACATTAGTCTTCCTACATCGTTCCTGATGTGTAGATCCGATCCAGAAGCTCTTCTAATATTTTGAGTATGAAAGAGGTAATCCTTCAAGTTTGCTTGACTGCACTTTCCCGCTTTTGGGAGGAAGACAATCCGAGATGACCTCCATTGGATTGGGATATAGCCCGTGCTTAGACATGCCGATTATATTTCATATAGCCATGGGGTGATCCTTTCCTTGGTCTTGGGATTTCTTCTTGTAGTTCCTAAGTAGGATTTTCAATTATTCGTTGATTGTCTGCCTTTAGCGATTTTGAAGAATTCTCGGAGGTTACTTCTTTCGAGCGATTCCAACATGGTGGCTTGGTTTTCTTCCTTGTTCTTGATGTCGGGCATGATGCGTGACGCATCCAGTAGTTCCTTGGACAGGGTCTCTAGGGACGTTTCTATGTCTTTTAATGATTCTACTACGCCCGGGCTTGTCGCGATTTTCGAGATAACTGTCCTTGTAATTTTTTCACAGTTCGTGCTCTCAGCACACTGTCCGTCGACGCATTTTAGTGGACTCTGTATGGTAGGTTGCTTCAAAAGCAGCCTCCGGAGTCGGGATGTTCCGGGACGTTATCCATGCTGGAGCAGGAGTTTCTCCACGAGCTTCTTTGTGCCCTGCGTGATTCCTTCTTGTAATCCCTAAGTAGGATTTTGTATTCCCCGTTGATGATCTCATCGCCTTTTCGGCGATATAGAAGAAATCTCGGAGGTTATTTCTTTTGAGTGTCAGATCCCGACTCCACCATGGCGGCTTGGTCTTCTTCCAGTAATTCCTTGGACAGGGTTTTTAGGGTCGTTGCTACGTCGTTGACGGATTATACTACGCCCGGGCTAGTCGCGAGTTTCGAGGTATTTGTCCTTGTAAACTTTTCCCAGTTCGTGTTTCGGCGCTTTCTATAGACAGTTACCATTGGAGTACCTTTAAAATCTTACCTGAACAAAATGTACATATGGTCTGAGGAGGATAGTGATTTTAGGACTCTGCATTCAGAGACCAAATTAGTCTGTCCCTTTACAAGCGATAAATCTACCTAAGAAGGTGTGTTCCTCTTCCACGTTTTCTGTATATAAGTTAGGAGATAAAGTCTAAGAGTGACTCACCTTTGTCTTTGATGTCGGAGCTCCCCCACACGCTGTGGTGTGCATTGGCATCTGCATCAATGATAAGTTGGTCATCCTTCCAGCCGAGTTCCACATAGCTGCTCAGCTCGTCTGGTGGCGCCGGTCTTTTGTGTGCCATGTAGAAGGAAGCTACCAAGATGCGCTGCCCCTCGCTTTCTAGCATTATAGTAGTACATCAGAGCTGTAGTGTTAACATGGATTTCCTTCCGCAGTAAATGTATAGTAAAATGTATTGTAGTTTGAGGACCTTTGTCAGGCCATTATATTGCCCGAGACAATCCATGGCTCTTGAACTAGGAAGCTCCGCCGACGCGAGTCTGCTTTTGTGGAGATTGAGCTGCAGCACCCTCAGTGTCATGGGTGGCTGGTTCATCTCCGTTCGACGGGTTTGCTTTGACAGTCAGGTCACAGTCATCTTCGCCCTCCGAGTCGTCTAGCGCAAGGTCCTGGGCGGCTTCCACAATGGCTTCCAGACCTAGGTCCTTCTCCACCTCGCCTGCCTGCAGGATGTGTGCGTCTTTGTCGTCGGGATGGCGCTTAAGACGCAGGTAGACACTACCCATGCCCCACGCCATCTTCCCGAATTTTGGGTACAGCAGATCCTCCGCCTCCTTGGTGATTTGAAGAACTCGTTGGGTAGTGGTCTGGCCATGTACAGAATCTTAAAATTCGCCATTGGGACGACCGGATTCTGCCGTCAGCAGCTTTAGCGCCCGATCCCCTTGCATTGTGATGGGGAAGAGCACTTTCGTCTTCGGTATGGAAGGGATTAACACCCTGACTACAACCTCTAGCTTGGCCCCCTCCCAAAAGGAATCCAGTTTCCGGACCAATTGCGTCAGCCACTTCCTGGTCGGATCGTCGTTGCACTTCAGGACTCTGACACCTTTCAACCACCCTGTACCATCATCCGTGCAAGGAGAGACATTGTCGTTCCTGTCAATGAAAGCCACGATTAGGTGTCGGTTGACTACATCACTGATCTTGGCTTTCTTGTTGGGCTTCCTTGCTACTTTCGGCGGCAGAGGGCCTGCCTCTTTGTGCCCGCGTTTCTGCTTGCTCACCAGAATGTCATTGGCGGCACTCTCGCGTGAGCGTTGCCTTTTGTTGGCAAGCATCTCCTCCACCATGTTCGCAAATCCGCCCGTTTGCGAAGTGCAGCCTTCCTCGATTCTGTGCTCTGCCCAGGCTAGCTTTCCTAGCCCTTATTTTTTCCTTCTCTCCGTCCATACTGGTTTGTTTTTCCGGGAAACCACCCACTTCCGTTTTATGCCTCCCGCCTCCAACTGTGGCCAATGATTCACCCCTCGTAAAGGGTTCAGCTGGAGGATTTTCGCCAGCCCTAGCAGAGCGTAAAAGCAAATTTATTTTATGCAAATTGCTACCAAACTTTATTTAAATAAATATGAAAGCGAACAGCTGCAATTTCACTTCCCTCTTCGGGAAATAAATGAACTCGTTTCTACTCTCCGGTTGTTATCCTCGTTTGTCCTGTAGTCCTCGCGACTTTAAATGGTTCCCAGGACGGTCCCTCTAGTTCCACAGCGCCGGTTCTCAATCCAGTTTGCATTCTTTATACAGTCCGTTAAATTCAGTTAAATTCTCCCTCGTCGATACTCCACATGCTGCATATGTTCGACACCCAATCGTTAATGCGTTCTTCGCCTCGTGAATATCTGGCACTCGAAGTTTCGGTCAGTTGCCGTTCTGAGCTCTTCAGGACAACGACTCTTGAAACCACACATCAATCGACCGCTCGTCCTTTCTGGCTAGACGCGCTAGGACCTGCTCAAATGCCACTCGATGAACTGTAAAATAAGTGTTTGGGCAAGGCGCACTGGGTTTAGAAAACTTCCGAGCACGGTTCCTCGTCGCAGGACTATTGCTCAACTCTGAAGAACCCGTTAATAAATTGTCTTTAGCCAGCTCCAAACTTGACAATTCTTTTGCTGCGCTTCAAAGTAGTTTTCGGATATATTTATAAGTTTAGTAATCGCATCTGTCACCCAACGGATGGAAAATATGAAAATGGTACTCAGCAGTTGCTTATCGTTTTACCGTTTTATGGGATAACATAAAATCTTTTCAGTCGAAGGTACTAGTACACTTATGTATTCTTAGAGTGAATGCCCGAATGATGCATTCGCCTCTAGACTTTAATGGCCGTCACCCAATAATATCAGCACGGACTTGTTCGGTCTCTAGGGCCATCATTACTCACTTTCATGAACGCAATCTGTACACTGGTCAAATAGCAATAATTGGCATAATTCAATCCCAATATTGGCCTATTGGGGGGAGGAAGACTATAAACAAGGCAATAAACAAATGTCGTTTCTTTATATTCTTAATGTGTGAATGTCGATTTTTAAGCGCTTTTTCGGATATTTCGTGTAAGTAAACTATTCTATGTTTTTGAATAATTATTTTTGTATTTTGTTAGTTTATTATTTAAGTTTATATATTTTTATGTACACCAGTTTGATCAAGAAAGTGTACTGGTGACTGAAGCTGGAACGAGACTCCCAAATTTACGGACCTAAACGGTTTTTTGTTTCAGACGACTTATGTGTGGTGCGCCCCAAGTGGAGCACACCAAAGTCTGGCTTAATCGATGAAATTTTGCCTCCTATAATGTGGCCCCTGGCAAGAGTGGTTGAATTTCTGGACGGTGGAGACGGCGTTGCTCGAGGTTCCGTACTGAAGACATCATCAGGAGGAAGATTTTGAAACCCAGACTTCCAATGGGGGGAGTATGTCGGGTCAGACAGCAGTTAATTAAAATCTCTTAATCCAAGCTATTATATTAGCAGCATCGCAGTAAACATCTCGCTCTCTTGGTTTGCATTCTTGTGCCCAGCATTCGGCTAACTCTAGTAAAGTAGTACGAATTTGCTCGCAACATTAAACGCACTCCTTTCGTTTCTATTGAAATCTATCGCAAATAAATTGTTAGCCAGTACATAAAACCAACTCCGAATTTCGTTCTTCAAGTTTACAACAGCTAATAAAAAAGCTTATTGACACCATTCCATTTGTCCAAATATGGCTTGTTTAATTGGTTTAGACGGAGTTTTTCCGATATCAACAAACGCCTGACTTACACTAAATTCTTAATTTACACATTTTCAAAGTTTACCGAGTTGTAGCTCACAGTGTATTTAAAGTGGCCTAAATAAAGCGGGAAAATTAAAGGGTGACAATATAAGGTTGTCACCGACTGTGCTTTCTAGTCATCCGCACCACAATCCATTAAATCCCTGTCAGAATCGACAGGGTACGTCAGTGCCACGCCTGCTCAATTGCCTGACTGTTCCAGCTACCATCGCTGGTCCCGCTTATATAGGCCTCCTGGTACCGTTAATCTCCTGACTCTCCTTGTCTCCTCTGTACCCGGCACCTCGCCTCCGCGGATTTAGCGATCGACCTTTCGCCCTCTGCGCACGGCAGCACATAGGGTCCAAAGTGCGTCGATGTACCGATGTACTCTCTCGACTTTCGCAGTCTCGTTCATACTACTACTGGCTAACTCTGTCGCTTTCTATTCGGTCCTTCTGCACAAACTCTCTTGCTACGAACTCTACAAACTGTTTATATCCAAGGCCAGCGCTCTCTCGTCTCTCGATGTCACGTTTATATTACAGCAGACTCTCATCTCTTTCTACGTAATCCCAACCACATTTTAACTGCATACTTATCTTTCTTTTCCCGCGGTGCGGTTACTACGCAAACTCGCTGGCAGACCTTTTTTTGTGGTGCAGTCATATACATTTTATTTTAGTAGTTTATTCATTGCAGTCAGCAAGGTACTTGCCAACAATAAACTGAGCCTAAACATCCACCTTGTTGCTACCTCCGGTAAAATAAGGACTTGCTCTATATAGATGTGCTCCAACTCAGGTAAGCGAAGACTAGAATAGGTGAGTAAGGATGTTTGTTACATTCAAATTAGTACTACATTCAGAAAATAACAAAATTACAATTTTTTGTAATGAAAACATAGCACGCAAAAATATCGTCGAAATTAAAATGGGTCTTACAGATTTTCATTGCAGTTGACTTTAAATTATAGACACCGAATTTATGTGCATTAATGTGGGAACAGTGTGTCTGCTCTATGTGAGAGTTTAATTTGAAAAGTAACGAACAGTTTAATTTGAAAAGTAACGAACAAGTAACAAGTTAACCAACAAAACGAAAACTTAAAGAGGATTGTAAAAAGGACGATAGTAAGTAAGAGATGACGACGAGAGAAAAAAGACGATACAACGATTTCGACCGGCAATAGACGAGCTAAGAGTTTTATGAAGGAATTATGAATTTATGAACGAATTAATAAAAACAATAAACTTCTAGACATTGTATTTTTAGAAACTGTAAATAATTGTCTTAAACTTAATTTAAATATCCTAATAAACTCTAACCAAACCCCGAATTAATCTATACCTTCCGGTGTTTCCAATGTTTGCGAATCACCTGTACGAGATCCCATCTACTTTAAATTAACTATCACAGGGATAAGGTTAATAGTTTAAGGTGACTTTATTATAACTAGAGCGACATAGCCTACATTGGAAACATAAGGATTATTATTACCTTCGGCGCAGCATTAGTTTCGTGACGGTTTGCTTGATATTTCCTTATCTCAAGTAAGCAATTGTTACAGTATATAAATTTGAAAAGAATGTTAGCAAAACGAACTGCTTTCGTTAAGCAAACATTCAAAGCTTAAATAGGACTACAGTTTGCTGTCATGCATTTCGCATTACATAAGTGCTTGTCCTGATTTCACAGTGTATAATGCCCAGTGTTATATAAACATTTAAGCTTGTTGCAGGACCCGGCTTATATTTTTGTTAGCACAATGCGTAAAGCTGCTAGTTAACCAACATCTATTAAATTTTAAAATTTGGTCGCACTACCCTGCCGATTCTCCTATGGCATGTGACACGCAGTCACGCCGTCCCGTCCCATCTCCCGTCTCACTCTCCAGTCTCACTCTCCAAACTGTCAATCTCCAAACGCGTTTTCTCTAACTTCACTCTCTCTCATCTCCCAACTTCTCACTCACAAACTCTCATCGCCTTGCCTTTAACACCAGTTTACAAAAAAAAAACCTTCAAGGAAACCTTTGTTTTCCCGTAAGGTACATCTCCCTGATTTAAAAAAGGGAACTTAAAATTTTTTCTATTGTACCTTTTTTTTTAAAGTGTAAAAAACGTTTTTCCCACTTTAATTTTCTTACTCGAGTTCTGATAAACCGAATTCGGTCAAATACTCATTGAGTTCCATTCATTAGTTTAGAAGCTACACTTCGCCAAAGTTGAAAAAGTAGAAAAAAATGCAACAAAAAAATAAACGTCTAAAAACCGAAATCAGTTTTATGTTGTTCTTTTGAAGGCTGAACCTTAACGGAGAATATGCGCCATTGATCACGACAATCCGTTGGTAAATCATTCTTTACAGTTTTTTATACGTATATACCCAAGTTCATTATTCGGGAGCAGCGGCCGTTAAACATTATTTTAAAATTTCAGTGTTGGATAACGTAAGAATTTGGTGCAAGTTGTTATGCGTTTCCTTGAAGGCGTATTTCATCAATTTTTTATCTGGTGACCGAAAGGCCACCATGTATAATTCCAGCTGCAGTTTAAAATTTTTGTAATTCGACGATTATTTATTTGATTTAAAAGTTTATTTTAAACTTATCCCAGCTTTCCGCTTCTATCATCTGTATATTACCATTATCGTCGAATTCGTCATATTGAATTTTTTTATCTTTTCTTGTCAAGAGAAAAATGTCCAAGCTTGTTGACAGGCATGACGTATATTAATGTTAAATACATTGCATTTTCTATTTATACCCATAAGTATACAATCCTTTTCTAATGCAATTGAATAATTAACAAATATCGTTATTGCGAGTGGTATAACCCGCGGCTTATGAGGCTATTTTCTAAGTATGCGATTAACGAGAAAAATCTGCTCCCCCGAAATAATAATCTCTTACCAATACAATAAGGACAGGTATTTAAATTGTCGTAAGACTAAGGTTATGCTTAGTTTAAGCGAGAGTTAAAGCGGATTAAAGTTCAACCTAAAAATTAGTACTTCAAAAAAGAATTTTACACAGATTAAAAGAGTCGGATATCGTATGTTCTCCCATAATGATGGTGTATTAGACCCTAGTGAAGCAAAGAACAATTCCAATAAGACATTCGAAGACGTTGCTTGTGAAAACGAAGATACAATATAAATTTATTAAAAATGTTAGTAGAACATTTTTTTAAATATTCAAATAAATTTTAACGGACTAAATTTCTATAACTAAAGTAAAACATTATATTGTAATAAAAATGTGTAATGCGTAAATATAACATTATATGTAAATTTAATTTACGTAATTTTACTATAATCAAAAAATTTACTTTTATTAAACAATATTCTTCGTGTTTGTCTGTGAGAGCGCCGAGTGGACCTGAAGGATGCATACTGGCAGATCCCACCGGAATAGAATAGCAGGCAATACACGGCGTTCACGGTACCAGGCAAACGTGTATTTCAGTGGAGGGTAATGCCGTTCGGACTTCAATCGGCGTCGTCAACGTTTCAACGAGTTTTGGATAAAGTAATTGTCCCTGAGCTGTCACCTCACGTATTGGCATACCAGGATGACATAATAGTGATCGGTCGCACGCTAGAGGAACACAAGAGAAACCTTAGAGAAGTGTTCCGGCGTCTAAGGGAAGCGAACCTGAGGCTGAATCCAGAAAAATGCCAATACTTTAAGAAGGAACTGCTGTATCTCGGACATCGAGTGACCAGCAAGGAAATAGGAACAGATCCAGAAAAAGTAGACGCCATTGCTGAACTGGAACCGCCATCGACCGTCAAAGAGCTCCGGCAATACCTAGGAGTAGCGTTGTGGTACCGCCGATTTGTACCAGATTTTTCCAGAATCGTCACACCCCTGAATAACCTGCTGCGCAAAGTCAGTAAGTGGGAGTGGACACCGGAGCACCAGATGGCGTTTGAGGAAGTAAAGGCAAGACTGTGACAGATCCGGTGCTAGCATGCCCGGACTTCAGTAGAACTTTCATCCTGCAAACAGACGCCAGCGACTACGGCATCGGATCAATACTGACCCAGGACACCGAAAAGGGCTCCTATTCGAGCCAAACACTGAACGGCGCGGAAAAGAACTACTCAACAACGGAGAAGGAGTGCTTGGCAATCGTCTGGGCGATGCGGAAGCTCAGGCCACATCTGGATGGTTACCACTTTAAGGTAGTAATTACAAGTACAAGACGGCAAGTTAGCTTGGCAGCTCGAGGGGGAGGTCAAATTCAGCAACAAACAAGTGACCATGAGCCTATTGATTTTACCCGGAGTAGTGGATCCGTTGGTGTTGGGATGGAACTGCCTTAAACAAGTCGGTACCGAGCTAAGGTGTACTGGACGCGAGATAATAATACCAGCTAGGAGCCGACACAATGGATGGCTCGAGGAAAAGCTATCGGTAGTAGTCGTTTAACAGGTAAACGAGTTGGACGATACTACAGCGTTCCCGAGAAGAGAGCTGGCAGACTTCAGCACAATGACGGGAACATCGAATATGGCAGAGCACCAAATCAAAATGAAGGATGACAAGCCAATCAAGCAGAGTTACTACCCCAAGAACCCAAAAATCCAAGGGAAAATAAACGCAAAGGTGAACGAGCTTTTCCAAATGGGGTTCATGAAAAAGATGACAGGCAAGTGGAGACTGTTTGTCGACTTCAGACATATCAACGCGAAGTAGGTGAAGGATGCGCAGCTCGAGGTGGAGGTCAAATTCGGCAACAAACAAGTGACCATGAGCCTGTTGATTTTACCCGGAGTAGAGGATCCATTGGTTTTGGGATGGAACTTCCTGAAACAAGTCGGAACCGAGATAAGGTGTGCTGGACACGAGATAATAATACCAGCCAGGAACCGACACAATGGATGGCTCGAGGAGAAGCTGTCAGTAGCAGTCGTTCAACAAGTAAACGAGTTGGACTATACTACAGCGGTTCTGGCCGACTTCAGCACAATGACGGGAACATCGAATATGGCAGAACACCAGCTCAAAATGAAGGATGACAAGCCAATCAAGCAGAGATACTACCCCAAAAACCCGAAAATTCAAGGGGAAATCAACGCAAAGGTGGACGAGCTTTTCCAAATGGGGTTCATAAAGCATTCAAAGAGCCCATACAGCTCCCCCATCGTGATGGTGAAAAAGAAGACAGGCAAGTGGAGACTGTGTGTCGACTTCAGGCAGATCAACGCGAAGTCAGTTAAGGATGCCTACCCAATGCCCCGCATAAGCTACATCCTGGACCAACTAAGGGAAGCGCGGTACATCAGCAGTTTGGACCTGAAGGATGGATACTGGCAGATCCCACTGGAAGAAAATAGCAGGCAATACACAGCGTTCACGGTACCACGCACCCACCTCACGGTGCCCACCTCACGCATTCGCTTACCAGGATGACACGCTAGAAGAACAAAAGAGAGACCTTAGAGAAGTATTCCGGCGTCTTAAGGAAGCAACCCTGAATCCGAAGCCGAACTTCAGTAGAACTTTCATCCAGCAAACAGACGCCGGCGACTCAGGACACCGAAAAGGGAAAAAATAATGTCCTATTCGAGCCAAACATTGAACGGCGTGGAAAAAACTATTCAACAACGGAAAAGGAGTGCTTTGCGATCGTCTGGGCAATCCGAAAGCTCAGGCCATATTTGGAAAGTTACCACTTTAAAGTAGCAACCGACCACATGGCGCTGAAGTTGCTTAACAGCAATAAAAGCCCTTCAGGAAGAATCGGCAGATGGGTCCTAAAGTTACAACATTATGACTTTGAGGTAGCGTATAGAAAGGGGTCAGGTAAACATGGTGGCTGACGCCTTGCAAAGACACCACTACCGGAGACGCAACGAGGTTTAAAGGAGACAACGGAGCCAATAGCTTTAGGAGGTTGCAGCTGGATCAAGAACCCAGCCGCAGAAGTATCGAAAACGGCAATCAAATTCCGTTGGTCATGATAGACAATTTCTATAAATAGACGGATCTAGTGCCGCTTAAAAACGTTCAAAAAAGCGCTTAGAGAGCTCATAATCGCAAGGTATGCGAGCCGCAGTTTGCAAGCCGCATCTTCAAAAGTTTTCTGGCTGAGATGGGTATTAGACAGCAATTCACCGCACCCTACGCACCACAAGAGAATACGGCAGAACGAGCAAATAGAATAGTCAATACCATGATAGCGCAGTTCGCATTGCAGGACCTGAGAAACTGGGACGAGAAGTTGCGAAGTGGCAGCGAACTCGAGTATATCGGAATCAAACGGTTGCACCACATCGTTTCTTACCCAAGGCAGGGACCATGACTCCCGAGCGGCCTATATGACAGGGATAAAAACGCGAACAATCTCAGGGAGAAATTTGAAGTTGAACGGCGACATCTAGAAATGTTCCTCATTTCTACAAGCCCGCAAAAGGTTACTTACTTGTTGGAGCAGAATCCTTTTTCGAACTAATGAGCGTAGGCCAAATAAAGCTGGGTTACCAACATCTCTCAATCCAAAAAATGTTACTGGGATGGATTGTTTCGGGAAAATATAAGCAGCATACATCAAATAGAGCTCAGGTGTGCAGTGTCAATGATAATATTGGTTATCTCGATTCTCTAGTGAAATGTTTTTGGGCATTGGAACAAGTCCCAGAGATTTCGAAGGCTTCTTCAGCTTGCGAGCGAAACTTTAAGCAAACCATACACAGGCTTTCGTCAGACCGTTTTACGGTGAAGCTGCCATTTAAAATGGATCCAAACGGCTTAGGATTTCCACAGATTTCTTGCGTTGAAGCGCTAACTCGCAAAGAATCTCGAGTTACATGTCATGTATCAAGAATTTATGAAAGAGTACCTCACTTCTGAACATCGCTATTATATTTCGCATCGATGTGTCCTCAGACCTGATAGTAGCACCACAGAGTTACAAGTTGTGTTGGACCCATCGAGTAAAACCTCAATTTCGTTAAATGGTGGGCGCAACTTTTTTTGGCCATCCGTTTCTTTGAGCTTCCCTTTAACCGGTAATGTGATAGTTGAGGTATAATATATACTATATATATTTAGGTATATACTATAGCGTTCTTCCTTGTTAAAAGTAGTCCCTTCAGTTCCAAAAAAAAAAGTTTCACTTGTGAATCACTTGTGAATCCCGTGGGACATGTCATCTTGCACAAGTGAAGAGCAAGTGACGCTCCATATAGAATATTGTATATGATGTCCCCATTTTCACAAGTGAAATTTCAAATGAAAATTTTTCGAAGTCCCACGGGATTTCACTTGCTTCTTATACTCATTTTTCGTATGGCCTGTCACGTACCGGTGAACGGCGCGGAAAAGAACTACTCAACAACGGAGAAGGAGTGCTTGGCAATCGTCTGGGCGATCCGGAAGCTCAGGCCACATCTGGATGGTTACCACTTTAAGGTAGTAATTACAAGTACAAGACGGCAAGTTAGCTTGGCAGCTCGAGGGGGAGGTCAAATTCAGCAACAAACAAGTGACCATGAGCCTATTGATTTTACCCGGAGTAGTGGATCCGTTGGTGTTGGGATGGAACTGCCTTAAACAAGTCGGTACCGAGCTAAGGTGTACTGGACGCGAGATAATAATACCAGCTAGGAGCCGACACAATGGATGGCTCGAGGAAAAGCTATCGGTAGTAGTCGTTTAACAGGTAAACGAGTTGGACGATACTACAGCGTTCCCGAGAAGAGAGCTGGCAGACTTCAGCACAATGACGGGAACATCGAATATGGCAGAGCACCAAATCAAAATGAAGGATGACAAGCCAATCAAGCAGAGTTACTACCCCAAGAACCCAAAAATCCAAGGGAAAATAAACGCAAAGGTGAACGAGCTTCTCCAAATGGGGTTCATGAAAAAGATGACAGGCAAGTGGAGACTGTTTGTCGACTTCAGACATATCAACGCGAAGTAGGTGAAGGATGCGCAGCTCGAGGTGGAGGTCAAATTCGGCAACAAACAAGTGACCATGAGCCTGTTGATTTTACCCGGAGTAGAGGATCCATTAGTTTTGGGATGGAACTTCCTGAAACAAGTCGGAACCGAGATAAGGTGTGCTGGACACGAGATAATAATACCAGCCAGGAACCGACACAATGGATGGCTCGAGGAGAAGCTGTCAGTAGCAGTCGTTCAACAAGTAAACGAGTTGGACTATACTACAGCGGTTCTGGCCGACTTCAGCACAATGACGGGAACATCGAATATGGCAGAACACCAGCTCAAAATGAAGGATGACAAGCCAATCAAGCAGAGATACTACCCCAAAAACCCGAAAATTCAAGGGGAAATCAACGCAAAGGTGGACGAGCTTTTCCAAATGGGGTTCATAAAGCATTCAAAGAGCCCATACAGCTCCCCCATCGTGATGGTGAAAAAGAAGACAGGCAAGTGGAGACTGTGTGTCGACTTCAGGCAGATCAACGCGAAGTCAGTTAAGGATGCCTACCCAATGCCCCGCATAAGCTACATCCTGGACCAACTAAGGGAAGCGCGGTACATCAGCAGTTTGGACCTGAAGGATGGATACTGGCAGATCCCACTGGAAGAAAATAGCAGGCAATACACAGCGTTCACGGTACCAGGCACCCACCTCACGGTGCCCACCTCACGCATTCGCTTACCAGGATGACACGCTAGAAGAACAAAAGAGAGACCTTAGAGAAGTATTCCGGCGTCTTAAGGAAGCAACCCTGAATCCGAAGCCGAACTTCAGTAGAACTTTCATCCAGCAAACAGACGCCGGCGACTCAGGACACCGAAAAGGGAAAAAATAATGTCCTATTCGAGCCAAACATTGAACGGCGTGGAAAAAACTATTCAACAACGGAAAAGGAGTGCTTTGCGATCGTCTGGGCAATCCGAAAGCTCAGGCCATATTTGGAAAGTTACCACTTTAAAGTAGCAACCGACCACATGGCGCTGAAGTTGCTTAACAGCAATAAAAGCCCTTCAGGAATAATCGGCAGATGGGTCCTAAAGTTACAACATTATGACTTTGAGGTAGCGTATAGAAAGGGTCAGGTAAACATGGTGGCTGACGCCTTGCAAAGACACCACTACCGGAGACGCAACGAGGTTTAAAGGAGACAACGGAGCCAATAGCTTTAGGAGGTTGCAGCTGGATCAAGAACCCAGCCGCAGAAGTATCGAAAACGGCAATCAAATTCCCTTGGTCATGATAGACAATTTCTATAAATAGACGGATCTAGTGCCGCTTAAAAACGTTCAAAAAAGCGCTTAGAGAGCTCATAATCGCAAGGTATGCGAGCCGCAGTTTGCGAGCCGCATCTTCAAAAGTTTTCTGGCTGAGATGGGTATTAGACAGCAATTCACCGCACCCTACACACCACAAGAGAATACGGCAGAACGAGCAAATAGAATAGTCAATACCATGATAGCGCAGTTCGCATTGCAGGACCTGAGAAACTGGGACGAGAAGTTGCGAAGTGGCAGCGAACTCGAGTATATCGGAATCAAACGGTTGCACCACATCGTTTCTTACCCAAGGCAGGGACCATGACTCCCGAGCGGCCTATATGACAGGGATAAAAACGCGAACAATCTCAGGGAGAAATTTGAAGTTGAACGGCGACATCTAGAAATGTTCCTCATTTCTACAAGCCCGCAAAAGGTTACTTACTTGTTGGAGCAGAATCCTTTTTCGAACTAATGAGCGTAGGCCAAATAAAGCTGGGTTACCAACATCTCTCAATCCAAAAAATGTTACTGGGATGGATTGTTTCGGGAAAATATAAGCAGCATACATCAAATAGAGCTCAGGTGTGCAGTGTCAATGATAATATTGGTTATCTCGATTCTCTAGTGAAATGTTTTTGGGCATTGGAACAAGTCCCAGAGATTTCGAAGGCTTCTTCAGCTTGCGAGCGAAACTTTAAGCAAACCATACACAGGCTTTCGTCAGACCGTTTTACGGTGAAGCTGCCATTTAAAATGGATCCAAACGGCTTAGGATTTCCACAGATTTCTTGCGTTGAAGCGCTAACTCGCAAAGAATCTCGAGTTACATGTCATGTATCAAGAATTTATGAAAGAGTACCTCACTTCTGAACATCGCTATTATATTTCGCATCGATGTGTCCTCAGACCTGATAGTAGCACCACAGAGTTACAAGTTGTGTTGGACCCATCGAGTAAAACCTCAATTTCGTTAAATGGTGGGCGCAACTTTTTTTGGCCATCCGTTTCTTTGAGCTTCCCTTTAACCGGTAATGTGATAGTTGAGGTATAATATATACTATATATATTTAGGTATATACTATAGCGTTCTTCCTTGTTAAAAGTAGTCCCTTCAGTTCCAAAAAAAAAAGTTTCACTTGTGAATCACTTGTGAATCCCGTGGGACATGTCATCTTGCACAAGTGAAGAGCAAGTGACGCTCCATATAGAATATTGTATATGATGTCCCCATTTTCACAAGTGAAATTTCAAATGAAAATTTTTCGAAGTCCCACGGGATTTCACTTGCTTCTTATACTCATTTTTCGTATGGCCTGTCACGTACCGGTGAACGGCGCGGAAAAGAACTACTCAACAACGGAGAAGGAGTGCTTGGCAATCGTCTGGGCGATCCGGAAGCTCAGGCCACATCTGGATGGTTACCACTTTAAGGTAGTAATTACAAGTACAAGACGGCAAGTTAGCTTGGCAGCTCGAGGGGGAGGTCAAATTCAGCAACAAACAAGTGACCATGAGCCTATTGATTTTACCCGGAGTAGTGGATCCGTTGGTGTTGGGATGGAACTGCCTTAAACAAGTCGGTACCGAGCTAAGGTGTACTGGACGCGAGATAATAATACCAGCTAGGAGCCGACACAATGGATGGCTCGAGGAAAAGCTATCGGTAGTAGTCGTTTAACAGGTAAACGAGTTGGACGATACTACAGCGTTCCCGAGAAGAGAGCTGGCAGACTTCAGCACAATGACGGGAACATCGAATATGGCAGAGCACCAAATCAAAATGAAGGATGACAAGCCAATCAAGCAGAGTTACTACCCCAAGAACCCAAAAATCCAAGGGAAAATAAACGCAAAGGTGAACGAGCTTCTCCAAATGGGGTTCATGAAAAAGATGACAGGCAAGTGGAGACTGTTTGTCGACTTCAGACATATCAACGCGAAGTAGGTGAAGGATGCGCAGCTCGAGGTGGAGGTCAAATTCGGCAACAAACAAGTGACCATGAGCCTGTTGATTTTACCCGGAGTAGAGGATCCATTAGTTTTGGGATGGAACTTCCTGAAACAAGTCGGAACCGAGATAAGGTGTGCTGGACACGAGATAATAATACCAGCCAGGAACCGACACAATGGATGGCTCGAGGAGAAGCTGTCAGTAGCAGTCGTTCAACAAGTAAACGAGTTGGACTATACTACAGCGGTTCTGGCCGACTTCAGCACAATGACGGGAACATCGAATATGGCAGAACACCAGCTCAAAATGAAGGATGACAAGCCAATCAAGCAGAGATACTACCCCAAAAACCCGAAAATTCAAGGGGAAATCAACGCAAAGGTGGACGAGCTTTTCCAAATGGGGTTCATAAAGCATTCAAAGAGCCCATACAGCTCCCCCATCGTGATGGTGAAAAAGAAGACAGGCAAGTGGAGACTGTGTGTCGACTTCAGGCAGATCAACGCGAAGTCAGTTAAGGATGCCTACCCAATGCCCCGCATAAGCTACATCCTGGACCAACTAAGGGAAGCGCGGTACATCAGCAGTTTGGACCTGAAGGATGGATACTGGCAGATCCCACTGGAAGAAAATAGCAGGCAATACACAGCGTTCACGGTACCAGGCACCCACCTCACGGTGCCCACCTCACGCATTCGCTTACCAGGATGACACGCTAGAAGAACAAAAGAGAGACCTTAGAGAAGTATTCCGGCGTCTTAAGGAAGCAACCCTGAATCCGAAGCCGAACTTCAGTAGAACTTTCATCCAGCAAACAGACGCCGGCGACTCAGGACACCGAAAAGGGAAAAAATAATGTCCTATTCGAGCCAAACATTGAACGGCGTGGAAAAAACTATTCAACAACGGAAAAGGAGTGCTTTGCGATCGTCTGGGCAATCCGAAAGCTCAGGCCATATTTGGAAAGTTACCACTTTAAAGTAGCAACCGACCACATGGCGCTGAAGTTGCTTAACAGCAATAAAAGCCCTTCAGGAATAATCGGCAGATGGGTCCTAAAGTTACAACATTATGACTTTGAGGTAGCGTATAGAAAGGGTCAGGTAAACATGGTGGCTGACGCCTTGCAAAGACACCACTACCGGAGACGCAACGAGGTTTAAAGGAGACAACGGAGCCAATAGCTTTAGGAGGTTGCAGCTGGATCAAGAACCCAGCCGCAGAAGTATCGAAAACGGCAATCAAATTCCCTTGGTCATGATAGACAATTTCTATAAATAGACGGATCTAGTGCCGCTTAAAAACGTTCAAAAAAGCGCTTAGAGAGCTCATAATCGCAAGGTATGCGAGCCGCAGTTTGCGAGCCGCATCTTCAAAAGTTTTCTGGCTGAGATGGGTATTAGACAGCAATTCACCGCACCCTACACACCACAAGAGAATACGGCAGAACGAGCAAATAGAATAGTCAATACCATGATAGCGCAGTTCGCATTGCAGGACCTGAGAAACTGGGACGAGAAGTTGCGAAGTGGCAGCGAACTCGAGTATATCGGAATCAAACGGTTGCACCACATCGTTTCTTACCCAAGGCAGGGACCATGACTCCCGAGCGGCCTATATGACAGGGATAAAAACGCGAACAATCTCAGGGAGAAATTTGAAGTTGAACGGCGACATCTAGAAATGTTCCTCATTTCTACAAGCCCGCAAAAGGTTACTTACTTGTTGGAGCAGAATCCTTTTTCGAACTAATGAGCGTAGGCCAAATAAAGCTGGGTTACCAACATCTCTCAATCCAAAAAATGTTACTGGGATGGATTGTTTCGGGAAAATATAAGCAGCATACATCAAATAGAGCTCAGGTGTGCAGTGTCAATGATAATATTGGTTATCTCGATTCTCTAGTGAAATGTTTTTGGGCATTGGAACAAGTCCCAGAGATTTCGAAGGCTTCTTCAGCTTGCGAGCGAAACTTTAAGCAAACCATACACAGGCTTTCGTCAGACCGTTTTACGGTGAAGCTGCCATTTAAAATGGATCCAAACGGCTTAGGATTTCCACAGATTTCTTGCGTTGAAGCGCTAACTCGCAAAGAATCTCGAGTTACATGTCATGTATCAAGAATTTATGAAAGAGTACCTCACTTCTGAACATCGCTATTATATTTCGCATCGATGTGTCCTCAGACCTGATAGTAGCACCACAGAGTTACAAGTTGTGTTGGACCCATCGAGTAAAACCTCAATTTCGTTAAATGGTGGGCGCAACTTTTTTTGGCCATCCGTTTCTTTGAGCTTCCCTTTAACCGGTAATCTGATAGTTGAGGTATAATATATACTATATATATTTAGGTATATACTATAGCGTTCTTCCTTGTTAAAAGTAGTCCCTTCAGTTCCAAAAAAAAAAGTTTCACTTGTGAATCACTTGTGAATCCCGTGGGACATGTCATCTTGCACAAGTGAAGAGCAAGTGACGCTCCATATAGAATATTGTATATGATGTCCCCATTTTCACAAGTGAAATTTCAAATGAAAATTTTTCGAAGTCCCACGGGATTTCACTTGCTTCTTATACTCATTTTTCGTATGGCCTGTCACGTACCGGTGACACGTCCCAAGTGAAATCACTTGTGAAAATCCGATTTTTTTGCTTTTTACATTAGTCATCGCCTTCCTTAAGCCTTTGTCCCGGTCCTCCGAATCCTTGGCCAACGCTCCTGATAAAATGTATGGTCGTATGTTTAAAAAATGCGTTTTGTTTGTCTTCGCATATTTACCTTTTAGAGCTGTGTTTCACCCTTTGCAGAATTTTTATTGGCGCAAAACATTTTATCATCCACTTTCGGCTAACGGAACCCATTGAATACCTTAATACTTTAAACTAGATCAATGCACAACATCTTCAACTTAATGTAACACTTACCTGACTTTATTATTTTCACTTTAAAAAACGCAAGAAGTAAACCTGCTGCGCACAATTTAAATGGCTTGATTCCCTTTTAATAACTCAAACAGAATGAACCAAGTATTCCTCTCACCCCTTTACATTATTTCTTTTAATTTCTCTTCGCTGTTGGCGCGTGCCACTGCACCTATACCCTTTCTAAAGCGAAAATAATACATAATATTTACTTTTTTGAGTAAAAAATACAAAATGAATTCTTTAAAAATGGTACTATTAAAATGTTTTAAATATTTAAATAGATTTTAACAAACTAAATTTCTATAACTTAACTAAAAAATTATATTGTAATATTAATGTATAATACGTAAGCATAACATTAAAAGTAAATTCGATTTACTTAATTTTGCTATAATCAAATAATTTACTTTTATAAAACAATATTAGTTGTTTTCTTTTATATACAATAATGCTCCTAAAATATATTCCTTCCTTCTACGCTGCGTCGACTTCTCTGCTGACGTCAACAGCGGCACAACGTTCAAGGCACAAAAAAAAACAAAAAGGTTTTTTGTTCAATTTGCTGTATCTGACAAATTTTCTGAAGTGACCATTGTCGCGTCAGTTAACGTATCTTAGTCCAAGCTCTTATATCGGCTGCATCGCAATAAGCCACTCTGTCGATCTCGCTCTCTTGGCTTGCATTCTTGTGCCCAGCTTTCGCCTGGCTAACTCTTGTAAAGTAGTACGAATTTGTTCTTAACATTAAACGCACTCTTTTCTCCCCTATTGTAATCTCTCGCTATTAATTTGTGAGCCATTACACAAAACCATCTACGAATTTTATTATTATCGCAAGCGGTATGATTAATTTATATTTATCTTTTAGAAAATAAAAGAAGTTGAAACTTTTTTTAACCTGGTGTTGGATATTGAAAACTTACGTATTCTGTTAGAAATGTATAGTATAACTGAGTTTCTATACATCTATGTACCAGATGAACCAGTGTCTTCCTATGAATTCCTCGAAGAGAGCAACAAGCTACGGTCGGAAATTGGTAAAAAAAAATTTCCTCATTGACGAGATTTTTAGAATAATGGCTTTTGTTTCTTACAGAACGGGTGTTGGAAAAGAAATCCGTGTGCATGGAGCGTGCAGTTATTGATATAATAAATATGTTTATTGACTTACTCGATTTTGACCAAACGGATTCTAAAGGTCGTCGAGTATTTCAGCTTCCTCCTGAGAAGCTTAACGATACGAATTGGAGAACCGAGGGTTTTTTACCTATAGATAAATGGGACTTCATACAGTTTCATAAAATATACCGTACAATTTATCTTGCTCCTGAGGATGTGTTGAAAACCCTTCAATTTCGTAATTATGAAAATATACGTTACGAGCTTCATCATTTGCGAAATGACTGCATGGATTTGTTCTCTTATTATAATTCGAAAATAATATTGGCCCTTGTAGCTGGTTCTAAAAGATCATTAGATTTTGTGCGTCAAAATATTCTCAGGTAAGCATAATAAAGATAGATTATCTGCCCTTAAAACGAATAATAACAAGGAAGAGCGCTATAGCCGAGTGCCTCGACTATCAGATACCCACTACTCAGCTAAAGGGGAAATGGAGGTACCCAATCAGCACACTGAGATTGTAATGCGCCAGCTACTTGCGGTCTCAATATGTGGTTATTTGTGAGCCAACCTGATTAAGCGTTAGAATAGGCGTGACATGTTCGCGTAACAAACTTGCGTTGCGTACAAAGCTAAGCAATCTAAATCTGAAGTTCCAATTCCCTATCATTGATAGTTTCTGATATATATGCGTTCGTATCTATGATTTTTTGAAGTTTATGGGCTTTAAATTGGGCGTGGCAAACCTTTTTGTCGATATATTTTTTTTAAACAATTTGAATTACTTTTGGCCTTTAGTAAACTTTCAATTTCTTAGTATTCAAAGTATGAAAATTGTTCAAGCAAAAAATATAAATGCAGCTTGCAAGCCCTTTCTTGCTCCTCCTAGTGCCACGCCCACAGCAACGCCAACAAATGTGACAACATATTTTTATACGATTCGTCGAAAGGTATGTAACAAGCAGAAGGAAGCGTTTCCGACCCCATAAAGTATCAAGAATATATACTTGATCAGGATCACTAGCCGAGTCGATCTAGCCATGTCCGTCTGGCCGTATGAACGCTGAGCTCTTATAGAGCTAGTCTATTGAGATTTGGATGAACGCTGAGATTTGGCGTGCAGATTCCTGAGCTTCTTGCAGCTTAAGTTTGTTCCAGCAGAGTGCCACGCCCACAAACCGCCCAAAACTGTGGCTCCTACAGTTTTGATGCTAGAATAAAAATTGTATCTGAAATGTATTGTTTTCATCAATACCTATCGAATGACCGAAAAAAAAGTTTGCCACGCCCACTTTACCGCCCACAAACTTCAAAAAATCGTAAATATAAACGTGGACAGTTTGCTTCGCGAATGTGCCACGCCCACTCTAACTCCCACAAACCGCCCAAGCCTATGACGCCCACAATTTTCATGCTAGTTAAAAAATTTTAACTGAAATTTATTGGTCTCGTCAGAACCTATCGATTGGTTCAAAAGAAAATTTGCCACGCCCGCTCTAACCCCATAACGATTAAATCTGTCTACCGCCGGCAGGTGGCGCATTTTAATCTCGCATTGCTGCTTGCATATTTCCATTTCCCTTTGATCCCTTTAGCTGAGTAACGGGTATCTGATAGTCGAGGTACTCGACTATAGAGTTCTTCCTTGTTTTATTATTATAATTATACAGAATTAATGAAAACTAAGTTTATCTGTTTTCAATGTCTGGTTAGCTTCCTCTCTACGTCTGATATAGCGTTTTTACTTGTTGGTACTTGAATTTTTACTTACTTTACTTAATTGTGCAAAGCTACACACATAAATGCTGAATCTTGATCTGCTTTAATTTCTTGTGGTTGTCCAATTTCTTTGAATACTTTCATGATAGCTATTTTTGCTTCTAACCAATCTCTACCTGTGACTTCTGGTAGAGTAGCAAATTTTCAATATACGTCGATACATGATAAAAATGGTTGATTACCAACCATATAAAAATTCATGACAAATTATATTTTGAATTTCAGGAGTAAGTTCAAAGGTCAATTTGGTATTTCTGTGTTCCGATTTCGTAACGATATTAGTTTCACATTCATTTATTATAATCTGAATTAATTTTTGATAGTTAGGGAAATACTATTTTTCTATTCCTGGGTGTAAAAGTTCTTTATGCAGTTTCGATATTATTTCTTTAAAGTCTGCATATGTCAGTGTCTTCAAGATTTGCCGTACATCTTACTAATTTCGTCAAATGATTTGAATTTATTATTTCCACTTAAGCTTTTTGAAATGTAAGAAAATCTGAGTCGCTATGGAAATATATTTCTCTCTTTTTATTCATTATCATTTCCTTTAATTAATTATATTTTCCGGCAAAATAATAATTAAATGGCCTCTCGGTTATGTATGTATAATTTTGATTGTCCTCTTAAGCACTGTGGGCTGTTGCATTTACACTACTGGCTGTTTCTCCTGGTATGTTTTCTTCAAGATTATCTGAAAACTTACGTTCTTTTATCTTAGTCCTGGATAGTGCGTCAGCTACATAATTTTCTTTTTCTGGGAAATATTTAATCTAACAATCATATTCGTTCAATTTTATTTTCCCTCTTTGTGGTTTCATATTTGGTTCTTTTATGTTGTTTAACCAAACTAAAGGTTTATGATCGCTTAATATTTCAAAAGACCTGCCGAATAAATACGATCTTAAATATTTGGTAGTTCTTTTTCTATGGTAGCGTAATTTATTTCGTGTTTATTTATTTCTGCTGGCATAAGAGATTGGTTTATGATTTTGTGACAATAATGTTCCTATAGCCATCTTGGTTGCGTCTGTTGCTAAAGAGAATGGTTTACTAAAGTCGGATAAATTAAAATGAGGTGTGATGTATTTTTTTTTTTTCATTTTATAAAATGCTTCTATATAAGACTTGTCTTTGCTATTAATGGTAGCACCTTTCTTTAATTTCATTGTCGATATTTTCAAGTTCGGTATGAATTTTCGATTAAATCCACACAATCCTAGAAATGATTTAATTTCTTTTAGAGTTTTTGGTATTGGTAAATTTATAATGGCATTTCTTCGCTAACGAAGCTTGCCGTTGCTCCGGTGTCGATTGTGGCTTTGTTGCTGTTCCCACCAATCATCACAGCTGCGGACAGCTGCTGCTCCTCCTCGATTAGCTTGCCCGTTTGTTTGGAGAGGTAGCATTGTGCGATCACCGCTCGCCTCTCTGCGGCTGAGATCGCTGGCCAATTCCCGATCGTTGGCAGAGTTCTACACTCCTTACACCCACCTTGCCGCATATCCAGCAAAATAACAGCCGTTGGTTTCGACAGCCTCTATCCTAGTGTCCGTTCCCCCCACATTTCCGACAGGCCTCCTGTGGGACTGTGATATGGGTGGCTTCTTGTAGTCTCTGTGTGTTGCTTGGCGGCCTTCACGAGGTATTGTTTGGCTGTCTCTGTTGCTGTGGGGGTGGTGTCCATTGGCCTCCGCGTGGTGCGTGTGTGGCCTGCTGTCGTCTGCCTTGGTGTGGTGGTGACCATTGGACATTTCCTCGTGTGTCCTGGTTGTCTGTCTCCTCGCATCTTCTGCATGTGACCTGCGTTGGTAATGACGACTGGGTCTTTGAGAACTTGTTCTCCTGTGCAAAAACTTCCCGTTCCTTTTCAAGTTCTTCGTACTCATCGGATAGGATCATTAGCGTATCCAGGTCCGACACTTTGTACGCCCTTAGGAAGATCCGTAGGGTTTGGGTGCAGTTCTCTTTAATGCCCCTTAACTTCTCTTAACGTTAAGTGGCCTTACCATCAACTGCATGTCGATCATGTAGTCCTTGAACGACTCGCTGAAGCCCTGCTTCCTTTGCCGGACCTGGTCCGCCAGCCTGGTGAAGAAATCTCTCGGCAGAAAATAGGTGTGGAAGCTTTCTATGAACTCTGCCCAGGTTCTCCACTGCTTGTTGTTGGCGATGAACCATTTCAAAGCCCTTCCGTTAAGAAATTCCTGCATCGCTCGGGGGATCAAATCTAATTCCAAGCTATTTACTCCAGGAATTCAGGAACGACCATTCGCGGACCTGTTTAGCGACCTTTGCATAGTCCGACTGGCTTGGTCTCGGGGTCAGCGCTGCTGTTTTCCTATCTTGGCTTGACCCTCTCCAGGGCGACATTAGGCTTCTGTGCGACATGGGCGAAGTCCTCCTTCTTAAGGCGGTAAATCCACTTCTTTCCCATTTTTATTGTGCTTTTCTCACTGTTGGGACAACCACGTTGGGCGCCAGATGTAACGAACTGATTTTGTTGCCTGCTCGCTACGAGATTCGTGCGGCTAGCTCAGAAGATTGTCTGTATCTCGGGATGCACGCAGTGACCCTCCCCGACGCGTTGACTCGAGGCAGAGAACTCGGCCTTGCAGGCTTAGGAAGGCATCACCGATCTTAGAATAGGGTGAATGACCGACCGCCTGTCCCATGCTCAGTTGGGTGTTGCTAAACCGTTGGGCTCCTCCAGGACAATGCCTCTTGAACGCCTCAACCTGTATACTGCTTGTTGGTAGTGAGGCTCTGGGACACTCTGGGTTTCGGCGTTTGCTGTTCCGGGACTTCGTCGGTAATCGCTGGACTCTCCACGACAACGCCTCTGGAAACCACAAATCGATCGACCGTTCGTCATTCGCGCCATGTCCTGCTCAGTCGGGCAAGGCACACTGGGTTTCGCCAACTTTCCTCTCGAGCTCATGGTTCCTCGTTGCAGGACTCCGAGTCAACTTGTTTTCGTGTGCGAATGCTTCCCGCTCTTATTCCAGTTACTCGTACTTGTGAGCTAAGATTATTAGCGTATCCAAGTTCGATATCCTTAGACTGAGTGTACAGTTCTGCTTTATAATTCTTAGGGTCTCTTTCGGCGAGTAGTTGAGTGGCCTCGCCATCGTCAGGATGCGGATCACGACTAGCTGTAGTCCTGCTTCCTTCGCCTGACCTGATGCGCCAGCCTGGTGAAGAAATCTCTCGGCAGGTGATCAACTTTTTTGCCTTTTCCAAATTGTTTGGGCGGTTCATGTAGTTTGTTGCTTTCGTACGAACAGTAGAATCAATCTCCATTATTTCTGGCTTGGGCTGTGGCTGAGAGGCTGTCTGATAAAAAGCTCTTTGTAGTAATGCTGTCTTGGGGGTACTGAGGGCTTATATTGGCGGGGAAAAACTAGTCGCTTGGATTCTAAATATCCAGTTAAGCTTTTTTGGCAAGTCTCAAGTTGATCTAGGAGCCACGTTAAATTTGTTGCTAGGGACTCGTCTCCTGTGCAGCAATCAACTGCATTTGGAATTTCACGTGCGCGCATCATTATTTTTACATAACTTTTATCAATGTTTGTGAATCGTTTTGCCTCCATTGGTAACTGCTTTGAAATGTCTCCACCAACAAAAACGGCTTCTAAATAAATCCATAGGTTTTGAACCATTAGCCACTTTTCTAATATATCTCCAGTATTTACCAACTTGGATAGCCAAAGTTGAATTTCTTTTTTAAATGGGGCATTATATCGATTTGAGGCCCGTGAATTCATTATCATTAAGCTGTTTTCCAAAGACGATATAATCTCCAAAGTTTCTCCTCCCTTTAACACAAGATCACCTCTATTCTTGAATTGTCCCAATTGTAAGTTTACCAAAGACCAATCTAAAATTATCTGCTTAAGCTTAGCTTCTATATCCAATTCCTTACTTGCACCTACGCAAATGTCTTCAACGTCTTCTTTGTACTTAAGAATAGGCGCTTCAAGAAGTTTGCCTAAAGTAAACTTCGGATTTGTTGGATCAAAGTCAGTATTGAACAGTGCGTTTAAACGAATCCAATGTCTTTCTTTCATTGCCTTGTTTGTCATAAGCTCAAGCAATGGACACGTTTCATTAAAGTCATCAATTTTTGTCTTAAGATCAATAAAAGCTGGCCACGATTGCATTCCTTTGGGCAGCTTTCTGCAACGCAACTGAAAGTCTGCTAATTCAGCACTAATTTTTTCAATATTCACATCAGCCCAAGGCATTTCATAATAATCCGTTATAGTTTTTAAAACTTGAATATATAATGAGTAGAGCCGGTTGAGATAATTGAACTCCCGTTTACGTTGATGAAGTAATGGATAGTCTGTGATTGGTAATCCAAAAAGTTTTTCACCGCTACTATACATTTCAAACTTTCTCCAAAGCTCATCAAACCTGTTTTGAAAAAGAAAAACTCTATCACTAGCTTCCTTGGCAGATATGCCCTCCACCATTGGCCCATTCAACTCAAAATCTCGATTAAAATCATCAAACTCTTGAACAAATGTGGCTATTCCATCATTTAGCTCCCTTAAAAGAGGTTCCTCCATTTCTGAGATACGATCCGAAACTTTTTTCGCCTGTAAAAATATAAAAATGTCACTCATAAAATTTTTTATGTTACAAACATATAACTTACGTTTTCCAACATTTTATTAAACATTAACTGTAACCCTTCAACTTTATCGTAGTCTTCTTGAGGTACGTATATATTAAATTGTGAAAAGAGAGAGTAAGTATCAGTTATCAACTGGAGGCTTAAATCCATTCTGAAAAAAAGCAATTAGCAGTTTTTAAAAAAACACATATTGAGTTACACATTATTGATTTGGAGGTCTTCAAATCGTAATGTAATCTGAGTATAATTCTAAGAAACTATGTCTAAGCAAGGAAGAAAACTATAGTTGAGTTCCTCGACTATCGGATACCAGTTACTCTTTAGATATACATTAAGCAAAGCGAGATTGTATTGCGCCATCTACGCGTCATCTCAATATATGGTTGTGGGCGGCAGACAGATTAAAGCGTTTGGGCGTTAGGGTGGGCGTGGCAATCTTTTTTGGATCAATCGATATGTATTGACGAGACAAAACAAATTTCAGTATAATTAAATAAGCTGTGGGCGTTACAGTTTTGAGCGGTTTTTTGCGAGTGCGTCACCAAAATGATCAATATAGGATACCAAAAACAATAAATACAGCTGTTTGTCCTTTAGTAAAGAAACCAAGTCGTTCCATGCTCCAGTATCTATTTGTTCCGATCGTTCACCATTTCAGAAGTGGGCCAGGTTTCCTGTTTTCGACATAAACACAATCAAGCATATTCTGACCCAAAAATTCTCAAATTTTTGCCATGTCCCTTGGAAGTGATAACAACAAGTTATCTAATTATCCTTCAATAGTCCCAGGCACATCCGTAGATCCTCCCACACCCGAACTAAATACTAAGTCTTCGTCGCCCCGAAAAAGAGTCACCCGTGCAAACGATAAAATGGCTCAAATCAACAGAGTGAATTTAAATCCAGGGCAAACACTCCTTTGCCGGTCCCTTTAACTCTTTCTATGCTTAACATTTGACGCAAAGAAATACGCGCATTATGGGATCGCATCAAGGAAGAGTACGGCGATTGTACCGGGAGCATGGCAGAAGCCGGAGAAAGTGCACCCGATAGTTTGCCATTTTTCCGAGCTAAATACAGCTATTTCGTTTACGAAAAATGTGTTGCTCAGAACGCGGATATAACAGCCCAATATCCCCAAGTGCAAGCTGTTTCCCACCCAGACCTACATTTCCTTTGGCTGTCAGCTGCCTTCGTGCGATACCGATGTTTTCACCGGAGATTATCTGCGTTGGCCGACTTTTAGGGATCTGTTTAGGGATCCATTTTTAAAAGTAATCCAAGGCCGACGCCGGTCAAAAACTTTTTCATCTAAATGCAAAAACAAGTTGCGATGCACAAAATTCACATTACCCCTACCAACGATGGCTTTCGCTCAACCTGAGCTAACCTAACTGAGCGATTGTAAGTAAATAGCCAATTGATACTTTTAAATATCCGTGAGCTTAAAAACACCATCCAGGGTTGCCTTTTGTTTTTAGAAAAGTCCAGGACTCAAATCGAAAATTGGCATTGCCTCTTGGTGTACATGATCTCCTCCAAACTCCCTAAGCTCACGCTATCCTTGTGGGAACAGTCCCTACACAAAAAGGCAGATATTCCGACGTGGCAAAAGATGAACATCGGACCTTAGAAGCCATTTATGACGAAAGCATCCGCCTCCAGTGCAGCGTCTCGAAGAATAAATTCTTACGAGAGAAGAGTAGCACCCAAACGTAAAGGATGTGATATTGGCAAGAAGAAAAACCATCCTGTCCGCACATATGCACGATTTCTCCAGATGACGGTCGACGAGCGATCGGCATATATAAAAAGAAAGCAGCTATGTCTGAGCTGCTGATTGCGAAAGCACTCATGTTGCTTTACGTGGCGCGGCCGCTATCACACCCTACACCGCAGAGGCAACTCATCTTAGCGCCTTCAAATTCAGACTCAAATAAAGACCAAATTCACCAGTTGCCACCGCTACGGGTCCCACGGACTCTACAGTCCATAGATCCGTCTTGCTGGGCACGGCTCTAATTGACATATGTACCCGAGGTCCAATTTTAAAGCTAGTGCCGTGTTAGATTCTGAGCAGCTGCTCAAATTAACTAAGCTCTGTCAGCTTACCATCCGTTTTCCGAATAGGCCTAGCTTGCAAGTAAACACGACTGCCTATGCTCTTGCGCAAATAGCTGGAATCCTTCCATATTGTTTGATTCCGCAACAGTTACTTGATCTAAAGTTTTACGAGAGCGCACAGATTGATATTCTGGACGAGGCCGATGTATTCCCATCCGATCTCTTTGGCGGCACCCGGCCGAACATTTTTGGCTCCCTCCTCGGTCAAGAACCCATTTTTGGGTGGATCCTAACAGGACCCGTGCTCCAAGGCAAAATCGGAATTCCGCCTATTCCACGCGACTTTCCCACTCGTTTGTATAAACTTCTCACCAAGTTTTGGGAGATGGAGGATCTGCCAGTAAAAGTGGTAAAGGCATCCGATTTGACCTGTGAGGAAAGTTTTCTTAGGTCATTCCAGATTCTAAGAACCGAGCAACGTCTAAGAAGGGACAGATCTGAAAACCAAAGAGAATCTCACATGAGAGAAGTCCTTCCTGAAGCCATTCCTGGCGATTCGAGTCGAGCAACGTCATTCGCAATCACATGTACATATGAGAGCTGACTCCGCAGAGGGCGCTAGGCTCATTGTTCGCGAGCTACAAAGTGCTCTAGATTCCGCTGGTTTTCCATTGAGAAAATGTACCTTCAACCACAATGATCTCTTAGCTCATATTTCGTCTTGAATATCTTCTGACTGCAGGCTTCCTCGAGATCGACACTGAAAGCACACCCAAAACTCTCTCGTCCCACCATATTTTTTTTTTTTTTAAATTCTTTGCTATTTATTTATTGATTCTTCTCCCTTTGGATACTAACAATAAGTGTAACAAAAAAATCAGTCATATGACTGATGTTGTGCTAAAGGGGCCCGAAAGTAGCTGCCTTGGCACGTCGGCTGGAAACCCAAGTCAAGCCTCTTGCGAGGGGATTGGACGTTGTAGAACGCTTTTTGTTTGTCTATTTCATCTTTCACGGTAAGAATGCTTAGGTCCCTGTGGATGTTTTGGTTGCGAATATACCATGGTGCCCCAGTGATAGTTCGCAGGATTTTCGATTTAACGCGCTGTATAATGTCTATGTTGCTTCTGCTGGCGTTCCGCCATAGTCTTTTCAATTTATTAGGTACGGTAAGTATAGTTTTTAAAGTATTAAAATATTAAATAAATCAAATTAGAATTGTAAAATAGTTTTCGTTGTCTCTCCGTTGTTGTGGCTTAGTCATCTTTGTGTAGTTCCATTTTTCTTCTTAATTCCGTAAATCTTCCGGAAGGTAACGTTTTCGTGAAAATGTCCGCCAGCTGATTTTCTGTAGAAATATACTCGATGGAAATAACATTATTCTCAATTTGTTCTCTGGAAAAATGATACTTAATATCTATATGCTTTGGCCTCTTATGACAAGAGGGTTTACTGGCTATGCTTATACAACCATGATTATCTTCGAATTTCTTTATTGGACCATCAAATTCAATATTAATGTTTTCCAAAAGGGACTTAAGCCATAATGCTTCCCTCACAGCTTCAAACAAGGCCATATACTCTGCTTCTGTGGATGAAGCTGCTACTGAATTCTGTCTCTTTGTATTCCAACAAATTAAATAAGAGTTAAACATTTTAAAAAGAGAACAGGTTGTACTTTTTCTGTCATTCTGATTTCCACCCCAATCTGAGTCTACATAACCAACAAATATATTTTCATAATTTAAATTTTTCTTAAAAATGAGCTTCATATTAATATTTCCTTTAAGATATCTTAAAATCCCTTTTAAACATTTCCATAGTTCTATATTATTATTATTAGTATATCTATTTAAGATATTGATATCAGTAGTTATATCCGGTCGTGTACAAAGCATTAAAGCATCGTAAATTTCGTCTGAATTTAACATTTCATAATCTAGCTTACTTGGAAGTGGAGTATTTACAGATTTGCAATCTTCCATATTAAACTTACTTAGTCAGCAGACTGACTTAAAGATATCTGATCTTGGCCCACTTCTATTTTCATTCCAATAAAGTATCGTATTTCACCCAAGTCAGACATTCCAAATTTTGTCATTAGGTATTGTTTAAAATTGACTAATCCTTTTATGTCGGATGTTGCTATAACATACAATATTCTTATTTTCAGGCTTTTTAACAATAGTCCAGGTGTTATTTAGTTTATGAGCAGAAAGCTCGACCTTAATAGCTTCTTCCCATAAAGACCTTTCTTCTATACTTTGTACTTCATCAAATGAACAAGGGACTTCATTAAAAGCAGTGTGAGCATTCATTATAAAATTATTTAAATTTATTTCATCTTCATTATGCTTGGATATGCTTGGTTTATTTTTTAATCTATCGCTTCTACTAGTTACACCATTAGTTACTATAGCGATTTCATGTGTTGACATTTTTTTAGGTCGCTTAACTTCCTTACTCTCATTCAGGAAACTATCTTTATCACTATCCTTATTTTCGTTCAGGATTTCAAGTTCAAAACATTCCATACTCTCATTCAGGATATTTTCATTTTCAGAATCCTTACTTTCATTCGGGATCTCTTGTTCATAACATTCCATACTCTCATTCTGGAAATTTTCATTTTTAGAACCCTTACTCTCATTCAGGATCTCTTGCTCACAACATTCCATACTCTCATTCTGGACATTATGTTCAACACATTCATACATTTCATTCAGGGGTTTACTTTCCTTACTCTCTTTAGGGAATTTATTATTTTTGTCGTCCTTACTCTAGATTTAACCATACTTATCTCATCTACTACTACGTCTCTGGCAACTATGAATTTCTCATTTTCAGTATCCCATAATTTAAAGCCAATTGGTTCATACCCAACAAATATGGTTTTAAACGATTTTTCATCAAATTTACGTTTTCTTATTTTATTGTGTACATACACAGTCGAACCAAATATTTTTAAATATTTTGAAATCGGCTTTCTATTATGCCACATCTCGTAAGGAGTTGTTGGACGATCCCCAAGTGCCCTACTTGGAATTCTGTTTATAGTATATGTTGCCGTTAACACAGCCTCACCCCAAAAAAAATTGTCTAGTTGTGCACCATTTACAATTGCTCGAGCCTTTTCTGATCATTCGCTCTGAAACTCCATTCAACTGTGGAGTATATGGTACAGTTAAATGGTAAATAATTCCTTTCTGAACACAGAACTCACGCATATTGTTAGGTAAATATTCCCTATCATTGTCTATGTATAGATTAACAACTTTAAGATGAAAGTGGGCTTAACTTTTTGAGGCAAAATCTTTAAACATGCTATACACATCCGACTTATGTTTTATTAGGTAAGTGAGACAATAATGGGTAAATTGATCCACAATAATTACATAGTAATTTTTATCATCAATAGTTGTTGGTGTTATCGGACCACAGACATCAGAATGAATAACAAAAAGAGATTTATTTATGTACTCTTTATTTTTAAAATTGTAAAATCGTAATCTGGCTTGTTTTCCATTCAAACAAGCTTCGCAAATATTGTCGGTAGGTTTAACACTATTAAGGAGACTATTATTACTAAATAAATTCTTTCTTTTTATTTCTAACATTTTTCCTTTACTTATATGCCCCAGTCTTTCATGTCATAATTTATATAAATCTATATTTTTTGTGTCTACTGTATATGCTTTAAATTCAATAACTGGAACAGTGTACGCACCTGAGTTTTCAGAAATTGTTTTTCCACTTTTCATCAATTTTAACCCCTTTTCGTCAAACGTGACAGTACTCCAGCCTCTTGTAGCCTTTTTACGGAAATCAGATTTTCTGCAACTTCTCCGCAGTATAGTACGTCTTCCAGCGTTATCTGATATTCATTTTCCAAGCGGACGACCCCACGCTTTGTTGCAAAAATATACTCCCTATGCTTGGCTACAGCAATCTTTATGGGAGTTTCCAGGTCAGCATAGGCCACAAATAATGACTCATCATTTATGAGGTGGTCGGTAGCACCCGAGTCAAGAATAATATTCAAGTTCCCGTTTAAATTATTCATATTTTGATTCATACTCTAAAGCATGAACGCGAAGCCTGGCTTGGTTTTGCTGTGTGCACTTGTTTATTATTTTCATCATTTATTGGTTTTTTATAACCGTAACAATCCTTTTTCATGTGTCCTAGTTTTCCACAGTGGTGGCATTTTATGTTGTTAAGTTTTTGTTTTATGTTATATGGGTTTTGCGTATTATTATTTCTGTTATAACTTTTAGCATTAATTTTATATTTGCTATTGTTTTTATAATTTGCTTTATAGTTATTGTTAAAATTATTTTAAGCCTCAGCCTGCATAACTTTTTTACTAGTATCGTTACTAGCATTTTTAATTTTTACTTCATGGTCTAGTAAGCGATTCTTCACAAAAGCTAGCGATATTTTTTCCTCCAAAAGCGTCTCTATAGCTGTGATACCCCGTCATAAAATGCTGGCAATGGAAGCAGCAAGTACGAAACTCTGTCCATTTCGTCTAATTTAAAACCCGACGCCAACAGTTCGCCAACCAGTTCATCAAAAACAACAAAATGAGTAACTAATGCCATTTCACTCTTAGGCTTTAGCGAAACCAACTGCTTGCGTACAGATAACTGTGAAGCAAGACTTTTCCTCTCATACACGGAATCTAGACTTCTGAGAATTTCGCGAGCTGTGTTGTTGCTAGTTGCGAAACTCAAGAAGGAGTCACTCAAATGTTCTATCAGTGTACTTTTAGCACTCCTCTCTGCCATAATCAAATTTTCATCCAAGTCGTCAGCAATTTCACTGTCGATCATTTTCCACACAGAATTTTTATCGCCGGCAAACGGTTTAATGTTTCGCTTTGACTTGTCCATTGCGTACATATGTATGTAGGCTATGTATATTAGCACGTGTTATGCTAATTCTTAGAAATAAAATTTTTATGCACTTTTAATTTCTTAAACGAACGTATTCCAGCCAGTTAGATTGCCTTACCATTGTTAATTCCGGGATCCTTAAAAAGATAGGGGATAAGATTGTAGTCAAAAACACTCAGTGAAAAAGTATATAAATATCTTTGCTGTTCCGGGGCCAAGAAGATTTAGTTATTGTTGCATCATTGGCTTTGTATAGATTTCCATCTTTTCGTAAAATAGATGTATAATGTCCTTCGTTAAAACCTTGGCCATGATGAAACATTGCACTTGATAAACAGTATACAGGATACCCACGTTCATATTTACGATTTTTTTAAGTTTGTGGACGGTTTGTGGGCGTTAGAGTGGGCGCCAAATCCCAATACCCTAGCTCTTATAGTTTCCGAGATCTCAGCGTTCATCCGGACGGACAGACAGACGGACAGACGTTAGAAAGGTCGCACACCCAAAGTATCCGAAGATGGTTATCTGATAGGAACATGTCCGATTATGTTGGGGAATAATGTTTCCTATAATTGTAAAACTAATTTAGAAATCAAAAGAACCCCATTAAAATAAAACTCACAAATTAATGATTCTCAGATGTGGAATAATTTAGTCTAAGATTCTCTCCTTTCCACAAATGGGTCATAAACATGTCATAAAAGGGATTCAGGCAAGAGCTACCCGAACATGCGCACCTGTCCATTACCTGACCGCAATAAAAGGGACACATGCACAAGCCTGAAGGCGCACGGTCATTGACAAGATCATGGGCCTCACGCCAACGACATAACGGCTGAATGCCGTTGAAGTCACGACCGCCCAACAATTCGGAAGTAGCCGACATATCTCAGTCAAGGAAATATTTTCCACTCTCCGTTCCTGTAATTTTAACTCGAAATAAAAAGTCAGAAGTTTATTTATTTTATTCATTTATTTTGGACGCTAAATTTTCTAAATTCCGCAGGGTTTCCATTGAGTAAATGATTGCTGGGTTCCTGAACTGAAGAAACTGAGTCAGAGTCGATTTCTGATATATTTTGAAGAAGGATGAATGATGGCTTTCGCTTAGTCTAAAATAACATAACTGAGCGTAACTTTTTTAAAATTTTCCAGTTCAGGAACCCAGCAATCAGTCGGTGTTCCTGAACTGAAGAAAGTAAGGATCAGCGCGTATAGGCTCCTACCTTTAGACACCTTGACAGGATCCAGCCAAATCTGGTTTGTTGTGGGTAAATGGTCTTCTTGGGGCGGTGTGGCCTGATCGCTAAAATAGATGAAGTCCCAAGAACGAAGGGTAATCAAAAAACACGTGGGTACTTCGGGGATTTTTGCGCGACGTGCATAGGTGTTTATTGGTACACTTGGAAATAAGAACTAGTTTAGCGTAACTTAACTTAGGCGCTCCAGAGCGGAGGGGAAACTTAGGGGATAGATGGAGAGGGAGAGAGTGCGAGATGTAGACATCTGGATAAAACTGCCGCTCGACACTGCCTCCTGAAATTAAACGCCCTTTTGACGTAAGCATTCACCCTCCCTCCCCCAACCTCAGGATAGTAGGCTCAGGAATATCTTGGAAGTGGCGATCGGTCGTCCGTATGGTGGCCCTTTCCACACTCTTAGCAGTGATGACTACTGCGGCAGGAGTCCTTGGAATGATTGTGAGCAAAGCAATTGGAGCAGTACTTCCGGTTATGTACTTCCTGGAGCCGATTTTGGGGGCTTAGCAGTAGAAAGTGGTGGTACTTTTGTAGGGGATGGAACTTTTGGCAGACTCCGCATTGGTAGGATTTACGGAAACTTGCGCTGAATAGGACGAAATGGTGTGTGAAACTGAGGCTCGATTTGTGTGTTTGGACTGGACGTGGAGGAAATTGGCAGATTGGAAGCTATCGACGGCCTCAAGAGTTCGATGGCGCTCCGTCAAAAAGGAATCTTGCTCAAGCCACGTAGGAATTTCGGCTTTATTTTGGACGGATTGCTCCCATAATAAGATAGTAAGCTTTGGTATTTTTTTCGAGCACATATAAATCAGGATAGGGTGCAAATTCTCAATATTAACACCGGAAAATTTTAAAAAGTTAAGCAACCTTGAAAAATGCGTTGAAGTTCCTTAAGGCTGCTCCCGACTCCTGTGCTATGGATTGCACATTGAAAAGTGTTTTCAGGTGACAGTTCACCTGCAAACGCTTATTTTCGAAACGCTCAGTTAGGTTATTCCAGGCTGAGCGAAAGCCATCATTGGTGAGTGGGGATCTTGAAACTATGGAATGAGCTTCGCCACTTGTTTTTGAATTTGAATGGAATAATTTTTCAACGGGCGTTAGACTCGGATTGTCTATGTATATTGCCGTGAAAAGCTCCGGGAAAGTCGGCCAGCGAAGATAATCGCCAGAGAGATCCTCTGTGTCGATAGGAGGGAGCCGACAGCCATAAGACGTGGAATTTTGGGACGGACTTACTGGAGCTTGAGGTATTTGGGAGGAGCCTTTCATATTTCAAATATTTCATAAGTGGAGTACGTTTGGTAATACTTGGACTTTATTATGGATTTCGTGTCTGCGGGGCTCTCGCCTGCAGCCACAATGCAGTCGGAGCATACGTCGTATGCTGCCTTTACCGTTTGCCACAAGGAATTGAAGTGATCGAGTCGGATTTTACAGGTGGACAACGTTGGGGTAGGAGCGTTCACAGTGGCATCAAAGTGAATCAGCTGTGGCCGTAAATAGGGTTAAAGCGTATTTTACTGATCTTGCCATGACGAAAAATTATTTCGAATTTTAATTCAGAAGTAAGGAAACGGACTAGAATCCAATTGGAATTTAGGAACCAATCAAGATTGTAAATATATACGGTCACACTGATGGATAGGCAGATTCAAAAAATATTTATTATATCGGATGGTCGGACTTATTTAAGGAATTACGGACTTTAATTTTGTTTGTTTGAAGGAAACATTTTTTGTGAGCCCTTGACCCACTGTGCACTGCAGAAAATACGTATGTATGTACACTGTACATATGTACATATGTGGGGTGCGGATAGCGGAATAACGTTGCGGGAATTGTAAAGACTTCGCTTATGTTTTTGTCACCTGCACAACTAAATTGCAAACGTTTTGCTGGAGTAAATTTGTGGATATTGTAACTTTGTTTTTAATTTTAGAAATAATTTACCCGTAATTGTAGGTCGAGAAAAGTAGTTGGAGTGGACTGTACTAGAATATTTAGCGAGAATAAAATGTGCCACCTACCGGCGGTAGACAGATTTAAGCGTCATGAGCGTTAGAGTGGGCGTGGAAAATTTTTGGATCAATCTGTAGGTATTGACGAGACCAATACATTTCAGCTAAAGTTTTTTATTTAGCATGAAAATTGTGGGCGTCACAGGCTTGGGCGGTTTGTGGGCGTTAAAGTGGGCGTGGAATATTCGCGTAACAACCTGGAGCTGCGTACAAGGATACGAAATCTAAATCTCAAATCCCAATTCTCTATCCTTGATAGTTTCCGAGAAGTTTGTGGGCGGTTTGTCGAACGATGTTCATATTGCTGGTGGAGGTAGAAAGAGGTTGTTCCATGTAGGAAGCAATTATTTGTGTCTCGTTCAACATCTTCTTCATCTGCAGATGTTTTGGAATTTATACACCAGGAATTCCCATCTCAAAACATATCAGTGGAGGAGTTTAAATTTCCATATGTTCGTAGGATATCTTTATTTAAAATATCTGCTCCTCCTAAAGTATTTCATGTACTAAATTCTAAAAGTTTTTGGCTTTATGACAAATTGGACAAATTTATATAATTGTTTAAATATTGAAAGTGCTACGGAACTATTTTACAGTGTCCTAAACTCTTTTTTCTGTGAATGTGTTCCTGATAGTTATCCTCCTAAGTTAGACAGGCCTCCTTGGTTTTCTAATCAGTTGCAAAGACTTAGAAACTTAAAAACAAACTTCTATAAAAAGTACAAAAAGTCGGGTAGGCCATCCGATTTTTCAAGATATGTGGTGGCTCGTATTAATTTTAATGTACTTGACAGTCATTGCTATTCCATGTATTTGAACCAATGTAAATTTGAATTTTCAAAGTATCCGAGGCAGTTTTATAACTTTGTCTATGCTAAGCTAAAGTTTTCAGAATTGACATCATCAGTACGATTAAACTCTATTAAGGCATCTATGGATCCCGAAATTGCAGATTTGTTTGCTGAATTTTTTCTATCTCATCTGTTTTTCCTACTATCTAAAAAGAAACATTTGAACGCATTTTTACCACTCATTTGCAACATTTGTGCTCCTCTTTGATATCTCCGTGTCAACATGGTCTTGTTTGCTCGAATTGACATCTTTTGTAATAGATGGATTTAACAAAAAATGGCAGACAGACGTTATATTTACAGATTTTAGTAAAGCCTTTGAATCTGTAAACCACTCTCTTATTTTATTCAAATTAGATCAGCTCGGGTTTCCAAATAATCTGTCTGTCTGTCTGTCATTTAGTCATTTAGGCCCTTTGCTGTTTACTCTGTTTGATGATCTTCCCTCTATCGTAACTCACTCTCGTTTATTAGTGTATTCTGATGATGTTAAGCTTTGTTTTTCATATAATAATATTATTGAGTCTGGTTTCTGCTTGCAGTCAGACATTAATACATTCCAGGAATGGTGTCAGTACAAACTTTTGAATTCAAACTGTCTTAAATGCAACGTTATGACTTTTTATAGGGGTACGCCAACGTTCATGAGTTACTCTCTTCAGAACTTGTCCCTGGACCAAATATACTCAGTAAACGATTTAGGTGTTATCCTAGATCCAAAACTTAATTAATTAATTTGACTCCCACATAACCTCTAATGTAAATAAAGTTATGGGTGTTCTTGGGTTTAAAAAGCGTTGGTCTAAATAATTTTATGATCCATACACTACCAAATTATTATTATTCGGCACGCTGCAACAGGTATTGCCTGTGTTGGCAAAAGGATCCAATATTTTGCTGTATGTGTATTTATATACTTGAATGCACTATAACTTTTCGGCTCAAAATTTTATATCAGAAGTTTTGTATGTTGAACGTACGATCAGCACGACACTTTACCTGTTTAAGAGGTGTTTTTTTTTGATTATCTACAACATCACCTATAACTAATATAATTAATAGTTTTAATTCGCTTTCATATTGATTTACCTTAAAAAATAGTTTTAGAGTCGGCGAATTGGTTACAAAGTTTAGAACTCATACGCTCTGTTGCACCGTCGAGTGCTGCCTACGAGCGGGAAATGTCCAGCGATCTCAGCCGCAGAAAGGAGAGCAGGGGTCGCACAGTGCTACCTCTCCAAACTAACTAGAAAGTTAATCGAGGAGGAGCACCAGTTGTCCGCAGCGGTTATGATTGGTGGAAACAGCTACAAAACCCCAATCGACACCGGGGCAACGCCAGCTTCGTTAGCGAAGAAATGGCAGACAATCTTGCTGCTCTAGGAAGAATTACAAGGACGAGACAGCAAGTTATGTTGGCAGACGGAAGATGGGGCGGAAGAGATGAACAGCTCGAGGTGGAGGTCAAATTCGGCAACCAAAAAAGAAAAGAAAGTAGTGGATCCATTGGCGTTGCGATGGAACTTCCTTACTCGTGTTGAGACCAAAGTAAGGTGTGCTGAACACGGGGTCATAATACCAGCCAGGAACCGACACTATGGGGGGCTCGAGGAGAAGCTTTCGGTAGCAGTCGTTCAACAGAAAAGCGACCTGAACGATTCTACAACGTTCCTGGAAACAGAGCTAGCAGACTTTAACACCATGGCGGGAACGTCGAACATGGCAGAACAGATCAATGATGGATGATAAGCCAATCAAGCAGAGATATTACAATAAGATCCCAAAAAACCAAGGGGAGATCAATGCAAAGGTGGACTAGCTTCTCCAAATGTGGTTCATAGAGCATTCAAAGAGCCCATTCCGCTCCTCCATCGTGATGGTGAAAAAGAGGACAGTCAAGTGGAGACTGTGTGTCGACTTTAGACAGATCAACGCCAAGTCTGTAAAGGAGGCCTACCCAATGCCCCGAATAAGTTATATTTTCGACCAACTGAGGGAAGCGCAGTGCATCAGCAGCTTGGACCTGAAGGATGGGTAGTAGCAAATCCCACTGGAAGAAACCAGCAAACAATACACGGCTTTCACAGTACCAAGCAAAGGTATGTTCCAGTGGAGGGTGATGCCGTTTGGTCTCCACTCTGCGTCTGCAACCTTTCAGCGGGTTTTAACCATGAAATTGGCCCCGAAATGCCACCTCACGCGTTCGCTTACCAAGATGACATAATAGTGATCGGACACACTAGAAGAACACAAGGAAACCCTGAGATAAGTGTTCCGGCGTCTAAGGGAACCAAACTATTTTCTGCCGAGAGATTTCTTCACCAGGCTGGCGGATCAGGTCCGGCAACGGAAGCAGGGCTTCAGCGAGTCGTTCAAGGATTACATGATCGACATGCAGACGTTGGTGAGGCCACCTAGCTATTCTACGAAAGAGACTTTAAGGGTCATTAAGAGAACTGCACCCCAAGCCTACGGATTTTCTTAAGAGCATACAAAGTGTCGGACCTGGATACGCTAATGATCCTAGCCGATGAGTACGAAGAACTTGAAAAGGAACGGGAAGATTTTGCACAGGAGAACAGGTTTTCAAAGACCAAGTAGGCGTCACAAACGCAGGTAACATGCAGAAGATGCGAGGAGACAGATAACCAGGACACACAATGGTCACCACCACACCAAGCCAGACGACAGCAGGTAACAGACGCACCACGCGGAGGCCAATGGACACCACCCCCACAGCAACAGAGGCAGCCAAACAATACCTTGTGGAGGCCACCAAGCAACACACAGAGGCCACAAGACGCCACCCATATCATAGACACGCAGGAGGCCTGTCGGAAATGCGCCGGGAACGGACACTGGGCTAGATGTCGAAACCAGCGGCTGATATTTTGCTGGATTTGCGGCAAGGTTGTTGTCAGGAGCGTCGATTGCTGCCAACGATCGAAAAGTGGCCAGCGATCTCAGCCACAGAGAGGCGAGCGGGAATCGCACAGTGCTACCTCTCCAAACTAACGGGCAAGCTAATCGAGGCGCAGCAACAAAGCAACAATCGACACCGGAGCAACGGCAAGCTTCGTTAGCGAAGAAATGGCGGACAATATTGCTTCTCTAGGAATGATTACAAGGACGAGAAGGCAAGTTAGGTTGGCACACGGAAGATGCGGCGGAATTAATGCGCAGCTCGAGCTGGAGGTCAAATTCGGCAACAAACAAGTGACCAAGACCCTGTTGATTTTATCCGGAGTAGTGGATCCGTTGGTGCTGGGATGTAACTTCCTGAAACAAGTCGGAACCGAGATAAGGTGTGCTGGACACGAGATTATAATACCAGCCAGGAACCGAAACAATGGATGTCTCGAGGAGAGGCTATCGGTAGCAGTCGTTCAACAACAACGAGTTAGACGATACTACAGCGTTCCTGGAAGCAGAGCTGGCAGATTTCAGCACAAACACCAGATCAAAATGAAGGATGAAAAGCTAATCAAGCATAGATTCTACCTCAAGAACCCAAATGGGGTTCATAGAGCATTCAAAGAGCCCATACAGCCCCAATACCGTGATGGTGAAAAAGAAGACAGGCAAGTGGAGACTGTGTGTCGACTTCAGACAGATCAACGTGAAGTCAGTGAATGCCTACCCAATGCCCCGCATAAACTACATCCTAGATCAACTAAGGTAAGTGCGGTACATCAGCAGTTTGGACGTGAAGGATGCATACTGGCAGATCCCACCGGAATAGAATAGCAGGCAATACACGGCGTTCACGGTACCAGGCAAACGTGTATTTCAGTGGAGGGTAATGCCGTTCGGACCTCACTCGGCGACGTCAACGTTTCAACGAGTGTTAGATAGAGTAATTGGCCCTGAGCTGTCACCTCAGCTCAGTGATCGGTCGCACGCTAGAGGAACACAAGAGAAACCTTAGAGAAGTGTTCCGGCGTCTAAGGGAAGCGAACCTGAGGCTGAATCCAGAAAAATACCAATACTTTAAGAAGGAACTGCTGTACCTCGGACATCGAGTGACCAGCGAGGGAATAGGAACAGATCCAGAAAAAGTAGACGCCATTGCTGAACTGGAACCGCCATCGACCGTCAAAGAGCTCCGGAAATACCTAGGAGTAGCGTTGTGGTACCTCCGATTTGTACCAGATTTTTCCAGAATCGTCACACCCCTGAATAACCTGCTGCGCAAAGTCAGTAAGTGGGAGTGGACACCGGAGCACCAGATGGCGTTTGAGGAAGTAAAGGCAAGACTGTGGCAGATCCGGTGCTAGCATGCCCGGACTTCAGTAGAACTTTCATCCTGCAAACAGACGCCAGCGACTACGGCATCGGATCAATACTGACCCAGGACACCGAAAAGGGCTCCTATTCGAGCCGAACACTGAACGGCGCGGAAAAGAACTACTCAACAACGGAGAAGGAGTGCTTGGCGATCGTCTGGGCAATCCGGAAGCTCAGGCCACATCTGGATGGTTACCACGTTAAGGTAGTAATTACAAGTACAAGACGGCAAGTTAGCTTGGCAGCTCGAGGGAGAGGTCAAATTCAGCAACAAACAAGTGACCATGAGCCTATTGATTTTACCCGGAGTAGTGGATCCGTTGGTGTTGGGATGGAACTGCCTTAAACAAGTCGGTACCGAGCTAAGGTGTACTGGACGCGAGATGATAATACCAGCTAGGAGCCGACACAATGGATGGCTCGAGGAAAAGCTTTCGGTAGTAGTCGTTTAACAGGTAAACGAGTTGGACGATACTACAGCGTTCCTGAGAAGAGAGCTGGCAGACTTCAGCACAATGACGGGAACATCGAATATGGCAGAGCACCAAATCAAAATGAAGGATGACAAGCCAATCAAGCAGAGTTACTACCCCAAGAACCCAAAAATCCAAGGGAAAATAAACGCAAAGGTGAACGAGCTTCTCCAAATGGGGTTCATGAAAAAGATGACAGGCAAGTGGAGACTGTTTGTCGACTTCAGACATATCAACGCGAAGTAGGTGAAGGATGCGCATCTCGAGGTGGAGGTCAAATTCGGCAACAAACAAGTGACCATGAGCCTGTTGATTTTACCCGGAAAAGAGGATCCATTAGTTTTGGGATGGAACTTCCTGAAACAAGTCGGAACCGAGATAAGGTGTGCTGGACACGAGATAATAATACCAGCCAGGAACCGACACAATGGATGGCTCGAGGAGAAGCTATCAGTAGCAGTCGTTCAACAAGTAAACGAGTTGGACGATACTACAGCGGTTCTGGCCGACTTCAGCTTTGTTTTTCATATAATAATATTATTGAGTCTGGTTTCTGCTTGCAGTCAGACATTAATACATTCCAGGAATGGTGTCAGTACAACCTTTTGAATTCAAACTGTCTTAAATGCAACGTTATGACTTTTTATAGGGGTACGCCAACGTTCATGAGTTACTCTTCAGAACATGTCCTTGGACCGAACATACTCAGTAAACGATTTAGGTGTTCTCCTAGATCCTAAACTTAAATTTGACTCCCACATAACCTCTACAGTAAATAAAGCTATGAGTGTTCTTGGGTTTATAAAGCGTTGGTCTAAACAATTTGATGATCCATACACTACCAAATTATTATTTACCTCGCTTGTCCGACCTAATTTAGAATACTGTTCTTCCGTTTGGAGTCCTCAGTATCAAGTGCACATTGACCGTATAGAGTCCGTACAAAAAACAATTTCTTCTTTTTGCCTTACGTGGTTTGAACTGGGATCAAAACGTCAGGTTGCCTTCTTACTCGAGTAGATTGCTATTCATTAATTTGCCTACTCTAGTAAGCCGTAGAATTATGCTTGGTACTATTTTTATGAATAATCTTATCAGAGGCGATATTGATTCTGTAGATTTGGTAAGCCGCCTAAGTTTCAATGTTCCTGTTAGACTAATGCGAAACTACCATCCTATCAACTTGCCACGATGTTCATCTAATTTTAGTCAGCATGAGCCCTTTCGCGTTCTTTCTAATAATTGTAACAACATATATCATTTAATTTGTTCCTCAACTTCTATCCCTGTACTAAAAACTAAAATCTTAGCTCATTTGCTTTAATCTTGTTGATCTATGTTTTGTCCTGTCTTTATTTGTTCTATGTACCTTCCTCGCGAACCGTATTTGCCCGAAATAAAAATGGGCCCGCGCGTAACAAGCACGTGCTTGGTGTCGTTTGGGCCACTTGTTTGTACTGCTCTTAGTGCAACAACGTTTAACAATATATATATTATTGAGTTTGCTGAGACCTGGTTGTTTACGTCAAAAGGGCGTTTAATTTCAGGAGGCAACATCAGTAAAATCCGCTTTAACCCGATATATGGCCACAGCTGACTGTCTGATCCACTTTGAGGCCACTGTCAATGCTCCAGGTGCTCCTACCCCAACGTTATCCGCCTGTAAAATCCGTCGCGATCACCTCAATTCCTTGTGGCAAACAGTAAAGGCGGCATACGACATATGCTCCGACTGCATTATAGTTGCAGGCGAGAGCGCCGCAGACACAAAATCCATACTAAAGTCCAAGTATTACCAAACGTACTCCACTTACGAAATATTTGCCGCGCAGCTGATGGAACAAATCCAAAAAGGCTCCTCCCAAATACCTCAAGCTCCAGTAACTCCGTCCAAAAATTCCACGTCTTATGGCCGACTGTCCGGGACCTTTTTACGGCAATATACATAGACAATCCGAGTCTAACGCCCGTTGAAAAATTATTTCAGTTAAATTCAAAAACAAGTGGCGAAGCTCATTCCATAGTTTCGAGATCCCCACTCACCAATGATGGCTTTCGCTCAGCCTGGAATAACCTAACTGAGCGTTTCGAAAATAAGCGATTGCAGGCGAACAGTCACCTGAAGACACTTTTCAATGTGCAATCCATAGCACAGGAGTAGGGAGCAGCCTTAAAAGAACTTCAACGCACTTTTCAAGGTTGCTTATCTTTATTAAAATTTTCCGGTGTTAATATTGAGAATTGGGACCCTATCCTGATTTATATGTGCTCTACAAAACTACCAAAGCTCTCTCGTTATGGGAGCAATCCATCCAAAATAAAGCCGAAATTCCTACGTGGCTTGAGCTTGATTCCTATTTGACGGAGCGCCATCGAACTCTTGAGGCCGTTGACAGCTTCCGATCTGCCAATCTCCACCACGCCCAGTCCAAAGACACAAAAATAAATTCCTTCAACACAAGGCTAGTTCCGGTACCCAAAGGCTGCGATCTGTGTTCGAAGAAGAACCACCCCGTGCGTATATGTCCACGCTTCCTACAAATGATGGTAGACGATCGCCTAGCCTATATTCAAAAGAAGCAGTTGTGCTCCAATTGCTTTGCAAGCAGCCATCAATTCCGGGATTGCACAAGCGCTCACAACTGTCTCACTTGCCAAGAGCAGCATCACACATTGCTGCATCGAAACAGCGGTCCTACTACTCCGCCGATTCCATCCGACCCTCCAAGGCCAGTATCCGCCTCACTTCCACACATCATTGCGTCCTATTCAGCGCAAGTTTCCGTACAAAAAGTCCCTCCTAAGAATACTCCATCCGAATATTAGGTTCCATACCCCGCCTTGTGTACGTCAAAAGGGCGTTTAATTTCAGGAGGAAGTGTCGAGCGGCAGTTTTATCCAGATGTCTACATCTCGCGGGCTCGCACTGCCGTCCGCTCTTCCTCTCCATCTCTCTCTTAAGCAGATCTTATTTCAAAGTGATCCAATAAACATCTACGCACGTCGCGTAAAAACCCCAAAGTACTCCCGTGTGTTTTGGGTACCATTCGATCTTGGGGCTTCAACTATTTTCAACGATCAAGCCACCGCGCCCCAACACTGGTTGAAACCGGAGATTTTTCCTGGTAAGTACACCACTTAAATTTGGCCAAAGAGCTAGAGGAATGCCTTGAGGAGCCCCGTGCTGAAGGCTACCGAACGGGTCGCAGGTTGAGGATAGCGAGCGCCCTGGTTTTCCAGGGTAGCTACGAATAAGCGTGGAAGTTGGACACGGTCCGGCTACCGCAAGGCCCCCGAACATTAAGCGTAAATAAGTAGACCCGGAAAGTCAGCGGGTATCTGCGCCGTAGCAGTACCGACGACGCGCTTGTGCTGCCGCCTTCGACAAATAGGAGATATATGGATATGGAGAACTTAAAAAACATTAATAACAACAACACTAAAGAGCCCGACAATCTTATAAAGTCGCAACCAGCGACGATAAGAAGTTTTTGTTACATTAAGTTTTTGGTTTTGGAGGATTTGTTGTTATGTTGAATACTAGGCCTCAGCAAGTAATTGGACCAATACCAAATAATATCCTTCATGAAAAAAATAATGTAAGCCATATGCAAAATCAAAAAAATTCCTTTAAAGATGCTCGCATCCTAACAATCGAAATAATCGATATCTTGCCTACGAATGGAATGTCAACGGAGTGTCACGGTACAAAACCGGCCCTAAGCAAGCCAAAAAACACGATTGTACATAAAAAAAAAGAAAGAACGATATAGACGAGTACCTCGACTATCAGATACCCGTTACTCAGCTTAAGTCACCAAATGCAAATGGACATATGCGATGGACGATCTCACCACATAACGGGTGGTAGACAGATTTAAGCGTTATGGGCGTTAAAGTGGGCGTGGCAAACTTTTGGCTCAATTGATAGGTATTGACTAGACTAATACATATCAGTTAATACTTTTATTCTAGCATCAAAACTGTAGGAGCCACAGTTTTGGACGGTTTGTTAGCGTAAGAGTGGGCGTGACACCCAACAAACTTGCGCTGCCAAAGAAGCTCTGAAATCTGCATGCCAAATCCCAATAGCCTAGCTCTTATAGTTTCCGAGATCTCAGCGTTCATACGGACAGACTGACAGACGGTCAGACGGACATGGCTGATCGACTCGGCTAGTGATCCTGATAAAGAACATATATACTTTATATCGGTCGGAAACACGTCCTTTTGCTTGTTACATATATTCCGACGAATCTAGTATACTTTTTACTCTATATAATAATATCACAGTTATTTCAATGCCCTTAAAATTGATCATGTATTTTTATTATTTTCTGAATGTCGAAATTTATGTATGTAGTAATTTCAATTCGCCTCTGCAATGCTCTCATTGACCAATTTTCTATTTGATTTAAAATCGTTGTACAAATTCTCTGTCTTGCAGCGTTTCCATTTCGCTTACGATTTGTCGCGTTTTGTTTTAGTTTTTTTTTGTTATAATTAAACCACGATTTGGCAAAGTGTTTACACGTTTTGCGCTTCAAAAACCGTTCTGTCGTAGAGGATTTTCACTTTCAGCAGTACAATAAAAGGAATTCCAGTCGCATAGTCAATGTTGATGAAGTCCATTTACTCTATGTAATAGGCATTGTAGTCAATATTAATGTTGTACGTGAAAAAGATCAGATCATGTTTGGAAAAGGCAGGCAACGAGTTGGCTGTTGCAGGTAGTGGGAAAATCTGTAGGATATTTAAAGTTAACAGGAAATAAACTAAGTGATTCCATATAGTTTGACAAATGCTTTTCAATTAAAATATTCCTGTTGAAATCGCCAGCAAGAATTACATCGGAGTATTTCAATGAGAGGGTTAATAACAAATCAATCAGCTCAGATTATTCTGTTGTTGTGTGTGGTCTGTAGATACAGTCAATTAAAATTGATGTGTTTTCTCTTTTGTTGAAGATACTTAGAAATATATATATTAGAAATATATATTCAATCGCACTCGTCTCCGGTTGAACGCATACTTTTATAGCATTAAGTTTCTTGTTTATATAAATAGCAACTCCTGCACCTCCACCACTACGATCGGAGCGAAAAAGATTAAAACTTTCACACATAATTGACATATTGCTAATATCGGAGACATATTACTAACCACGTTTCGGATAAACAGATAACATCAATATTAGAGTTTATAAATAAAAAACGGAATTCCTCAATATTTTTAGCTAAGCTTTGTGAGTTCAAGTGTATTATTTTTAAGCCTGGTTTTTGTTTGTCTAGAACTCTGATTATCGCCTGGCTGAATGTCCTGGAGATGATAAAACAAAAAAATAGTTCACGCAAATCAAAGTTAAGTACACAAACAATTAATTTTCTAAAGGTATAATAGTAAATACTTGGAAAGATAAAAAGAAAAAATTCTAAGCATAAATTTATGCTAATTTTATGTGCGAAACGAACTAGACGCAGAGAGGTGTTCTGGAGACAATTCGAACTGTAGCTGATAATGTTTATGCATGGTCTCCAGACAGATAACATCTTCTCTCCCATGCACTCTAACTTGAGTAAAGCCACGACGAGAGTAAACAGCTGATAGGAGCTTTTGTTTTAATGAATACCAATTTACATGCCAAAAAGTTGTTAAAGTCGGAAAATTCAATAAATAGTTATAATCGAAATTGTACACTACATGCAGCAAGTCAGCTGTTATAACTAATACGCTAGTAGGCTAGTTGGCGTTATAGGCTAAGTGGCGCTAGCAAGCATATCTTCATCCCTCTCGTTTTTTCTTGATTTTATTTTAATGTTGCTGACCATTTTGCAATTTATGTTAGTGTTTTAAGGTTTTTTAACTCTTTAAGTATAGTTGTAAAATCTTATTAAATTTTTTTTTCTTTTCGTTTTACTTTTAAGAATTTATTACTTTTGATGTATATTATAAATTTTTTTTTTAACTTGTGTGATTTTTTGTTTTTGAATGTGATTAATGTGATTTGTAATATTAAAACAAGGAAGAACGCTACAGTCGAATACCTCGATATGCAAGCAGCCAAGAGACAGTAAAATGCGCCACCTACCCCTGATCTCAATATATGGTTATGTGGGCGGTAGACAGATATAAGCGTTACGTATATATATTCTTGATCAAGATAACTAGCGGAGTCGATTCCAAAAGGTTTTAAAATCGGACCAGTTACAAAAAAGTTATAGCCAAGTATTAACCAATAGGAGCTTTTGTTTTTATTGTCATTGCGGTTTTAAAAATTTAATAGTTTTCCTTCGTTAATTGTTCGTTTAAATAAATTGACGCATTCGAATTTAAACCTAACAGCATCAGATCCAGCGGTTTCTTGTGAGTACGCCTGTACTCGGCAGCGTGCCGCCTCATCGGTATTTTGTCCCTCAAGTGCTCGAATTTTAGTTTTATTATTGGGTTAACAATAGTGCTCGTCGCATTGCGTGTTTTGACCCTAAAAATCTTCAAAAGTTTTGTTGCCGGTGTGATTCCAAATGAGAAGGAGAGTGTATTAAAAGAAAGTTTTTAGTGATTCGCCATCTTTGTAGGGCACACTGTGCAATCTGACTTCGTACCAAAGGTTAAGGCCTCAACATTCTAAAAAATTAGAGGTACATCTGGCGAATAGGTATTGCTTAAAAGCATGTTGATGAAGTCCATGGCTTAGGACTAGGTTCGATTACAGAAATGTTGCATAATATGTGGGGACCACCTAACATGTCCCAACCCCGGGACTTGGGAAAAAGATCCTTCCTTGGGTTCGTGAATGGAGATCGCTCTCCCCGTAGATATTCAGGACTAATCTACAAGAATAAGACAGTAAAGTCAGGCTTGCATCCCAGATTAGGCGCCTTAAAGAAAATATTGAGGGCTCCACACGGGAGACGTTTTTATAAAGCCAAGCCCACCCCTAGCATTATTTAACATGGACGAAATATGATCAGCAAATTTTAGTGTTGGGTCCAAAAGAACACCAAGATCGTTTATTAGAGTTATTCTATGCAATGAGCCCTCACTCAGCGTGTATGTCGTGTACTGTAGATTGGCTCGACAAAAAGTCATTACCTTACACTTGAAGCCATTTAGGTCCAGTAAATAGACAGAGCTTCATCACTCAGCGTGTATGTCGCATAATGAGGATTGACTTTCAAAAAGCTTTGGGATCGCTAACAATTTAGTAATATCTATAATTGAATGCTTCCACTTTGCTACCCGTCTTGTTGAGAGGAATTACAAACGATTCCTTACACATATTGGGAAATTGTGAATGTAATGCAGTTGATGCGCATGCAAAAACAACATCACCAAGCAGCACTGTAGCTACGACTGACAACGTACAAAAGTAAACAATAGAAATCACAGAAACAATATTTAAAAAGAGATTGCGGAAGAATAACAACAAAAAATAGCACTGCAGCTTCTTCGGACAACGCACAAAGCAATATAAGTCACAAAAACAAAAAACATAAAATTCAAATTGTGATTGGATTTACTAAAAACTTTCACAGAAAAGAAGAAATTTACTCGCGAAGCGAACGAAATAGTGATCCTTATCAATTCAAGGACTGAATAGGACCGTCCTAGAAAAACACAAAGACAAATAAAAATTCGGACCGCAGAAAAAAAAACCGTTCACTTTGAAAGTCATGCACAAAAATGTAAAGAAGCGAGGAATTTGATGAAATAAAAACAAGGAAGAGCGCTATAGGCGAGTATCTCGACTATCAGATACCCGTTACTCAGCTAAATAGATTTATGCAAGCAGCAAAGCGAGATTAAAATGCGCCACCTACCGGCGGTATACAGATTTAAGCGTTATGGGCGTTAGAGTGGGCGTGGCAATTTTTTTTTTGGATCAATCGATAGGTATTAACGAGACCAATACATTTCAGTTAAAATTTTTTATCTATCATAAAAATTGTGGGCGTCACAGGTTTTCGCGGTTTGTGGGCGTTAGGGTGGGCGTGGCAAACTTTTTTTTGGGTCAATCGATAGGCATTGATGAGAACATTACATTTCAGTAAAATTTTTATTCTAGCATCAAAACTGTAGGAGCCACAGTTTTGGTCGGTTTGTGGGCGTTAGAGTGGGCGTGGCACATTGCGCTGCGTAAGAAGCTCAGGAATCTGCACACCAAATCTCAATAGCCTACCTCTTATAGTTTCGAGATCTCAGCGATCACCCGGACAGACAGACAGACGGACAGGCGGACATGGCTAGATCGACTCGGCTAGTGATCCTGATCAAGAATATATATATTTTATGGGGTCGGAAATGTTTCCTTCTGCCTGCTACATACTTTCAGACGAATCTAGTAACTCTACGAGTAAAGGGTATAAAAATCATAACAAATTACTCCGCAAAGATCGCACTCTTTAAAACTCCCGTTCAATAATAAAAATAGTAATTTTATTGTATTTCTTATCCAGAACAAACTGGCGTACAAATCCAATGAAACCTATACTATACACAGAGCTGGAAATGGATTTCAATAACGGCTGTTATATTCAACCAAATTTAGATGTAATGCAAAATGATTTTAATAATGCTGTTCTGTGCTGCACGGAAATAAACTACTTTGTTTCGACGTGGGGAAAGCAGGCCAAAACGCAGGAGAGAAAGGATAGGCGTATTACTGTTGGTAAGTTTATACGATTTTGTTTGGCAATTCATAAAAAACCGATTTTTTTGTCTTTTCTTAAAGATGAAAATAAATTTGAAAGAAGTTATTTTCGATATGTTGTGGAGCATAAAGATGTTATACGTGCTGTTCAAAATTTGGCCAATGGACTTTTAAGCTATAAGTCCGACATGGAAGAATTTCAACGTGACATGTTTGAAAGATATAAATACTTGTGGTCGGATGATCGGGAAGACATTATTAATTCTTTTGTTTTAAAAAATCCCTTAACAGTAGATATAAGAGATATGTTCCTGCACTATGATAACATAACGCTTAAGATTGAGACTATGAGTCCTAAAAAGATAATTGGCCCAATTGAGGTTCGCATGGAAAGTACAATAGAAAAATTGGTTTCAGAGTCGAAAAAATGGAAAGTTCTGTTGGGTCAATTATTAAGCGTGCAATATAAAAAGCAACTAGATGAAATGATAGAATTTATAACAGAACAGAATAATATACTGGACAAACCAATTAATGATTTGGATGATGTGCGCCAGGCAATGGTAGTTTTGGAGAAAGTTCGTGACAACTACATTGAGTAAGTATGAAAATGGTGTTAAAAAATAATTGGGTAAGCAGTTGAGTTTTTACGAAGTATTCATCAAATATAGGAATCCCTTCCCCAGTCCCTATATTATAACATAATATTAGAAACGCGTCCTTTTGCTTGTTACATATATTCCGACGAATCTAGTATACCCTTTACTCTATATAATAACATCACATTTATTTCTATCACAAGATTTAAAGGATGTCAGGTAGGCGGTATTAGTGATTTCAGGTACGGTCGATTGCAAGACCTTATAATTTAGATCATCAAGATCAGTATCACAGCTTAAAGTTGGTTTAATGTTGCCGATCACCAATGCCCTTAAAATTGATCATGTATTTTTATCGTTTTCTGAATGTCGAAATTTATGTATGTAGTAATTTCAATTTGCCTCTGCAATGCTTTCATTGACCAATTTTCTATTTGATTTAAAATCGTTGTACAAATTCTCTGTCTTGCAGCGTTTCCATTTCGCTTACGATTTGTCGCGTTTTGTTTTATGTTTTTTTTTGTTATAATTAAACCACGTTTTGGCAAAGTGCTTACACGTTTTGCGCTTCAAAGGAACCGTTCTGTCGTAGAGGATTTTCACTTTCAGCAGTACAATAAAAGGAATTCCAGTCGCAGAGTCAATGTTGATGAAGTCCCTTTACTCTATGTAATAGGCATATTGTAGTCAATATTAATGTTGTACGTGAAAAAGATCAGATCATGTTTGGAAAAGGCAGGCAACGAGTTGGCTGTTGCAGGTAGTGGGAAAATGTGTAGGATATTTAAAGTTAACAGGAAATAAACTAAGTGATTCCATATAGTTTGACAAATGCTTTTCAATTAAAATATTCCTGTTGAAATCGCCAGCAAGAATTACATCGGAGTATTTCAATGAGAGGGTTAATAACAAATCAATCAGCTCAGATTATTCTGTTGTTGTGTGTGGTCTGTAGATACAGTCAATTAAAATTGATGTGTTTTCTCTTTTGTTAAAGATACTTAGAAATATATATTCAATCGCACTCGTCTCCGGTTGAACGCATACTTTTATAGCATTAAGTTTCTTGTTTATATAAATAGCAACTCCTGCACCTCCACCACTACGATCGGAGCGAAAAAGATTAAAACTTTCACACATAATTGACACATTGCTAATATCGGAGACATATTACTAACCACGTTTCGGATAAACAGATAACATCAATATTAGAGTTTATAAATAAAAAACGGAATTCCTCAATATTTTTAGCTAAGCTTTGTGAGTTCAAGTGTATTATTTTTAAGCCTGGTTTTTGTTTGGCTAGAACTCTGATTATCGCCTGGCTGAATGTCCTGGAGATGATAATACAAAAAAATAGTTCACGCAAATCAAAGTTAAGTACACAAACAATTAATTTTCTAAAGATATAATAGTAAATACTTGGAAAGATAAAAAGAAAAAATTCTAAGCATAAATTTATGCTAATTTTATGTGCGAAACGAACTAGACGCAGAGAGGTGTTCTGGAGACAATTTGAACTGTAGCTGATAATGTTTATGCATGGTCTCCAGACAGATAACATCTTCTCTCCCATGCACTCTAACTTGAGTAAAGCCACGACGAGAGTAAACAGCTGATAGGAGCTTTTGTTTTAATGAATACCAATTTACATGCCAAAAAGTTGTTAAAGTCGGAAAATTCAATAAATAGTTATAATCGAAATTGTACACTACATGCTGACCATTTTGCAATTTATGTTAGTTTTTAGTTTTTTAACTCTTTAAGGTTGTAAAATCTTATTAAATTTGTTTTTTTTTTAATTTTTAAAAAAGTTTTTAAAATTTTTTCTTGTATTTCCATTCTGTTTCTTTTCGTTTTACTTTTAAGAACTTATTACTTTTGATGTATATTTAAAATTTTTTTTTTTAACTTCTGTGATTTTTTTGTTTTTGAATGTGATTAATGTGATTTGTAATATTAAAACAAGGAAGAACGCTACAGTCGAATACCTCGATATGCAAGCAGCCAAGCGAGAGTAAAAGCGCCACCTACCCCTGATCTCAATATATGGATATGTGGGCGGTAGACAGATATAAGCGTTAAGTATATATATTTTTGATCAAGATGACTAGCGGAGTCGATTCCAAAAGGTTTTAAAATCGGACCAGTTACAAAAAAGTTATAGCCAAGTATTAACCAATAGGAGCTTTTGTTTTTATTGTCATTGCGGTTTTAAAAATTTAATAGTTTTCCTTCGTTAATTGTTCATTTAAATAAATTGACGAATTCGAATTTAAACCTAACAGCATCAGATCCAGCGGTTTCTTGTGAGTACGCCTGTACTCGGCAACGTGCCGCCTCATCGGTATTTTGTCCCTCAAGTGCTCGAATTTTAGTTTTATTATTGGGTTAACAATAGTGCTCGTCGCATTGCGTGTTTTGACCCTAAAAATCTTCAAAAGTTTTGTTGCCGGTGTGATTCCAAATGAGAAGGAGAGTGTATTAAAAGAAAGTTTTTAGTGATTCGCCTTCTTTGTAGGGCACACTGTGCAATCTGACTTAATATGTGGGGACCACCTAACATGTCCCAACCCCGGGACTTGGGAAAAAGATCCTTCCTTGGGTTCGTGAATGGAGATCGCTCTCCCCGTAGATATTCAGGACTAATCTACAAGAATAAGACAGTAAAGTCAGGCTTGCATCCCAGATTAGGCGCCTTAAAGAAAATATTGAGGGCTCCACACGGGAGACGTTTTTATAAAGCCAAGCCCACCCCTAGCATTATTTAACATGGACGAAATATGTTCAGCAAATTTTAGTATTGGGTCCAAAAGAACACCAAGATCGTTTATTAGAGTTATTCTATGCAATGAGCCCTCACTCAGCGTGTATGTCGTGTACTGTAGATTGGCTCGACAAAAAGTCATTACCTTACACTTGAAGCCATTTAGGTCAAGTAAATAGACAGAGCTTCATCACTCAGCGTGTATGTCGCATAATGAGGATTGACTTTCAAAAAGCTTTGGGATCGCTAACAATTTAGTGATATCTATAATTGAATGCTTCCACTTTGCTACCCGTCTTGTTGAGAGGAATTACAAACGATTCCTTACACATATTGGGAAATTGTGAATGTAATGCAGTTGATGCGCATGCAAAAACAACATCACCAAGCAGCACTGTAGCTACGAAGGACAACGTATAAAAGTAAACAATAGAAATCACAGAAACAATATTTAAAAAGAGATTGCGGAAGAATAACAACAAAAAATAGCACTGCAGCTTCTTCGGACAACGCACAAAGCAATATAAGTCACAAAAACAAAAAACATAAAATTCAAATTGTGATTGGATTTACTAATGGATGCTTCCACTTTGCTACCCGTCTTGTTGAGAGGAATTACAAACGATTCCTTACACATATTGGGAAATTGTGAATGTAATGCAGTTGATGCGCATGCAAAAACAACATCACCAAGCAGCACTGCAGCTACGACGGACAACGTACAAAAGAAAACAATAGAAATCACAGAAACAATATTTAAAAAGAGATTGCGGAAGAATAACAACATAAAATAGCACTGCAGCTTCTTCGGACAACGCACAAAGCAATATAAGTCACAAAAACAAAAAACATAAAATTCAAATTGTGATTGGATTTACTAAAAATTTTCACAGAATAGAAGAAATTTACTCGCGAAGCGAAAGAAATAGTGATCCTTATCAATTCAAGGACTGAATAGGACCGTCCTAGAAAAACACGAAGACAAATAAAAATTCGGACCGCAGAAAAAAAAACCGTTCACTTTGAAAGTCATGCACAAAAATGTAAAGAAGCGAGGAATTTGATGAAATAAAAACAAGGAAGAGCGCTATAGTCGAGTACCTCGACTATCAGATACCCGTTACTCAGCTAAATAGATTTATGCAAGCAGCAAAGCGAGATTAAAATGCGCCACCGGCGGTATACAGATTTAAGCGTTATGGGCGTTAGAGTGGGCGTGGCAAATTTTTTTTTGGGTCAATCGATAGGCATTGATGAGAACATTACATTTCTGTAAAATTTTTATTCTAGCATCAAAACTGTAGGAGCCACAGTTTTGGTCGGTTTGTGGGCGTTAGAGTGGGAGTGGCACATTGCGCTGCGTAAGAAGCTCAGGAATCTGCACACCAAATCTCAATAGCCTAGCTCTTATAGTTTCGAGATCTCAGCGATCACCCGGACAGACGGACAGTCGGACAGCCATGTCCGAGATCGACTCGGCTAGTGATCCTGATCAAGAATATATATACTTTGTGGGGTCGGAAACGCTTCCTTCTGCCTGTTACATACTTTCCGACGAATGTAGTATACCCTTTTTTTTAAGGATGAAGAAACATGTGCTCCTGTGGGAAAGATGTGCAGTTTTCGACTTATTATCAATTTAAGTTCAGGATCAGGAAAATGATGGCTGGCCGCGAGCGGTAGCTTCCTAAACTTCTCAATAACGATTTCACTGATCGCACGGATGGGGGTGCGGATGCGCAAGTTCGGTTCGATCTTAAGGACCACCTCCAGCTTGATCGCCTCGTCGACCTTCGACCGAATCGTCGCCGTGCAGATCCACGCGGTGGCCATGGATGTATCGATGGAGCTTGTCGGGGTGCACGGATCGACGAGTGCGGCGGTGTCGAACGACTTCTCCCCGGTCTCGATGATCACCAAAGCAGTCGGGAGGACGTTGATGCTTTGCGACGGAGCTGGTGTCGAGAAGGGGCAAGCGTTTGGCGAGTTGGCGGATCTTGCCGGCGCGAATGCTGCGGAGAAGCGGGCTGTTTCTGGAAACGTGCTCGTGCATGTGGAGCAGCGTTTGATGGTTCCGGTCGCACGCTATGAACCGGTCATCGCGGTCATCCGCGGCAGACTCGGCATCGGTAGGATTGAATACCTGTCGTACGTCTGCTATCCAATTCCTGAGCGCAACGTGGAAGGGGACCCTTTTTAAATGGTTAGAGTGTGAATAAGAAAAAAACTAACAGGGCTGGTTAACAATGACGTGGATAATGGTTACGGACTAAGGTGTATAAGAAGCACAGCTCGTTACTAGGTGGTTTTGGACGGCTCTTTTGGAAGAACTACCACCTTGGTCACAGGACGTTTGACAATGCCGCGTGCCGTACAAATGTCGACTATGCGGACATTGCCATCGGTTCCCGGAAAAACGGAGTCTATTCTCCCGAATCGCCACTCATTTGAGGGCAAATTGTCGTTCTTAGTGGAGCTCTTTAAGGTACTCATCCTTCCATCGAATATTGCCATCGGTTCCCGGAAAACAGTCTATTATTCCGAGTTGCCACTCATTTGACGACCATGTCGCCGACGCACTTGCCACCGACAAGAAAGTGCCCTGGTGAGAGATTCGCGTGGATAAAACGGAAATTTGATTTTCCCTTGGAGCAGGAACGGGTCCTGTTAGGATCCACCCGAAAATGGTTTCTTGACCGAGGAGAGAGAAACAAATGTTCGGCGGATGCCGCTTAGCAGAATGGATGGCAGTACGTCGGCCCCGACCAGAATACCTATTTGTGCGCTCTCGAAGAACTTTGGATCCGCTAGTGGCAGTTCGGGATCTTCATCCCGTAGAAACTGTTGCGGAATCGGCCAAGATGGGAGGTTTCCAGCTAATTGAGGAAGAACATAGGCCGTCGTGTTTATTTGCAAGCCAGGACTGGTCGGAGAACGGATGGATTCAGCGGATATTGTCTATTTTAAGCCTGATACTTGCGCTCGGATTACTTGGTGAGGCAACATAATTCATTTGAACAGCCGCTCGGATCCTGAATCTATCAAGGCACGAGCTTTAAAATTCGACCCCAGTTGTCATATGTCAGTTATGACAGTGCCCAGCAAGAAGGGACTGTTCCCACAAGGATAGCGTGAGCTTAGCAAGCTTTGGAGGAGCACATGTACATTAAGAGGCAATCCCAATTTTCGATTTAAGTTCCGGACATTTCTAAAGTCGTGAGGCAACCCTGGATAGTGCCTTGAAGTTCACGGATAGCAGACCAAGATTCCTGATTAACGGACTGCACATTGTAAAGTATTTTTAATTCGCTATTTACTAACAACCGCTTGATTTCGAAACGCTCAGTTAGGTTATCCCAAGCTGAGCGAATGCCATCGTTAGTAAGGGGGAGTTCGAAACTTTATTGTGAAACAGTTTTAGTCGAAACAGTTTTTGGCCGTAAACAGATCCATAAAGGTCGGCCACCGCAGATAGATGCAGCTTGAACTTTGGGAGCTTGAGCTATCATATCAGGGATTGAGCCGCACATCTCTCATAAACGGAATAGCAGTAGTCGTATTTAGCTTTGAGAATTGACCTTGAGAACTATCAGCTGCAATGTCTCCGGCTTCTGCTATGCACCCGGTGCATTCATCGTATTCGCGGTGAATGTTAAGCATTGAAAGAGTAGGAGAGTCCGGCGAAGGAGTGTTTGTTCTGGATTCAAACTCACTCATCCGATCTGAGACCTCAATAGATTTGCTTAGAGCAATTTGGAAGTTGTTAGTGCCATTTTGACGTTTGCACGGGTGACCCTTTTTCGGGGCGACGAGGACTTAGCGGTTAGTTCGGGTGTAAGCGGATCTACGGATATGCCTGGGACTACGGCAGGTGGAATAGACAACTTGTTGGTATCACTTCCAACGGACATTTTAAAAAATTACCTTTGTTGGGTCAGAATATGCTCGCCTTAGTACTCACGTACTCAATGATACGGATTAGGAACGGTGAGTAAGGAGTTCGTGTATCTCCCGTGGAGAAAAAATACTATGGTATTTAACCTTTTTGGTATATGTGTATTGTAATATGGTATAATTGGGATAAAGTTTGGTTTTTTTTACCTTTGAACTAATTTGAGTGAAGAAAAGTATATAGTAGTATAAACTGCTATACTTATTAAACACTTTATTACACTGAACTGTTCTCCTTCACTTCTTGTTCGCAGTTTGCTGGTTTTACATAGCGTCGCTTTTACATACGATTACGTGAAGTTGGCTGCGATCAATATCGATACTTAACATTTTAGAGTTGCCAGGTTGGCCACTTTACAACAGGAGATACTTTAGATGCTAACGACTATTAAACAGCTAGCCGTTACATTCAAATACTTGTTGATATACATTTACAACAAAGAGTTATACTTAAATATATACAAGACACTTGTCCTACTACAATTCGGCCATCCTGACTGGTTGATCACCTGATCAAGATATATTGATTTAAAAGTTATGCTTATTATATCTATGGTTATGGTTATGGTTACATAAGTTTAATTTTCTTGTTATACTTTACATTTTTATTTTTGTTTTTTACTTTTATTTTTATTCTTTATCCAAAGTCTTAAATTTTGGGCACTCCAAACACCTAGATAAGGACTTCGTGCTAATTGAAACCCTTCGACGTCTTTTAATAAAAACCTGTCATTGCGCATCGCTTTTGCAATCACATATGGTCCCTTATGTTTGGGAATCAGTTTCCTAGCAGTCCCAACAGTCGAGTCAAAATTCTTCACCATTACATAGTCTCCTTTTTTATACCCTTTAGCCTTATTATATAATTTTTCGTTATAATCTTGAACTTGTTTTTGGTGGGTCGCAGCTTTTTTTCTTATTTGTGCTAAACTATCTAATTTTGTATTTTCATTTATGTCCTCTAGCTTTTCCTTAAGTTCATCAACAATCTTTCCTTTTTGTTCTACTCCAAACAGCATTTTACTCGGAAGTTGTCTTATACTTCTGTGCAACGTATTATTAAGAGCATGTTCTATTTTATCTATAACATTGTCCCAGTATACACCTTTACTTTGATCAACTAATTTTGCTATCATTGGTCCAAGGCTCCTGTTAATCCTTTCGACTTGACCATTTGCCTGTGGTGAGCCTGTGGCTATCTTGATATGCTTCACATTATACTCTTCCATGAATTCTTCGAAGTCCTTAGACGTAAAACAACTACCGCGGTCTGAAACTATACATTTTGGACGACTGTATGCCCTAAAGTAATCTTTTAATGCCGTTATTACCTCCCTAGTACTTGTTGATTTAGTTGAATAGAGTCTTACAAATTTCGTAAATCCGTCGACTACCACAAAAATATGCTTTTTTGCTCTCGATGAGTCTACTGGACCATAATGGTCAATGTGTATTAACTCGAATGGTTTGCTTCCCTTGGGAATACGGTTCAAAAAACCTTCTCCTTTACCTGATTTTGGTGAAAACGCTACACATTTTAAACAATTTTCTATATGCGCAACACACTTTTCTTTCAAGCTTGGAAACCAATACGTTTTTGAAATTATGTCCATCATTTTATATCTTCCTACATGTCCTATTTCGTTATGGTATTTATATAGTACCTGATTTTCCATTTCTTCTGGCACGTAAAACAGTATTCTATTGCCATTTGCTTTTCTGTACACTACACCATTTCTCATTTCAAATAATTTAAGTTCTGCTTTCTCTAAAACGGTTTTAAGCTTCTTAATTCTTAAATCTTTTCCTTGACAAATGACTAAATTTTCTTCAAAACTGTTGGTTTCTACTATTAGAATATTATTATACCTGCTGAGAGCATCCACATGTTGCATTTTGTTTCCAGCCCTGTGACATATCTCAAGATCATAGTTTTCCATCTCCAAGGCCCATCTCGATATCTTCGGATTAAGTTCTGCCTTATTAAGTGTTAACTTAAGTGCAATACAGTCGGTTACTAGTCTCACATGCTTTCCTTGCAAATATATCCTAAATCTACGAAGAGCATAAATAACCGCTAAAGTCTCGAGTTCAAAACTATGTAATTTAGCCTCATCTGCTGTAGTACGCTTAGAGAAATAGAATACAGGGTGTAACTTGCCATCATCTTTCTTTTGTAACAGTACTGCACCAAATCCCAGAGCGCTGGCGTCACAATGTAATTCTGTGTCGTCTTTGTAATTATATAACGCTAGTACTGGTGACTCAATAAGTTTTTCCTTTAGACTGAGAAAACAATTCATCTCTACTTCACCAAATTGAAATGGTTTGTCTTTCCTTAACAGGTCGTACAAAGGTTTTGCTATTGTAGAGAAATCCTTTATAAACCTTCGAAAATATGAAGAAAGTCCCAAAAAACTTTGTACTGCCTGTACCTTGGAGGGAACTGAAAAATTTTTTACGGCTTCAATGCCCTTATCGTCTGCCCTGATGCCATTCTCGGAAATCAAAAATCCTAATTACTTTATATTTGATTTTAAAAACTCACATTTATCCATTCTAAGTTCTAATCTGTTCTGTGTAAGCCTTTTAAAAATTTCTTCTAATGTTTCCAAATGCTCATTAATATCTTTGCTGGCGACCATTATATCATCCATGTACACTACTATTTTGTTGTTTCTAATCATGTCATCAAAAATTTTATTAACAAAGCGTTGAAAAACAGCCGGTGCGTTTTTGATACCCATTGGCATTCTTAAAAATTCAAATTGTCCTAGTGGAGTCACGAATGAAGTATATTTGACAGATTCTTCATTTACAAAAACATGAAAATATCCATTTTTAAGATCTAACTTCGAGAAAACTTTTTTGTCAACTAATTTATCTAATAAATCATCGATGTGTGGCAGTGGGTAGTTGTCTTTTAGCAGTGCTTTGTTAAGTTTCCTATAATCAATGCATAATCTAATTTCACCTGTTTTCTTCTTGACTAATACTATCGGAGATGCAAATTCTGATTCGCTTGGTCTTATTATATCGCTTTTCAAATATTCGTCTAGTAATTTTTGAAGCTTATCCTTTTCTGTATATGATAATCGTCGAGGACTACAACTGAAAGGTTTTGCATTATCTAGGCATAGCTTCATTTCTGCTCTAATCATTGGCTTTTCAGGTCTAGTTGCTTTTACATAACTGTTTTCAATTATTTTCAAGAAACGACATTGTATTTGATAAGTAGTGCTTTTGTCCCAGTTAAATTCAATCGTTTCGTTGTTTGTACAGTCGATATTAGGTATTTCGGTTTCAAAATTGTCAATTTCCAGTTGCCTGTTTACATTTGTACATTCCGTTTTTTCATTGTTAAGTCTCATAACTGTCTGACCGATATTTCCACTATTTCGTCTCGTAACTGTTTGACCGTCATTTTCACTATTTCGTCCCGTAACTGTTTGACTCATTGTTTTACTGTTTCGTCCCGTAACTGTTTGACTCATTGTTTCATTGCTTCGTCTCGTAACTGTTTGACTCGTTGTTTCATTGTTTTGTATCATCGCCCTGTGACCTATTCTTTTATTATGATATTTCACGACTGCATGTTCCGCTTTTACAACTTCAGTCGCCAATTCCAAAACATTCTCGGTTATATAGTCATCTAAACACTCAATATTATGATTTACTTCAGCAATGCGCAACGACAGATCACTAGTAGCACTCGTCGGGTTATGTTTTGATATATCTTCTACAGTTATCATCTTTAAAGTTCTTAAATCTAAATTTAAATCGCAAGCATCCATGAAATTTCTACCCAAAACCACATCATACATCATTGGCAACAACTGTTAAATTGAAGTAACATTTTATTTTTTCTTTTAATACAAAACATAAAATTTTTCCATAGATTTGTAATGGGCTTCTATTTATACCAATATAATGTTCTTTAACTTCATGTAGTTTGGCCTCCCTGGGCAACAAAGATAATTTAATCAATGAAATTGGACTGCCAGAGTCTAAGATGCATGCTGTAACCATAGGAGATATAATTTGATTGTCAAAATAAATTTTAATACACCTTACATATTTATTTTCAGCATTTCCCTTCCTTTCCTCGCATTTGGCTACGAAGTGGCCGAACTTGCCACAAGCATAGCAGGATCCTGGCACCCTTGCTGGCTTTCGACAATCCTTAGCGATGTGTCCTCTGGCGTTGCAATTACCGCAGCGGAATCCTCCGTTGTCGCTCCTATTCCTGTTCAGCTCCTTCGACACCAACTCCTTTGGCTTGTCCAAACGGATACCAGCAAACGCACGGAGAATTTGCATCGGATCTGTGAAGCATTGGATCCGGGCTTGATCACGCAAATTCTGTGCTGGTATTCCCTCGACTATCTGATCAACCAATTCGTCCGGTTCGATGTTGATGCTGCTGGCTAGCATTGTCTTTGCCTCAAAATACACCGCGAACTTTTCGGAATGATGCCACTTTAAATCTTCAAATTTGCGTCGTGCCTCTGCTTTTGAAAGCTTATCGCCGAATGCTAATATCAGCTGTTCCAAAAGATTCTCTGCCGGCTCCATAATATGCGTTGCATTTGCATGCAACCAGCGCTGAGCGACACCCTTCAGTTTGGACACAATCACCATCTTCATGCCCACTGCATCCAGGTTGTACATTTCAGCAATGTTGCGTACTTGCTGGGTCCAAATGTTTGCACAAGAAGATCCATCAAAATCCATGATGATTTCCTTGGCAAATGAAAGTGACATATTTGGCGCTTCTAGTCCTTTGTTTACAACTGCCACTCGTTGTTGCTCAACACTGTTTCTTACATCGATATCGGTTTCGCTATCGATATCAGCACTTCCATCGGTGCTTGGTATTTTTCCGCCAACTGCTTCCTCGAAGTTTTCGCCTTGCACTGCTCGCTTTACTCCCTCGCTGCTCACTGCTTGGTTGCAGTTTTCGGCCATGTTGATGACGTCATTGCCAACTGCTTGCGACGCGGCTCTTACTTGTGCAAGAATGTTCTGGAGCTCCTTCTTACCAGCTTCGATTTCAGCGCGTATTTGTTGTAGCGACAACACTCCTTCGGCTACAGCAAACCACTCGTCTCCCTTGGGCCTTGAAGCCGCTGCAGGAATCAGTTCCGACCTAGGGTTGGCATAACTCCTGAGCCCGATTAGCCAGGAGCTCGTTGTCAGCGTACTGCGGCAGTGGGGACTCCGGGCGAGTTCCACGAACTAGCGGGTCCACGCCATTTAGTCGTGCCGTCAGTTCGGCCTTATTGCCGATCGTCGGCAAGTTTAATGCCGCCAACAACCTTTTGAGCTGGACGACCGTGAACTTTTGGACATCAATTAGATCCATTTTATGGGTCAGAACCACTTCTGAAGTTTATAGTAGTATAAACTGCTATACTTATTAAACACTTTATTACACTGAACTGTTCTCCTTCACTTCTTGTTCGCAATTTGCTGGTTTTACATAGCGTCGGTTTTACATACGATTACGTGAAGTTGGCTGCGATCAATATCGATACTTAACATTTTAGAGTTGCCAGGTTGGCCACTTTACAACAGGAGATACTTTAGATGCTAACGACTATTAAACAGCTAGCCGTTACATTCAAATACTTGTTGATATACATTTACAACAAAGAGTTATACTTAAATATATACAAGACACTTATCCTACTACAAGTACCAAAATGTGCCAATAAGTAGTTGGGCCATGGATGCTATTTGTTGATTATTATGTACTAGAGTATTATTTTAATTTTATTTAATATTCCGTGAAAAAAATAAATATACCGAAAAAATTGGTGCACGGAGGATGTTATGCATGCGGTGGAGTGCTAGTTTTATTTTCCCTCGATAAAATAATTTTTACGGAGTAAATACCAAATACCGAAAAATATACTAAAAAGTTTGGTGGTTAAATAAAACACAATGACCAAAAAAAAAATGTTCACGTCGGTTGGCGTAATTTGTATTTTATTATTTTTAACCGGATAGCCGACGGTAAACTTCAATTAGTGGAAACGAGATGGTGGGAATATAAATTATATGTGAGTGTATGTAGGTATGTGTGTATGTAGATATGGATATGTATGTAGATATTTATGTTTGGGGATATTTATGTATGTAGAAATGGATATGTATGTAGATATGGATGTGTATGTAGATATTTATGTATGTGTAGATATGGATATGTACGTATGTAATGTTCGCAGGTTTTATATTTTTTAATTAATTATTGCCGGCGGGTATGTGTTGTGGTGGACGATTTCGATTTATTTGTGTGTGAACTGTATATGCAAAAACGAAAAAATATGTGTTTTAGCGGCTACGGATACACAGTGAGAAAATCTTGGAAAGTTTTGGGGGGCCTGAATAGGCAGAACACTGGAAGTTAAATAATTCTCACTTTATGCTTGGCATATATTTGAACAATATTTTTTCTATGCTTGGATTTTGTTTCTAGATTTTATATAAGTGTATGTGTGTATGGATATACGGCCAAAGGCAATTACAAAATGGCCGCACGTAGAAAAAGGAAAATCGAAGAAAAAATGCCGAAGTAATTTTTTAATTGCCGTTGTCGGATTTAATCGGTCTTGGATTTAGGTTGACTGCAGACCGGCAAATAATAAGAAAAGCTTTACATATCTGGTTTCAAGATCGGCTCGAATAGATCAAAATATACGCCGTGGGGTTGCGGGGTATCGTCGGCGCTGGTAGACTGGCGTGGGAGGCGGCGGCGGGATCTTGCGGCGTCGGTTTGGTTCTTCGAGCTGGGATTCGGCGTATGCTGCTGGTGCGGCTGGCGTACGGTGGACTGTTTCTAGCTCTAGGGGAGAAACCACGCGATACGCGAAGTGCCCCGTTGACCGAAAGAAAGTTACGCAAATTGTTCACTTTACAAAATGGGCGGGGGAGCGACCGCGGCTTATTTCTTATGACTGCCAAAATCGAATTCTTAAGTCTAAGCTGAGTTCCGCGCTCCAAAGCGCAGCGGAGACTTCACGGATGGTAGCTGGGAACAGAGCGGGAGAGCGAGAGAGCGGGAGAGCGAGCGAACGGTGCAGTTAAATAGCGGGCCCGGGGTCCAGGTTCGCCGGTCAGTGGCCTGAACATACTTTTTTATTTATTTATTTATTTACTTATTTACTTATTTACCTATTTTCTTATTTACTTATTTATTTATTTACTTATTTACTTATTTACTTATTTAATTATTTACTTATTTACTTATTTACTTATTTACTTATTTACTTATTTACTTATTTACTTATTTACTTATTTACTTATTTACTTATTTACTTATTTACTTATTTACTTATTTACTTATTTACTTATTTACTTATTTACTTATTTACTTATTTACTTATTTACTTATTTACTTATTTACTTAATTACTTAATTAGTTATTTACTTAATTACTTAATTACTTAATTAGTTATTTACTTAATTAGTTATTTACTTAATTAGTTTTTTACTTAATTAGTTATTTACTTAATTACTTAATAACTTAATTGTTTATTTACTTACTTACTTAGTTACTTAATTACTTAATTACTTAATTACTTAATTACTTAATTACTTAATTACTTAATTACTTAATTACTTAATTACTTAATTACTTAATTACTTAATTACTTAATTACTTAATTACTTAATTACTTAATTACTTAATTACTTAATTACTTAATTACTTAATTACTTAATTACTTAATTACTTAATTACTTAATTACTTAATTACTTAATTACTTAATTACTTAATTACTTATTTACTTAATTACTTAATTACTTATTTACTTATTTACTTATTTACTTATTTTTTTATTTACTTATTTACTTTGTAAAGACCTTTTTCATAGGCTGGGATAAAACTCAGTCCGGCCAGGGTCCTCTACAGTTAAATTTGTAGAAAATATTGGAACGAAACTGGACGGGGAGTTGCCGCGGGGATTTGTGGGGAAAAGAGGCCAGAGTATCCGCGTTGCACCGAGTAAGCGGCTCTAGCGCAACACGGCACCCGGAAGGTATAGTGGAGGGCGGGGCTGCTCCCGGCTAAAATACTAACGAAACGAGCGGCGTGGCCGATCCCTGAGAAAATACCAACAAAACTGGACGGCGTGGCCGTTCCCCCTGGTTGTGCGACTCACAAGCTACTGGGGTAGGGGGTAGGGATCCGAGGGGAGGATGGCCGGAGGCGACCCTTCCCTGTGCTCCCCGTGGTCGATCGAATGGTCGTTTGCACTGAGTAATCGTCTCTGGCGCAACACCATTCCCGACCGGCACAGATCACTGCACGTGGCTCGCGACTACCTCAACCGTATTTGGGGCGGGATCCGAGGGGAGGATGGCCGGAGGCGGTCCTTCCCTGTGGTCGATCGAGTGGTCGTTTGCACTGAGTAATCGTCTCTGGCGCAACACGATTCCCGACCGGCACAGGTCACTGCAAGTGGCTCGCGACTACCTAAACCGTATTTGGGGCGGGGTTCCCAGGAGAGGGTGGCCAGAGGCGATCCTTTCCTACGCTCCTTGTGGGCGATCGGGTGGTCGTTTGCACCGAGCAAGCTTCTCCAATGCAACACGATTCCCGACCGGCACAAATCACTGCGCGCGGGTTCCCGAAAAATGAACAAATTCACGCGGACACATACTTCTTCATTCTCTTGTATCTTTATTATTCGCTAGTTTCACAAGTTATTTTCCTAGTCCCCTACTCGCACTCAGTCTGATCTCTATTGTTTGTGTCCCACTTAATCCTTGGATCCGGCGTGCCGACGCTCGTGCCGCTGTGCCACTCCGGGTTGAAGTCCGCTCCTAGGTCTGGTCGCCTTTGCTGCCATTCGGGAATGAGAGCGAGCTTTCGCCCTTGCGGCCGCATGTAAACCCGGTTTGCCGGGTTTCTTCGTTTCCCAACACAGTTTCTTATCGAACCTCCCGCCTATCGCTATCGGCACTATCAGCTGTTGGCCCTCGGTTGACCAACACTGGGTGGTTTTCCAGCCCTGGTGCGCGCAATATTTAAATCGGATAAGCTTAGCTTCTAGTTTGAGCTTAAATAAATTATTATTTACTTAATTACTTAATTACTTAATTACTTAATTACTTAATTACTTATTTACTTATTTTCTTATTTACTTATTTACTTATTTACTTATTTACTTATTTACTTATTTACTTATTTACTTATTTACTTATTTACTTATTTACTTATTTACTTATTTACTTATTTACTTATTTACTTATTTACTTATTTACTTATTTACTTATTTACTTATTTACTTATTTACTTATTTACTTATTTACTTATTTACTTATTTACTTATTTACTTATTTACTTATTTACTTATTTACTTATTTACTTATTTACTTATTTACTTATTTACTTATTTACTTATTTACTTATTTACTTATTTACTTATTTACTTGTTTACTTATTTACTTATTTACTTATTTACCTATTTGCTTATTTACTTATTTACTTATTTACTTATTTACTTATTTACTTATTTACTTATTTACTTATTTACTTATTTACTTATTTACTTATTTACTTATTTACTTATTTACATATTTACTTATTTACTTATTTACTTATTTACTTATTTACTTATTTACTTAATTACTTATTTACTTATTTACTTATTTACTTATTTACTTATTTACTTATTTACTTATTTACTTATTTACTTCATTACTTATTTACTTAATTACTTAATTACTTAATTACTTAATTACTTAATTACTTAATTACTTAATTACTTATTTACTTAATTACTTAATTACTTAATTACTTAATTACTTATTTACTTATTTACATATTTACTTATTTACTTATTTACTTATTTACTTATTTACTTATTTACTTATTTACTTATTTACTTATTTACTTATTTACTTATTTACTTATTTACTTATTTACTTATTTACTTATTTACTTATTTACTTATTTACTTATTTACTTATTTACTTATTTACTTATTTACTTATTTACTTATTTACTTATTTACTTATTTACTTATTTACTTATTTACTTATTTACTTATTTACTTATTTACTTATTTACTTATTTACTTATTTACTTATTAACTTATTAACTTATTTACTTTTTTACTTTTTTACTTTTTTACTTTTTTACTTTTTTACTTTTTTACTTATTTCCTTTTTTACTTTTTTACTTATTTACTTATTTAATTATTTACTTATTTACTGACAATTTGTGCATTGCACTGGTCCGTTCCTTTTATGTGGCTCTTCCACGTTAATTCTTCGGTGCAATAAGTATTGCAGGTTATAAATGGGGTATTTAGTTATTTAGTTATTTAGTTATTTAGTTATTTAGTTATTTAGTTATTTAGTTATTTAGTTATTTAGTTATTTAGTTATTTAGTTATTTAGTTATTTAGTTATTTAGTTATTTAGTTATTTAGTTATTTAGTTATTTAGTTATTTAGTTATTTAGTTATTTAGTTATTTAGTTATTTAGTTATTTAGTTATTTAGTTATTTAGTTATTTAGTTATTTAGTTATTTAGTTATTTAGTTATTTAGTTATTTAGTTATTTAGTTATTTAGTTATTTAGTTATTTAGTTATTTAGTTATTTAGTTATTTAGTTATTTAGTTATTTAGTTATTTAGTTATTTAGTTATTTAGTTATTTAGTTATTTAGTTATTTAGTTATTTAGTTATTTAGTTATTTAGTTATTTAGTTATTTAGTTATTTAGTTATTTAGTTATTTAGTTATTTAGTTATTTAGTTATTTAGTTATTTAGTTATTTAGTTATTTAGTTATTTAGTTATTTAGTTATTTAGTTATTTAGTTATTTAGTTATTTAGTTATTTAGTTATTTAGTTATTTAGTTATTTAGTTATTTAGTTATTTAGTTATTTAGTTATTTAGTTATTTAGTTATTTAGTTATTTAGTTATTTAGTTATTTAGTTATTTAGTTATTTAGTTATTTAGTTATTTAGTTATTTAGTTATTTAGTTATTTAGTTATTTAGTTATTTAGTTATTTAGTTATTTAGTTATTTAGTTATTTAGTTATTTAGTTATTTAGTTATTTAGTTATTTAGTTATTTAGTTATTTAGTTATTTAGTTATTTAGTTATTTAGTTATTTAGTTATTTAGTTATTTAGTTATTTAGTTATTTAGTTATTTAGTTATTTAGTTATTTAGTTATTTAGTTATTTAGTTATTTAGTTATTTATTGTAGTTATTTAGTTATTTATTGTAGTTATTTAGTTATTTAGTTATTTATTGTAGTTATTTAGTTATTTAGTTATTGTAGTTATTGTAGTTATTGTAGTTATTGTAGTTATTTAGTTATTTAGTTATTTAGTTGTTTAGTTATTTAGTTATTTAGTTATTTAGTTATTTAGTTATTTAGTTATTTAGTTATTTAGTTATTTAGTTATTTAGTTATTTAGTTATTTAGTTGTTTAGTTATTTAGTTATTTAGTTATTTAGTTATTTAGTTATTTAGTTATTTAGTTATTTAGTTATTTAGTTATTTAGTTATTTAGTTATTTAGTTATTTAGTTATTTAGTTATTTAGTTATTTAGTTATTTAGTTATTTAGTTATTTAGTTATTTAGTTATTTAGTTATTTAGTTATTTAGTTATTTAGTTATTTAGTTATTTAGTTATTTAGTTATTTAGTTATTTAGTTATTTAGTTATTTAGTTATTTAGTTATTTAGTTATTTAGTTATTTAGTTATTTAGTTATTTAGTTATTTAGTTATTTAGTTATTTAGTTATTTAGTTATTTAGTTATTTAGTTATTTAGTTATTTAGTTATTTACTTATTTACTTATTTACTTATTTACTTATTTACTTATTTACTTATTTACTTATTTACTTATTTACTTATTTACTTATTTACTTATTTACTTATTTACTTATTTACTTATTTACTTATTTACTTATTTACTTATTTACTTATTTACTTATTTACTTATTTACTTATTTACTTATTTACTTATTTACTTATTTACTTATTTACTTATTTACTTATTTACTTATTTACTTATTTACTTATTTACTTATTTACTTATTTACTTATTTACTTATTTACTTATTTACTTATTTACTTATTTACTTATTTACTTATTTACTTATTAACTTATTAACTTATTTACTTATTTACTTATTTACTTATTTACTTATTTACTTATTTACTTATTAACTTATTAACTTATTAACTTATTAACTTATTAACTTATTTACTTATTTACTTATTTACTTATTTACTTATTAACTTATTAACTTATTAACTTATTAACTTATTTACTTTTTTACTTTTTTACTTTTTTACTTTTTTACTTTTTTACTTTTTTACTTTTTTACTTATTTCCTTTTTTACTTTTTTACTTATTTACTTATTTAATTATTTACTTATTTACTGATTTACTTATTTACTTATGTTCTTATTTACTTATTTACTTAATTACTTATTTACTTATTTACTTAATTACTTAATTAGTTATTTACTTATTTACTTATTTACTTTTTTACTTATTTACTTATTTACTTTTTTACTTATTTACGTATTTACTTATTTACTTATTTAATTATTTACTTATTTACTTATTTACTTATTTACTTATTTACTTATTTACTTATTTACTTATTTACTTATTTACTTATTTACTTATTTACTTATTTACTTAATTACTTATTTACTTATTCACTTATTTACTTATTTACTTATTTACTTATTTACTTATTTACTTATTTACTTATTTACTTATTTACTTATTTACTTATTTACTTATTTACTTATTTACTTATTTACTTATTTACTTATTTACTTATTTACTTATTTCCTTTTTTACTTTTTTACTTATTTACTTATTTAATTATTTACTTATTTACTGACAATTTGTGCATTGCACTGGTCCGTTCCTTTTATGTGGCTCTTCCACGTTAATTCTTCGGTGCAATAAGTATTGCAGGTTATAAATGGGGTATTTAGTTATTTATTGTTATTTAGTTGTTTAGTTATTTAGTTATTTAGTTATTTAGTTATTTAGTTATTTAGTTATTTAGTTATTTAGTTATTTAGTTATTTAGTTATTTAGTTATTTAGTTATTTAGTTATTTAGTTATTTAGTTATTTAGTTATTTAGTTATTTAGTTATTTAGTTATTTAGTTATTTAGTTATTTAGTTATTTAGTTATTTAGTTATTTAGTTATTTAGTTATTTAGTTATTTAGTTATTTAGTTATTTAGTTATTTAGTTATTTAGTTATTTAGTTATTTAGTTATTTAGTTATTTAGTTATTTAGTTATTTAGTTATTTAGTTATTTAGTTATTTAGTTATTTAGTTATTTAGTTATTTAGTTATTTAGTTATTTAGTTATTTAGTTATTTAGTTATTTAGTTATTTAGTTATTTAGTTATTTAGTTATTTAGTTATTTAGTTATTTAGTTATTTAGTTATTTAGTTATTTAGTTATTTAGTTATTTAGTTATTTAGTTATTTAGTTATTTAGTTATTTAGTTATTTAGTTATTTAGTTATTTAGTTATTTAGTTATTTAGTTGTTTAGTTGTTTAGTTATTTAGTTATTTAGTTATTTAGTTATTTAGTTATTTAGTTATTTAGTTATTTAGTTATTTAGTTATTTAGTTATTTAGTTATTTAGTTATTTAGTTATTTAGTTATTTAGTTATTTAGTTATTTAGTTATTTAGTTATTTAGTTATTTAGTTATTTAGTTATTTAGTTATTTAGTTATTTAGTTATTTAGTTATTTAGTTATTTAGTTATTTAGTTATTTAGTTATTTAGTTATTTAGTTATTTACTTATTTACTTATTTACTTATTTACTTATTTACTTATTTACTTATTTACTTATTTACTTATTTACTTATTTACTTATTTACTTATTTACTTATTTACTTATTTACTTATTTACTTATTTACTTATTTACTTATTTACTTATTTACTTATTTACTTATTTACTTATTTACTTATTTACTTATTTACTTATTTACTTATTTACTTATTTACTTATTTACTTATTTACTTATTTACTTATTTACTTATTTACTTATTTACTTATTTACTTATTAACTTATTTACTTATTTACTTATTTACTTATTTACTTATTTACTTATTTACTTATTTACTTATTTACTTATTTACTTATTTACTTATTTACTTATTTACTTATTAACTTATTTACTTATTTACTTATTTACTTATTTACTTATTTACTTATTAACTTATTAACTTATTAACTTATTAACTTATTAACTTATTAACTTATTAACTTATTTACTTCTTTACTTTTTTACTTTTTTACTTTTTTACTTATTTCCTTTTTTACTTTTTTACTTATTTACTTATTTAATTATTTACTTATTTACTGATTTACTTATTTACTTATGTTCTTATTTACTTATTTACTTAATTACTTATTTACTTATTTACTTAATTACTTAATTAGTTATTTACTTATTTACTTATTTACTTTTTTACTTATTTACTTATTTACTTTTTTACTTATTTACGTATTTACTTATTTACTTATTTAATTATTTACTTATTTACTTATTTACTTATTTACTTATTTACTTATTTACTTATTTACTTATTTACTTATTTACTTAATTACTTATTTACTTATTCACTTATTTACTTATTTACTTATTTACTTATTTACTTATTTACTTATTTACTTATTTACTTATTTACTTATTTACTTATTTACTTATTTACTTATTTACTTATTTACTTATTTACTTATTTACTTATTTACTTATTTACTTATTTACTTATTTACTTATTTACTTATTTACTTATTTACTTATTTCCTTTTTTACTTTTTTACTTATTTACTTATTTAATTATTTACTTATTTACTGACAATTTGTGCATTGCACTGGTCCGTTCCTTTTATGTGGCTCTTCCACGTTAATTCTTCGGTGCAATAAGTATTGCAGGTTATAAATGGGGTATTTAGTTATTTAGTTATTTAGTTATTTAGTTATTTAGTTATTTAGTTATTTAGTTATTTAGTTATTTAGTTATTTAGTTATTTAGTTATTTAGTTATTTAGTTATTTAGTTATTTAGTTATTTAGTTATTTAGTTATTTAGTTATTTAGTTATTTAGTTATTTAGTTATTTAGTTATTTAGTTATTTAGTTATTTAGTTATTTAGTTATTTAGTTATTTAGTTATTTAGTTATTTAGTTATTTAGTTATTTAGTTATTTAGTTATTTAGTTATTTAGTTATTTAGTTATTTAGTTATTTAGTTATTTAGTTATTTAGTTATTTAGTTATTTAGTTATTTAGTTATTTAGTTATTTAGTTATTTAGTTATTTAGTTATTTAGTTATTTAGTTATTTAGTTATTTAGTTATTTAGTTATTTAGTTATTTAGTTATTTAGTTATTTAGTTATTTAGTTATTTAGTTATTTAGTTATTTAGTTATTTAGTTATTTAGTTATTTAGTTATTTAGTTATTTAGTTATTTAGTTATTTAGTTATTTAGTTATTTAGTTATTTAGTTATTTAGTTATTTAGTTATTTAGTTATTTAGTTATTTAGTTATTTAGTTATTTAGTTATTTAGTTATTTAGTTATTTAGTTATTTAGTTATTTAGTTATTTAGTTATTTAGTTATTTAGTTATTTAGTTATTTAGTTATTTATTGTAGTTATTTAGTTATTTATTGTAGTTATTTAGTTATTTAGTTATTTATTGTAGTTATTTAGTTATTTAGTTATTTAGTTATTGTAGTTATTGTAGTTATTGTAGTTATTGTAGTTATTTAGTTATTTAGTTATTTAGTTGTTTAGTTATTTAGTTATTTAGTTATTTAGTTATTTAGTTATTTAGTTATTTAGTTATTTAGTTATTTAGTTATTTAGTTATTTAGTTATTTAGTTATTTAGTTGTTTAGTTATTTAGTTATTTAGTTATTTAGTTATTTAGTTATTTAGTTATTTAGTTATTTAGTTATTTAGTTATTTAGTTATTTAGTTATTTAGTTATTTAGTTATTTAGTTATTTAGTTATTTAGTTATTTAGTTATTTAGTTATTTAGTTATTTAGTTATTTAGTTATTTAGTTATTTAGTTATTTAGTTATTTAGTTATTTAGTTATTTAGTTATTTAGTTATTTAGTTATTTAGTTATTTAGTTATTTAGTTATTTAGTTATTTAGTTATTTAGTTATTTAGTTATTTAGTTATTTAGTTATTTAGTTATTTAGTTATTTAGTTATTTAGTTATTTAGTTATTTAGTTATTTAGTTATTTAGTTATTTAGTTATTTAGTTATTTAGTTATTTAGTTATTTAGTTATTTAGTTATTTAGTTATTTAGTTATTTAGTTATTTAGTTATTTAGTTATTTAGTTATTTAGTTATTTAGTTATTTACTTATTTAGTTATTTACTTATTTAGTTATTTAGTTATTTACTTATTTACTTATTTACTTATTTACTTATTTACTTATTTACTTATTTACTTATTTACTTATTTACTTATTTACTTATTTACTTATTTACTTATTTACTTATTTACTTATTTACTTATTTACTTATTTACTTATTTACTTATTTACTTATTTACTTATTTACTTATTTACTTATTTACTTATTTACTTATTTACTTATTTACTTATTTACTTATTTACTTATTTACTTATTTACTTATTTACTTATTTACTTATTTACTTATTTACTTATTTACTTATTTACTTATTTACTTATTTACTTATTTACTTATTTACTTATTAACTTATTAACTTATTTACTTATTTACTTATTTACTTATTTACTTATTTACTTATTAACTTATTAACTTATTAACTTATTAACTTATTTACTTATTTACTTATTTACTTATTTACTTATTTACTTATTTACTTATTTACTTATTAACTTATTAACTTATTAACTTATTAACTTATTTACTTATTTACTTCTTTACTTTTTTACTTTTTTACTTTTTTACTTTTTTACTTTTTTACTTATTTCCTTTTTTACTTTTTTACTTATTTACTTATTTAATTATTTACTTATTTACTGATTTACTTATTTACTTATGTTCTTATTTACTTATTTACTTAATTACTTATTTACTTATTTACTTAATTACTTAATTAGTTATTTACTTATTTACTTATTTACTTTTTTACTTATTTACTTATTTACTTTTTTACTTATTTACGTATTTACTTATTTACTTATTTAATTATTTACTTATTTACTTATTTACTTATTTACTTATTTACTTATTTACTTATTTACTTATTTACTTATTTACTTATTTACTTATTTACTTATTTACTTATTTACTTAATTACTTATTTACTTATTCACTTATTTACTTATTTACTTATTTACTTATTTACTTATTTACTTATTTACTTATTTACTTATTTACTTATTTACTTATTTACTTATTTACTTATTTACTTATTTACTTATTTACTTATTTACTTATTTACTTATTTACTTATTTACTTATTTACTTATTTACTTATTTACTTATTTACTTATTTACTTATTTACTTATTTACTTATTTACTTATTTACTTATTTACTTATTTACTTAATTACTTAATTACTTATTTACTTATATGCTTATTTACTTATTTACTTATTTACTTATTTACTTATTTACTTATTTACTTATTTACTTATTTACTTATTTACTTATTTACTTATTTACTTATTTACTTATTTACTTATTTACTTATTTACTTATTTACTTATTTACTTATTTACTTATTTACTTATTTACTTATTTACTTATTTACTTATTTACTTATTTACTTATTTACTTATTTACTTATTTACTTAATTAGTTATTTACTTATTTACTTATTTAATTAATTAACTTATTTACTTATTTACTTATTTACTTATGTTCTTATTTACTTAATTACTTATTTACTTAATGTCTTAATTAATTAATTAGTTATTTACTTATTTAGTTATTTACTTATTTACTTATTTATTTATTTATTTATTTACTTAATTACTGAATTAGTTATTTACTTATTTACTTATTTACTGTGACGAACCCGCCTAGAAGGCGCGTGCGCCACAATAAGTACTACTTTCGTTATTATAGCTCTAAGAGAAATACAGTGAATTATAATAAATGTTAAGTTTAACTAAGAATTAATAAGTCATAGCTAAGTTCAGAACCCTGGGCGGCAACGCCAACCGATAGTTCATCAAGACATGTTGAATACTAGAAAAGCGAAGGAGCTAAAATACCAGAAGTAGGAAAATACTAGAAATCCCGAATAGAGGAAAAGGCCGGAAAATTAGGGAGGGTCACGCGGCGATCGTGGCGGGGCTCTTCTCTCGGGATCGCGGAACGAAAAAGACGTGTGATTCGGACACGGCTTAGCGAGGGTTAAAAAGTCACGCGTGCTCCTCGAAATAGCCGAACGGAGGCGATCAAGTTCTGCAGAGTGGCCACGCGGGCGATTACAAGGCACACATATATATATAAGCAAGTCAGCTAAGGTTAGTACGGTCAGTTTCTCATGTGATGAAGACGGTGTAGCGGACCCGAGTGAGGACCAAAATGAATAAACGGTGAAGAATATCTAATTGCATTTCTCGATCGTGTGTTTCCTTCTCGTAGTTAGGTACCAAAGCTAACCTAACTTTACCCCGTTCACACCGCTGCTTCGGACCTGGATGTGGACCTCCTTCCCGTCCGCTCCAGTAGTTTTCGTGCCTCCCCTGTAGTTTTGGGATTCGTGCGTGGACACCCTTCCCGCCGTATCCGCAATCCTAGCTTTCCCACCACCTCCGCAGTATTTGGGATTTGCGCGTGGACACCCTTCCCGCCTTATCCACAAGCCTAGTCTTCCTGTCGTCTCCGTAGTTGTGGTATTCGCGCGTGGACACCCTTCCCGCCGTATCCGCAATCCTAGTTTTCCCGCCTCCCCCGTAGTTTTGGGATTCGTGCGTGGACACCCTTCCCGCCGTATCCGCAATCCTAGCTTTCCCACCACCTCCGTAGTATTTGGGATTTGCGCGTGGACACCCTTCCCGCCGTATCCACAAGCCTAGTGTTCCCGTCTCCTCCATAGTTTTGGGATTCGTGCGTGGACACCCTTCCCGGTGGATTTTTCCTATCCACAATCCCGCCGCCTCCGTAGTTTTGGGATTTGCGCGCGGACGCCCTTCCCGCGTGCGGCTCCGCCCCTCGTGCAGACTTACGCCCGAAAAGTAATCCCCCGGCTCGGCCTCGCCCGAAGGTCCAGTCCGGTGGATTTTTCGCCTCCGACGCGGAACCCAAGACTTACGCCCGCAAAGTAATCCCCCGGCTTGGCCTCGCCTGAAGGTCCAGCCCGGTGGATTTTTCGCCTCTGACGCGAAGTGCAAGACTCTGGCCAGCCCGTTAGGTCGCAGCCCAGGAATCGGACTCTGCATAACCAACGTCATCTGCTTCTCTTCGACGTAAATAAGGACCTCTGGTGAAGACTCCCCTCAAAGTTACCCGTTCCCCCTGTGGAGTGGAACCCGACTGAGATCTGTATCCCGGCCGAGAAAGCATCCTTATAAGTGGCGCCCGAACAGGGACACCGAGACTAGCGGGGCATTTATCCAAGTGGCCTAAAGAACCACCGTGAAAAGGGAAGAGTCGCCCGGAGAGTCGAGACGACCGCCCCTACCCAGAGTCGGGAAGGAAGAGTAGGATTTAAGAAGGAAGTCCGCCCAGGAAAACAAGACGATGAGTACCCCTAAGGAATCAGACGGTGAGTCCGAAGAAACCGATTTTAGCAAAAACCCTGGTGCAGGAGTTCGCTGGATATATGCTCGCCGAAAAGACGAACTCAATTTACTCGCCGTTGAGTTTGGCTTTAAAGCGGAATGTACCGTCGAGGAGGCCAGGAGGGCGTTCGCTAACCTAGTCAGCGCAGGATCCTTCCCACAGCGGGTGTGGACCCGACTAGCTCAGTTGCAGGAACAGTATAGCAGTCGGGCCCCGAGCCCCAACCCTGCGGGGAAGAACGATGAGATGGGACAATTTGCGGAGTCCCTCCGGATCCCCGTCGGCTCGGACGCCGCGCCGATCAAGGTTCCAACGCGTCATCGAGGGATACATCCAGGAACGACACACGGCGTCTGGATGTCGCCAGGAGATGTTCGCCCAGCCACCGACCTACAGGAACAAAATGTACAAGGTAACACGACTCCCACTCAACGTTTGCTCCCCGAGAAGATGCATAAGTGGAACCTACGGTTCGACGGTAGCTCAGATCCGTTGGCTCTCGTCGGAAAGGAGAGTCTTTCAAAACTTACCTGATCGAGCTCAGGACGAAGATGCAACAGGCTGGGTACCGAGAAGAGGAAGAGTTGTACCGGGCATACGAGAACATGGCTCCCGAGTATCGGCTGTATATCAAGCGCGGCGAATTCGCGTCGTTGAAGCAGCTGACACAGTTGATTCGAGGTGGAGCCCCAGGGGTGACGGGCGGAAACCGCGAGGGATCGCGACTTCGACGGTCGCCGAATCCCTTCCGGAGCTCGGAGAGTACTACACAGGCAGGTCACGTGACCCACCGTATGATCGAGCAAGGAACCTCCCGAGTAGACGTGCAGCGGGACTGCGGCCGCTGGGGTGAGAACGGACACTTCCGTCGAGACTGTCCCAACCCACGCCGCGACTTCTGTTGGGATTGTGGTCGAGTAGGAGTTCTAACCATAGAGTGCTGATGTCGGGATGCCTCGGTAAACGGAGGACGTCTCCGCCGGAATCTGGGTGCGGCGGAGACGAACGAAGCATCGGCTCGACCCCAGCAAACCCCCCGTTAAGGGTACACGGCGGGCTCATCACGGCAGCGATAGAAGTCGGAGGCAGATGGGTGGACGCCACCGTTGATCCTGGGGCATCGAGGAGTTTCGCCAGCGAAAGTTTTACAAACCTGGTCGCCCGCGCCGGCGAGGTTCGGGATGTGGTCACTAGAATAGCGTTGGCCGACCGGTCATGTCTGGACGTTACGAAATTGTAGCGAACTCCGGTCACGTTGGCGGGCACCACCATGTTGGATCGAGTGATACTTGTGATGGATTTCCTCAAGACCGCAGGAACGCGCGTGCGATGTGGGCAAGCCACCCTTGACTTGCAGCCCGAGCCACAAGCGGTAGGCGATCCGTTGTTACTCCCAGTGCTCATACCACCGAGGGGCGATCGAGGGGAAGCAGTACGCCCCGTCGAGTTTAAGGTCCAATTGGGGACGGCCAGACAAGGAGGTCCAGAGGTTCTCAGACCGACGCCTACGCGGGCCACGGCTGCGACAGACGACACTGGGATACCCGTAGGGATGGAAGCGGGAGAGCACGACGAAGAGCGACAAATCGTACCTTTGAGCCGGGAGTTAGCTTTGTTCGAGAGTCTCCAGGGGGTTTCGCATGTCGCCGAACACCGTATCGTCATGCGCGACGATAAACCATTAAAGCAACGGTATTATCCCAGGAACCCCGCGATGCAACATGTCATCGATACCCAAGTAGACGAGCTTCTCCGGAGCCATCGAGCCTTCCAGGAGCCCACACAGCACACCAATCGTTTTGGTGAAGAAAAAGGCTGGCGATTGGCGCATGTGCGTTGACTACCGACAGTTGAACGCACACTCGGTGCCCGACGCCTATCCGGTCCCGAGGATCAAACACATCATCTGAAAAACGGCTGTTGGCAAATACCCATGGCCAGGGGTAGCCGCCAATACACAGCCTTCACCGTTCCGGGTCGGGGACTATACCAATGGAAGATCATGCCCTTTGGACTGCACTCCGCCAGTGCCACGTTCCAACGTGCTCTGGATAGCGTAATCGGGGCGGAGATGGAGCCGGTCGCCTTCGCTTATTTAGACGACATTATTGCCATTAGCGCTACGGAGGAACAGCACTTCGTTAACCTCGCCGAAGTGTTCCGCAGATTGCGGGCGGCAAATTTGAGGATAAATCCAAAGTGTACTTTCTTCAAGCAAAAACTGGTTTATCTCGGTCATGTGATCAGCGGTGAAAAGATTCAGACTGACCCCGAGAAGGTGTCCGCGATTAATGGGTTGAAGACCCCCACCAACCTGAAGGAACTCCGCCAATGGATCGGGATGGCCTCATGGTATCGGAGGCTCGTCCCTAGCTTCGCGACCATCGTACAACCAATGACCGCCCTACTGAAGAAAGGTCAGAAGTGGACCTGGGGACCAGAACAGCAAACCGCCTTGGAAGAGATTAGAAGATGCCTGACTACCGCCCCCGTGTTGGGTTGTCCGGATTTCGACCAGAAGTTTGTTTTACAGACTGACGCGAGTGACGTCGGTTTGGAAGCGGTGCTATCTCAGGACATCGAGGGTCAAGAGAAGGTCATCGCATAATTACTTAATTATGTCGTAAGTCTTCCGTTTCGTGATCCCGAAAACGTAAAATCCGCCCTCCGAGCAACGCCTAAAGAGGGACAGTCAGCTGAAAGCCAAATACGACTCCGTGATTCAAGAGTACTTCGACCTCCATCACACGAATGAAGTCCTTCCTACCCATAATTCTGCCAGTTATTACCTTCCCCATCATGCTGTGCTCAAGCCGGAAAGAACAACCACCAAGCTACGTGTGGTTTTCAATGCCTCCAGCCCAAACTAACTATCCAGTTACTGAAGTGGCGATATTTCCGATACGTCTACAGTGCCGATATCGAGAAAATGTATCAGCAGATATGGGTAGATCCGAAGCATTCCCCGTTCCAGCGCAACTTATTCCGCAACAGCGAGGGGCACATTCGAGATTTCGAATTACAGACGGTAACTTTTGGAGTCAATTGCGCTCCGTTCCTGGCGATTCGAGTCCTACAACAGCTGGCAACTGACGTGCAGCTCAGCCATCCAAGAGCGAGCAACGTCATTTTAAATCATATGTATGTAGACGATGTCCTTTCGGGAGCTGACTCCGCCGAGGACGCTAAATTTTCTAAATTCCGCAGGGTTTCCATTGAGTAAATGGACCTGCAACCACAAAGAAATCTTAGCTCATATCCAAAGCGATCATCTTCTGACAACAGAGTTCCTCGAGATCGACACTGAGCACAGCCAAAACTCTCGGCGTACGATAGTAGGAGACGTGCGATAAGTTCTTTTTTGTCCCACCAGATTTAGCAACGGAAATCTCCCACACGAAACGCCAAGTCCTTTCCCAAATTGCCAAGCTGTTTGATCAAGCAAAATCTTTATGCAAGAGATTTGGCTTCAGGATCTAGGTTGGGACGACAATGTTCCAATTGAGCTGTGCCATAGGTGGAACAGCTTTCTCCAAAGCTCTTCGGTCCTAGACCAGGTCAGAATACCCAGATGGGTTTACTTCCGTCCTCGCAAAAGGCATACGGTGCTGCGATCTATGTGCGCGTAGAAGTGGGCCATAAGAAGATGGTGCACTTGCTCACGGCCAAGACGCGTGTGGCGCCAGTTAAGACGGTGTCCCTTTCCAGGCTGGAGTTATGTAGGGCTCTCCTTTTATCCGAGGTGGCCGAAGCCATTCTTCCTAATATGCCGAGGCTGACCTCAAAATTCCATTGTTGGACCGATTCCACGATTGTGCTAGCATGGTTAGCCAAACCAGCGTGCCATTGGACAACGTTCGTTGCCAACAGGGTGATGAAGATCACCGAGTCCACTGAGGCGGCCAATTGGTCGCCCGAACATAATCCAGCTGATTTGGCTAGTCGAGGAGTTCCCCTTCAAGAGCTGGTGGATAACCCGCTTTGGTGGCATGGACCCACTTGGCTGCAATGTCCACGCGATCATTGGCCCAGCCAGGGAACCGACCTGCCGGTGACTGAGATCGAAAAGCGTGCCGTTAAAGCCCATGTGGCGTCTATGCCGACGGAAGATTTCCTGGATCGCTTTGCGGGTCCTCGCGTAGGTCCATCGATTTGTCCAACGATGTCGAAGACAATCACCGCTTTCCGGGGTCCGTCTGGAGGCCCAGGACGTTGCCGCCGCGGAACAACTCATGACAATTTGCACTCAGCGCAGGTATTTTTCCGAAGAACACCGCTGCTTGAGTCAGAAGCGTCCTGTGCCCGCGGCAAGTTCGACTCTCTCCCTGAACCCCTTTCTAGACAAGAAAGGGCTAATCAGGGCATGCGGCCGCGTAACGGCCTCCGACAGTTTGCGGTATGATGAACGACATCCTATAATCCTAACGTACGAATGTTCACTCTCGCGGCTTCTGGTAAAATTCACGCATCTCATTTCGTTACATGGTGGTAACCAGTTAGTGGTGCGTCTCACCCGGTCCATATACTGGGTCCCGAGAATAAAGAACATGGTGAAAGCAGTGGTTAACTCCTGCGAGGTCTGCGTTATCCACAAAAAGAGATTGCAAGTTCAGATGATGGGAAGCTTTCCGAAAGGGCGAGTGTCTTTTTCCCGTCCGTTCACGTACACAGGGATGGACTACGCCGGCCCGTTTTATATAAAAAATTATACCGGAAGAGCTTGTCTCATTACGAAAGGGTACGTGTGGGTTTTCGTTTGTTTTTCTACAAAGGCCATCCATCTAGTGCCTACATCCGACTTGAAAAGTTTCTTGCCGCTTTCCCTCGTTTCGTATCTAGAAGATATCCCGCCAAGTCCAGTCCGACAATGGGAAGACCTTCGTCGGCGCTTCCACAGTGCTTTCCCGAGACTTTCTGCAAGCCGTTATAGAATCTGTAATAGATGCGTATAGTCATCAGCAGCTCACCTGGCAATTCATTCCTCCTGGGGCACCACACTCTAACCAGAAAAATGGCTCCCCGTCCACGTAGAGTTCCGGCATTGGATAGCAGACGTACGAGAGGTACTCAATCCTACCGGTGCCGAGGTTCCTAAAGCTGAGCGCAGAGAAGCGGCTGCGGGAAGTTCTTATAAACAAGTACTGCGCCAACTGTCTCGCACACGAGCACTCCACTGGGAGCTGTCGTAGCGGTCACCGGTGCCGAATGTGCGACCGGAACCATCACAGGCTGCTCCACATGCACGAACTTGTTTCCCGGAAAAAGTGCGGCTCCCAGCAACAGCCCGCTTCTCCGCAGCGTTCGCGCCAGCAAGATCCGCCAACTCGCCAAACACTTGCCCCTCTGCGACGCTCAGCATCCTCGACACCAGCTCCGTCGCTCGCGGCACTTCTCTAACGTCATAGCGTCAACGTCCTCCCGACTGCTTTGGTGATCGTCGAGACCGGGGAGAAGACTTTTGACACTGCCGCACTCATCGATCCGTGCACCCCGACAAGCTCCATCGATGCATCCCTGGCCGCCGCGTTTCGTTTGTCGACAACAAACGTAGGCGATGAGAGCATCTGCACGGCGACTACTGGTCCTCAAGATCGAGCCGAACGTGCGCATCCGCACCCCCATCCGTGCGCTCAGTGAGAGCGTAGTAAAGATGTTCTGGGAGCTACCGCTCGCGGAAGTAGTAGGGAAAGACGGGTTCTGGGACAATTAGCATATTAATGGCCCCCGCCCCCTTACTAATTAGCATATTAATGACCCCCGCCTCTCACTAATTAACATATTAATGACCCCCGCCTCTTCATTAATGTATGCGGGTTCTGGGACAATTAACATAATCCATAAATTATCTGATTTTAAGGGGTTTAGATGTCATAAAAATGTCACGATCATATCCATAAAGAGTATACTAAATTGCCCCCCCAACCCCACACCACCATGTGACAATACTGATCACGTGACCGTTTTGCCTCATTATCAGCAATTAATATTCAGCAGGTGTTGCTGTACACGGGAGAAAGGTCGCACACTTTCCCCACATCTCCATGTGACAATATTGATCACGTATCCTTTTCCTCATTATCAGCAATTAATAATCAGCAGGTGTTGCTGTGCACGTGAGAAAGGTCGCAAACCCAAAACATCTAAAGCTGGTTGCCTTAGAGGGACATGTCCGATCATGTTGGGGAATAACGTTTCCTATGATTGTAAAACTAATTTAGAAATCAAAAGAACCCCAAATAAAATAAATCCCACAAGTTAATGATTCTCAGATGTCGAATATTTTCAAACAGACTTTTTTTTTCGCCCCAGAATGTTTAACTGGTAAATTTTTTCAAGATCTCTCCTTTCTACAAACGGGTCATAAACATATCATAAAAGGGATTCAAGCAAGAGCTACCCGAACATGCGCACCTGTCTATTACCTGACCGGAATAAAAGGGACACATGCACAAGTCTGAAGGCGCACGCCCATTGACAAAATCATGAGCCTCACGCCAACGACCTCACGGCTAAGTGCGAGCTCTAATACGTTCCCATAATAGGGGTTGAAGTCACGACCGCGCAACAACTCGCAAGTAGCCGACATATCTCAGTCAAGGAAATATTTTCCATTCTCCGTACCTGTAATTTTAACTCGAAATAAAATGTCAGAAGTTTATTTTGTACCATAAAAATACATTTATTCATTTACATTTATTTATTTTGGTATTGCGAACATTTTTTTTTTATATATAGAAATTTATTTTCTGCTATGATTCCGGCGATTTGCATAGAAGAAGCAGGCGCACGTTTCCGACGTCATTTCTGGATTACAAAATGTAAAGTGTTCACCATAATTCGTAGTTTTGAGGTCATGTCCACCTCGATTCATGAACATAGTTTTTGTGTTTAGAAGGTATTGAAAATGCTGACCAATTATCTCTCCTTTAAATTGTTCAATAAATTGGTCAATTTCCTCATGAAACTTAATTTGGTTAATTTTGTTTTCTTGCACATCCTTACACATCTAGTCTCAACTTTAAAATAATGTATAAAAATTATTTTATTGTTTTGAAGCTACTTTTAAAAAATGTCAAAATAATGTATGCATTGTTTAGAGCACAAACCCCGCCCTTAAGGTGTGTTTCACAATAGGGAAACCGGTTTCCTTTAAACCTGTTTAGTGACGGACAGCCCATTTCCTCGACATAAATGAGCTGACGACTCCCAAAAAACGTCTGTAGAAATCGTTTCTTTTCCACACCTTTACAAATAATTTGTTTTCCGCTTGTAATTGTCCTTAGATACTTTCGAGTTTGTGGAAAACTATTTTCTCCATCGTTCCAAAAAATTTTGTGATGTGTATTGGTTAACCAAATTGCAGTCTTTCGAGATTTTGTATTTAGCAAAGTAAAATCATATGGTGGTTCTATTAAAAAACTATTATTCAAGTTTGGATCTTTTTCGAATACAATTCCAATTTCCTTTAGAAAAAATTAATATTATTATCAAAGAAACCTTGAACATCAATCGAAACAGTATCTTTCAACATTTTTCTAATGTTAAGCAACTCGTTGTACTAGTCCGTTTAGTGGGTTATATTCAACTAAACGGTCTTGTATGAGGAGACAATAATCTTGGGTATTTTCATGACTTGGTGTCTTTAGTTCTATTGAAATTCTCACATCAATTTTACTGATTCATTTTGATATGAAAGATCAACCACAATAATAGGGGTCTTCAATTTAAATTCATTTGGGGTCAAAAATGGTTGTGATTGACGATTAACTAGATTGAAATCTTGTATACATTTCATATAGGTGAGCATACTAATTCTTACTAAAATCAACATTCAGATTATCACATGGATATGACTCAGAATTCAAGTGAACTTTCAAGTTTGATAAGTTATTTGTGATAAGTTCTCCATTTAGTGTAAATCCAATTATGGCAAATCTTGGTTTGTTGCGGTTAGCCGACAATTTCACATTCCAGCTGTGTTGACTTCCATACCCCAATTTGGCGTTAACATATGAATCCCAACTCCGGAATGCGATTGGTAGGTTTACACCACTTTTAATAATATCGTACATCTTAATTTTTTGCAAAATCGCTCAGAGTTACATGGGGAATTTTCCAGATTTTATTCGTAATTTCCAACTTAAAAGTTTGTTCATTTCTGGTTTGCTCAAACACATCACCAAGATTCTTAGTTAGCATCAACACTAGTTCATGCTTACAATTTAACAAAACTTTTTTATAATCCTCAGTCAATCCCAACAAATTTTTTAATGGTGCAGAAAAATTTTAATTGGGGATCCCGTAGAAATTTCGTCTCCACTGCTCCATCCAGAATTTAATAGGTATTGACTTTGAAGATTATCCAGAGATATACAATTTTTAGGGTAGTAGCCATACCGACATAGACTTGACACGTTGGACTCGTTGTATTTAGTTGTTACCTAGCAGTATTTTGATGGTTACTTTCTTTTTAGTCTTGCTTTTGGATGGTTACTTTTTGTATAGTACCTGTACAGTACTTGATTTTGGATGGTTACTATCTGTATAGTATCTGTAAAGTACTTGGTTTTAGATGATAACTAAATGTTAACAAGTATTATGAGTCGCTATAGTCTCTTTTTAAGAACTATCAAAGTACACAAGTTAAAGTTTCTAAGATGTGTTAGCCAAACACACTTGCAGTGAACTATCATTACCTGACCGTCATCAAAGTCACATGCCCAAGACCCAAGGACATTGAATAAAATACTTCCCCTTCATTTGTACCTGGAGTTTTAATTACAGTCAGATACAAAATTTGTAGGATTATTCAATATTTCTTTATATATTTTATTATTGTAAACATATTTCATTAAATTCATAATTAATTATATTTTATGTATATTTGTATATAATTAATTTTCTTACTTCAGCCCTCTGTAAGAAACATGTCGCTTATTAATCTTCGTTCCAAGCGTAGATTTTCGCTTGGTTCCCATAGATAGATGTAAAATAGTTCTCACAATGTAATCTTTCTCAGATGCTGAATTATTTTTAAAGCATTCATTTGTTCCATCCCATAATAATATTGTAACATATTTCGAAGGCATCATTAGCTAGCATAGGAGCGCCTATCAATTTAATTTTTGATTGAAGTTTATGATAGAGGTGTTGGGACCTGGTAATATCGGTTTTTGTTGTCAACTATTTTTCTAGTTCTAGTTTTCTAATTCTATTCTATTTGTATACTATTTGTATGAGTAAGGCATCATTGTCTAAGATTCTGAATAAGTTTAATAAACTCTTTAATTACAATACTGATTAGCTGGTTACTATATATTTAGTAGATGTATACAAGTTGTTTAGTATCTGGTTTGATATGTTTAATAGATGTATACAAGTTGTTTACTAGATGTATACAAGTTGTTTACTAGATGTTTAGTATCTGGCTACTATATATTTAGTAGATGTATACAAGTTGTTTAGTATCTGGTTACTATATATTTAGTAGATGTATACAAGTTGTTTAGTATCTGGTTTGATATGTTTAATAGATGTATACAAGTTGTTTACTAGATGTATACAAGTTGTTTACTAGCTATTTAGTATCTGGTTACTATATATTTAGTAGATGTATACAAGTTGTTTAGTTCTGGTTACAATATATTTAGTAGATGTATGCAAGTTGTTTAGTATCTATGTTTAGTAGATGTATATAAGTTGGTTACTAGATGTATACAAGTTGTTTACTAGCTGTTTAGTATCTGGTTTCTATATGATTAGTAAATGTATACAAGGTGTTTAATAGATGTATACAAGTTGCATACTAGCTGTTTAGTAACTGGTTTATATATCTTTAATATCTGTTTACTTTAGCTGGTTACTAGTTGTTATTAACGTCTACGAGCTTTTATAGTCTTTTGTTAAGAATGATCAAAAATTCTTGATCACTAGACGACTTTCGATGTGAAGTAAAAACTTACACTCTGATTTTCAGTGTGTTTGCTATGTACGTAAGAAAGAATGCAAAGCCAAAATAGCTCAAGATTGATATATAAATGTCCGATTATGTTGGGGGAAGATGTATCCTGTGATTGTAAAACTAATTAAGATATAAATTGTTCACAAGTTGTCTAAAAGCTGTGTAGAAGCTGCTTTGATAAACAATTTTGATTCATAATTACAGATATTAAGAATATATAATAATATCATCCACTTTAACTAGTATATTGTTAAAATAAAACATTTCCATTTTTCATATTCTTTCATCTTATGTAGGTATAATAAATGTAATCTTAACTACGATAGCTAGCCTTACATCCCTATACATCAACTATAGTTATTAGCTACAATAAAATGTCTAGAAAGAACAAAATATATGAATGTCCAAAAACCATTTAAAACTAACTATAATTGGGAAAGTAATTGAAATCGCTCCGGCGTAATACAGTAAAAAACAAAAAACACTGTGATTATCCCATTTTCTATCACCATAACAAATATGTATACCCACACCTAAATGACCAATTATATCCTTTGTCCAAAAATGTCTGTGACTTTCACTTATAAATTTGTCACCGATAATTTAAATCCCATTAAGCAAACCACCCATTGCTAACCGTACCATAACCCCAGAGTCAAGTTGGTTACCTACAATAAACATAGGTGGTGGTGTAAAGGATTGCTAAAATGCATCGACGCAGGCGCAAATGTCATAAAAAATGATCATAAAAATATAATTAGGAAAGTATTTTTTATTTGCGAACCATTTATAACTGTTACCAACAACACAAATAGTTATGTTACAAAGGATTTGCTTCAATGCCTCGACGCAGGCGCAAAGGTCAAGGTATTGGAAAAAAATTCATGGAATATTATCCCTTCATAAAAGAGGTCATATAATATATAATTAGGAAAGTATTTTTTATTTGCGAACAATTTATAAATGTTACCAACAACACAAATAGTTGTTACAAAGGATTGCTAAAATACCTTGATGCAGGCGCAAAGGTCAAGGTATTGGAAAAAAATTCATGGAATATTATCCCTTCATAAAAGAGGTCATAAAATATATAATTAGGAAAGTATTTTTTATTTGCGAACAATTTATAAATGTTACCAACAACACAAATAGTTGTTACAAAGGATTGCAAAAATACCTTGATGCAGGCGCAAAGGTCAAGGTAATGGAAAAATTCATGGAATATTATCCCTTGACCAAAAACGAAAGTTTCTTCTATTTGGATAATAAAAAAATATATATTAATTCAATACTTTGATTTTTCCATCAAAATGCTTGATAAATCTAGTTGTTTGATATTCTCTAACTAATTGAGTAATATGTTTTCATGTGCCTATTTAATTTACCAAAAGCAGTATTAGTCTTCTCTCATAAAATCCCTCTAATTCCCCACCGGTGAAATATATGTTCCTCATATTTAATAATGATGGTTTGTCATAGATGGGTACTTGTAATTCATATTTAAGATACTTACATCCTTCTCTAACTAATATCCTTTTATCCATCATGTAAACAGGTTTAGAATTGTATTGCGTGCTTCAACCCCTAGCCACACCCACCACTGTAACAGATTTCACTTTTCCAATGGCTGCCCCAGCTACCTAAACTGTACATTTCTTTTGATTTTCTCTTTTCCTTTCTAAGCAATGTACACAATTTTTAAACTGGTTCTGACCTCCCTCTTTAATGGCATCCTCTACTTTATTTTCGTTATATTTCTGATCTTTTCCTAACAGTAGGTTGTTAAACTTTTATTATTTTATGGGATTATTGAGCACCCGAAATCCCTGATATTAAGTCATAACATGTAACTAGCAGAATATAGTAAAAGACATTAGACTCTAAAAAGACCAGATTTACCTACAATTCAATTTACCATCTACAATCCCTGGAGAAGAGCTTAGTATTTGCAGTTTAATTTTCAAATTTATTGATTTCACAGATTCCCGCTGGTAAATACCAATTTTTAACAAATGGCTGCCAACTCCATACCATTCAGACACTGGTTTACAACCTCATAGAACTGACTCTCAAGGTATCTGTAATGCACAATATATTTCTGTCTCTTTTCTTCTAATCAATATTAAAAAATTTCATAAACTGGTTTTGGAGTTCATTTTATTCTTAGAATTAAATTATTAAAAATTATTAAGCCAACAGAGATAATAATGATTTTGTGATAGTATCCCGTTAATAATACATACATAATTCTTATTTGTATATTTTCAAATTTTTTTATTTTAGAAAATTATTCATTAATCACATTCAAATAATATTCATAATATATCTTACAATTTTTTAAATTTATCAATAATGTTTCCCAATTATTAATATTAAATGATATTGCATCATATCTATAACGATTCCCATCTCTTTGATATTGAGAACGTGGAAAATCGAATCACCGAGCTGATGATGGAGACAACCAAGTTTCAACAGCAAATTGATCTTCACGATGCGGAAATCGAAAATAATCCGCTGTCACGACTGCTCCTGGAAGTTAAGGAGATGATTTTTCGTATAAGGGATTCAATATCAGACTTAGAGTATCTTAAATTTAATGGTGAGGCAGAGCAATGTGAGTTGGTCAGCGCTATGTCTCGCGAGGACGACCCCATCTTAATATTTAATCTTAAAAATAGATATGATGCAATATCATTTAATATTAATAATTGGGAAACATTATTGATAAATTTAAAAAATTGTAAGATATATTATGAATATTATTTGAATGTGATTAATGAATAATTTTCTAAAATAAAAAAATTTGAAAATATACAAATAAGAATTATGTATGTATTATTAACGGGATACTATCACAAAATCATTATTATCTCTGTTGGCTTAATAATTTTTAATAATTTAATTCTAAGAATAAAATGAACTCCAAAACCAGTTTATGAAATTTTTTAATATTGATTAGAAGAAAAGAGACAGAAATATATTGTGCATTACAGATACCTTGAGAGTCAGTTCTATGAGGTTGTAAACCAGTGTCTGAATGGTATGGAGTTGGCAGCCATTTGTTAAAAATTGGTATTTACCAGCGGGAATCTGTGAAATCAATAAATTTGAAAATTAAACTGCAAATACTAAGCTCTTCTCCAGGGATTGTAGATGGTAAATTGAATTGTAGGTAAATCTGGTCTTTTTAGAGTCTAATGTCTTTTACTATATTCTGCTAGTTACATGTTATGACTTAATATCAGGGATTTCGGGTGCTCAATAATCCCATAAAATAATAAAAGTTTAACAACCTACTGTTAGGAAAAGATCAGAAATATAACGAAAATAAAGTAGAGGATGCCATTAAAGAGGGAGGTCAGAACCAGTTTAAAAATTGTGTACATTGCTTAGAAAGGAAAAGAGAAAATCAAAAGAAATGTACAGTTTAGGTAGCTGGGGCAGCCATTGGAAAAGTGAAATCTGTTACAGTGGTGGGTGTGGCTAGGGGTTGAAGCACGCAATACAATTCTAAACCTGTTTACATGATGGATAAAAGGATATTAGTTAGAGAAGGATGTAAGTATCTTAAATATGAATTACAAGTACCCATCTATGACAAACCATCATTATTAAATATGAGGAACATATATTTCACCGGTGGGGAATTAGAGGGATTTTATGAGAGAAGACTAATACTGTTTTTGGTAAATTAAATAGGCACATGAAAACATATTACTCAATTAGTTAGAGAATATCAAACAACTAGATTTATCAAGCATTTTGATGGAAAAATCAAAGTATTGAATTAATATATATTTTTTTATTATCCAAATAGAAGAAACTTTCGTTTTTGGTCAAGGGATAATATTCCATGAATTTTTCCATTACCTTGACCTTTGCGCCTGCATCAAGGTATTTTAGCAATCCTTTGTAACAACTATTTGTGTTGTTGGTAACATTTATAAATTGTTCGCAAATAAAAAATACTTTCCTAATTATATATTTTATGACCTCTTTTATGAAGGGATAATATTCCATGAATTTTTTTCCAATACCTTGACCTTTGCGCCTGCATCAAGGTATTTTAGCAATCCTTTGTAACAACTATTTGTGTTGTTGGTAACATTTATAAATTGTTCGCAAATAAAAAATACTTTCCTAATTATATATTATATGACCTCTTTTATGAAGGGATAATATTCCATGAATTTTTTTCCAATACCTTGACCTTTGCGCCTGCGTCGAGGCATTGAAGCAAATCCTTTGTAACATAACTATTTGTGTTGTTGGTAACAGTTATAAATGGTTCGCAAATAAAAAATACTTTCCTAATTATATTTTTATGATCATTTTTTATGACATTTGCGCCTGCGTCGATGCATTTTAGCAATCCTTTACACCACCACCTATGTTTATTGTAGGTAACCAACTTGACTCTGGGGTTATGGTACGGTTAGCAATGGGTGGTTTGCTTAATGGGATTTAAATTATCGGTGACAAATTTATAAGTGAAAGTCACAGACATTTTTGGACAAAGGATATAATTGGTCATTTAGGTGTGGGTATACATATTTGTTATGGTGATAGAAAATGGGATAATCACAGTGTTTTTTGTTTTTTACTGTATTACGCCGGAGCGATTTCAATTACTTTCCCAATTATAGTTAGTTTTAAATGGTTTTTGGACATTCATATATTTTGTTCTTTCTAGACATTTTATTGTAGCTAATAACTATAGTTGATGTATAGGGATGTAAGGCTAGCTATCGTAGTTAAGATTACATTTATTATACCTACATAAGATGAAAGAATATGAAAAATGGAAATGTTTTATTTTAACAATATACTAGTTAAAGTGGATGATATTATTATATATTCTTAATATCTGTAATTATGAATCAAAATTGTTTATCAAAGCAGCTTCTACACAGCTTTTAGACAACTTGTGAACAATTTATATCTTAATTAGTTTTACAATCACAGGATACATCTTCCCCCAACATAATCGGACATGTTCCTCTAAGATTTATATATCAATCTTGAGCTATTTTGGCTTTGCATTCTTTCTTACGTACATAGCAAACACACTGAAAATCAGAGTGTAAGTTTTTACTTCACATCGAAAGTCGTCTAGTGATCAAGAATTTTTGATCATTCTTAACAAAAGACTATAAAAGCTCGTAGACGTTAATAACAACTAGTAACCAGCTAAAGTAAACAGATATTAAAGATATATAAACCAGTTACTAAACAGCTAGTATGCAACTTGTATACATCTATTAAACACCTTGTATACATCTACTAATCATATAGAAACCAGATACTAAACAGCTAGTAAACAACTTGTATACATCTAGTAACCAACTTATATACATCTACTAAACATAGATACTAAACAACTTGCATACATCTACTAAATATATTGTAACCAGAACTAAACAACTTGTATACATCTACTAAATATATAGTAACCAGATACTAAATAGCTAGTAAACAACTTGTATACATCTAGTAAACAACTTGTATACATCTATTAAACATATCAAACCAGATACTAAACAACTTGTATACATCTACTAAATATATAGTAACCAGATACTAAACAACTTGTATACATCTACTAAATATATAGTAGCCAGATACTAAACATCTAGTAAACAACTTGTATACATCTAGTAAACAACTTGTATACATCTATTAAACATATCAAACCAGATACTGAACAACTTGTATACATCTACTAAATATATAGTAACCAGCTAATCAGTATTGTAATTAAAGAGTTTATTAAACTTATTCAGAATCTTAGACAATGATGCCTTACTCATACAAATAGTATACAAATAGAATAGAATTAGAAAACTAGAACTAGAAAAATAGTTGACAACAAAAACCGATATTACCAGGTCCCAACACCTCTATCATAAACTTCAATCAAAAATTAAATTGATAGGCGCTCCTATGCTAGCTAATGATGCCTTCGAAATATGTTACAATATTATTATGGGATGGAACAAATGAATGCTTTAAAAATAATTCAGCATCTGAGAAAGATTACATTGTGAGAACTATTTTACATCTATCTATGGGAACCAAGCGAAAATCTACGCTTGGAACGAAGATTAATAAGCGACATGTTTCTTACAGAGGGCTGAAGTAAGAAAATTAATTATATACAAATATACATAAAATATAATTAATTATGAATTTAATGAAATATGTTTACAATAATAAAATATATAAAGAAATATTGAATAATCCTACAAATTTTGTATCTGACTGTAATTAAAACTCCAGGTACAAATGAAGGGGAAGTATTTTATTCAATGTCCTTGGGTCTTGGGCATGTGACTTTGATGACGGTCAGGTAATGATAGTTCACTGCAAGTGTGTTTGGCTAACACATCTTAGAAACTTTAACTTGTGTACTTTGATAGTTCTTAAAAAGAGACTATAGCGACTCATAATACTTGTTAACATTTAGTTATCATCTAAAACCAAGTACTTTACAGATACTATACAGATAGTAACCATCCAAAATCAAGTACTGTACAGGTACTATACAAAAAGTAACCATCCAAAAGCAAGACTAAAAAGAAAGTAACCATCAAAATACTGCTAGGTAACAACTAAATACAACGAGTCCAACGTGTCAAGTCTATGTCGGTATGGCTACTACCCTAAAAATTGTATATCTCTGGATAATCTTCAAAGTCAATACCTATTAAATTCTGGATGGAGCAGTGGAGACGAAATTTCTACGGGATCCCCAATTAAAATTTTTCTGTACCATTAAAAAATTTGTTGGGATTGACTGAGGATTATAAAAAAGTTTTGTTAAATTGTAAGCATGAACTAGTGTTGATGCTAACTAAGAATCTTGGTGATGTGTTTGAGCAAACCAGAAATGAACAAACTTTTAAGTTGGAAATTACGAATAAAATCTGGAAAATTCCCCATGTAACTCTGAGCGATTTTGCAAAAAATTAAGATGTACGATATTATTAAAAGTGGTGTAAACCTACCAATCGCATTCCGGAGTTGGGATTCATATGTTAACGCCAAATTGGGGTATGGAAGTCAACACAGCTGGAATGTGAAATTGTCGGCTAACCGCAACAAACCAAGATTTGCCATAATTGGATTTACACTAAATGGAGAACTTATCACAAATAACTTATCAAACTTGAAAGTTCACTTGAATTCTGAGTCATATCCATGTGATAATCTGAATGTTGATTTTAGTAAGAATTAGTATGCTCACCTATATGAAATGTATACAAGATTTCAATCTAGTTAATCGTCAATCACAACCATTTTTGACCCCAAATGAATTTAAATTGAAGACCCCTATTATTGTGGTTGATCTTTCATATCAAAATGAATCAGTAAAATTGGTCCTATTGATGTGAGAATTTCAATAGAACTAAAGACACCAAGTCATGAAAATACCCAAGATTATTGTCTCCTCATACAAGACCGTTTAGTTGAATATAACCCACTAAACGGACTAGTACAACGAGTTGCTTAACATTAGAAAAATGTTGAAAGATACTGTTTCGATTGATGTTCAAGGTTTCTTTGATAATAATATTAATTTTTTCTAAAGGAAATTGGAATTGTATTCGAAAAAGATCCAAACTTGAATAATAGTTTTTTAATAGAACCACCATATGATTTTACTTTGCTAAATACAAAATCTCGAAAGACTGCAATTTGGTTAACCAATACACATCACAAAATTTTTTGGAACGATGGAGAAAATAGTTTTCCACAAACTCGAAAGTATCTAAGGACAATTACAAGCGGAAAACAAATTATTTGTAAAGGTGTGGAAAAGAAACGATTTCTACAGACGTTTTTTGGGAGTCGTCAGCTCATTAATGTCGAGGAAATGGGCTGTCCGTCATTAAACAGGTTTAAAGGAAACCGGTTTCCCTATTGTGAAACACACCTTAAGGGCGGGGTTTGTGCTCTAAACAATGCATACATTATTTTGACATTTTTTAAAAGTAGCTTCAAAACAATAAAATAATTTTTATACATTATTTTAAAGTTGAGACTAGATGTGTAAGGATGTGCAAGAAAACAAAATTAACCAAATTAAGTTTCATGAGGAAATTGACCAATTTATTGAACAATTTAAAGGAGAGATTTTCAATACCTTCTAAACACAAAAACTATGTTCATGAATCGAGGTGGACATGACCTCAAAACTACGAATTATGGTGAACACTTTACATTTTGTAATCCAGAAATGACGTCGGAAACGTGCGCCTGCTTCTTCTATGCAAATCGCCGGAATCATAGCAGAAAATTAATTTCTATATATAAAAAAAAAAAATGTTCGCAGTAGCAAAATAAATAAATGTAAATGAATAAATGTATTTTTATGGTACAAAATAAACTTCTGACATTTTATTTCGAGTTAAAATTACAGGTACGGAGAATGGAAAATATTTCCTTGACTGAGATATGTCGGCTACTTGCGAGTTGTTGCGCGGTCGTGACTTCAACCCCTATTATGGGAACGTATTAGAGCTCGCACTTAGCCGTGAGGTCGTTGGCGTGAGGCTCATGATTTTGTCAATGGGCGTGCGCCTTCAGACTTGTGCATGTGTCCCTTTTATTCCGGTCAGGTAATAGACAGGTGCGCATGTTCGGGTAGCTCTTGCTTGAATCCCTTTTATGATATGTTTATGACCCGTTTGTAGAAAGGAGAGATCTTGAAAAAATTTACCAGTTAAACATTCTGGGGCGAAAAAAAAGTCTGTTTGAAAATATTCGACATCTGAGAATAATTAACTTGTGGGATTTATTTTATTTGGGGTTCTTTTGATTTCTAAATTAGTTTTACAATCATAGGAAACGTTATTCCCCAACATGATCGGACATGTCCCTCTAAGGCAACCAGCTTTAGATGTTTTGGGTTTGCGACCTTTCTCACGTGCACAGCAACACCTGCTGAATATTAATTGCTGATAATGAGGAAAAGGATACGTGATCAATATTGTCACATGGAGATGTGGGGAAAGTGTGCGACCTTTCTCCCGTGTACAGCAACACCTGCTGAATATTAATTGCTGATAATGAGGCAAAACGGTCACGTGATCAGTATTGTCACATGGTGGTGTGGGGTTGGGGGGGCAATTTAGTATACTCTTTATGGATATGATCGTGACATTTTTATGACATCTAAACCCCTTAAAATCAGATAATTTATGGATTATGTTAATTGTCCCAGAACCCGCATACATTAATGAAGAGGCGGGGGTCATTAATATGTTAATTAGTGAGAGGCGGGGGTCATTAATATGCTAATTAGTAAGGGGGCGGGGGCCATTAATATGCTAATTGTCCCAGAACCCGTCTTTCCCTACTACTCGCGGATAAGAGGTTCTATCGGCCAGCCACCATTTCTGTAATCCTGGGCGCGGACGTCTACCCGAAGGTGATACAGCCGGGATTCCAAATGGTCGACGAGGGTCTGCCAGTAGCCCAGAAGACGGTGTTCGGATGGATCCTCTCCGGCGCCTGTACGCAGGCTTAAGGCGTAGGCGACTGGCCGTATTTCCGTCTCTTTTTGCAACGCTAGCGATTGCAAGGGGAGCCGAATATTCAGGCCTACTGTCCGACGAATGTGGACCCCGGCCCCGCTATTCAACTGCACCGCGCTCTCGCTCTCCCGCTCTCTTGCTCTACCGCTCTGTTCCCAGCTCCCCTCGTAAACAATTTACTTTTTTAAACTAGTGTTGTTCATGTGGAAACCATAAAGACGTAATGCTACTGGCAGATGTGCATCTTAAAAGCAAATAAAACCTTCAAATAAAAGGTTACACTTTGACAAAGTACCGCACTTGGCCCTGCTGTGTTTATGCATCAGATTTTCCCACAAACTCCGCAATTCAGAGCTGCTCGAGATGCCCAACTAGAGGAACAGCTCTACTTATGTGGTGGTAGCTGAGAAGTGACTATCAGCCTGGGGAATCAAAATAAATGACTAAAAGAGTACAAATTTAAATAAAGTGAGTACTCTTCACGACGAGTAGCACTTAAAGAGCTGGTCGAAAAATATCAGAATATCTTTCTGGACAACATGCCGACTGGAAGCGGGCTTCCGAAGGCCCCAAACGCCCCAACTGTCACCCCAGCCTTACAAAGGCACCTGGATCTCCATTGGGCGTTACTGAGGCAAGCCCACGACGAATTGGATAGCACACCTGGGGCCGCAGCTCTGGCAGAAGCAGAGCTAGCCCAATTCCACACATTATACGAAGAATACGAAATGAACCTGCTACGAGAAAACGACGCGCCAATGAGCCTAAACTTGGCACTTCCGCCAATTAGCATTCCGGAGTTCAACGGCGAGTATCTAGACTGGCCACGGTTCCATGATCTCTTTGTGGAATTGGTACATAACAAACCATATTCGGCCAGTCAAAAACTACATATTCTACAGATTATTGACCATACGCCTATAGACGGTTCCTCGCGCCAACTAAGGCCATTACATGACACTATAAAAAACTCAATGAGTACTCTTCAAAACCTCGATATCAGCACAAAGTCCTGGGATCCAATCCTGTGTTTTCTTATCAGAAGAAAACTAGACCAGCAGTAGTATATAAACATGTACCAAATGAAGAATAAATCAGTTATCAACGCATCTCATAACTCCGCGGTTCTACTTCCTACCTCTGGGAATAGGGCTCGTAATACACTATCTCCACTAGCAGCTGACCCACGTTAGCTCACCCTCAGCGCAGTTCAGCATCGCCTGTGGTCCGGCATCGTAGTAACCATCGTTACCATTGCCGCGACGCGATCGTCCTGCCATCAAAGCGTCCCCGTGCCAGCGACAAGTGCTCATTACCCCCTTGTCCCGCGGTGTGACCAGGAAGTGTCTACTTCGTTTAGGCACAAACATTAATATTAATTAAGAAAGTACAAAAAATTGTTTTAATGATTGAAAAAAAAAATTTAATATATCAACTCATTGTGACTAGCGCGATAACTATAGTATAAGTGTGCAGTTGTAGAGCTGGGATATAAATAAAGACATATATATATTTAAGATTGATCCTCCTATTGTTAGCCTAATCGAAAGAGGATTCAATAAAAAAACAAACACGCAAACAAACAAATCTTCTCAAATCGTCAAGAGAGGGCAGAAAGAGTCATTCATATAATTATAGCTTCGGTGTTTTTCAACATATAACCTCCAACGCTTGGAAAGAACATTTTTTAATAAGTTCTGAATTTCGAATTTATTTTTATTAAAATCGGACGACTATATCATATAGCTGCCATAGGAACGACCGGAAAATTGGTAGGAAAATAATATGAAACAAATTATAGCTTCGGTGGTTTTTAACATATAACCTCCTACGCTTGGAAATAACATTTTTTAATTAGTTTTGAATTTCGAATTAAATGTTATCAAAATCGGAAGACTATATAATATAGCTGCCTTAGGAACGATCGAAAAATTGGTGGAAAAATAATATGAAACAAATTACAGCTTCGATGTTTTTATACCCTTGCAGAGGGTATATTGATTTCAGTCAGAAGTTTGCAATAAAATAATAGCTTCGGTGTTTTTTAACATGTAACCTCCTACGCTTGAAAGTAACATTTTTTAATTAGTTCTGAATTTGGAATTTATTTTTATTTATACCCTTGCAGAGGGTATATTGATTTCAGTCAGAAGTTTGCAACGCAGTGAAGGATCCCATAAATCAGCATGACTAGACGAGTCGATCTAGCCATGTCCATCTGTCCGTCTGACCGTCCGTTTCTACGCTTACTAGTCTAAAGCTATCGGGCTGAAACTTTCTAAAAAGTTTTATACATATATATCTAATAGCTCCCATAGGAATAATCGGTAAAAAAAATTTACAACAATTAAATCTTCGGTGTATTTTAACATATAACCTCTTAAGCTTGGAAATAAACTTTTTTTAATTAGTTTTGAACTTTGAATTAAATTTTATCGAAATCGTATGACTATATCATATAGCTGCCATAGGAACGATCGGAAAATTGTTGCGAAAATAATATGAAACAAATAATAGCTTCGGTGATTTTTAATAAACCTCCTACGCTTGGAAATTTTTACATTTAGTTCTGAATTTCGAATTTAATTTTATCAGAATCGGACGACTATATGATCTAGCTGCCATAGGAGCGATCGCAAAATTGGTGGGAAAATTATATAAAACAAACTATAGCTTCGGTGTTTTAATACCCTTGCAGAGGGTATGTTGATTTCAGTCAGAAGTTTGCAACGCAGTGAAGGAGACGTTTCCGACCTCTTAAAGTATATATATTCTTGATAACCACGACTAGACGAGTCGATCTACCCATTTCCGTCTGTCCTTCCGTTTCTACGCAAACTAGTCTCTCAGTTTTAAAGCTATCTGGCTGAAACTTTTCCAAAAGTCTTATATTTTTTGCAAGTAGTATATAAGTCGGAACCAGCCGGATCGGACAACTCTACCTTATAGCTCCCATAGGAATAATCGGAAAAAAACATTTTAAAAAACTATATATTTGGTGTTTTTTAACATATAAACTCCTACGCTTGGAAAATTGGTGGAAAAATAATGTGAAACAAATTATAGCTTCGGTGTTTTTTAACATATAAACTCCTACGCTTGGAAATAACATTTTTAATTAGTTCTAAATTTCGAAAACAATATGAAACAAATCATAGCTTCGGTGTTTTTTAACATATAACCTCCTACGCTTAGAAATAACACTTTTTGATTAGTTCTGAATTTCGGATTTAATTTAATCAAAATCGGACGACTATTTCATATAGCTGCCATAGGAACGATCGGAAAATTGGTTGGAAAATAATATGAATCATATGACATGACATATTATCTTATACTATAGGGAATATCATTTTTTGTGTTTTTAAATTTAATAATTATAGCTGCAAAGGTATATAAGCATCGTCTTGCCGAAGCTAACATCCTTGTTTTGTTTGAACCCACTTGTTCTGGCTATAATTATTATTTGGATATTTATTATAGCTTTGATTATAGCCGTTGTTAGCTCTATTCTGAACCTGGATAGACTCGTCTACCTCCATTGGTTCTGGCTTATTTTGTGGCTGTTGGTTATTATTAAATCTACCCTTCCAAAAATTATTTTTGTTCTGATTATAATACCCATAAGTATTTTTGTTTTGGTTGTTGTCATGATTAAACCTTAAATTATTATTGTTTCGCTGGTTATTTCAGTACAGTGCCACGCCCACTTTAACGCCCACAAACCGCCCAAAACTGTGGCTCCTACAGTTTTGATGCTAGAATAAAAATTTTAACTGAAATGTAATGTTCTCATTAATATCTATCGATTGACCCAAAAAAAGTTTGCCACGCCCACTTTAACGCCCACAAACCGCGAAAACCTGTGACGCCCACAATTTTCATGCTAGATAAAAAATTTTAACTGAAATGTATTGGTCTCGCCGATACCTATCGATTGGTCCACGCCCACTCTAACGCCCATAACGCTTAAATCTGTGTACCGCCGGTAGCTGGCGCATTTTAATCTCGCTTTGCTGCTTGCATATCTCCATTTAGCTGAGTAACGGGTATCTGATAGTCGAGGTACTCGACTATAGCGTTCTTCCTTGTTTTCAATAGGTTATAACCGATCAGTAGATCTGAGTCTAGCCCTTCTATTTCGTAAAAAGTATATCGCGTACCAAAAATAGTTATCATATAATAATACTTAATTATTGAATATTGATTCACTGTGGATACTCTTTTGTATATTGGAAGCTCATTCTTATTTTTATAAATTCCTGTTTTAATATAACACGAGGTTGCCCCAGTGTCAATTAATATTTTTATACCCTTGCAGAGGGTATATTGATTTCAGTCAGAAGTTTGCAACGCAGTGACGGAGACATTTCCGACCCCATAAAGTATATATATTCTTGATCAGCATGACTAGACGAGTCGATCTGTCCGTCTGTCCGTCTGTCCGTCCGTTCCTACGCAAACTAGTCTCTCAGTTTTAAAGCTATCGGTCCGAAACTTTCCCAAAAGTCTTATATCTTTTGCAGGTAGTATATAAGTCGGAACCAGCCGGAACGGACATCTATATCTTATAGCTCCCATAGGAATAATAGGAAAAACAAATTTAAAAAAATTATATCTTTGGTGTTTTTTAACATATAACCTCCTGCGCTTGAAAATAACATTTTTTGATTAGTTCTGAATTTCGGATTTAATTTAATCAAAATCGGACGACTATTTCATATAGCTGCCATAGGAACGATCGGAAAATTGGTAGGAAAATAATATGAAACAAATTATAACTTCGGTGGTTTTTAACATATAACCTCCTACGCTTGGAATTAACATTTTTTAATTAGTTCTGAATTTCGAATTTAATTTTATCAAAATCGGACGACTATATCATATAGCTGCCATAGGAACGATCGGAAAATTGGTGGGAAAATAATATGAAACAAATTATAGCTTCGGTGTTTATCTTATACTATTGGGAATATTATTTTTTATTATATTATATAATTATAATATTATTTTTTTTTTACAAACATTGACTTGCCGAAGCTAACTTCCTTTCTTGTTAGGGCTTGATCCTTTTGTTGTTAGTCTCATCGAAGAAAAGTCTCAATAAAAAAACCAAGACGCAAACCAAAAATAAATTTCGCATTGCCTTCAGCGAATATCGGAAGCTCAAGAGAGGGCAGTAAAGTTGCCCTATGCCGAGACTGACGCTGCTGAGGGCCGAAAGCACCGCTAGTGATACCGTCATTGATATGCGAGGCGCTCTTGATATTTCCGCTCAAACCTAAATCATCGGAATTACGAGTCATCAAATTTGTAATTTCATAAGTAATCCACTATACGCTACACTGTATTAAGTAGAGAAGTTGTCTTGCGTTTGAAAATTATCACCCTGTTTGCATCAGCGGTAAGATCTCCAACGTTTCCCAAAGGCTTAACCACACGAGCAAGGGGAAAGGCAGTAGTAGGGAAACGCGGATTCTGGGACAATTACCATATTAATGGCCCCCGCCCCCTTACTAATTAGCATATTTATGACCCCCGCCTCTCACTAATTAACATATTAATGGCCCCCGCCTCTTCATTAATGTATGCGGGTTCTGGGACAATTAGCATAATCCATAAATTATCTGATTTTAAGGGGTTTAAATATCATAAAAATGTCACGATCATATCCATATATATCATATTCAGCAGGTGTTGCTGTACACGGGAGAAAGGTCGCACACTTTCCCCACATCCCCATGTGACAATATTGATCATGTATCCTTTTCCTCATTATCAGCAATTAATATTCAGCAGGTGTTGCTGTGCACGTGAGAAAGGTAGCAAACCCAAAACATCTAAAGCTGGTTGCCTTAGAGGGACATGTCCGATCATGTTGGGGAATAACGTTTCCTGTGATTGTAAAACTAATTTAGAAATCAAAAGAACCCCAATAAAATAAATCCCACAAGTTAATGATTCTCAGATGTCGAATATTTTCAAACATACATTTTTTTTGTTTCGCCCCAGAATGTTTAACTGGTAAATTTTCCAAGATCTCTACATTCTACAAACGGGTCATAAACATATTATAAAAGGGATTCAAGCAAGAGCTACCGAACATGCGCACATGTCTATTACCTGACCGGAATAAAAGGGACACATGCACAAGTCTGAAGGCGCACGCCCATTGACAAAATCATGAGCCTCACGCCAACGACCTCACGGCTGAGTGCGAGCTCTAATACGTTCCCATAATAGGGGTTGAAATCACGACCGCGCAACAGCTCGCAAGTAGCCGACATATCTCAGTCAAGGAAATATTTTCCATTCTCCGTACCTGTAATTTTTACTCGAAATAAAATGTCAGAAGTTTATTTTGTACCATAATAATACATTTATTCATTTACATTTATTTATTTTGCTATTGCGAACATTTTTTTTTTTTATATATAGAAATTAATTTTCTGCTATGATTCCGGCGATTTGCATAGAAGAAGCAGGCGCACGTTTCCGACGTCATTTCTGGATTACAAAATGTAAAGTGTTTACCATAATTCGTAGTTTTGAGATCATGTCCACCTCGATTCATGAACATAGTTTTTTGTGTTTAGAAGGTATTGAAAATGCTGACCAATTATCTCTCCTTTAAATTGTTTAATAAATTGGTCCATTTCCTCATGAAACTTAATTTGGTTAATTTTATTTTCGGTTTAACTATGCGAAACAATTTTCATTGTGCCTTAATTGCCTTGGCATGGGGCACATGGCCGGTAAGTGCAGCTCCAAATTTAAATGCCGCGTATGCCGGGGATTTCACCACACTAGTTTGCACAACAACAAGCACGAGCTCTTCCCGAGATCTGTGGCATTACAGATGCCACAACAATAAAGTCAAGAATTGGACACGGAGAGTGGTTGCTCGAATTTGCCATAACAAATCCATCATCAAGAGCCAACCGGAGAGGATTGTTGAAACCAACGGATGGAAAATTCCGGTCGGGATCGAATTGGCAGACCCTTTCTTTAACAAATCAATCAAGATCGATATTTTAATACACACCGAGGAATTCTTCGAGCTCTTAGGAGAAGGGAAAATATATCTCGGTCAAAACTTACCCTATCTGCAAAATTCTTCACTTGGGAGGCTTATTAGCGGTAGAATCGACGAGCCAGAGCCTGTAAAGGCTCATGTCGAAGAACTGAAAACAGATCACAGACCGGTCACAAGAAGAAGCCAAAACACTTAATCTCATGTGACAGTCCTTGGTTTCGGACGAGAGCATGTATGCCTACCACTAAGGACCCTCTAGAAACTCTTGGCACTTCTATGTCGATGGCCAGATATCCATTTTTGCAACTGGACAAGCGCCAGAGCGCGATCCTTTGCTGAAGGAAATGTACTGCCAGTTCATAAGCGAATATCTCTCCCTTAACCACATGCAGATTAGAATTCATGTTGATATTTCCCAGCCACACTACTTCCACCATGGAGTCCTACGTCTAGACAGCTCAACAACGAAGATACGTGTAGAATTCGACGCGTCAGATACAACATCGACTAACCTATCGCTCAACGATATTGTTATGGTTGGCCCAACCATTCAACAAACACTAACATTACACTAAGACTGCATTCTGGTTGTGCGTCCCAAATCGTTCGCTGGGTGGGTAAGTCATTGCAACGGTGACATGATTGGTTGCTCAGCATTGTTAGACCTCTCGCCAGGTGGTCAGGGTGCAATGATAGCTTACTTTTTCTTTGCTTGCTGGAGTACAGTGTTCTTTAGCGTGAGCGGTGGGCAGCTTTGCCTGTTCGGGGTGAACGTATTTGCATTTTTGTTCGTTTACTTTAATTCGTCAAACTGATAGCCATTTTTTGACATCGACCGGATGAAGCGCTAGTTGCGCAGTTGCTTGCATCGTGCATTTTGAGCGGCTAAGAATAGCTGTATCATCAGAAAACGTAGATGTTGTTAATCGTGTGCTTGTCGGGATGACTGCTGGGTAGTGGACATATAATGTTGGCCCAAGCTCGCTACCTTGAGGAACTCCAGTTCCAACAGTGAAATCGTCAGTTGTAGCAGGGTTGCACCTCACATCAAATTTTCTGTCGTAGCGGTAAGACTGTAAAAGCTTGTGGGTGTTGTAGGAGAGCATTGTCTTGATCTTGTACATTAGACCTTCTAGCAAAACTCTATTTAAAAAAATAACAGTTTTAAATTGTAGATGTTATTCGGTTGACGAATTTCCTTACTAGATTCGTAGGTATGTGTTTATCCGAGTCAATACGCATTTTTCAAAGAGTTTAGATAAGCTAGAGAATAGGCTATACGACTTGGGGATTGTATGGTCTTTTACCGGCTTTTGCTATTATTATTATAAGGTTCCCAGCCGCCTGTCGGATCACAGTTTCTTTCGGTGAGCTTACAGTTGAGTGAGCTCTCCATAGTGAGTGTTTTGTACTAAGTGTTGACAATTGCGACGCTGGGCACATGGTTCTTCTTGCTGTAAAGCTTTAGTGAGTTGACGTGAGGCATGTCTTAGGCTTTGCTTAGCAGAGTCGATCTCCATGTCCGTCTGTCCGTATGAACGCTGAGATCTCGGAAAGTATAGGAGCTAAAGTACTGGGACAGCTACAGCCCAAGTTTGTTTCAGCAGAGTGCCACGTCCACTCTAACGCCCACAAACCGCCCAAAACTGTGGCTCCTACAGTTTTGATGCTAGAATAAAAAGTTTAGTGAAATCAATACTCATCAATACCTATCGATGGACCCAAAAAAATGTTTGCCACGCCCACTTTAACGCACACAAACCTCCCTCAAACTTAAAAAATCGTAAATTTGAACGCGGATATCTCGGAAACTATCAAAGATAGAGAGTTTTGATTTCACATTTAGATTCCGTAGCCTTACTCTAACGCCCAAAAACCGCCTAAGACTGTGGCGCCCAAAATTTTCATGCTAGAAAAATATTTTAACTTAGTCTCGTCATTACCTATTGATTGACCCAAAAAAAGGTTGCCACGCCCACTCTAACGCCCATAAGGCATAAATCTGTTTACCGCCCACAAAACCATATATTGATTTCGAGGGTAGGTGGCGCATTTCAATTAGGGTTGTTGATAATATATCAAAACATCGATATTTTTTCTTAAAATTATATATTTATATCGTGATATTGAGCTTGCCCAAATATCGCAATATCGATATTTTTTTTTGATATTTTTTGCACGATGACTTTAAGGAGAATAGGGAGCTCAAATTATACTTTAGCTTACAAAGCAGCTTGGGAAAGCAATCCTATGGAGATATGGAAATCTCTTAAATCGACCATGCCAAGCCTTTATAAACTCGCCATGAGGTACCTTGTTACCCCGGCTAGCTCTGTACCTTCCGAGCGGTTGGCGTCCGCTATAAAATGCGTGGTGTGCGACTCCAGGAGCCGTATGACGGATGCCCACATCACACAAAGAGTTTTCCTCAAATCGTTGAAGTCGTCACATTGGAAATAAAATTCCAACATATATCAGTATCATTATATAAGTATAATTATAATTTCTATTATATCTGGAATATATGAACTATTATCTGTATTATTATTAAGTTGAGAACATTTATGAACAATGAACTATATCTGTATTATTATTATTATATTAAAAACACAAAGCACATCAAATTACCTTTTCAGCGACATATACCACGTATCTATAGTGTTTGTGCCTAACCGAAGTAGACACTTCCGGGTCACACCGTGGGACAAGGGGGTAATGAGCACTTGTCGCTGGCACGGGGACGCTTTGATGGCAGGACGATCGCGTCGCGGCAATGGTAACGATGGTTACTACGATGCCGGACCACAGGCGATGCTGAACTGCGCTGAGGGTGAGCTAACGTGGGTCAGCTGCTAGTGGAGATAGTGTATTACGAGCCCTATTCCCAGAGGTAGGAAGTAGAACCGCGGAGTTATGAGATGCGTTGATAACTGATTTATTCTTCATTTGGTACATGTTTATATACTACTGCTGGTCTAGTTTTCTTCTGATAAGAAAACACAGGATTGGATCCCAGGACTTTGTGCTGATATCGAGGTTTTGAAGAGTACTCATTGAGTTTTTTATAGTGTCATGTAATGGCCTTAGTTGGCGCGAGGAACCGTCTATAGGCGTATGGTCAATAATCTGTAGAATATGTAGTTTTTGACTGGCCGAATATGGTTTGTTATGTACCAATTCCACAAAGAGATCATGGAACCGTGGCCAGTCTAGATACTCGCCGTTGAACTCCGGAATGCTAATTGGCGGAAGTGCCAAGTTTATTGGCGCGTCGTTTTCTCGTAGCAGGTTCATTTCGTATTCTTCGTATAATGTGTGGAATTGGGCTAGCTCTGCTTCTGCCAGAGCTGTGGCCCCAGGTGTGCTATCCAATTCGTCGTGGGCTTGCCTCAGTAACGCCCAATGGAGATCCAGGTGCCTTTGTAAGGCTGGGGTGACAGTTGGGGCGTTTGGGGCCTTCGGAAGCCCGCTTCCAGTCGGCATGTTGTCCAGAAAGATATTCTGATATTTTTCGACCAGCTCTTTAAGTGCTACTCGTCGTGAAGAGTACTCACTTTATTTAAATTTGTAGTCTTTTAGTCATTTGTTTTGATTCCCCAGGCTGATAGTCACTTCTCAGCTACCACCACATAAGTAGAGCTGTTCCTCTAGTTGGGCATCTCGAGCAGCTCTGAATTGCGGAGTTTGTGGGAAAATCTGATGCATAAACACAGCAGGGCCAAGTGCGGTACTTTGTCAAAGTGTAACCTTTTATTTGAAGGTTTTATTTGCTTTTAAGATGCACATCTGCCAGTAGCATTACGTCTTTATGGTTTCCACATGAACAACACTAGTTTAAAAAAGTAAATTGTTTACGAGGGGAGCTGGGAACAGAGCGGGAGAGCAAGAGAGCGGGAGAGCGAGAGCGCGGTGCAGTTGAATAGCGGGGCCGGGGTCCACATTCGTCGGACAGTAGGCCTGAATATTCGGCTCCCCTTGCAATCGCTAGCGTTGCAAAAAGAGACGGAAATACGGCCAGTCGCCTACGCCTTAAGCCTGCGTACAGGCGCCGGAGAGGATCCATCCGAACACCGTCTTCTGGGCTACTGGCAGACCCTCGTCGACCGTTTGGAATCCCGGCTGTATCACCTTCGGGTAGACGTCCGCGCCCAGGATTACAGAAATGGTGGCTGGCCGATAGAACCTCTTATCCGCGAGCGGTAGCTCCCAGAACATCTTTACTACGCTCTCACTGAGCGCACGGATGGGGGTGCGGATGCGCACGTCCGGCTCGATCTTGAGGACCAGTAGTCGCCGTGCAGATGCTCTCATCGCCTACGTTTGTTGTCGACAAACGAAACGCGGCGGCCAGGGATGCATCGATGGAGCTTGTCGGGGTGCACGGATCGATGAGTGCGGCAGTGTCAAAAGTCTTCTCCCCGGTCTCGACGATCACCAAAGCAGTCGGGAGGACGTTGACGCTATGACGTTAGAGAAGTGCCGCGAGCGACGGAGCTGGTGTCGAGGATGCTGAGCGTCGCGGAGGGGCAAGTGTTTGGCGAGTTGGCGGATCTTGCTGGCGCGAACGCTGCGGAGAAGCGGGCTGTTGCTGGGAGCCGCACTTTTTCCGGGAAACAAGTTCGTGCATGTGGAGCAGCCTGTGATGGTTCCGGTCGCACATTCGGCACCGGTGACCGCTACGACAGCTCCCAGTGGAGTGCTCGTGTGCGAGACAGTTGGCGCAGTACTTGTTTATAAGAACTTCCCGCAGCCGCTTCTCTGCGCTCAGCTTTAGGAACCTCGGCACCGGTAGGATTGAGTACCTCTCGTACGTCTGCTATCCAATGCCGGAACTCTACGTGGACGGGGAGCCATTTTTCTGGTTAGAGTGTGGTGCCCCAGGAGGAATGAATTGCCAGGTGAGCTGCTGATGACTATACGCATCTATTACAGATTCTATAACGGCTTGCAGAAAGTCTCGGGAAAGCACTGTGGAAGCGCCGACGAAGGTCTTCCCATTGTCGGACTGGACTTGGCGGGATATCTTCTAGATACGAAACGAGGGAAAGCGGCAAGAAACTTTTCAAGTCGGATGTAGGCACTAGATGGATGGCCTTTGTAGAAAAACAAACGAAAACCCACACATACCCTTTCGTAATGAGACAAGCTCTTCCGGTATAATTTTTTATATAAAACGGGCCGGCGTAGTCCATCCCTGTGTACGTGAACGGACGGGAAAAAGACACTCGCCCTTTCGGAAAGCTTCCCATCATCTGAACTTGCAATCTCTTTTTGTGGATAACGCAGACCTCGCAGGAGTTAACCACTGCTTTCACCATGTTCTTTATTCTCGGGACCCAGTAGATGGACCGGGTGAGACGCACCACTAACTGGTTACCACCATGTAACGAAATGAGATGCGTGAATTTTACCAGAAGCCGCGAGAGTGAACATTCGTACGTTAGGATTATAGGATGTCGTTCATCATACCGCAAACTGTCGGAGGCCGTTACGCGGCCGCATGCCCTGATTAGCCCTTTCTTGTCTAGAAAGGGGTTCAGGGAGAGAGTCGAACTTGCCGCGGGCACAGGACGCTTCTGACTCAAGCAGCGGTGTTCTTCGGAAAAATACCTGCGCTGAGTGCAAATTGTCATGAGTTGTTCCGCGGCGGCAACGTCCTGGGCCTCCAGACGGACCCCGGAAAGCGGTGATTGTCTTCGACATCGTTGGACAAATCGATGGACCTACGCGAGGACCCGCAAAGCGATCCAGGAAATCTTCCGTCGGCATAGACGCCACATGGGCTTTAACGGCACGCTTTTCGATCTCAGTCACCGGCAGGTCGGTTCCCTGGCTGGGCCAATGATCGCGTGGACATTGCAGCCAAGTGGGTCCATGCCACCAAAGCGGGTTATCCACCAGCTCTTGAAGGGGAACTCCTCGACTAGCCAAATCAGCTGGATTATGTTCGGGCGACCAATTGGCCGCCTCAGTGGACTCGGTGATCTTCATCACCCTGTTGGCAACGAACGTTGTCCAATGGCACGCTGGTTTGGCTAACCATGCTAGCACAATCGTGGAATCGATCCAACAATGGAATTTTGAGGTCAGCCTCGGCATATTAGGAAGAATGGCTTCGGCCACCTCGGATAAAAGGAGAGCCCTACATAACTCCAGCCTGGAAAGGGACACCGTCTTAACTGGCGCCACACGCGTCTTGGCCGTGAGCAAGTGCACCATCTTCTTATGGCCCACTTCTACGCGCACATAGATCGCAGCACCGTATGCCTTTTGCGAGGACGGAAGTAAACCCATCTGGGTATTCTGACCTGGTCTAGGACCGAAGAGCTTTGGAGAAAGCTGTTCCACCTATGGCACAGCTCAATTGGAACATTGTCGTCCCAACCTAGATCCTGAAGCCAAATCTCTTGCATAAAGATTTTGCTTGATCAAACAGCTTGGCAATTTGGGAAAGGACTTGGCGTTTCGTGTGGGAGATTTCCGTTGCTAAATCTGGTGGGACAAAAAAGAACTTATCGCACGTCTCCTACTATCGTACGCCGAGAGTTTTGGCTGTGCTCAGTGTCGATCTCGAGGAACTCTGTTGTCAGAAGATGATCGCTTTGGATATGAGCTAAGATTTCTTTGTGGTTGCAGGTCCATTTACTCAATGGAAACCCTGCGGAATTTAGAAAATTTAGCGTCCTCGGCGGAGTCAGCTCCCGAAAGGACATCGTCTACATACATATGATTTAAAATGACGTTGCTCGCTCTTGGATGGCTGAGCTGCACGTCAGTTGCCAGCTGTTGTAGGACTCGAATCGCCAGGAACGGAGCGCAATTGACTCCAAAAGTTACCGTCTGTAATTCGAAATCTCGAATGTGCCCCTCGCTGTTGCGGAATAAGTTGCGCTGGAACGGGGAATGCTTCGGATCTACCCATATCTGCTGATACATTTTCTCGATATCGGCACTGTAGACGTATCGGAAATATCGCCACTTCAGTAACTGGATAGTTAGTTTGGGCTGGAGGCATTGAAAACCACACGTAGCTTGGTGGTTGTTCTTTCCGGCTTGAGCACAGCATGATGGGGAAGGTAATAACTGGCAGAATTATGGGTAGGAAGGACTTCATTCGTGTGATGGAGGTCGAAGTACTCTTGAATCACGGAGTCGTATTTGGCTTTCAGCTGACTGTCCCTCTTTAGGCGTTGCTCGGAGGGCGGATTTTACGTTTTCGGGATCACGAAACGGAAGACTTACGACATACCTGCCGTTATCGTCTCTCGTAGTCGTTCGGAGAAAATTTTCCTTACATGTCAAATCGGAAGATTTTATCACTTACTGGCAGATCCTCCACCTCCCAAAATTTGGTGAGAAGCCTATCCAGGGACGTGTCAACCGTGTGGAAAAAACGGAAATCTGATTTTCCCTTGGAGCAGGAACGGGTCCTGTTTGGATGCACCCGAAAATGGTTTCTTGACCGAGGAGAGAGCCACAAATGTTCGGCCGGGTGCCGCTTAGAAGAATGGGTGGCAGTACGTCGGCCCCGACCAGAATATCGATTTGTGCGCTCTCGTAGAACTTTGGATCCGCTAGTGGCAGTTCGGGAAGATCCCGTAGAAACGTTTACGGAATTGGACAAGATGGGAGGTTTTCCAGCTAATTGAGGAAGAACATAGGCCGTCGTGTTTATTTGCAGGCTAGGCCTGCTCGGAGAACGGATGTTAAACTGACAGAGCTTTTTGGATTCAGCGGATACTGTCTGGGTTAAGCCTGATACTTGGGCTCGGATTACCTGGTGAGGCAACTCAATTAATTTGAACAGCCGCTCAGAAATAAAGGTTGCCTATGATCCTGAATCTATCAGGGCACAAGCTTTAAAATTCGACCCCAGGTGACATATGTCAATTATGGCGGTGCCCAGAAAGACGGATCTATACCCCGTCCCGAAGTAATTTTGGACTGTGGAGTCCATGGAAGTTGGAAGTTCGCAACCAAGAACCTGAAGCCAACCCAACCGAGAACCTGAAACCAAATCTCTTGCATAAAGATTGATAGAACGAACCAGCCTTGTGGATCAAACAGCTTGGGGAGATTTCCGTTGTTAAATATGGTGACTATGATCAATTCGTGACCGCTGAAGAGAGCGGACGTGTCTTGTGCGAGCTCCGCGAAAAGTGAAAGAAAGTTGATAAATTAAATTCAAACAAAACACAAAAACTAAACTGGTTAATTTCAAATAAGCGGAAAGACGCTAAAACCCAAAGAAATTTAGGTTTCAACACAAAATCGGTGTAATGACTTTAACTAGCACATACATTTTTTCATTCTATAATAATAAATAAGTGCCACGCTAATAAAAGCTCAATGAGCTACGAACAGAATAAAGAGCGACTCAGATCCGCGAGCCGATGAGGCGGTTACTTTTCGTATGTCTCAACTCGTGATAGCGAAGTGCAAAAAACCACCCTACTGTCGGTCGATAGCCAAAGAGCACGATCTTGCCTCACCATGCTTACTTACGGATACCCCCACTCCGACGGCGTGGAGGCAACTATGCAAAACCCCCCCACCATCAGTTTCGACCCCTGGCGCACCAACAACATGCAACGGTAAAACTTCTGCATCCGCACTAAATTTGTCAGCAACAACTACAGCTACGACAAAAAAACCAACGACAACCACCGCTACGACTTTTATTTTGGAATCGACTGCAACCGCAGCTCTAAATACAACGGAAACAAAAACCACGACAACAAATCAAAACCGAAAAAAAAATTCAGCAAGCGGGTCCGGCCATACAGACCGGACTAGATTGGTACATCCATATCAAGCGTAGGTAACAAGTCAAACATAAACCGTGTCCAAGTAGAAGATATATTACCCTGGAGATCCGACAACAATCGATTTGCGCTTCTAGCAGAAAATGAATCAGGACGGGCTCAGGAGACCGAACCGAAACCTAAGCCCCCACCAATTTACATTAGGGAGAAAATCTCGAACGCCCGGGTCAACAAAATTGTTGCGCTGACCGGAGACGGAAACTTTCATGTTGTTCCGGTCACAAAAGGGGATATCCATTAAACCAAGCTTCAGACCAAATCTGAAGAACATTTCCGAGCAGTAACTAAATAACTAAATATCTAAATAACTAAATAACTAAATAACTAAATAGCTAAATAACTAAATAACTAAATAACTAAATAACTAAATAACTAAATAACTAAATAACTAAATAACTAAATAACTAAATAACTAAATAACTAAATAACTAAATAACTAAATAACTAAATAACTAAATAACTAAATAACTAAATAACTAAATAACTAAATAACTAAATAACTAAATAACTAAATAACTAAATAACTAAATAACTAAATAACTAAATAACTAAATAACTAAATAACTAAATAACTAAATAACTAAATAACTAAATAACTAAATAACTAAATAACTAAATAACTAAATAACTAAATAACTAAATAACTAAATAACTAAATAACTAAATAACTAAATAACTAAATAACTAAATAACTAAATAACTAAATAACTAAATAACTAAATAACTAAATAACTAAATAACTAAATAACTAAATAACTAAATAACTAAATAACTAAATAACTAAATAACTAAATAACTAAATAACTAAATAACTAAATAACTAAATAACTAAATAACTAAATAACTAAATAACTAAATAACTAAATAACTAAATAACTAAATAACTAAATAACTAAATAACTAAATAACTAAATAACTAAATAACTAAATAACTAAATAACTAAATAACTAAATAACTAAATAACTAAATAACTAAATAACTAAATAACTAAATAACTAAATAACTAAATAACTAAATAACTAAATAACTAAATAACTAAATAACTAAATAACTAAATAACTAAATAACTAAATAACTAAATAACTAAATAACTAAATAACTAAATAACTAAATAACTACAATAACTACAATAACTACAATAACTACAATAACTACAATAACTACAATAACTACAATAACTACAATAACTACAATAACTACAATAACTACAATAACTACAATAACTACAATAACTACAATAACTACAATAACTACAATAACTACAATAACTACAATAACTACAATAACTACAATAACTACAATAACTACAATAACTACAATAACTACAATAACTACAATAACTACAATAACTACAATAACTACAATAACTACAATAACTACAATAACTACAATAACTACAATAACTACAATAACTACAATAACTACAATAACTACAATAACTACAATAACTACAATAACTACAATAACTACAATAACTACAATAACTACAATAACTACAATAACTACAATAACTACAATAACTACAATAACTACAATAACTACAATAACTACAATAACTACAATAACTACAATAACTACAATAACTACAATAACTACAATAACTACAATAACTACAATAACTACAATAACTACAATAACTACAATAACTACAATAACTACAATAACTACAATAACTACAATAACTACAATAACTACAATAACTACAATAACTACAATAACTACAATAACTACAATAACTACAATAACTACAATAACTAAATAACTAAATAACTAAATAACTACAATAAATAACTAAATAACTAAATAACTAAAATAAATAACTAAATAACTAAATAACTAAATAACTAAATAACTAAATAACTAAATAACTAAATAACTAAATAACTAAATAACTAAATAACTAAATAACTAAATAACTAAATAACTAAATAACTAAATAACTAAATAACTAAATAACTAAATAACTAAATAACTAAATAACTAAATAACTAAATAACTAAATAACTAAATAACTAAATAACTAAATAACTAAATAACTAAATAACTAAATAACTAAATAACTAAATAACTAAATAACTAAATAACTAAATAACTAAATAACTAAATAACTAAATAACTAAATAACTAAATAACTAAATAACTAAATAACTAAATAACTAAATAACTAAATAACTAAATAACTAAATAACTAAATAACTAAATAACTAAATAACTAAATAACTAAATAACTAAATAACTAAATAACTAAATAACTAAATAACTAAATAACTAAATAACTAAATAACTAAATAACTAAATAACTAAATAACTAAATAACTAAATAACTAAATAACTAAATAACTAAATAACTAAATAACTAAATAACTAAATAACTAAATAACTAAATAACTAAATAACTAAATAACTAAATAACTAAATAACTAAATAACTAAATAACTAAATAACTAAATAACTAAATAACTAAATAACTAAATAACTAAATAACTAAATAACTAAATAACTAAATAACTAAATAACTAAATAACTAAATAACTAAATAACTAAATAACTAAATAACTAAATAACTAAATAACTAAATAACTAAATAACTAAATAACTAAATAACTAAATAACTAAATAACTAAATAACTAAATAACTAAATAACTAAATAACTAAATAACTAAATAACTAAATAACTAAATAACTAAATAACTAAATAACTAAATAACTAAATAACTAAATAACTAAATAACTAAATAACTAAATAACTAAATAACTAAATAACTAAATAACTAAATAACTAAATAACTAACTAACTAAATAACTAAACTAACTAAATAACTAAACTAAATAACTAAATAACTAAATAACTAAATAACTAAATAACTAAATAACTAAATAACTAAATAACTAAATAACTAAATAACTAAATAACTAAATAACTAAATAATTAAATAACTAAATAACTAAATAACTAAATAACTAAATAACTAAATAACTAAATAACTAAATAACTAAATAACTAAATAACTAAATAACTAAATAACTAAATAACTAAATAACTAAATAACTAAATAACTAAATAACTAAATAACTAAATAACTAAATAACTAAATAACTAAATAACTAAATAACTAAATAACTAAATAACTAAATAACTAAATAACTAAATAACTAAATAACTAAATAACTAAATAACTAAATAACTAAATAACTAAATAACTAAATAACTAAATAACTAAATAACTAAATAACTAAATAACTAAATAACTAAATAACTAAATAACTAAATAACTAAATAACTAAATAACTAAATAACTAAATAACTAAATAACTAAATAACTAAATAACTAAATAACTAAATAACTAAATAACTAAATAACTAAATAACTAAATAACTAAATAACTAAATAACTAAATAACTAAATAACTAAATAACTAAATAACTAAATAACTAAATAACTAAATAACTAAATAACTAAATAACTAAATAACTAAATAACTAAATAACTAAATAACTAAATAACTAAATAACTAAATAACTAAATAACTAAATAACTAAATAACTAAATAACTAAATAACTAAATAACTAAATAACTAAATAACTAAATAACTAAATAACTAAATAACTAAATAACTAAATAACTAAATAACTAAATAACTAAATAACTAAATAACTAAATAACTAAATAACTAAATAACTAAATAACTAAATAACTAAATAACTAAATAACTAAATAACTAAATAACTAAATAACTAAATAACTAAATAACTAAATAACTAAATAACTAAATAACTAAATAACTAAATAACTAAATAACTAAATAACTAAATAACTAAATAACTAAATAACTAAATAACTAAATAACTAAATAACTAAATAACTAAATAACTAAATAACTAAATAACTAAAAAACTAAAAAACTAAATAACTAAATAACTAAATAACTAAATAACTAAATAACTAAATAACTAAATAACTAAATAACTAAATAACTAAATAACTAAATAACTAAATAACTAAATAACTAAATAACTAAATAACTAAATAACTAAATAACTAAATAACTAAATAACTAAATAACTAAATAACTAAATAACTAAATAACTAAATAACTAAATAACTAAATAACTAAATAACTAAATAACTAAATAACTAAATAACTAAATAACTAAATAACTAAATAACTAAATAACTAAATAACTAAATAACTAAATAACTAAATAACTAAATAACTAAATAACTAAATAACTAAATAACTAAATAACTAAATAACTAAATAACTAAATAACTAAATAACTAAATAACTAAATAACTAAATAACTAAATAACTAAATAACTAAATAACTAAATAACTAAATAACTAAATAACTAAATAACTAAATAACTAAATAACTAAATAACTAAATAACTAAATAACTAAATAACTAAATAACTAAATAACTAAATAACTAAATAACTAAATAACTAAATAACTAAATAACTAAATAACTAAATAACTAAATAACTAAATAACTAAATAACTAAATAACTAAATAACTAAATAACTAAATAACTAAATAACTAAATAACTAAATAACTAAATAACTAAATAACTAAATAACTAAATAACTAAATAACTAAATAACTAAATAACTAAATAACTAAATAACTAAATAACTAAATAACTAAATAACTAAATAACTAAATAACTAAATAACTAAATAACTAAATAACTAAATAACTAAATAACTAAATAACTAAATAACTAAATAACTAAATACCCCATTTATAACCTGCAATACTTATTGCACCGAAGAATTATTTCGGCATCGACTACAAAGTCGTCGAACGTAACGCTAAAAACAACGGCAACAAAAACCACGACAACAAATCAAAACCAAAACAAAATTCAGCAAGCTGGTCCGGCCATACGGACTAGATCGGTACATCCTTATCAAGCGTAAGTCTAGCCCGCAGAACACCGCGGTAGGTAACAAGTCCAAAATAAACCGAGTCCAGATAGACAATAAATTATCCGAAAGATCCAACAGCAATAGATTTGCGCTTCTAGCTGAAAATGAACCAAAACGTGCTCAGGAGACCCAACCGAAACCTAAGACCCCACCAATTTACATTAGGGAGAAAATCTCGTACGCCCTGGTCAACAAAATTGTTGCGCTGACCGGGTACGGAAACTTTTATGTTGTTCCGGTCACAAAAGGGGATATCCATGAAACCAAGCTTCAGAGCAAAACTGAAGAATATTTCCGAGCAGTATCCAAATACCTGGAGGAAGCTAGGAAAAGCTACTACACGTACCAACTAAAAAGCAGCAAGGGCCTGCAAGTGGTAATAAAAGGAATCGAGCCCGACGTAACCGCCAAGGAAGTTATCGATGCTCTTAAGGAAAAGGGGTTTTCTGCAAAGAACGTCAGTAACATTATAAACAGGAACAAGGTGCCGCAACCACTCTTCAGGGTCGAGCTGGAGCCAGACAGCAGAGTCTTGAAGAAAAATGAAGTGCACCCCATTTATAACCTGCAATACTTATTGCACCGAAGAATTAACGTGGAAGAGCCACATAAAAGGAACGGCCCAGTGCAATGCACAAATTGTCAGGAGTATGGACACACCAGGGCATACTGTTCGCTTCGAACAGTCTGTGTAGCTTGTGGAGACTTCCACAATTCGGCTAAATGCCCTGCCAACAAAGAAGACCCCAAAAAGAAAAAACCCCACGGCAAACTACAGGGGCTGTCCGATCTACAAGGAGATGAAGGACCGCATGCGAAAAGTGATAGCAACGCGTCATCAGAATACCCAAAGTGCGTACACTTAATAGCGCCGGAAGTATTTTTCGGCACTGCTGAAAGATCTTCATTTGGTCAACTAAATACCCAGAAGGGATTCTTATACGCCGATGCCCTTCGATCGGGGACAGAAAACCCACTCCAGTCTAATCTAGGAAACGCGTAGGAGATCCAAGTACAGTCGCAAAGCACTCTGGAAACTATGATGGTCACCATGCAACAAAGTATGATGGAACTCATGTCATTCATGAAAACGACCATGCAAACACTGGTTCAAAACCAGAAGCAGCTAAGCAGCAGAAAACCAGAGCAGCTAAGCAGTCAAAATAATCAGATGGCAAATCTACGAATAACAATGTGGAACGCCAATGGCGTTTCACGGCACAACCTTGAAGTAACACAGTTCCTGAATGAAAATCATATCGACATTATGCTTCTGGTAGAGACGCACCTCACAAACAAATACAAGTTCCAAATAAGAGGCTACACTTTTTACCGCACAGACCATCCAGATGGTAAGCCCACGGCGGAACCGGCGTCCTAATCAGGGAACGCATCAAGCACCACTTTCACCAAAGGTTTTCAACTAATTACTTGCAACGGAAACCTCACCATAGCCGCTGTCTACTGCCCGCCTCGCTTTACAATTTCTGAAGGACAATTCATGGACTTCTGCAACTTGCTTGGAGATCGCTTTATAGCTGCAGGGGACTATAATGCCAAACACACGCACTGGGGATCACGCCTTGTGACTCCCAAAGGAAGGCAATTATACAATGCAATCATAAAACCGAACAACAAATTAGACTAAGTATCCCTTGGCAGCCCCACATACTGCCCAACAGACCCAAGGAAAGTTCCAGACATAATAGACTTTGCGGTGACAAAAAACATTCCCCGCAGTATAATAAGCGCCAAAGCGCTTTCGGACCTGTCGTCAGACCATTCGCCAGTGCTAATAACTCTTCTTCAAAGCACAAAAACCACGGATCACCACCTCATGCTGAAGTTGCACAGAACCAACTGGTTAAAATATAAAAAGTATGTAAGCTCACACATCAAATTAACCCCTCACTTCAACATCGAAGCGGACATCGACTGCTCTACCGATGCTCTTGAAGAAGTATTCGTGGAGACAGCCACTATCTCAACACCACAAGGCAGGGACGTGCAAACCAACCACTTCAAAACTAATCTGCAAATTGAACGGTTAGACCTAGAAAAGAGGAGCCTGCGACGTGCCTGGCAAACCAACAGATCGCCGTCATCAAAACAACGTCTTAAGGAAGCCACTCGCTCACTAAATCGAGCTCTAAAGCAAGAAACAGAAAATGCACAGCTGCAGTACAGTAAAAAACTATCGCCAACCAGTACAAAACATCCTACGTGGAGGGCTCACCCAAATCTGAGCTCTCCAATCGAAACAGTCACTCCGATAAGAAACTCATTTAGCATCTGGGCCCGCAGCGACGAAGATAGAGCCGAAACTTTTGCTTTACATCTAAGAAATGTCTTCCAGCCGAACCCTGCCACTGGTTCATTTTTCCTACCACAAATCGAATCTGAATCTATTTCCCTACCACCATTGTTTCAGCCAAAGGAGATCGCGAAAGTCATTGGGGAACTGAAACCGAAAAAGGCCCCTGGCGGTGGCGAAATAACCGTAAAAATGTTAATTGAACTTCCAAACTCTTCCATTGAGGTTATTTATAAGCTCTTCAATGGGATTATAACTCGGCAACTATCCGAAAAAATTGAAAAATTCTGTTATCATTATGAAACCGAAGCATGGAAAAGACCACACAATTCCGTCAACCTACAGAACAATTAGTTTATTATCGTGTCTGTCTAAGCTGTTCGAATAATGCCTTTTAACTCGCTTAACACCATATCTAGGAGCACACAATGTGTGTGTCATCAAATTGGACTTCGTCAAAACCATGGAACAATCTAACAAGTTAACAGAATAACATCTGAAATACGCACAGCCTTAGAGCATCGGGAATACTGCAGCGCAATATTCCTCGATGTATCTCAAGCCTTCGATCGAGTATGGCTAGATGGCCTCATGCACAAGATCAAAACACACTTACCTGATTACACTCACAAGCTTCTTGAGTCGTATCTATACAACAGGACCTTCGCAGTAAGGTGAAATACAACAACATCCGATGACTACATTATCAAAGCTGAATTCCCGCAAGGAAGCGCGCTAGGGACTACTCTGTTCCTCCTATACACAGCGGATATTCCCACGAACGAGCAGCAAATAACATCTACGTTCGCTGATGACACCGCAATTTTAAGTCGCTCGAGGTGCCCAGGCCGAGCCACAACTCTCTACAACTCCACTCTCAAGCCCATCTGTAAACACATATCGTTTACTCTCAACAGACAAACATGCCCTCCACTATTATTGAATAATACGCAGATTCCCCAAGTCAACGATGTAACGTATCTCGGCGTCCGCCTTGACAGACGACTAACCTGGAGAAGACACATCGAACGCAAGAAAGTACCTCTAAAACTAAAGGCCAGCAGCTTCCACTGGATTCTTAACGCTCGTTCGCCCACTGCGTCTGGACTACAAGGTTTTGCTCTACAACTCCAATCTCAAGCCCATCTGGACATATGGCTCCCAGCTATGGGGGAACGCCAGCAGAAGCAACATAGACATTATATAGCGCGTTCAATCGAAAATCCTGCGAACTATCACTGGGGCACCATGGTATGTTCGCAACCAAAACATCCACAGGGACCGAAGCATTCTTACCGTAAAAGATGAAATAGACAAACAAACTGACTGTGAACTAGATTAATTAGTCTAAGATTTGAAACACTTATTGTTAGTATCCAAAGGGAAAAGATTCAATAAATAAATAGCAAAGCATTTAAAAAACAAAAAAATATGGTGGGACGAGAGAGTTTTGGGTGTGCTTTCAGTGTCGATCTCGAGGAAGCCTGCAGTCAGAAGATATTCAAGACGAAATATGAGCTAAGAGATCATTGTGGTTAAAGGTACATTTTCTCAATGGAAAACCAGCGGAATCTAGAGCACTTTGTAGCTCGCGAACAATGAGCCTAGCGCCCTCTGCGGAGTCAGCTCTCATATGTACATGTGATTGCGAATGACGTTGCTCGACTCGAATCGCCAGGAATGGCTTCAGGAAGGACTTCTCTCATGAGAGATTCTCTTTGGTTTTCAGATCTGTCCCTTCTTAGACGTTGCTCGGTTCTTAGAATCTGGAATGACCTAAGAAAACTTTCCTCACAGGTCAAATCGGATGCCTTTACCACTTTTACTGGCAGATCCTCCACCTCCCAAAACTTGGTGAGAAGTTTATACAAACGAGTGGGAAAGTCGCGTGGAATAGGCTTAATTCCGATTTTGCCATGGAGCACGGGTCCTGTTAGGATCCACCCAAAAATGGGTTCTTGACCGAGGAGGGAGCCAAAAATGTTCGGCCGGGTGCCGCCAAAGAGATCGGATGGGAATACATCGGCCTCGTCCAGAATATCAATCTGTGCGCTCTCGTAAAACTTTAGATCAAGTAACTGTTGCGGAATCAAACAATATGGAAGGATTCCAGCTATTTGCGCAAGAGCATAGGCAGTCGTGTTTACTTGCAAGCTAGGCCTATTCGGAAAACGGATGGTAAGCTGACAGAGCTTAGTTAATTTGAGCAGCTGCTCAGAATCTAACACGGCACTAGCTTTAAAATTGGACCTCGGGTACATATGTCAATTAGAGCCGTGCCCAGCAAGACGGATCTATGGACTGTAGAGTCCGTGGGACCCGTAGCGGTGGCAACTGGTGAATTTGGTCTTTATTTGAGTATGAATTTGAAGGCGCTGGGATGAGTTGCCTCTGCGGTGTAGGGTGTGATAGCGGCCGCGCCACGTAAAGCAACATGAGTGCTTTCGCAATCAGCAGCTCAGACATAGCTGCTTTCTTTTTATATATGCCGATCGCTCGTCGACCGTCATCTGGAGAAATCGTGCATATGTGCGGACAGGATGGTTTTTCTTCTTGCCAATATCACATCCTTTACGTTTGGGTGCTACTCTTCTCTCGTAAGAATTTATTCTTCGAGACGCTGCACTGGAGGCGGATGCTTTCGTCATAAATGGCTTCTAAGGTCCGATGTTCATCTTTTGCCACGTCGGAATATCTGCCTTTTTGTGTAGGGACTGTTCCCACAAGGATAGCGTGAGCTTAGGGAGTTTGGAGGAGATCATGTACACCAAGAGGCAATGCCAATTTTCGATTTGAGTCCTGGACTTTTCTAAAAACAAAAGGCAACCCTGGATGGTGTTTTTAAGCTCACGGATATTTAAAAGTATCAATTGGCTATTTACTTACAATCGCTTGCTTTCGACACGCTCAGTTAGGTTAGCTCAGGTTGAGCGAAAGCCATCGTTGGTAGGGGTAATGTGAATTTTGTGCATCGCAACTTGTTTTTGCATTTAGATGAAAAAGTTTTTGACCGGCGTCGGCCTTGGATTACTTTTAAAAATGGATCCCTAAACAGATCCCTAAAAGTCGGCCAACGCAGATAATCTCCGGTGAAAACATCGGTATCGCACGAAGGCAGCTGACAGCCAAAGGAAATGTAGGTCTGGGTGGGAAACAGCTTGCACTTGGGGATATTGGGCTGTTATATCCGCGTTCTGAGCAACACATTTTTCGTAAACGAAATAGCTGTATTTAGCTCGGAAAAATGGCAAACTATCGGGTGCACTTTCTCCGGCTTCTGCCATGCTCCCGGTACAATCGCCGTACTCTTCCTTGATGCGATCCCATAATGCGCGTATTTCTTTGCGTCAAATGTTAAGCATAGAAAGAGTTAAAGGGACCGGCAAAGGAGTGTTTGCCCTGGATTTAAATTCACTCTGTTGATTTGAGCCATTTTATCGTTTGCACGGGTGACTCTTTTTCGGGGCGACGAAGACTTAGTATTTAGTTCGGGTGTGGGAGGATCTACGGATGTGCCTGGGACTATTGAAGGATAATTAGATAACTTGTTGTTATCACTTCCAAGGGACATGGCAAAAATTTGAGAATTTTTGGGTCAGAATATGCTTGATTGTGTTTATGTCGAAAACAGGAAACCTGGCCCACTTCTGAAATGGTGAACGATCGGAACAAATAGATACTGGAGCATGGAACGACTTGGTTTCTTTACTAAAGGACAAACAGCTGTATTTATCCTTTTTGGTATCCTATATTGATCATTTTGGTGACGCACTCGCAAAAAACCGCTCAAAACTGTAACGCCCACAGCTTATTTAATTATACTGAAATTTGTTTTGTCTCGTCAATACATATCGATTGATCCAAAAAAGATTGCCACGCCCACCCTAACGCCCAAACGCTTTAATCTGTCTGCCGCCCACAACCATATATTGAGATGACGCGTAGATGGCGCAATACAATCTCGCTTTGCTTAATGTATATCTAAAGAGTAACTGGTATCCGATAGTCGAGGAACTCAACTATAGTTTTCTTCCTTGCTTAGCATAGTTTCTTAGAATTATACTCAGATTACATTACGATTTGAAGACCTCCAAATCAATAATGTGTAACTCAATATGTGTTTTTTTAAAAACTGCTAATTGCTTTTTTTCAGAATGGATTTAAGCCTCCAGTTGATAACTGATACTTACTCTCTCTTTTCACAATTTAATATATACGTACCTCAAGAAGACTACGATAAAGTTGAAGGGTTACAGTTAATGTTTAATAAAATGTTGGAAAACGTAAGTTATATGTTTGTAACATAAAAAATTTTATGAGTGACATTTTTATATTTTTACAGGCGAAAAAAGTTTCGGATCGTATCTCAGAAATGGAGGAACCTCTTTTAAGGGAGCTAAATGATGGAATAGCCACATTTGTTCAAGAGTTTGATGATTTTAATCGAGATTTTGAGTTGAATGGGCCAATGGTGGAGGGCATATCTGCCAAGGAAGCTAGTGATAGAGTTTTTCTTTTTCAAAACAGGTTTGATGAGCTTTGGAGAAAGTTTGAAATGTATAGTAGCGGTGAAAAACTTTTTGGATTACCAATCACAGACTATCCATTACTTCATCAACGTAAACGGGAGTTCAATTATCTCAACCGGCTCTACTCATTATATATTCAAGTTTTAAAAACTATAACGGATTATTATGAAATGCCTTGGGCTGATGTGAATATTGAAAAAATTAGTGCTGAATTAGCAGACTTTCAGTTGCGTTGCAGAAAGCTGCCCAAAGGAATGCAATCGTGGCCAGCTTTTATTGATCTTAAGACAAAAATTGATGACTTTAATGAAACGTGTCCATTGCTTGAGCTTATGACAAACAAGGCAATGAAAGAAAGACATTGGATTCGTTTAAACGCACTGTTCAATACTGACTTTGATCCAACAAATCCGAAGTTTACTTTAGGCAAACTTCTTGAAGCGCCTATTCTTAAGTACAAAGAAGACGTTGAAGACATTTGCGTAGGTGCAAGTAAGGAATTGGATATAGAAGCTAAGCTTAAGCAGATAATTTTAGATTGGTCTTTGGTAAACTTACAATTGGGACAATTCAAGAATAGAGGTGATCTTGTGTTAAAGGGAGGAGAAACTTTGGAGATTATATCGTCTTTGGAAGACAGCTTAATGATAATGAATTCACTTGCCTCAAATCGATATAATGCCCCATTTAAAAAAGAAATTCAACTTTGGCTATCCAAGTTGGTAAATACTGGAGATATATTAGAAAAGTGGCTAATGGTTCAAAACCTATGGATTTATTTAGAAGCCGTTTTTGTTGGTGGAGACATTTCAAAGCAGTTACCAATGGAGGCAAAACGATTCACAAACATTGATAAAAGTTATGTAAAAATAATGATGCGCGCACGTGAAATTCCAAATGCAGTTGATTGCTGCACAGGAGACGAGTCCCTAGCAACAAATTTAACGTGGCTCCTAGATCAACTTGAGACTTGCCAAAAAAGCTTAACTGGATATTTAGAATCCAAACGACTAGTTTTTCCCCGCTTTTTCTTTGTTTCCGATCCAGTTTTATTAGAAATACTTGGCCAAGCGTCTGACCCAACTTCCATACAGCCTCATCTTTTAAGTATATTTGATGCGATTGCCACGGTTGACTTCCAGGACAAATCTATTGACATTATTGAATCTATGAATTCAATGAATCGAGAGAAAGTAAAGTTTGAAAACTCCGTTCAGTGCCTAGGGAGCGTAGAACTTTGGCTAGGTCGCTTATTAAAGGAAATGCAAGATACTGTTAGAGCAATTCTTGCCTTAATGTCTGTAAGTTTAAATGATCCAGAGTTTAATTTTGCCGAGGAATTCCCTACTTTTTGCGGACAAGCCGGTGTAGTTGGAGTGCAACTTCTTTGGACAAAAGATTCAGAATATGCTTTAAGAAAATGCCGGACTGATAAGACAATTATGAAACGGACAAATAACAAATTTTTGGTTCTCCTAAATTTTTTTATTGACTTAACTGTAAAAGATTTAACCTCTCTTGATCGAATACGTTTTGAGACAATGGTAACAATACATGTACATCAGCGAGATATTTTTGATGATTTGTGTACGCTGAGAATTAAATCAGCTGGAGACTTTGAGTGGCAAAAGCAGGCCCGATTTTACTATAATGAAGACAATGATGATGTCATTGTTGGTATAACTGATGTAAATTTTGTATACCAAAATGAGTATCTGGGAGTAACAGAGCGATTGGCCATAACTCCGCTCACTGATCGGTGCTATATAACACTGGCGCAGGCAGTTGGAATGTGTATGGGAGGTGCTCCTGCTGGACCTGCAGGAACTGGTAAGACAGAAACAACAAAAGATATGGGACGGGCGTTAGGAAAATTGGTAGTGGTTTTTAATTGCTCCGATCAGATGGATTTTCGTGGTTTGGGTCGCATCTATAAAGGCTTAGCACAATCCGGCTCATGGGGATGCTTTGACGAATTTAACCGAATTGAACTGCCTGTACTTTCTGTGGCCGCTCAGCAAATATAGTAAGTTACATTATTATTTATTCAAAATATATTTACTGACATATATGTGTTTAAAGCATTGTCCTTACAGCTAGAAAGGAGAAGCGTTCCACATTTATATTTTTAGATGGTGATGTAGTTTCTCTTAATCCAGAGTTTGGAATTTTTATTACAATGAATCCCGGATACGCTGGCCGCCAGGAGTTACCAGAAAATCTAAAAATAATGTTTCGCACGGTAGCTATGATGGTGCCCGATCGCCAGATTATTATTAGAGTTAAAATGGCTAGCTGCGGCTTTAAAGAAAATGTAGTCTTATCAAGAAAAATGTATACCTTATATAAATTGTGCGAAGAACAATTGTCAAAGCAAGTCCATTATGATTTTGGTCTCCGTAACATATTATCGGTTCTTCGTACTCTGGGTTCCCAAAAGAGATCGAATCCGAATGATACAGAGGAAACGATCGTTATGCGCGTCCTACGTGATATGAATGTTTCGAAGCTAATTGACGAAGATGAAGGGCTTTTTGTGTCTTTGGTCGATGATATGTTTCCTGGTATAAAATTGACGACGAATGTATATAGGGATCTACAGAAAGCTATTGTAAAGGTTTGCGATGAACTAGGTTACGTTAATAATCCTGAGTGGAATTTAAAAGTTGTGCAGTTGTATGAAACTTCTCTTGTTAGACATGGTCTAATGCTAATGGGACCTACTGGTTCTGGAAAAACAAGTTGTACTTTATGTATGCTTCGATGCTTTACTGAGATGGGAAGAACTCATAAGGAAATGCGAATGAATCCAAAAGCTATAACGGCCCCACAAATGTTTGGGAGATTAGATGTAGCTACGAACGACTGGACTGACGGAATTTTCTCTACACTTTGGCGTCGTTCACTTAAGGTTCCACTACATCAAAATTGTTGGATAGTATTGGATGGACCAGTTGACGCTGTTTGGATAGAGAACTTAAATTCGGTTCTTGATGATAATAAGACTCTTACCCTTGCGAATGGCGATCGCATAAAAATGGCTGACAATTCGAAATTGGTATTTGAGCCTGATAATGTTGATAACGCATCTCCAGCTACTGTTAGTCGTGTCGGAATGGTTTTCACAAGCTCATCCGTGTTAAGCTGGAGGATATACATGGAAGCTTGGTTACTTAAACAGGGTGAAGATAGTGAAGTGTTCCGCAGGTGCTACGACGTTCTTTATGATGATGCTCATTTATTTTTGCAGTCAAGACTGTCAGCAAAAATGCGAATTCTTGAAGCCATATATATTCGTCAAATGCTCGATATTATGGATGGACTCTTAATAGACATTCCGTTACGTACTGAAAAAGCTTTGGAGCGCATTTTTTTATTTTCTCTTATGTGGTCTTTAGGTGCAGTTCTTGAACTTGGGGAGCGTGAAAAATTGGAGGAGTTTCTTGTTAAGCACGCGTCAAAGTTACGTAAGTATAAACTTAAACTATTAACAAGGAAGAACCCGTTACTCAAAGGGAAATGGAGATATGCACGCAGCAAAGCGAGATTAAAATGCGCCACCTACCGGCGGTAGACAGATTTAAGCGTTATGGGCGTTAGAGTGGGAAAATTTTTTTTTGGATCAATCGATAGGTATTGACGAGACCAATACATTTCAGTTAAAATTTTTTATCTAGCATGAAAATTGTGGGCGTCACAGGCTTGGGCGGTTTGTGGGCGTGGCAAACTTTTTTTGAGTCAATCGATAGGTAATGACGAGACGAATACATTTCAGTTAAAATTTTTTATCTAGCATAAAAATTGTGGGCGTCACAGGTTTTCGCGGTTTGTGGGCGTTAAAGTGGGCGTGGCAAACTTTTTTTTAGGTCAATCGATAGGTATTGATGAGAACATTACATTTCAGTTAAAATTTTTATTCTAGCATCAAAACTGTAGGAGCCACAGTTTTGGGCGGTTTGTGGGCGTTAGAGTGGGCGTGGCAGTCTACTGAAACAAACTTGCGCTGCGTAAGAAGCTCAGGAATCTGCACGCCAAATCTCAATAGCCTAGCTCCCATAGTTTCCGAGATCTCAGCGTTCATCCGGACAGACGGACAGACAGACGGACAGACGGACTGACGGACAGACGGACATGGCTAGATCGACTCGGCTAGTGATCCTGATCAAGAATATATATACTTTATGGGGTCGGAAACGCTTCCTTCTGCCTGTTACATACTTTCCGACGAATCTAGTATACCCTTTTACTCTACGAGTAACGGGTATAAAAATAGATCAGTTTCGTTTAGGAAGTTGACCGAGTTGAGCGAACCATCTAAAATCGTCTTGCGAACCCACCGGTAATTCCATGTTAAAGTAAAGTCGTGTTAATTTGCGTTTTACCCGAATTCGATTTGTGTAAACTTACCAAATTAATAAAAACAAGGAAGAACGCTATAGTCGAGTACCTCGACTATCAGATACCCGTTACTCAGCTATATGGAGATATGCAAGCAGCAAAGCGAGATTAAAATGCGCCACCTACCGGCGGTATACAGATTTAAGCGTTATGGGCGTTAGAGTGGGCGTGGCAAATTTTTTTTTGGATCAATCGATAGGTATCGACGAGACCAATACATTTCAGTTAAAATTTTTTATCTAGCATGAAAATTGTGGGCGTCACAGATTTTCGCGGTTTGTGGGCGTTAAAGTGGGCGTGGCAAACTTTTTTTTGGGTCAATCGATAGGTATTGATGAGAACAATACATTTCAGTTAAAATTTTTATTCTAGCATCAAAACTGTAGGAGCCACAGTTTTGGGCGGTTTGTGGGCGTTAGAGTGGGCGTGGCACTCTACTGAAACAAACTTGCGCTGCGTAAGAAGCTCAGGAATCTTCACGCAAATCCCAATAGCCTAGCTCCCATAGTTTCCGAGATCTCAGCGTTCATCCGGACAGACAGACGGACAGAATGTATATACTTTATGGGGTCGGAAACGCTTTCTTCTGCCTGTTACATACTTTTCGACGAATCTAGTATACCCTTTTACTCTACGAGTACCGGGTATAATCATGATTCGGGTAATTAATTATTTCGGAATTGGTGGCAACTACTATCATATGTACTATCCGACTATATTATTGAATTCATATTCTGTAATTTAAGTCAAACTGTGTTTAAAATTGAATTTAATTTTTTAAATCGAACGATATCTATTATTTATGCTATGCAGATTGTCTCCTTCTTTATTTGGGATGGGTGCTTGACCAACAGAAATTAGGCCAGGGTGTGTATTATATTTGTTATTATTACAAATTGTACAGTTTTTTATGTACTCCTAGAGTTTTTTGGTCAAATTTGGCCAATAGTATAGTCTGCTAACGTGCTTGTAATTTTCGGACAGCTCCTTGTATGCTCTTCAATGAGTTTCTTCGATTATTAATGCTCTGTCTTCAGCGTTTTCTACATCTTGGACGAATATTTTTATTTTATATTTTTTATTCGTGAAATTTTTTAAGTGGATTTTAAATTGTGTATAAGTACAGTGTACATCTATTGTTATGTTGGGAGGGATACATTCCCTTAAGATTGATTCCAAATTTTCCGGGTTATCAAATTGTATTATATGTCTGGTATTTCCAGATATATTGACCGTCTCAATTGTTGGTTAAACTGGTTTAAGGGTTTGGGTGTTTCTTGTATAACATTCTCAAAACTACTCTCTGCTGAGTGTTTTGATCTGAGACCGACTCTTTACTGTCAGTTAGGTTGTTAGTTTGTATTCTTGATAAGGCCTCAGCGACTGCATTGGTAGATCCTGAATCCTAATGAATACCATCTTTTCGTTTCAATGTTTTTATTTTTTTGGAATTTTGCTAATTTTTAAATGCCTAAACTATTGCTTAAAGTTTTTTCTTATTGGTTGGTAGCTAAATCGGACACATCGGTCGTCAAAGTGAATTTTTTACTATAATCTGGTTGTACCAATTCGATTTGTGCAATTAAATTATCTGTGAGCTCGTTAAAAGCTATTACAGCTGAATCGTCCAACAGTATTGTAGTCTAACGTGACATTTTTTGGATACTTTACCATTTCGACCTTTCAAATACTTTGTTAGGGGTTTTGCAATTTTTGCGCAATTTTGTACATATTTTCTGTAATAGCCGGTAAGGCCTAGGAACCGGAAATTTGGAATTGGAAATTTTAAAATTGTAGATCTAGACATGTCCGTCTGTCCGTCTGTCTGCCTGTCCGTATGAACGATAAGATCTCGGAAACTATAAGAGCTAGGATATTGGGATTTGGCATGCGGATTTCTGAGCTTCTTGCGCAGAGCAAGATGCCACGCCCACTCTAACGCCCACAAACCGCCCATAAACTTCAAAAAGTCATTGGTATGAACGCGGCTATCTCGGAAACTATCAAAGATAGAGAATTGGGATTCATATTTAAATTTCGTATGTATGTATGTACGCACCGCAAATTAGTTACGCGAATATGTCACGCCCACCTTAACGCCCACAAACCGCCAACAAACTTCAAAACATCGTAAGTTTGAGCGCGGATATCTCGGAAACTATCAAAGATAGAGAATATATATATTGGGTCGGAAACGCTTCCTTCTGCCTGTTACATACTTTCCGACGAATCCCTTTTACTCTACGAGTAACGGGTATAATTATTTAATTTTAATAGTAATAACAATTTTGGAAGGTCCTCCAAATTCTTGTTTTTGAAATAACTTTTGGACGAAAATTGTTTTTAACAAATGAGGTGTCATTCGACGCGAATTCTTAGTAAGAATAAAACTTGGCTAATAATATGGCCATTTGTCCTTACCATCCCTAAAAGCTCCAATTTCCTAATTTTCACTTTCCCTGCTTTTACGTCCAAACCAATTGAATTTGTTTAAGTCGTCGTAAGCCATGTTTTTAGTTCTTGCAATACCTTTAAATTTGTGTTACACTCGGTGTCCTATCTCGAGGTTCTTAATACACCCATAAAGTCCTCAAGACCGTTAATCCAAAATGGGTTTAATACAAACTCACAAAAAAGGGAAATAACTTTTGAACGAAGCATCGGATTTTAGAAAAGTCCATAAAGTCCTCAAGACCGTTAATCCAAAATGGGTTTAATACAAACTCACAAAAAAGGGAAATAACTTTTGAACGAAGCATCCGATTTTAGAAAATTGGGTGTTAGTCGACGCCTATTCTCAGTGAGATTAATATATTAAATAATAATAGTAGACTAACAGGAGAATGCGTTTTAGTCGATGGCCGCTACTCAGTTTAAGGCAGTGCGAGAGGGTCGTATTTTCAGCACAGCCCAGAGATCTGCCCAGAGATCTGCCAGCAGCACTGGCACCAGCTAGGGAGGCAAAGACCAGTATTGAACGATGTACATTCGCGGCCACATATGCCAAGGCTGTCGAGCAGAGAAATCAGAATACTTACTTCCACAAGGGCCACGATCGCGGACAGGAAAAAATCCCCATTTTTTCAAAAAACAAAATAAAAATCAAAATAATGATTATTGGCGCAGACAGGACAACAGGACGGATCAGGTAAACCAGAGCAGGCCCCAGAGCCCATGGATGTAGATCCATCATTTTCTAATCATTTTTCTCCCACTCCTCAAAACCCAAAAAGACCAAACCTTTCGGAAAGAATGACTGGTCAGAGGCGCCAACGGATAACCAACGTTGAGCAAGCTGCTGAGGAAGAACAGGATTATGAAAGCGCGGACGCAGCCGCACGGAATGCAATTGAGCAGGACAACGACTCACTCACTCTTACGATCTTCTCAATTTTTTAGAGGAAGGTCCCGCTTACCGTTCATTGAGCGCAGGTTGGCGAGGAGAACTAGTGATGTAAATTTGGGTCGAAACATCGATGTCGATCTTCATCGTTGTTTGCAAAATGACACATCGATGTTTTGTGAAACATCGGCTTGAAACATCGATGCATCGATGTTTTCAACCCATTCCGTTATTTTTCGTTAATTCAATTTGTAGAAGCCTATTAAATTTTTTATTGAGATTTTTTAATATTTAAATAAGAAGGAATTAAGACTACAAAAATAAAAGCTTTCTTAGTATTTTCTTTTTTATTTCTTCATTGAGTGGTTTTGTTAACAATTTTATAAACGAACTTAAAACTATATCAATTCATGAGCATTAGGCAGTCTTTTTCATTACATCATTACATTACTAAAACAAAAACCGCGAATTTGTCTGTGCGGCAATGAAACCATATGTTCTGCAATGTTGTGCAACTCGACGCCCGATGTTTTGGTTAAACATCGATGCATCGATAAACATCGGCATAACATAAAACATCGAAAAACATCGAAAAACATCGAAAAACATCGCCGAAAAATCATCGATGCTCGATGCATCGATGTTTTTTTACATCACTAAGGAGAACTATGAAAATTCTAATAGATACTGGGGCGGCTAACGCAGGCGGGAATCTAGTATACCCTTTTACTCTACGAGTAACGGGTATAAATACCTATTGTAACTATAGCCTAGTACTCAGATCGGCTAAGAGTTTCACTAGTCAAAAAAAAATTTGCCACGCCCACTCTAACGCCCATAACGCTTAAATCTGTATACCTCCGGTAGGTGGCGCATTTTAATATCGCTTTTCTGCTTGCATATCTCCATATAGCTGAGTAACGGGTATCTGATAGCCGAGGTACTCGACTATAGCGTTCTTCCTTGTTTTTTTTCTGATTATGGCAACGCTGCTACGACGGCGTCTTTTTGTGTGAAGTTCATCTCAGTATCAAAAAGGCTTCGAAGCTGGCAAGAATAAAATTAAATGCAGTCTACACAACCCAATCGTTTATATTTCTAACCAACAACTCATTATATAATTTCGCATTTCTTATAAAATAATATAAAATTTTTTGCATATCTATTTTCTGAGGCTTGAAGAAGAAGTGATTTGCCAGTTGAATATTTTTAGCCGGAGAAATATTTTTTAGAATGTAAAATTCAAACGACAACTGACTGCTACCCACTCGCGACTTGATTATTGTGTGTAAATTAATCTGGTTGATGGGCGCGGCCTGAGGTGGTCCTCAATGGCCGCACTGTCAAGGGTGGACTTCTTCGATGAGCCCACACGTATGTGCGGGAGAAACAATACGCGATATGTGTGTGGCCAAGGGTGGTCCTCTTCTTTACTGTCAAGGGTGGTCTTCTTCGATGAGCTCGCTTGTAGGCGCGGAGGAAGCGGTCGCTTCTGGGAGCGCCCGTTATAGCTGAGTGGCGGCCAGTTGCCTCCCGTAGGTGCGGGGGGATGCGTTGCACTCACGCGTGAATATGAGCCGCTGGAGGCTGCTGCTTGTAATGGCCTCCCGTGAACGCGGGAGGAATATAGTTGCTGCTGGTCGCACCTGCCGAAGCCCGCTCGGTAGTGCGGGGGGAGGAGGGAGCCTTGACCTGGTTCTCGGGTGTAGAGATCGGGGATCCCTCTCTGGAGTCAGAGCCGGATGGCTGCACCTTCACAATTGCTGATTAGGATGACTTACGTTGGGAGGTAACTGCCCCCTTCGCCTGCTGGCCTAGAGACTCAGTCAGTGCAAAATAATAAGAGATATTTAACGGCGGTTGCCGGAGTTTTGCAATGCTATGGAACTTGTGTTCTTTATTCTTATAGAGCTTGAAGCGAACTAAACTTAAAGTTGACAAAATTGAAACTCATTGCGGCCACGCAAATATGCTGTGTTTGCCGGCTATGCACGAGCATCCGGCCAAATGCCGCGTCAGCGGTTTTGGCCGCAGCTGGGCTTCGGACATTCGGTCATCGCCTCCGTCCGGTTAGCTACTTAGTTAACTACTCCCCCCTCAAGATTGAGGCCGCCCTCGGCCGACCCTATTTCAGCGATCACCCTTCTTAGTTTTACCGCAGATCTTCTGGCACCGGTGAGTCGCATGTAGGTTAGGCCGACACAAATCAATGCGCAACATATTACTCCTGTAATTAGCGCTACCATGTGTGTCTGATTGGTATTGATTTTATTTCCGAACTTCTGAATGTATTCCAGGTTACGTTCACTTAAGCGGTGAAGGTAGGGGAGGCTCAGAGTATTTTGACTGATGGTGATGTTCAGTGAGGGTGAGCTTGCCACCCCCGGAGTCCTCTTCTGGGCGGAGTTTTAGTTCAAAACCAGGGTTTCGTTTACTGTGACGCGCTCACTAAAGGTGACGAGATGCGTCTCGTGTATCCAGACGCTTGTTCCGTTGTCTACTCGTACCTGCGCTGATTGATCATTGATGATCATAATTCCCTCATCGACATAAGTGATCGGATGTAAATGGCTTGGTTGGGTCTCGCAGTGCGCAACTCCACCTGCATGGAGTTCTCGGGCGCATGTGGTCTTCGCTGATAGTCGGCAGAAAGTGACTCCTGGTGTTGTGGAGCAATTCTGGATCGCATACATTTCCCCATTGCATTCTGCTATTATATCATCCACTAACCTTAGCATCACATTATTATGCGCTACCGGGAACATTGTAATCTTCTTACATGCTAATTTAATTTTTGGGAACTTAATAAGGAAGTGCAATATGTTAACAGAGAATTTTCACGGACGCTACGGACAAAATATCTTTTATAGGAGTGTCGGTGGGCTCCTCCATCCAAATACTTTCTAGGTCTGCGTGATCTAATATGTTTGGGCTGACTATGTTTACTTTAGCAAGCGAAATTGCCATCATTAAATTTTGAAGTTCCATTGTTAACATTCTGTTTCTGGAGAGCAAGGTTTCATATAGATGGCCAGTGTCCACTTGTGAACTCTTTGCCACTTTTAGGATTTGATTTACGGTTGACGTTAATTCATTAATTTGACTTTGTATTATAGTATTTATTTCTATTTGTCTATTGTTTGATTTGATCAATTGTGTTTCTGTGAATTTAATTCTCTCTAAATCCCCGGCGTCCGGAGTTCCTGCTACGACTTTTAAAATTGATCCTAAAAAGTCTAAACTCCTTGCTACCCTGTGGTGCACGCCTAACGAGTCGAGCAGGTCGCGAAGGTGAGCTGTGTCCACGTCCAAAAGTTTTTTCATGTGTGACTGGGGAAACATATCGCTCATATTTTCTGTTTCTTCTACTACGCGCCTGTACTCTGAAAGGTTCGCTGAATGTCTAACAAATGCGAATTCCTCCCACACTAGTATTCGACCGTCAATAATGGGGATGTACTTGGCTTGTGAATAGTCGGTGATGTGCGCCGACGCCATGGCTAAGGAGAAGAGGATTGGAATGATTTTGGACCTGTGGAATGAATTCAGAGCTATATTTTTGTTCATGACAAGGTTGCCCACCACCAACGGTAATTAACTTAACCTTAAAAAAATATTTTATCAGCTATGCTTAAAGCTAGTAAAATTTGTACCAAGTGGCAAAAAGGTAAAAAACTTATTTTTTTATTTAATGGTGTCCTTGTGGACCACCCTCCCCTTGATGAGGACTGTGGTCCCCATGTCCGCTTCCACAATCTTCTCTTCACACAATGGTGAGAGTTTGTTGCCTAGCCGCCTGTTGGATTTTACAAGGACTTTTTCACCAACTTTGAACACCCTGTTCTGTCGGGCAGCATTTTCCCTGTTCCTGAGCTTGTCCTGGGCGATTTTTATCTTATCCTGAATTTCATACTGTGGTTTCATACTGTGTTTGAATTACGTCGGCTGGCCTCTTGTCGATGACCGAATGGATAGATTTATTGTATCTGGCTGTGGCCAGCAAGATTAGCTCGACGGTGTCACTGATGCCTTTATCAATTTTAAGGCATCTAGCAAGCTCTACTAGAGTGCTGTGGAAACGCTCCACTTGTCCGTTTGAGACACTGTGGAGGGGCGGTGCATTCGAGATGCTCACGCCGAAATGGTTTTCCAGCATGGACAAAATGGTGTGTGAATTCAACGATGGTTCGTTGTCACAATATATGACCTTGGCTTTCGGGAAAACATTCCAGAGTTGTAGCAGTGCTGGTTTAATGTCCTCTATGGTTCTAGAGGGGATTGGCTGGACCATCGCAAATTTTGAGAATTTGTCAATGGATGTAAGAAAATATTTTTTATCCGTTGAGAAGATGTCTATGTGTAATATTTCCCCAACCTGAGACGGGATTGGTGTTTCCCCAATCTCCTGCTTTTTGGGATGCCTGTCATATTTAGCTTTAGCACATGTTTTGCAGTTAGCGACGATTTCGATAGCTAGCTTGGCCATTTTCGGGAAGTAGTACTCGGAGAGTACCTGCTTTACATTTTCTTAGGCCGACCTGTGAGCCCTGTTGTGTTCAGTGGACAGAATTTCTCGTCTCTCCGGGACTGCAAAAATGTCCGTTACACGATTTTTACAATACCAAAATTTTGTGGCTGGAAATTGGTCCAGTTGGTCCTGTATCATTGCGAGTGTGTGCAAATCGCAATGGATGGCGTTTACGCCCTTAGGAACAATTAAATCTGCGAGATCATTGAGTAATGACTCTGCAGGAGAAGCTGATCGCATGCCGTCTCTTGTTTCCAAAGAGGACAAAGCTGCGTTTTTGCGGAAAGCGAGCTTCCTCCAGAGTTATCTGGTTTTGGAAGCAATTCAAAGGCTTTTCCGTTGCCTCAATTGTGTGGGTCAGTGACAGCTCACTGTGAATCGTGGCCGCACTTGAAAAAGCTTCTTTCTCTCCCAGAACGTTAAGTTGCTGTCTTGAGAGGGCATCCGCAACGAGGTTTTCCTTGCCGGGCTTGTAAAAAATTTTGGCGCCGGACTCGTCGATGCGAGCTTTCCACCGTTTGATCTTTGCATTCGGATTGGATTCCGATACCGCAAAGGTCAGTGGTTGATGGTCAGTAAAGATGTTGATATCTTTCACTGCATATAGATAGTGACGTAATTTGGCCAATGCCCAAACTATTGCTAGCAGCTCCCTTTCATTGGTGGCATAATTGATCTCTCTGTCCTTTAGGGTTCTCGAGATCATGGTAATGGGCCGTCCCTCTTGGGATAGGACTGCGCCAATGCCGTAAGCTGAGGCATCTGTCGTTAGATCAAATGCTTTTTTATAGTTGGGATACCTGAGGATGACCTCCTCGGAAGCTAGAATGTTACGCAGCTTGTGAAAAGCTAGCCGTTGCGGCTCGTTAAACTGCACCTGGATATTTTTCGACCTGTGTCTGCTGACACTACCGAATTCCCCTTTCAGGATGTCTGAAATGGGCCGAGCTATGGACGCAAAATCTTTAATAAAGCATCTATAGTAGCTGGCCAGGCCAAGGAATGATCTAACTTCGAACACGTTTTTGGGCTCAGGGAATTCTTGAATGGCCTTTGTTTTTTCTGGGTCAGTAGTAGCCCCGTTGCCCAAGAAGCTAACGCTTTTTTTGAAGAATTTAGATTTTTCAGTTGATACCCTCATATTAGCATCGTAAAGGCTTTTGAGAACCCAATCTACGTGCTGGATGTGAGAGTTTTCGTCTTCTGAGAAGACGATAACGTCATCGACATAAACATAGCAAAATTTGCCTATCTGCTCTCGCAGTATGTCGTCTATAGTTCTTTGGAAAATGCTGGCAGCATTTTTTAGTCCAAATGGCATTCTGCGAAACTCGTACTTTCCTCCATTTACGGAAAAGGAAGTCTTTTCACGGTCGCGTTCTGCCAGCGTTATTTGGTGGTAGCCAGATTTTAAATCGAGCGTAGTGAAGTATTTCGCTCTGCCTAAATTCCCTAGTATCATAGAGATATTTGGCATGGGATAGCGATCAGGTATTGTCCTCTCGTTCAATTTGCGAAAGTCCAATACGAGTCGCATTTTACGAGCGCCCGTTTCGTCGGTGCCCTTTTTGTCTACAACCCATATCGGGTTATTGTAGGGGGATCTCGACTTCTGGATTATGCCATTTTTTAGCAGCTCTTGAATCTCGCCATTAACGAAATCGGCTGCGCCCATTGGGTATGGGTAGAGTTTGGCATAAATGGGCTCCTCATCAACAGTTCTGATGGTGGCTACCACCGATGTGTTGTAAGGTAAAGCCTCATTGGGGTCCGCAAAGGCTTTTTTCCTGTCGCGGAGCATTGTTAAAAATGTCTTTCTGACCAAAGGTGGCGCATCTGAGCAATCCACTTCGGTAAAATTTACATTAGGACACGAGTGAAAATCAATTTTCTCCTCTTTGTTGCCCCATTTGATGTGGCCAGAGGCCAGGCAAAGTAACGCTCCCGCCTGTTTAAGAAGGTCGAGGCCTACGATTGCATCAAAAGAAGATAAGTCGGGTAAGATGAAGAAGGTGGCCTTCAAATCAAAAAGTGACACGAAGCATTTCTTCGTGATTGTGGTGTTGCCGTGAATTGAGAGGGCATCCGCAACGAGGTTTTCCTTGCCGGGCTTGTAAAAAATTTTGGCGCCGGACTCGTCGATGCGAGCTTTCCACCGTTTGATCTTTGCATTCGGATTGGATTCCGATACCGCAAAGGTCAGTGGTTGATGGTCAGTAAAGATGTTGATATCTTTCACTGCATATAGATAGTGACGTAATTTGGCCAATGCCCAAACTATTGCTAGCAGCTCCCTTTCATTGGTGGCATAATTGATCTCTCTGTCCTTTAGGGTTCTCGAGATCATGGTAATGGGCCGTCCCTCTTGGGATAGGACTGCGCCAATGCCGTAAGCTGAGGCATCTGTCGTTAGATCAAATGCTTTTTTATAGTTGGGATACCTGAGGATGACCTCCTCGGAAGCTAGAATGTTACGCAGCTTGTGAAAAGCTAGCCGTTGCGGCTCGTTGAACTGCACCTGGATATTTTTCGACCTGTGTCTGCTGACACTACCGAATTCCCCTTTCAGGATGTCTGAAATGGGCCGAGCTATGGACGCAAAATCTTTAATAAAGCATCTATAGTAGCTGGCCAGGCCAAGGAATGATCTAACTTCGAACACGTTTTTGGGCTCAGGGAATTCTTGAATGGCCTTTGTTATTTCTGGGTCAGTAGTAGCCCCGTTGCTGATGACTATAAAACCCAAGAAGCTAACGCTTTTTTGGAAGAATTTAGATTTTTCAGTTGATACCCTCATATTAGCATCGTAAAGGCTTTTGAGAACCCAATCTACGTGCTGGATGTGAGAGTTTTCGTCTTCTGAGAAGACGATATCGTCATCGACATAAACATAGCAAAATTTGCCTATCTGCTCTCGCAGTATGTCGTCTATAGTTCTTTGGAAAATGCTGGCAGCATTTTTTAGTCCAAATGGCATTCTGCGAAACTCGTACTTTCCTCCATTTACGGAAAAGGAAGTCTTTTCACGGTCGCGTTCTGCCAGCGTTATTTGGTGGTAGCCAGATTTTAAATCGAGCGTAGTGAAGTATTTCGCTCTGCCTAAATTCCCTAGTGTCATAGAGATATTTGGCATGGGATAGCGATCAGGTATTGTCCTCTCGTTCAATTTGCGAAAGTCCAATACGAGTCGCATTTTACGGGCGCCCGTTTCGTCGGTGCCCTTTTTGTCTACAACCCATATCGGGTTATTGTAGGGGGATCTCGACTTCTGGATTATGCCATTTTTTAGCAGCTCTTGAATCTCGCCATTAACGAAATCGGCTGCGCCCATTGGGTATGGGTAGAGTTTGGCATAAATGGGCTCCTCATCAACGGTTCTGATGGTGGCTACCACCGATGTGTTGTAAGGTAAAGCCTCATTAAGGTCCGCAAAGGCTTTTTTCCTGTCGCGGAGCATTGTTAAAAATGTCTTCCTGACCAAAGGTGGCGCATATGAGCAATCCACTTCGGTGAAATTCACATCAGGCCACGAGTGAAAATCAATTTTCTCCTCTTTGTTGCCCCATTTGATGTGGCCAGAGGCCAGGCAAAGTAACGCTCCCGCCTGTTTAAGAAGGTCGAGGCCTACGATTGCATCAAAAGAAGATAAGTCGGGTAAGATGAAGAAGGTGGCCTTCAAATCAAAAAGTGACACGAAGCATTTCTTCGTGATTGTGGTGTTGCCGTGAATTGAGTGAATTTCGAAGGGGTTTTCTACCGGGACACATTTCAATCCTTCGAACGGTCGGATAAAATTTTTCGAGGCGCCCGTGTCAATAAGCAGCTTCATATTTATCCCCGCTACTCTTCGTCTGATGACAGGCAGCAGGGATTTTCCCCTAAAAAATGGACTACGTCTGAATCGTATTCGCAAATAGCATCATCGTTGATCTCTGCTATTGCGCTGGACGCAGCGTTGGCGTAAGATTTCCCTTCCTGATCTGAGCTTTGGGTGACGTGGTTTACCCTCTGCTGTTTTCTAGGGGCGCCTGTGCGCTCGGACGTTGCCGGTCTCCTATTCTGATAGGGTGGAGCTTGAGCAGGAATGCAAACCTTTGCAGAGGGGTCGACTTCCATCGGCTCCGGTCTACTCTGCAATTTGTTATTGCGCAGGTCAGAATGTACCTGCGCTTTAACTTGTTTGGTATAATAGGGATTTTTATTAATACCCAACTGGGGGTCTGTTTGGGAAAAATTTCTATCCTGCCCCTTTGCTCCTTTGGACTCGTCTTACGGTCCCTATCCTCTAGACTCTTTGCAAACGATGTTGCGAACGTGTACCTCTCGTGGTTTGATTCCACTTCTTGCGCTAATGCCAACGCAGTTGGCATGTCCTTCGGCTTTGCCGAGAAGAGGACATCAGATAGGCTGCGTCTAAGGCCCGAAATAAATACCCGGAGCGCATCGTCCCGGAATTTATCACACAAAATTCTTGCCGCCGCTGTCTCGTACGACATCGTGGCTTTATTTGTGAGTAAGGTGAGTTTTTTCTCAACCTCATCGTAATATTGCAGGAGTGTGAGGCTTCCCTGTCTGAGGGTGCCCATCTCCTGTTCAATGACGTGGATTTGCCGTTTGTCACTGTAAGTGAAATCCAAACGGTCTATGATCGCGTCAAAATTTAAAATTGTGCCAAAGGAGGACAACACTGCATCAGCAGTGCCTCTTATTTTACTTCTTATTATAATTACTGCCTGATAATGGCGTGAACTACCATTGTACCGTCTAAATATGTGGTAGGCAGCGGTGGCGGCTTGCCTCCATGAAACATATGATTCCTGTGCCCCCGCAAATTCGGGTAGGCACTTGACAGCGTCCAGAGGCTCGCTGCATTGAACTGTGTCTATAATTTCTATGGCTGCATAAACCTTAATTTCTGGCGTTGGGGCCGAACTTCGGGACGTCGTGGGCGCAGCGCGCAATTCTGCCACTTGACTGGTCAATGCATCGATTATTTGTCTGAACTCCCGTTCTTTTTGTAAATTTGCGGCGGCCTGCCCGGCCAGGGCGTTGTCAATAGCCGCCTGCACTACTCCTCTAAGTTGTTCAGGATCCATTAGGTCTACCCTTTCGCCCGCTGGGGGGTTTCTACGCGTGTTTTTCGGAGTGGAAGCTCGAAGGAGTTCTTCACTATCTGACCCTGAATCGCTAGCGTACTGCTTGACGCTTCTATACTTAGAAAATGGCGAGCTCATATACGCACACAAAAGGATTCGAAAACGGGGACACAGAGCCGCCAAAATGAGAGCTCGTATTTCTTCACTATATAATTCACCTAGTTAATTTTAAGGGTAGTAGTAGTACCTGTGCCCTTGCATAAAAATTATTGTAGTGGTAAATATTTTAAAATTATAATATTGTAAATTATAAGAGATAAAGGGTATATGAGACTGACACACAGCCTCGACTCATAGTCAAAATATTTCAAATCAGAAAAATTAATGAATTTAACGTAATATATTTATATATTTTATTTTCGTTTATCAAATCCCGAATTTTATCGGGCTAGGAGCCGTTTTACTCTCGTAGTATTCTTTATTAACTAGTTCTACTTTGCAGACTGGTTAGAAAATATTTAAATGAGGGGTGCACTTACATTTTATTTACTGTGGTTTCTTCCTCAAAGATAAAAATTTTTTTCCAAGAATGTAAAAATTACTAAGCGAAACCGTTGGGTTTTTATTGTTGAGCGCCAATTAATCTGGTTGATGGGCGCGGCCTGAGGTGGTCCTCAATGGCCGCACTGTCAAGAGTGGACTTCTTCGATGAGCCCACACGTATGTGCGGGAGAAACAATACGCGATATGTGTGTGGCCAAGGGTGGTCCTCTTCTTTACTGTCAAGGGTGGTCTTCTTCGATGAGCTCGCTTGTAGGCGCGGAGGAAGCGGTCGCTTCTGGGAGCGCCCGTTATAGCTGAGTGGCGGCCAGTTGCCTCCCGTAGGTGCGGGGGGATGCGTTGCACTCACGCGTGAATATGAGCCGCTGGAGGCTGCTGCTTGTAATGGCCTCCCGTGAACGCGGGAGGAATATAGTTGCTGCTGGTCGCACCTGCCGAAGCCCGCTCGGTAGTGCGGGGGGAGGAGGGAGCCTTGACCTGGTTCTCGGGTGTAGAGAACGGGGATCCCTCTCTGGAGTCAGAGCCGGATGGCTGCACCTTCACAATTGCTGATTAGGATGACTTACGTTGGGAGGTAACTGCCCCCTTCGCCTGCTGGCCTAGAGACTCAGTCAGTGCAAAATAATAAGAGATATTTAACGGCGGTTGCCGGAGTTTTGCAATGCTATGGAACTTGTGTTCTTTATTCTTATAAAGCTTGAAGCGAACTAAACTTAAAGTTGACAAAATTGAAACTCATAGCGGCCACGCAAATATGCTGTGTTTGCCGGCTATGCACGAGCATCCGGCCAAATGCCGCGTCAGCGGTTTTGGCCGCAGCTGGGCTTCGGACATTCGGTCATCGCCTCCGTCCGGTTAGCTACTTAGTTAACTTGTATATTCTTGATTGCTTGAGCGTTAGGTCCACTAATGCCCCGCAAGCTCAAACACACGTCATCTCTCTTAATCTTAAGGCTCTGAGCGAGCTCATCAGTCACAAAATGTACTTGTGAACCAGAATCGAGCTACTCTCGAGCAAAAGTTAACTCGACACTTTTTGTTTGAGCGCTCACGATGCACAGCAAGAACAACTGATGCAGTCGCACGCAAAACATGCAAAGTGGATGGAGTATTTTGTAAGAGCTTCGGTTGAGAAGGAGGTGGCAACGCGAGATTCGGCGAATAAATGTGAAGCAATGTGTGGTGTGACTTACTCACCATGCATCTTTTCGGTTTGCAATTTTGTTACCCTGTGGCACATATTTTAAAATTTTGAATTCAATTTTTTTTAAACCGGATATCATATTGCTGTTAAAGGAATCAGCATTATTAGACGAGTCGATCTAGATATGTCCGTCTGTCCGTCTGCTCCTTATTATTTACTACACTGTGGACTAGTTTTTCTGATGCTACTGTCGGAACCATTGCTAGGTCAAAAGATCGAGAAATTTATTACACAGACTTGATTCCCGAGTATTTCAATGTGGTAACTCGGGAAATTCTTCAATTGATCGAAAGCAATTTCCTGCAGATGCTATAACTATCCAGAAAAGCCATCGGGTCTTTTCCTATTAGGAGACCTTAACCTAACAACTAGATTTGGAGCCACAAGTGTCCAGGCAGAAATATTAAGATAAAGAGGGGAAAAGGCATTGACTACGCAAAATATACTAGGGCGCGGTAGGCAGCAGGTTTCTATTTTCCCCGACTCGACTCTCGCTCTTTACCGTCTCTCCGCTCCACCAACCAATCTTTAATTCTGCACACTCTCGCCACACTCCGCAACAAGGAGGCCTTTAAGCCGCTCTGCTTTATTTTTTCGAAGTAAAAATCTATATATAGACACCATTTGCTCTGTCCGAACTTCTGCCCGACTTCTGCTGAGAGCAAATTCTAGGTCAAGTTTGAAGCTCACTTCGATTTTTCATCACACCCAACAAGTGCGAGGTGAGGTGAGGTTCCATTACAAAAACAAAACTGTGAGTAGAAGCGGTGCAGATATAAAATTTCCCAAAAAACTAATCTCGGGAACGATCAAGGTCACATTAAAAACTTGGGAAATTATCGTTTTTTGCCTGGGGTGCATCATTTGCAAAGTCTCAAATTAATCTATATTCTCAATATTACAATTTTTTTTAAAACTTATCATTAACAGGTTGGCCTAAACGAGGAATAAATGAAACTATTTTTGAGTATTATGTGGATGATAACGGAAACTGGCAACATTGGAGTAACCGAGTTGAAGAATTTCGATATCCTGAAGACGAAACTCCAGAGTTTTCGTCCATTTTAGTTCCAAATGTAGATAATGTACGCACTGCTTTTCTGTTACACAACATTGCTAAACAGCGTAAGCAAGTTCTTTTAATAGGAGAACAGGGTACTGCCAAGACAGTTATGATAAAGGCATATATGGGGCACTATGATCCAGACGTTCACATTTTCAAATCATTTAATTTTTCATCTGCAACCACACCTAACATGTATCAGGTAAGCCTCAAATTACATTTCTTAAATATAAAATTTGTCTCTCTCACAATCTCTAACGTCAAAGTTTTTCGTTTTTCGTAATTAAAAACAAGGGAAAACAGTTTAGTCGATTTATAGTCATTTAATCTTCATATCTGCCACCAAACTTAACATGTATCAGGGGAGCCTCAAATTTCTTTACTTTAATATAATATTTGTCTCTCTCACAATCTCTAACGTGTATCAGGTAAGCCTCAAATTACTTAATTTAAATATAAAATTTGAGCCTCTCGTTTTTTTTTGTTTTTTGTAAATTAAAACAAGGAAGAACGCTATAGTCGAGTACCTCGATTTTCAGATTCCCGTCACTCAGCTAAAGGGACCAAAGGGAAACGGAGATATGAAAGCAGCAAAGCGATATTGAAAGGCGCCACCCGTGATCTCAATATATGGTTATGAGGGCGGTAGACAGATTTAAGCATTATTGGCGTTAGAGGGGTAAATCGATAGGTATTGACGAGACTAATACATATCAGTTAAAATTTTTTTCTAGCATTGTTAGCCACAACCGCCTAAACCTGTCAAAAAAACCGCTGCGCTCGTTCAGGGTGGTTATAAAGTATTTATTGAAAAGGAATTTAATGAAATATATAAAGAACACAAATTATATATAAATCTTAGCTTATGAGCGTGCGGCAAAAAAAAAACGTTTGCCACGCCCACTTTAACGCCCACAAACTTCAAAAAATCGTAATATCTCGGAAACTTTCAAGGATAGAGAAATGGGATGTCCGATTTAAAATCCGTAGTCTTGTTCGCAGCGCAAGTTTGTCACGCAAATATGCCACGCTCTCTCTAACGACCACAAACCGCCAAGCTTGCTAGAAAAAAACAAGGAAGAACGCTATAGTCGAGTACCTCGTCTATCAGATACCCGTTACTCAAAGGGAAATGGAGATATGCAAGCAGCAAAGCGAAATTAAAATGCGCCACCTACCGGCGGTAGACAGATTTAAGCGTTATGGGCGTTAGAGTGGGCGTGGCAAATTTATTTTTGGATCAATCGATAGGTATTGACGACACCAATACATTTCAGTTAAAATTTTTTATCTAGCATGCAAATTGTGGGCGTCACAGGTTTTCGCGGTTTGTGGGCGTTTAAGTGGGCGTGGCAAACTTTTTTTAAAGTCAATTGATAGGTATTGACGACACCAATACATTTCAGTTAAAATTTTTTATCTAGCATGCAAATTGTGGGCGTCACAGGTTTTCGCGGTTTGTGGGCGTTAAAGTGGGCGTGGCAAACTTTTTTTGGGTCAATCGATATTGATGAGAACATTACATTTCAGTTAAAATTTTTTATCTAGCATCAAAACTGTAGGAGCCACAGTTTTGGGCGGTTTGTGGGAGTTAGAGTGGGCGTCGCACTCTACTGAAACAAACTTGCGCTGCGCAGGAATCTCAGGAATCTGCGTGCCTAATCCCAGTATTGTAACTCTCATAGTTTCTGAGATCTCAGCGTTCATACGGACAGACGGACAGAGGGACGACGGACAGACGGACATGGCTAGATCGACTCGGCTCGTGATCCTGATCAAGAATATATATACTTTATGGGGTCGGATAGGTATTGATGAGAACATTACATTTCAGTTAAAATTTTTATTCTAGCATCAAAACTGTAGGAGCCACAGTTTTGGGCGGTTTGTGGGCGTTAGAGTGGGCGTGGCACTCTACTGAAACAAACTTGCGCTGCGTAAGAGGCTCAGGAATCTGCACGCCAAATCTCAATAGCGTAGCTCTCATAGTTTCCGAGATCTCAGCGTTCATCCGGACAGACGGACAGTCGGACAGACGGACATGGCTAGATCGACTCGGCTAGTGATCCTGATCAAGAATATATATACTTTATGGGGTCGGAACGCTTCCTTCTGCCTGTTACATACTTTCCTACGAATCTAGTATACCCTTTTACTCAACGAGTAACAGGTATAACAATGGTTATATCAGAAATAACAACAACCAAAATAACAATTATTAGAGAAATAACAAACGTGGTAGAAACAACAGCGGCGAAAACAGCCATGGGGAAAAAAAACACAAATCGAGAATTTCCAAAAATAAATTCCTTCAACACAAGGTTAGTTTCGATACCCAAAGGCTGCGGTCTGTGAAGAACCACCCCGTGCGTTTATGTCCACGCTTCCTACAAATCCTATATCCAAAGGAAGCAGTTGTGCTCCAATTGCTTTGCAAGCAGCCATCAATTCCGAGATTGCACAAGCGCTCACAACTGTCTCGAAACAGCAGTCCTACTACTCCGCCGATTCCATCCGACCCTCCAAGGCCAGTATCCGCCTCAGTTCCACACACCATTTCGTCCTATTCAGCGCAAGTTTCCGTACAAAAAGTCCCTCCTAAGAATACTCCGTCCGAATATTGGGTTCCATTCACCGCCTTGGATGGCAAACGTACTGGAGGTATTAAATCCTACCAATGCGGAGTCTGCCAAAAGTTCCATCCCCTACAAAAGTACCACCACTTTCTACCCCCACAAAAGTACCACCACTTTCTACGGCTAAGCCCCCAGAATCGGCTCCAGGAAGTACATAACCAGAAGTTCTGCTCCAATTGCTTTGCTCACAATCATTCCAAAGACTCCTGCCGCAGTAGTCATCACTGCCAAAAGTGTGGAAAGGGCCACCATATGGACGACCGATCGCCACTTCCAACATATTCCTGAGCCTACTATCCTTAGGTTCTTGCTACGGGTGTCCTCGCAAGGGGGGGGGGGGGTATGTTTACGTTAAAAGGGCGTTTAATTTCAGGAGGCAGTGTCGAGCGGCAGTTTTATCCAGATGTCTACATCTCGCACTCTCTCCCTCTCCATCTATCCCCTAAGTTTCCCCTCCGCTCTGGAGCGCCTAAGTTAAGTTACGCTAAAATAGTTCTTATTTCCAAGTGTACCAATAAGCACCTATGCACGTTGCGCAAAAAACCCCGAAGTACCCACGTGTTTTTTGATTACCCTTCGTTCTTGGGACTTCATCTATTTTAGCGATCAAGCCACACCGCCCCAAGAAGACCATTTACCCACAACAAACCAGACTTGGCCGGATCCTGCCAGGGTGTCTAAAGGTAGGAGCCTATACGCGCTGGTCCTTACTTTCTTCAGTTCAGGATTTCTGATATACTAAAAAGACAACAACCATTATGAAGGAGGATGAATTATGCGAGCAGCTACTTTAACAGCAGTTCACTCGACTGGAATCTAGCCAATATTCCTGCCAAAACTAGTTTCGATGTTCTAGGACACATTGTCCACCTAGCAACTCGCAACGGAACTTCTATCTTTATCATCGTCATGGCAAATACTTTGCAGAACTTATACATGCCATTTCAATAATGCTGCAATGATATCCCCTGGATATTATATTGATATTTAGAACTTACATCATTTGTGATAAAGGGGTTTACAAAACATCTTCATACTGACGCATTTATACTGAATTTAGTAAAGCATTTGACTCCGTAAATCACGTTTATCTGGTTAGAAAACTCGATTTATTACGGTTCCCTTTTGATCCTTTAATCCTGAATTCTTTTTAAAAATGGACTATCTTGTCTACTCCACGTTAAATAAGAAGTTCCACCATTTTATAGTTTAAAGATGTTCATAGTTTTATTTATATGAAGTAGGCAATAGTTTTAGTTATTTAAATGAATTTAAACCAGATTAAACAGCGTTTTATGATTTTTTTATCGCGTCGATCTTTTTCTTTTTTGCACGTCTCTCTCCTTTGTCCATCTCGATCAAGACTTCTTTTCACCTTCCAAATATTTGTGATTACAGCTGATCTGTGGTGGGTTGGACTGACGGGGATGCCAGACCTACTCTGAAATGGATTGCAGTTAGTTCTAGATCAGTTGTACTTTTGTTGCTTTGTAATTGATGTTGAGGCGTATGCCACTGTGAGTTGCAGTCAATTATTATTTTAAGTTTAAACATCTCCAGACGCTTGCTTACTAACATCTGTAATTACGCAACATTCTTCTTTTTTCTAAAATATGTGTTTTGTAAATAAGTTTGGCTCTTTACGGCCGAATTGAGATCTTCGAAGGCAGGAAGTCAGCTGTCCAATCGAATTTTACATAACGCCTTGAAAGACGTTTGAATCTTCTTTTAAAATGGATATTTCTTCACCTGTGTATATTAAAAAGTTACTTTCCTATTGTTTGTAAATGTTACAAATGTATTTATACTGAGATTGATGTTGTGAGGCTTGACGTTCCATACTGATAAGAAAATAAAGGTTGTTGGAAGTTTCCCGAAGCATTTTGGTTTATTGGTTTTATTATTATCATTTTGGTGGATATTTGCTGTATAGTTTGCTGTACCTATTCCATAATTATTATTCCTTTTTACAAATTTGTTTTTATATTTTTACCCTAATTGTATGTCGTTTATGCACCCTACGTAGGCGCAAGTGGAGGTTAGCCCTTCACACTTGTTGATTCTGCTGCTGTTTTCCTGAGCCTATGGGCTCTTGATTTAGTTGGTCGGCTCGCACGTTGCCCTGAGGAGTGGTCCCGGGCAATCTTTCGGGAAAAACGTTCCTTTCCGGTAGATGCTTTGAAACCGGGCGGTGCCAGACGTTGTCCAGAATTCTTGATTTAGTTGGTCAGCTCGCACGTTGCCCTGAGGAGTGGTCCCGGGCAATCTTTCGGGAAAAACGTTCCTTTCCGGTAGCTTCCTTGAAACAGGAATTATTTTCTTTGTTTCATTTATTGTTTTCATTGATAAGTTAGGGTAAAAGATAACCATTTTTGTTTGAGACCTGATTCTAGAAAATCAAGCTCGACTTGCAATGTTTGGCTGTAGCTCAGGCTTTTTCGATCTCCCTATATAACGCCCACAAACCGCTTAAAACTGTGGCTCATACAGTTTTGATGCTTTGATGGTCTCATCAATACCTCTCGATTGAGCCAAAAAAAATCTTGACACGCCCACTTTAACGGCCATAACGGCCCACAAACTTCAAAAAATCGTAAATATAGACGCGGTTATTTTGGAAGCGCAAGTTTATTACTCTAACGCCCATAAACCGCCCAAACCTGTGGCGCCCCGAATTTCCATGCTAGACAAAATGATATGAAAAACAAGGAAGAACGCTATAGTCGAGTACCTCGACTATCAGATACCCGTTAGTCAAAGGGAAATGGAGATATGCAAGCAGCAAAGCGAGATTAAAATGCGCCACCTACCGGCGGTAGACAGATTTAAGCGTTATGGGCGTTAGAGTGGGCGTGGCAAATTTATTTTTGCATTAATCGATAGGTATTGACGACACCAATACATTTCAGTTACAATTTTTTATCTAGCTTGCAAATTGTGGGCGTCACAGGTTTTCGCTGTTTGTGGGCGTTTAAGTGGGCGTGGCAAACTTTTTTTTAGGTCAATCGATAGGTATTGATGAGAGCAATACATTTCAGGTTCTATCTAGCATCAAAACTGTAGGAGTTACAGTTTTGGGCGGTTTGTGGGCGTTAGAGCTGGCGTGGCAGTCTACTGAAACAAACTTGCGCTGCGTAAGAAGCTCAGGAATCTGTACGCCAAATCTCAATAGCCTAGCTCTCATAGTTTCCGAGATCTCAGCGTTCATCCGGACAGACAGACGGACAGACGGACATGGCTAGATCGACTCGGCTAGTGATCCTGATCAAGAATATATATACTTTGTTCGTACCCCCACTGAGGGGTACCCTCAATTAAGTCGTGATGTCGGTCAGCCCTTGACCGAATTGTATAGGAAGCACCTATCAAATCATTGACCAAGGTGGATCTTTCCTTCAACTGCGGTTCATGTTTGTGATTCAGGTCCTTCACATCTTCTTGATGCTGCTTAACACTCCTCTTTGCGATAAAATTGACATTACCGTGGGGACTGAAATTGTGCTCTCGTAGAATTTGATCATTTGGCACGTCTATGGTATGTGGGCATTCTGCAATAAAACTAAGATATTTCTTGGTTCGGTTTGGACATGTTGAACCAAAGTCAGCCATCTTGTAGGTTTTAAATTGATGAGAAGTCGGTTCTATATTCATCGGATTTTTATCTTTTGTTGGCTCATAAGCAGCGTTCGGTCCTGCAAAATCACATCTGCCTTCTACCAGAATAGGGTCGATTTCCATATCAGATGAGGTTTCTTTATTGAGATAACCTGTGATTACATAACCAAGCCTAGTGCCTTGTGCCAAAGGTTTATTAGGTCCTAGTTCAAGAAGTTCACCGGTTATTACACGAGAATACACCTCAGCCCCTAAGGTTAGGTCAATGGGTCCAGGTTGCCGAAAGTCAGGATCTGCTAATGGCAGTCCCCCGGGAATATTAAGATCGGTATCAATCGATACTGACGGTTGGTCTGTAATGACTGTGGGAATAATAAATACCTCTATTAGTCTTTCAAACCCTGATGTAACTGATGAGAGCTTTAGTGTTGATCTAATTGCTGTTGATATCTTTCCTCCGATTCCAGATATTTCCATCGGTGACCTTTCTTTAAGAGATAGCAGATCTGCCATTCTCCTGGAGATAAGATTCACCTGTGATCCACCATCTATTACAGCGCGACATGTATGTAATTGACCGTTTGGCCCTTGTAATGAGACCTTGGCGGTCGCGAGCATAGTATATCCTCCTACGTGGTCGTAGCCTGCAATGGTTACTGCGCCGGCCACTGGATTGCTAGTCGGTCCTTGGTGTAACAGTGAATGATGCCGTTGCTAGCAGACTCGACAAGTGGTCGGTGATCCACGGTTTTCAACCTTATGAGCTGTAGACAAACAATTTGTGCATGCTCCTACTTGAATAATGGCTTGACGCCGTGCTTTGGGGTCCATTTGCTGGATACGGCTACATGCTCTAAGATTATGTTGTCCTAGGTGACAAATCTTACAACTCTCTTCGTTGTGAACTGACTGATGGCGGAGAGTTGCTGTAGGTTGAGCGCTTATAGTCTCCAGCATGTAAGCGCGCCGCTCAATAAACGTCAGTACACTCCATAACGTTGGAATTTCCGTTGGTGCATCCGCTGAATTTTCTAGAGCAGCTAGAAACTGCTGGTCTAGTTTTCTTCTGATAAGAAAACACTAGATGGGATCCCAGGGTTTTGTGCTGATATCGAGGTTTTTAAGAGTACTCATTGAGTTTTTTATAGTGTCATGTAAGGCCCTTAGTTAGCGCGAGGAGCCGTCTATAGGCTTATGGTCAATAATTTTTGCAATGGCGGCGAATACTAGGATTTTTCCGTTCTGGTACCTGGCCTTTAAACGCAACCAGGTGTCGTCATAGCCACCCTGTGAGAAGGCTGTGTCTGTCAAGACGTTCCTCGCTTCACCACGAAGCGAAATCTGTAGAATATGTAGCTTTTGACTGACCGAATATGGTTTGTTATGTACCAATTCCACAAAGAGATCATGGAACCGTGGCCAGTCTAGATACTCGCCGTTGAACTCGGGAATGCTAATTGGCGAAAGTGCCAAGTTTAGGCTCATTGGCGCGTCGTTTTCTCGTAGCAGGTTCATTTCGTATTCCTCGTATAATGTGTGGAATTGGGCTAGCTCTGCTTCTGCCAGAGCTGCGGCCCCAGGTGTGCTATCCAAATTCTCGTGGGCTTGCCTCAGTAACGCCCAGTGGAGATCCAGGTGCCCTTGTAGGGCAGGGGTGACAGTTGGGGCGTTCGAGGCTAATGTTAATGATGACTCCAATTCGTTGCATCTTCTCTGCAACTGTCGGATCACCGTGTCAATTGCGGAATCTCCTTTGACTTGATCTCTTGTTGTGAGCTTGATGTTGGCCGAAGTTCGTCTGGGGGCCTTCGGAAGCCCGCTTCCAGTCGGCATGTTGTCCAGAAAGATATTCGGATATTTTTCGACCAGCTCCTTAAGTGCTTCTAGTCGTAAAGAGTACTCACTTCCAGTGGGTAGTGCCGCTTGCTGGACGTCTTCATCTAGGTCGCAAAACTGCCGCCAGAGATCGTTTAACTGATTTAGCTTACCGGAATAATAGCCGTCTCGGTGGCGTCGGTCGGCAGAATCCTTGCCATAATTCTTAATGAGCTGTTGGAATTTCCCTTGCAGCTCGTTTTGTGTGTCTAGTAATCGATTGTGTAAATCGATTCTTGTGTGACTTGTTTCCTCAATGAATGAAGTAGACATATTGTGTGTCTTGGAAACAAAGAATCTTGTGGAGCTGGATGAAGCTGAGTATCCTGTGAAGCTGGATGAAGCTAAGTATCCTGTGACGCTGGAAGAAGAAGTGTATCCTGTGAAGCTGGATGAAGCTGAAGTTCCTGTGGCGCTGGAAGAAGAAGCGAATCCTGTGAAGCTGGATTAAGCTGAAGTTCCTGTGACGCTGGAAGAAGAAGCGTATCCTGTGAAGCTGGATGAAGCTGAAGTTCCTGTGACGCTGGAAGAAGAAGCGAATCCTGTGAAGCTGGATAAAGCTGTGAGTCCTTTAGTGGGATGGGGGTTGCTTGAGTGTGATCCTTTGTTGTTAAAGGATCACGTCGGGGTCACCAATGTTTGTGCCTAACCGAAGTAGACACTTCCGGGTCACACCGCGGGACAAGGGGGTAATGAGCACTTGTCGCTGGCAAGGGGACGCTTTGATGGCAGGCGATCGCGTCGCGGCGGTGGTAACGATGGTTACTGCGATGCCGGACCACAGGCGATGCTGAGCTGCGCTGAGGTTGAGGTAACGTGGTTAGCTGCTAGTTGAGATAGTGTATTACGAGCCCTATTCCCAGATGTAGGAAGTAGAACCGCGGAGTTAAGAGGTGTGTTGATAACTCATTTATTCTTAATTTGGCACATGTTTATATACTACTTGGAAGACGAAAGTTTAGTGTAATGATTAGTGAAGTGCGCTATATTCTAAAGTAGGTAGGTAGGTCAGGGAGTTTTGATTATGGTAGCAGTTTGTGTAGTTGGCTCGGCAGACACTGCAAAATGTGCTGACTGCATTGGCCGGTCAGTGTGCCGTTGAGTCGGTGAGACGGTGAGTTAGTGAGACATATAATATGCTGATCAGCCATTCTCATATGCAGTGGGTGCTACTGAGCGCCTGGTACTGCTCCCAACTTGGCTACTGCTTGATTTGTTGGGTGTGGTCATGTTGAGTACCTTTGGTTACGAACATACTTTATGGGGTCGGAAACGCTTCCTTCTGCCTCTTATATACTTTCCGACGAATCTAGTATACCCTTTTACTCTACGAGTAACAGGTATAACAATGGTTATATCAGAAATAACAACAACCAAAATAACAATTATTAGAGAAACAACAAACGTGGTAGAAACAACAGCGGCGAAAACAGCCATGGGGAAAACAACAACAACCACAATAACAATGTTAGAGTAGAACAAACAAATTCGGGAATCTCCCAACCACCTTTAGATACACGACAGTAAACAACATCAAAATTCACACTCTAAATCTCAGTCAAAATACATTTGTCACTTTCATGAACGTAGCAACAGGAAAAGAATTAGTTCTCCTACTAGACACAGGTGCGGAAATATTCATATTGAAAGAAAATTCCGATAATTTTCAAAACATTCAGGATAATCACATCATAAACATACAGGGTGTAAGTCAGGAAGTAACCAAATCAAAAGGCTTAACTTCTATTGAAATTCAAACTTCTAAGTACATAATTCCACATGATTTCCATATCGTAAATATGCAATTCGCTATTCCATGTGATGGAATATTAGGAATCGATTTTATCAAAAGATACAACTGCCAATTAGACTTCAAGCCCTCTGAGGACTGGCTTATAATAAGACCAAATAACCTAAAATATCCAATTTATGTTCTAATAGCATACAGTTCTGGCAACAACTCCATAGTTCTGCCAGAAAGATCCCAAGTCGTCCGAAAAATCAAAATAAATTCAGAAGAAGACAGTGTATTTATTCCGAATCAATAAATTAAGCATGGTATCTATATCGCAAATACCATAGCAACAGTCAAAAATGCATATATAAGATTACTAAATACTACAAACACAGATCAAGTAGCTTATATCAAAAATATTCATCATGAACCACTTTCAAACTATGAAGTAGTAAAAACGGACTTAGAAACCAGACAAAATATTGTATTATCCCAACTTTCAAAAAACTTCCCGCCTCAATTCAATGAACAACTTACAGCATTATGCACCCAGTATAGTGATGTATTCGGACTAGAAACCGAATCAATCACTACCAATAATTTTTATAAACAAAAGCTGAGGTTAATTGATGATGAACCCGTATATATAAAAAATTATAGAAATCCTCATAGTCAAAAAGACGAAATTCAAAAACAAGTCCAAAAACTCATCATTGATGAAATAGTGGAACCCTCTGTATCACCTTATAATAGCCCACTTTTGTTATTACCAAAAAAGTCACTTCCAAATTCGGAAAATAAAAAATGGCGATTAGTAATTGACTATCGTCAAATTAATAAAAAACTCTTGTCTGATAAATTTCCACTCCCTAGAATCGATGATATTTTAGATCAACTAGGTAGAGCAAAATATTTCTCATGCCTTGACTTAATGTCAGGTTTTCATCAAATTGAACTGGAAAAAAGTTCACGGGATATAACATCCTTTTCAACAAACAATGGTTCGTATCGTTTCACGCGATTACCATTCGGTTTAAAAACAGCGCCTAATAATTCACAAGCATTCCTTTATATGGATGACTTAATAGTCATAGGTTATTCCGAAAAACATATGCTCAAGAACTTAAATGATGTTTTCGAGAAATGTAGGAAACACATCCCAAAGTTACATCCTGAAAAATGTTTATTTTTCATGCATGAAGTCACTTTCTTAGGACATAAATGCACAGATAAAGGAATCTTGCCCTACGACAAAAAATACGACGTCATTCAAAATTATCCAGTCCCACATGATGCGGACAGCGCTAGAAGATTCGTTGCATTTTGCAATTATTACAGACGTTTTATAAAGAATTTTGATGATTACTCCCGTCACATAACAAGATTATGTAAGAACGATGTAAAACTCGAATGGACAACACAATGTCAAAACGCCTTCAAACATCTTAAATCAGCATTAATAAATCCCACTCTGTTGCAATATCCAGATCTTAGCAAAGAATTTTGCGTAATCACAGATGCTTGCAAATACGCTTGTAAAGCAGTCCTAACTCAAAACAAAAATGGACTACAGCTTCCAGTGGCAATAGCATCAATATCCTTTACGAAAAGTGAAAGCAACAAGAGCACTACAGAACAAGATCTAGCATCCATTCATTGGGCTATAACACACTTCAGACCATATATTTATGGTAGACACTTCACTGTCAAAACAGATCACAGACCACTTACCTACTTAATTTCAATGGTAAATCCCAGTTCCAAACTAACACGAATGAGACTTGAATTGGAGGAATATAATTTTACAGTAGAGTATCTAAAGGGTAAAGATAACTATGTAGCCGATGCGCTCTCTAGAATAACCATCACAGACTTAAAAAATATACAAATAAGCAACACAATTCTGTAAGTCACTACCATAAACCAAAGTAGACAAAAATCCTGCGGAAGAAAAGATCAAATAGAAGTGCATAGGCAATCTATAGAGAAAGTTTCAAAGCCCAACGTATATGAAGTCATTAATAATGATGAAGTACGTAAAGTAGTGACCTTGCATGTAAATATTAAAATGTGTTTATTTAAGCACGGAAAGAAAATTACAGCAAGATATGATGTTAGCGATTTGTATACTAATGGAGCCATTGACTTAGGCCAATTCTTTCAAAGGCTGGAAAAGCAGGCCGGTATTCACAAAGTCAGCCAACTCAAAGTGGCACCGTGGGAAAATATCTTTGAACATGTTTCAATTGATAATTTTACATTACATATTAAAAACATAACTTCAACTGCACACCACCACCAGACTGTAGATACCGTGGAACGAAGCCACAGAACATTCAATGAGTTCATACGTTCATACATCTTAGTTGACAAAACAGATTGGGATGTATGGCTACGATACTTCGTCTATTGTTTTAATACAACTCCATCTATGGCACATGACTATTGTCCAAATGAGCTAGTTTTTGGTAAAACTTCAAGTCTACCAAAACATTTTAATAGCATAGATAAAATAAAACCCCTTTATAATATAGAAGATTATGCTAAGGAATCCAAATTTAGATAAGAACAGGCAAAATTATATTACGTTATTTTTCAAAAGGAGGGAGATATAGTATGCACTTATATTGAATATCTACTGTACCAAGAGTACTTGAATCAAACACACTGTAACACTGTTTAACTAAACAAAGGCTCGGTCAAAAACCTAAAGCGGCCGAAACATGAGTCGATCGGCGGTGTACACAGAAAGTGCAAGTGCCAGCATTCTGTTGCACACGCCGCCCTTCAGTTCTGCAGTAGGGACGCGGTGACATGGCTCAAGGCAAAAAGCTTTTTTTGTTTTTTTTTGTGCCACGAAAACGATCGTGCAACAAAGAAAGGCAGATATTCGGATATTCGTACTGGAGGTATTAAATCCTACCAATGCGGAGTCTGCCAAAAGTTCCATCCCCTACAAAAGTACCACCACTTTCTACCCCCACAAAAGTACCACCACTTTCTACGGCTAAGCCCCCAGAATCGGCTCCAGGAAGTACATAACCAGAAGTTCTGCTCCAATTGCTTTGCTCACAATCATTCTAAAGACTCCTGCCGCAGTAGTCATCACTGCCAAAAGTGTGGAAAGGGCCACCATATGGACGACCGATCGCCACTTCCAACATATTCCTGAGCCTACTATCCTTAGGTTCTTGCTACGGGTGTCCTCGCAAGGGGGGGGGGTATGATTACGTTAAAAGGGCGTTTAATTTCAGGAGGCAGTGTCGAGCGGCAGTTTTATCCAGATGTCTACATCTCGCACTCTCTCCCTCTCCATCTATCCCCTAAGTTTCCCCTCCGCTCTGGAGCGCCTAAGTTAAGTTACGCTAAAATAGTTCTTATTTCCAAGTGTACCAATAAGCACCTATGCACGTTGCGCAAAAAACCCCGAAGTACCCACGTGCTTTTTGATTACCCTTCGTTTTTGGGACTTCATCTGTTTTAGCGATCAAGCCACACCGCCCCAAGAAGACCATTTACCCACAACAAACCAGACTTGGCCGGATCCTGCCAGGGTGTCTAAAGGTAGGAGCCTATACGCGCTGGTCCTTACTTTCTTCAGTTCAGGATTTCTGATATACTAAAAAGACAACAACCATTATGAAGGAGGATGAATTATGCGAGCAGCTACTTTAACAGCAGTTCACTCGACTGGAATCTAGCCAATATTCCTGCCAAAACTAGTTTCGATGTTCTAGGACACATTGTCCACCTAGCGACTCGCAACGGAACTTCTATCTTTATCATCGTCATGGCAAATACTTTGCAGAACTTATACATGCCATTTCAATAATGCTGCAATGATATCCCCTGGATATTATATTGATATTTAGAACTTACATCATTTGTGATAAAGGGGTTTACAAAACATCTTCATACTGACGCATTTATACTGAATTTAGTAAAGCATTTGACTCCGTAAATCACGTTTATCTGGTTAGAAAACTCGATTTATTACGGTTCCCTTTTGATCCTTTAATCCTGAATTCTTTTTAAAAATGGACTATCTTGTCTACTCCACGTTAAATAAGAAGTTCCACCATTTTATAGTTTAAAGATGTTCATAGTTATACCCGTTACTCGTAGAGTAAAAGGGTATACTAGATTCGTCGGAAAGTATGTAACAGGCAGAAGGAAGCGTTTCCGACCCCACAAAGTATATATATTCTTGATCAGGATCACTAGCCGAGTCGATCTAGCCATGTCCGTCTGTCCGCCTGTCCGTCTGTCCGTCTGTCCGTCTGTCTGTCCGTCCGGATGAACGCTGAGATCTCGGAAACTATGGGAGCTAGGCTATTGAGATTTGGCGTGCAGATTCCTGAGCTTCTTACGCAGCGCAAGTTTGTTTCGGCACAGTGCCACGCCCATTCTAACGCCCACAAACCGCCCAAAACTGTGGCTCCTACAGTTTTGATGCTAGAATAAAAATTTTAACTGATATGTATTGTTCTCATCAATACCTATCGATTGACCCAAAAAAAAGTTTGCCACGCCCACTTTAACGCCCACAAACCGCGAAAATTTGTGACGCCCACAATTTTCATGCTAGATAAAAAATTTTAACTGAAATGTATTGGTCTCGTCGATACCTATCGATTGATCCAAAAAAAAATTTGCCACGCCCACTCTAACGCCCATAACGCTTAAATCTGTATACCGCCGGTAGGTGGCGCATTTTAATCTCGCTTTGCTGCTTGCATATCTCCATATAGCTGAGTAACGGGTATCTGATAGTCGAGGTACTCGACTATAGCGTTCTTCCTTGTTTTATTTATATGAAGTAGGCAATAGTTTTAGTTATTTAAATGAATTTAAACCAGATTAAACAGCGTTTTATGATTTTTTTATCGCGTCGATCTTTTTCTTTTTTGCACGTCTCTCTCCTTTGTCCATCTCGATCAAGACTTCTTTTCACCTTCCAAATATTTGTGATTACAGCTGATCTGTGGTGGGTTGGACTGACGGGGATGCCAGACCTACTCTGAAATGGATTGCAGTTAGTTCTAGATCAGTTGTACTTTTGTTGCTTTGTAATTGACGTTGAGGCGTATGCCACTGTGAGTTGCAGTCAATTATTATTTTAAGTTTAAACATCTCCAGACGCTTGCTTACTAACATCTGTAATTACGCAACATTCTTCTTTTTTCTAAAATATGTGTTTTGTAAATAAGTTTGGCTCTTTACGGCCGAATTGAGATCTTCGAAGGCAGCTAGGAAGTCAGCTGTCCAATCGAATTTTACATAACGCCTTGAAAGACGTTTGAATCTTCTTTTAAAATGGATATTTCTTCACCTGTGTATATTAAAAAGTTATTTTCCTATTGTTTGTAAATGATACAAATGTATTTATACTGAGATTGATGTTGTGAGGCTTGACGTTCCATACTGATAAGAAAATAAAGGTTGTTGGAAGTTTCCCGAAGCATTTTGGTTTATTGGTTTTATTATTATCATTTTGGTGGATATTTGCTGTATAGTTTGCTGTACCTATTCCATAATTATTATTCCTTTTTACAAATTTGTTTTTATATTTTTACCCTAATTGTATGTCGTTTATGCACCCTACGTAGGCGCAAGTGGAGGTTAGCCCTTCACACTTGTTGATTCTGCTGCTGTTTTCCTGAGCCTATGGGCTCTTGATTTAGTTGGTCGGCTCGCACGTTGCCCTGAGGAGTGGTCCCGGGCAATCTTTCGGGAAAAACGTTCCTTTCCGGTAGCTGCTTTGAAACCGGGCGGTGCCAGACGTTGCCCAGAATTCTTGATTTAGTTGGTCAGCTCGCACGTTGCCCTGAGGAGTGGTCCCGGGCAATCTTTCGGGAAAAACGTTCCTTTCCGGTAGCTTCCTTGAAACAGGAATTATTTTCTTTGTTTCATTTATTGTTTTCATTGATAAGTTAGGGTAAAAGATAACCATTTTTGTTTGAGACCTGATTCTAGAAAATCAAGCTCGACTTGCAATGTTTGGCTGTAGCTCAGGCTTTTTCGATCTCCCTATCTAACGCCCACAAACCGCTTAAAACTGTGGCTCATACAGTTTTGATGCTTTGATGGTCTCATCAATACCTCTCGATTGAGCCAAAAAAAATCTTGACACGCCCACTTTAACGGCCATAACGGCCCACAAACTTCAAAAAATCGTAAATATAGACGCGGTTATTTTGGAAGCGCAAGTTTATTACTCTAACGCCCATAAACCGCCCAAACCTGTGGCGCCCCGAATTTCCATGCTAGACAAAATGATACGAAAAACAAGGAAGAACGCTATAGTCGAGTACCTCGACTATCAGATACCCGTTAGTCAAAGGGAAATGGAGATATGCACGCAGCAAAGCGAGATTAAAATGCGCCACCTACCGGCGGTAGACAGATTTAAGCGTTATGGGCGTAAGAGTGGGCGTGGCAAATTTATTTTTGGATCAATCGATAGGTATTGACGACACCAAAACGTTTCAGTTAAAATTTTTTATCTAGCATGCAAATTGTGGGCGTCACAGGTTTTCGCGGTTTGTGGGCGTTTAAGTGGGCGTGGCAAACTTTTTTTTAGGTCAATCGATAGGTATTGATGAGAGCAATACATTTCAGGTTCTATCTAGCATCAAAACTGTAGGAGTTACAGTTTTGGGCGGTTTGTGGGCGTTAGAGCTGGCGTGGCAGTCTACTGAAACAAACTTGCGCTGCGTAAGAAGCTCAGGAATCTGTACGCCAAATCTCAATAGCCTAGCTCTCTAGACATGGCTAGATCGACTCGGCTAGTGATCCTGATCAAGAATATATATACTTTGTTCGTACCCCCACTGAGGGGTACCCTCAATTAAGTCGTGATGTCGGTCAGCCCTTGACCGAATTGTTTGTTTGTGATTCAGGTCCTTCACATCTTCTGAATGCTGCTTAACACTCCTCTTTGCGATAAAATTGACATTACACCGTGGGGACTGAAATTGTGCTCTCGTAGAATTTGATCATTTGGCACGTCTATGGTATGTGGGCATTCTGCAATAAAACTAAGATATTTCTTGGTTAGGTTTGGACATGTTGAACCAAAGTCAGCCATCTTGTAGGTTTTAAATTGATGAGAAGTCGGTTCTATATTCATCGGATTTTTATCTTTTGTTGGCTCATAAGCAGCGTTCGGTCCTGCAAAATCACATCTGCCTTCTACCAGAATAGGGTCGATTTCCATATCAGATGAGGTTTCTTTATTGAGATAACCTGTGATTACATAACCAAGCCTAGTGCCTTGTGCCAAAGGTTTATTAGGTCCTAGTTCAAGAAGTTCACCGGTTATTACACGAGAATACACCTCAGCCCCTAAGGTTAGGTCAATGGGTCCAGGTTGCCGAAAGTCAGGATCTGCTAATGGCAGTCCCCCGGGAATATTAAGATCGGTATCAATCGATACTGACGGTTGGTCTGTAATGACTGTGGGAATAATAAATACCTCTATTAGTCTTTCAAACCCTGATGTAACTGATGAGAGCTTTAGTGTTGATCTAATTGCTGTTGATATCTTTCCTCCGATTCCAGATATTTCCATCGGTGACCTTTCTTTAAGAGATAGCAGATCTGCCATTCTCCTGGAGATAAGATTCACCTGTGATCCACCATCTATTACAGCGCGACATGTATGTAATTGACCGTTTGGCCCTTGTAATGAGACCTTGGCGGTCGCGAGCATAGTATATCCTCCTACGTGGTCGTAGCCTGCAATGGTTACTGCGCCGGCCACTGGATTGCTAGTCGGTCCTTGGTGTAACAGTGAATGATGCCGTTGCTAGCAGACTCGACAAGTGGTCGGTGATCCACGGTTTTCAACCTTATGAGCTGTAGACAAACAATTTGTGCATGCTCCTACTTGAATAATGGCTTGACGCCGTGCTTTGGGGTCCATTTGCTGGATACGGCTACATGCTCTAAGATTATGTTGTCCTAGGTGACAAATCTTACAACTCTCTTCGTTGTGAACTGACTGATGGCGGAGAGTTGCTGTAGGTTGAGCGCTTATAGTCTCCAGCATGTAAGCGCGCCGCTCAATAAACGTCAGTACACTCCATAACGTTGGAATTTCCGTTGGTGCATCCGCTGAATTTTCTAGAGCAGCTAGAAACTGCTGGTCTAGTTTTCTTCTGATAAGAAAACACTAGATGGGATCCCAGGGTTTTGTGCTGATATCGAGGTTTTTAAGAGTACTCATTGAGTTTTTTATAGTGTCATGTAAGGCCCTTAGTTAGCGCGAGGAGCCGTCTATAGGCTTATGGTCAATAATTTTTGCAATGGCGGCGAATACTAGGATTTTTCCGTTCTGGTACCTGGCCTTTAAACGCAACCAGGTGTCGTCATAGCCACCCTGTGAGAAGGCTGTGTCTGTCAAGACGTTCCTCGCTTCACCACGAAGCGAAATCTGTAGAATATGTAGCTTTTGACTGACCGAACATGGTTTGTTATGTACCAATTCCACAAAGAGATCATGGAACCGTGGCCAGTCTAGATACTCGCCGTTGAACTCGGGAATGCTAATTGGCGAAAGTGCCAAGTTTAGGCTCATTGGCGCGTCGTTTTCTCGTAGCAGGTTCATTTCGTATTCCTCGTATAATGTGTGGAATTGGGCTAGCTCTGCTTCTGCCAGAGCTGCGGCCCCAGGTGTGCTATCCAATTTCTCGTGGGCTTGCCTCAGTAACGCCCAGTGGAGATCCAGGTGCCCTTGTAGGGCAGGGGTGACAGTTGGGGCGTTCGAGGCTAATGTTAATGATGACTCCAATTCGTTGCATCTTCTCTGCAACTGTCGGATCACCGTGTCAATTGCGGAATCTCCTTTGACTTGATCTCTTGTTGTGAGCTTGATGTTGGCCGAAGTTCGTCTGGGGGCCTTCGGAAGCCCGCTTCCAGTCGGCATGTTGTCCAGAAAGATATTCTGATATTTTTCGACCAACTCTTTAAGTGCTTCTAGTCGTGAAGAGTACTCACTTCCAGTGGGTAGTGCCGCTTGCTGGACGTCTTCATCTAGGTCGCAAAACTGCCGCCAGAGATCGTTTAACTGATTTAGCTTACCGGAATAATAGCCGTCTCGGTGGCGTCGGTCGGCAGAATCCTTGCCATAATTCTTAATGAGCTGTTGGAATTTCCCTTGCAGCTCGTTTTGTGTGTCTAGTAATCGATTGTGTAAATCGATTCTTGTGTGACTTGTTTCCTCAATGAATGAAGTAGACATATTGTGTGTCTTGGAAACAAAGAATCTTGTGGAGCTGGATGAAGCTGAGTATCCTGTGAAGCTGGATGAAGCTGAGTATCCTGTGAAGCTGGATGAAGCGGAAGTTCCTGTGACGCTGGAAGAAGAAGCGTATCCTGTAAAGCTGGATGAAGCTGAAGTTCCTGTGGCGCTGGAAGAAGAAGCGAATCCTGTGAAGCTGGATTAAGCTGAAGTTCCTGTGACGCTGGAAGAAGAAGCGTATCCTGTGAAGCTGGATGAAGCTGAAGTTCCTGTGACGCTGGAAGAAGAAGCGAATCCTGTGAAGCTGGATAAAGCTGTGAGTCCTTTAGTGGGATGGGGGTTGCTTGAGTGTGATCCTTTGTTGTTAAAGGATCACGTCGGGGTCACCAATGTTTGTGCCTAACCGAAGTAGACACTTCCGGGTCACACCGCGGGACAAGGGGGTAATGAGCACTTGTCGCTGGCAAGGGGACGCTTTGATGGCAGGCGATCGCGTCGCGGCGGTGGTAACGATGGTTACTGCGATGCCGGACCACAGGCGATGCTGAGCTGCGCTGAGGTTGAGGTAACGTGGTTAGCTGCTAGTTGAGATAGTGTATTACGAGCCCTATTCCCAGATGTAGGAAGTAGAACCGCGGAGTTAAGAGGTGTGTTGATAACTCATTTATTCTTAATTTGGCACACGTTTATATACTACTTGGAAGACGAAAATTTAGTGTAATGATTAGTGAAGTGCGCTATATTCTAAAGTAGGTAGGTAGGTCAGGGAGTTTTGATTATGGTAGCAGTTTGTGTAGTTGGCTCGGCAGACACTGCAAAATGTGCTGACTGCATTGGCCGGTCAGTGTGCCGTTGAGTCGGTGAGACGGTGAGTTAGTGAGACATATAATATGCTGATCAGCCATTCTCATATGCAGTGGGTGCTACTGAGCGCCTGGTACTGCTCCCAACTTGGCTACTGCTTGATTTGTTGGGTGTGGTCATGTTGAGTACCTTTGGTTACGAACAGCCATGGGGAAAACAACAACAACCACAATAACAATGTTAGAGTAGAACAAACAAATTCGTGAATCTCCCAACCACCTTTAGATACACGACAGTAAACAACATCAAAATTCACACTCTAAATCTCAGTCAAAATACATTTGTCACTTTCATGAACGTAGCAACAGGAAAAGAATTAGTTCTCCTACTAGACACAGGTGCGGAAATATTCATATTGAAAGAAAATTCCGATAATTTTCAAAACATTCAGGATAATCACATCATAAACATACAGGGTGTAAGTCAGGAAGTAACCAAATCAAAAGGCTCAACTTCTATTGAAATTCAAACTTCTAAGTACATTATTCCACATGATTTCCATATCGTAAATATGCAATTCGCTATTCCATGTGATGGAATATTAGGAATCGATTTTATCAAAAGATACAACTGCCAATTAGACGTCCAAAAACTCATCAATGATGAAATAGTGGAACCCTCTGTATCACCTTATAATAGCCCACTTTTGTTATTACCAAAAAAGTCACTTCCAAATTCGGAAAATAAAAAATGGCGATTAGTAATTGACTATCGTCAAATTAATAAAAAACTCTTGTCTGATAAATTTCCACTCCCTAGAATCGATGATATTTTAGATCAACTAGGTAGAGCAAAATATTTCTCATGCCTTGACTTAATGTCAGGTTTTCATCAAATTGAACTGGAAAAAAGTTCACGGGATATAACATCCTTTTCAACAAACAATGGTTCGTATCGTTTCACGCGATTACCATTCGGTTTAAAAACAGCGCCTAATAATTCACAAGCATTCCTTTATATGGATGACTTAATAGTCATAGGTTATTCCGAAAAACATATGCTCAAGAACTTAAATGATGTTTTCGAGAAATGTAGGAAACACATCCTAAAGTTACATCCTGAAAAATGTTTATTTTTCATGCATGAAGTCACTTTCTTAGGACATAAATGCACAGATAAAGGAATCTTGCCCTACGACAAAAAATACGACGTCATTCAAAATTATCCAGTCCCACATGATGCGGACAGCGCTAGAAGATTCGTTGCATTTTGCAATTATTACAGACGTTTTATAAAGAATTTTGATGATTACTCCCGTCACATAACAAGATTATGTAAGAACGATGTAAAACTCGAATGGACAACACAATGTCAAAACGCCTTAAAACATCTTAAATCAGCATTAATAAATCCCACTCTGTTGCAATATCCAGATCTTAGCAAAGAATTTTGCGTAATCACAGATGCTTGCAAATACGCTTGTAAAGCAGTCCTAACTCAAAACAAAAATGGACTACAGCTTCCAGTGGCAATAGCATCAATATCCTTTACGAAAAGTGAAAGCAACAAGAGCACTACAGAACAAGATCTAGCATCCATTCATTGGGCTATAACACACTTCAGACCATATATTTATGGTAGACACTTCACTGTCAAAACAGATCACAGACCACTTACCTACTTAATTTCAATGGTAAATCCCAGTTCCAAACTAACACGAATGAGACTTGAATTGGAGGAATATAATTTTACGGTAGAGTATCTAAAGGGTAAAGATAACTATGTAGCCGATGCGCTCTCTAGAATAACCATCACAGACTTAAAAAATATACAAATAAGCAACACAATTCTGTAAGTCACTACCATAAACCAAAGTAGACAAAAATCCTGCGGAAGAAAAGATCAAATAGAAGTGCATAGGCAATCTATAGAAAAAGTTTCAAAGCCCAACGTATATGAAGTCATTAATAATGATGAAGTACGTAAAGTAGTGACCTTGCATGTAAATATTAAAATGTGTTTATTTAAGCACGGAAAGAAAATTACAGCAAGATATGATGTTAGCGATTTGTATACTAATGGAGCCATTGACTTAGGCCAATTCTTTCAAAGGCTGGAAAAGCAGGCCGGTATTCACAAAGTCAGCCAACTCAAAGTGGCACCGTGGGAAAATATCTTTGAACATGTTTCAAAATGATAATTTTACATTACATATTAAAAACATAACTTCAACTGCACACCACCACCAGACTGTAGATACCGTGGAACGAAGCCACAGAACATTCAATGAGTTCATACGTTCATACATCTTAGTTGACAAAACAGATTGGGATGTATGGCTACGATACTTCGTCTATTGTTTTAATACAACTCCATCTATGGCACATGACTATTGTCCAAATGAGCTAGTTTTTGGTAAAACTTCAAGTCTACCAAAACATTTTAATAGCATAGATAAAATAAAACCCCTTTATAATATAGAAGATTATGCTAAGGAATCCAAATTTAGATAAGAACAGGCAAAATTATATTACGTTATTTTTCAAAAGGAGGGAGATATAGTATGCACTTATATTGAATATCTACTGTACCAAGAGTACTTGAATCAAACACACTGTAACACTGTTTAACTAAACAAAGGCTCGGTCAAAAACCTAAAGCGGCCGAAACATGAGTCGATCGGCGGTGTACACAGAAAGTGCAAGTGCCAGCATTCTGTTGCACACGCCGCCCTTCAGTTCTGCAGTAGGGACGCGGTGACATGGCTCAAGGCAAAAAGCTTTTTTTGTTTTTTTTGTGCCACGAAAACGATCGTGCAACAAAGAGAGGCAGATATTCGGATATTTCCATCTCTTTCTTGTCTTATAATCTGCCTGCACTCCGCGCTCGCAGAGACAAATTTCGGCTGGTCCGTTATTTTTTTTTGCGTCTCTCCGTTATGTTCGGCTAGCGACTAATATTTCGGCGGAAAAATTTTCGTGGAGAAGCGACATGTGAATGCCCTAATATTTTAGGAGCATTATTGTGTATCGAAAAAAACAACTAATATTGTTTTATAAAAGTAAACTATTTGATTATAGTAAAATTTAGTAAATTGAATTTTCTTATAATGTTATATTTACTTATTATGCATTCTTATTACAATATAATTTTTTAGTTAAGTTATAGAAATTTAGTCCGTTAAAATTGATTTAAGTATTTAAAAAATTTAAGTATTAACATTTAAAAAAAAATCGTATTGTATTTTTTACTCAAGAAGTAAAAACTATATAGTCGTATATATTTCACGTTAGAAAGGGTATAGGTGCAGTGGCACGCGCTAACAGCGAAGAGAAAACAAAAGAAATCTAGTAAAGGGGTGAGAAGACTTGGTGCATTCTGTTTGAGTGATTGAAAGGGAAGCATCCATTTTAATGGTGCGCAGCAGAGTTACTTTAATCGTTTAGTTAATATAATAAAGTCAGGTAAGTGCTACATTAAGTTTAAGATGTTGTGCATTGATCTTAGTTTAAAGTACGTAAATTTTGAAGGTATTCAATGAGTTCCGTTAGCCGAAAGTGTATGACGAAATGTTTTGTGCCAATAAAAATTCTTGGGACGAGTCACCGGCACGTGACAGGCCATACGAAAAATGGGTATAAGGAACAAGTGAAATCCCGTAGGACTTCGAAAAATTTTCATTTTAATTTTCACTTGTGAAATTGCGGACATCCCATACAATTTTCTATATAGAGCGTAAGTTGTTCTTCACTTGTGCACGAGGACATGTCCCAGGTGATTCCCAAGGTGATTCACAAGTGAAACTTTTTTTTTTGAACTGAAGGGCGGCAGCTCAGCCAAACTCAAGTACACACATATACCTCCGCGCTCCAGACTAAGTGAGCATAGCTATATACTTAAGGATCTTAAGAATCTCCGCTGCCGCTGTTGGCAGCGCCGCTGAGACTTAGACCTCCTTAGCTCCTAATTAAATTAATTTTAAAAAGAAACTCTTTTGAGCTCAGAGCGGCAACAACGGCTGCTCTGCACCAAATACAACCAAATAAAAATCTTCCAAAAGGATATCTAACTGAAGTGAAATTGGACTTATATTTTTTGGGCGTTATTTAAATCCTACACATTTTAAAATATTACAGTACTCGACTATAGCGTTCTTCCTGTTGAAACATGCGTTCCTACGTAATATCCTAAAATTTTAAACCAACCGCCGTGGTTTAACAAAGAGCTGGCACGACTTAAAATTGTAAAGTCTCGACTCTACAAAAAGTTTAGAGCTTCCGGATCACAAGCTGCCTTTTCCCGATACTTAAGTGCTCGGTCTGATTTCACCGTTCTTAACGCCCAGAGTTATAAAAACTATTTAGCTCGTTGCAAGACCCAGTTTACACTGGATCCAAAACAGTTTTATAATTTTGTTAGCACAAAGCGTAAATCTTTAAGTTACCCATCATAACTTAAATTTACAAATTGGGTCGCAAACACTCATCAGGCCATAGCCGATCTCTTTGCACCGTTTTTTCAAACCACCTATTCAAAATCAAGTCCTCCAGATCAGTCTTACCCATATGACATGCCTAAATCAAACTTTATTTTTTGTTCTGTTATAATTGAAAGCTCACTTCTTTTAGATTTGCAAGGGTCAAACCAGTCTACTCTCCGGGTCCTGACGGAGTCCCTGCATGTATGCTTAGGTATTGCGCTGAGACTTTGTGTAGACCACTTCACAAACTTTTTACTTTGTCTTTAGAAGCGTCAGATTCCTCATACAGATGGAGTAAATTGAACGCATGTTATTACAGAGGTATTTCAAAGCTATCAGCTATACCGAAGCTCTTTGGGAACATTATTACGCCCCTTTTTCAACATAGTTGTAGGTCCCTTATTTCCTCTTGTCAACGCGGATTTATAAAACGTAGGTCAACGACAACCAACCTTTTGGAGTTTACTTCATTTGTTACAAGGGGTTTTAGAAAGAATTGTCAGACTGATGTGATCTATACTGATTTTAGTAAGGCTTTTGATTCTGTAAATCACCAGATTATAATCCGGAAATTGGACCTTTTAGGGTTCCCAGGTGGTCTTCTAAGGTGGATCTTAAGTTATTTGAATAACAGGACTCAAAGGGAAATTTTTAAAAACGAATTCACGTGTACTTATGTACGCAGATGACGTTAAGATGTGCCTGCAATATAATAACCCTGCACAAAGTTAAGCTTTACAATCGGATCAAAATACGTTTCAAACATGGTGAATGGAATATGAATTGAATTTAAATGGATCTAATTGTAAACTAATGACCTATTTTCGTGTCAGCCCCCACTACTCAACTTATACTTTGAGTGGTTGTGCGTTAGATAGGACAACGTACGCTGACGACCTTGGAGTCTATATGGATCCTTTAATTAAATTTTTTGGTCACATTACTACTATGGTAAATAAAGCCAGGGGCGTGCTTGCATTTATCAAAAGGTGGTCGAAGGAATTCGATGTTCCCTATGTCACAAAGACCTTGTTTACTTCATTAGTCCGACCAATACTTGAGTACTGCGCTCCTGTTTGGACTCCCCAATATGGGGTGCATATAGACCGCATTGAGTCTGCGCAAAAAAAATTCTAAATATTTGCCATCGTTAGCTCACCGTGGAACTATGCTTGGTATTACGTTTATTAGAAATCTTATTCATGGTGATGTAGAGAGTCCCGAGTTACTGGGTCGCCTGCATTTTAATGTGCCAAATAGATTCACTAAAAACAATGTTCCTTTAGTATTAAATCACTGTATCTCTAATTATGCAATGCATGAACCTTTTAGAATACTTTGCAATGATTATAATAGACAATATCACCTAATATCTACTACCGACTCACTTCCTATCTTTAAATCAATAATACTTTCCTCCCTAGTAAATAATTAGTTTTACTTAATGTATTTGGACTATTCGCATTTTGACCTGTATTTTTAATTGTCTATTGTTACATTGTCTTTCTTTGTCCGCGATTATGTTTACTCGCCCAAAACGGTGATGGGCTCTGCGCGTAACAAGCTTTGCTTGGTGTCGTAGGGCCACTTGTTTGTACTGACCATAGCGCATCAACGTCCAAGAAGGGTGACCAACACTATCCCCGCCAAGGACGGACAAGTTCGTCGAGCCACTATTCAAACGCAGCATGCAGTCCTCGATCGACCAGCCACCAAGATTGCAGTCTTAGATGTCGGCTTAGAAGATGGTAACTGACCCCCTAGGATCAATTACAGGAGGGGAAATTTCGCAGCCATAATTTAAATTTAATTTTTTATTTCCAATGTTATGTATAAGCATAGTTCTCGAGGTACCGATATAAGAAATATCGACCTCATTTATCTTTTTAACCATCCCTAGAACCGCCAGAAGCGAAAGAAGGGAAGGAAAAAGAATGTATACACATTGATTCGGAAGCTAAAATTTAAATAAAGTTTATTTAAAAAACGTAGTTTACCGCATCCGTCTGAGCCTTAAATTTGGTAGTGTGGGCTGCTGTAAAATCAATTCAGTTTCGCTCTCAACAGTCTGTAATGATTAGTTATTCTACTACAGATTATGAAAGTTCGCGTTTCAAAATAAGATTTTAGGCAATGATAAAAATATAATTTTAATAATTTTTAAGTTGTTTTAAGAAATGACGAGAAATGTTTAATAACTAATCGTCTTCCGTATGCTAAACTATGACATGTACGAAATCTTTTCATGGCAACGACTGAAAGCCAAAAAACAATGTTTTTTCGATTATGAACTATTTTTATTAATAATTATGTACTTCTGTCTTTGGATCCGAAGTGCACTCTGAGAATTACCACCCTGAGTGTGATTGCCCATCACCGAAACAATGATATTTTCAATGCTTGATTTGGCAATCAAATTCAAATATATATTCCCGTTACTCGTAGAGTAAAAGGGTATACTAGATTCGTCGGAATGTATGTATGTCTAACCTACTGTGTGTCCGACAGTGTCATAAACATGTCACCAATAATAGACTACTACTACTACTAAACTTCAAAAAAACCGACTTGCCGTGACCTATACCTATCACATACCCAAGATCCAAGGCGCAAGATCAATGAAAAATGGGACAATTAGCATATTTATGTCCCCGGCCCGGCAAAAGAACCCCAATAAAATAAATCTCTATGTATTGTACTGAGTAGGAAGCATTTCGGAGAGAACTGTTGTAGCAAGTTCGGAGAGAAGCACCGCACCACACAGTTCTAAACACGGTATGGAAAGGGACTTTACTGGAGCAACTCGGGCTTTGGATGAAATCAAGTGCGTGAAGCAGCCATCAGTCGTTTCGACGCGAACAAAGATGACAGCACGATTGATGCTCTGCGATGCATCGCAAAACCCGTGGTACTGCAGTTTTGCCGATGGATGATATCTTACCCATCTTGGAATGCGAACGTCTTTCAGGGTTTTATACCCCTTACGAAAGTCACGCCACACTGTGTTTCTTGCATACAAATTTTGACCCGAACGATGAATGGCGATAACCATCCTGCAGGATCTGGGGTCTTCCAATTCCAGAAAGTTTCTTCTCGTTTGAGGTCCACTTGCGCAGCGGAAAGCCTGCACTCTCGAGGGCACCGCGGAGCTTCTTCATGGCTGAAACAGCGGACTGCTGCGCGTATTTGCCAGCTAGAACATCATCGACATACATAAAGTTAGAAATAATGTCCCTTGCCAAAGTTTATTGGTCACGTACATCCTGGGCCAGTTGTTGAAGAACAGAAAGGGGGCACAATTAACTCGTTTGGTGTAAGTTGTTTGGACAGAAATATCCATATCCAAAACTATCAGATGTCGCGTATCAACGGATTCCCAGAGTTTTTGCCATACTGGCGTTTTAAAACTCCAGAAAGTCGGGCCTAATAAGGTGTTCTTTTGGAATACCTCGTAAAAGGTTCTTCTACTGCACTCTCGACGGCACCGCGGAGCTCTTTGATGCGTGAAACAGCGGACTGCTGCGTGTGGTTGCTAGCTAGAACATCATCGACATACATAAAATTAGAAATTATTTCACTTGGTCACGTACATCCTGGGCAAGTTGTAGAAGCTCGCGAATGGCCTGAAAGGGGCCACAATTAACTCCGAAAGTGACAGTGTCGAGTTCATAATCACAGAGTGTTCCCTCTTTATCGCTAAACAGGATTCTTTGGAAACGAGAATCTCCCGATACATCTTGGTAATGTCAGCATTGAAGACATTTTTAAAGAAACGTTATTTGAGGATATGGGCTTCACTGGAACATCCACCACCTCCCAGAAATGGGTATGGATGCCGTCTAGTTGAGATTCGGTGAAAGAAAACCGTGCTGAGAAGGAAGATTTTCTCTTAATGGGATTCTTCGCGATTGGGCCGCAAAGAATCCACCCGAATATGGTCTCTGGGCCAAGGAGTGTACCGCAAATATTTGAATGGAAGCCGCCTAAAACCAGCCGTTCTCACGGGCTTTAAAGGGGTTAAGTACTTTTCGCTTGTTGACATGGAAGAACGGCTGATCTTTATGGATGGAGCTAAGCTTTTACTAGGTCAAACCTTTTCGGTGGGCGATGACGACTAGCATTTGGCTCTGGCCCGGCCAAATGTTCCAGCTGTTGGGACGGTTAACTGAACTTTTGGTTCCTCTCCTTCACCAGTTGGCACGGTACGCTCGAGTAGGAGCCTGAAATTACACTGACGGGAAGAGACTAGGGACTTGGATGCTGTCGCTGTTTAATGCGATTCGGCTTAACGATTTGTAAATTGGTCAGAGAAACACACCACGGGTCAATATAATATCAACAAGGAAGAACGCTATAGTCGAGTACCTCGACTATCAGATACCCGTTACTCAGCTAAATAGAGATATGCAAGCAGCAAAGCGAGATTAAAATGCGCCACCTACCGGCGGAATACAGATTTAAGCGTTATGGGCGTTAGAGTGGGCGTGACAAATTTTTTTTGGATCAATCGATAGGTATTGACGAGACCACTACATTTCAGTTAAAATTTTATGTCTAGCATAAAAATCGATAGGTATTAATGAGAACAGTACATTTCAGTTAAAATTTGTATTCTAGCATGAAAAGTGTAGGAGCCACAGTTTTAGGCGGTTTGTGGGCGTTAGAGTGGTCGTGGCAAATTTTTTTTGGGTCAATCGATAGGTTTTGATGAGAACAACACATTTCAGTTAAAATTTTTATTCTAGCATCAAAACTGTGGGCGTCACAGGTTTGGACGGTTTGTAAGCGTGGTCGTGGCAAATTTTTTGTTGGGTCAATCGATCAATTTCAGTTAAAATTTTTATTCTAGCATCAAATCTGTAGGAGCCATAGTTTTGGGCGGTTTGTGGGCGTAAGAGTGGGCGTGGCACATTGCTGAAACAAACTTGCGCTGCGTAAGAAGCTTAGGAATCTGCACGCCAAATCTCAATAGCCTAGCTCATATAGTTTCCGAGATCTCAGCGTTCATCCGGACAGACGGACAGACGGACATGGCTAGATCGACTAGGTTAGTGATCCTGATCAAGAATATATATACTTTATGGGGTCGGAAACGCTTCCTTCTGTCTGTTACATACTTTCCGACGAATCTAGTATACCCTTTTACTCTACGAGTAACGGGTATAATGACAAGTAGGTATTCGGAGGTTCCCAAAAAATTGACTAAATGTCAAAAAGAAGTATTGCGTTCTGCTCATATATTTAAGCCACCTTGAGGTAAAATCGTCAATAAAATATTGCATACTAAATACGTTTCCCAAAACAATTTGACGGCTATGGCTAAAAATAAAAATACAATTCCGGCCGAAAGAAAGCTTATATGGGAATATTACAAATTTGTAAGACTTTACATTTTTCGCGTGGAAGTCAGAAATGACATTGCATTTTATAAGAAACATGGAACCTGGGAAAATATTCCACGTGAAAAGCTCAGAAAAACCACTTTAAACGTCGATAGACGGATTGCCAAAATCAGTAAAACCGATCCGTCCTTGACTTCGACGCAAATCAGAGGTCAAATGGTGGCAGATTATGGCGTGAATGTGTCACCTCAGACCATAAGAAGACGGCTAAATGAATTCGGGTTATATGCCCAAAAAAAAACATTGCTGTCCATTAAAAATGTTAAAAAGCGCCTTCAATTAGCCAGAGAACATATTCAAAAAGGTCCCAATTTTTGAAACATGAGTTTGGAGCGACGAATCCAGGAGTGATGGTTAACCATATGTACGACGTCCTCCCAACAAACAATTGGACGCCAAATACACGAAGAAGACCGTTAAACATGGTGGCGCTTCGATTATGGTCTGGGGATGTTTCACCGCATCGGGCGTAGGTCCCCTAGTGAAGATCCTTATGAACACTTTATCTGGAGAATATGCCGAAACTTTGCCACTTGCCTGGATATTTCAATAGGAGAACGACCCGAAACACACCAGCAATGTTTTGCAATGGCCACCGCAGAGCCCCTACTAAAACCATAAAGAGAACTTGTGGGGAATTTTTAAATAGGTCGTTGGCTAAAAAAAACCTAACGAATTTCGCAAGAAGACTGGAAGATATTCGTTGCTCGACAAAAAGTTCCGTGATCGCATTGTCCACCTTTTTCTTTTTATTTCCCCCCAAAACACTTCGCGTCGAGTCCTTTAAGCCTGCAAAATGGTTTCCGAGTAGGTGGCACCGATCGTTATCACCAGCATTTGGGCCTTCATTGGCATCATCTGCCCCTTCTTTGCCCGAGGTCCCAACAAGGGGGTGACTCAATGCTGCCTGATGCTCACCGCAGTAACATGCTACATGACGCAGCTGAACCCCCTGATTGGACCCAAATTGAGCATGAACGAAATCATGATCATGGCCCGCGAGTTGGGCAATGAGATCAAAAACACCATGGATGTCACCGTCTAATTATATTGTATTCGTTCACTTGTTTTGTTATTGTTTCTTTACCCCTGATGTTCTTACATTCTGTATTATTAATTTAAACTTAATGTTCGAAGCATAAAATAAATTGTATTATTATTGTTGAAAATGGTCTTCACACCGTTTTTCCTCTGCGTTGAGTTGTCTTGTTGTGGAGACCTGATCCAATTCGAAAAACCTCTGTACCATGTTGTTTAGGTTTGTCAAATTACAACGAATGAGATTGAAGTCATCTGGGCTGCTTCAGCTGGTCCAAAAACTATCCAGCCCAGCTGTGTGTTTTGTGCAATTGGTTCTGCAACCGTCCCTTTGCGTATGTCCGGAAGCATTAATTGCGGGATTATGTCGACACCGATAAGTAGGTCAATGCGACCCGACTTGATGAAATTAGGATCTGCAAAGGATAACCCTTGGAGATGTTTACAGGACTTAATGTTTACATTTTGTTTTGGTAAATGACCTGTTTGTGACCGAAGGATGAAGGCTGAGGATACGTAGGCATTAAAATCCGATCCTGAACATGAGATTATGGTGAAGTAGGTGCTGTGCCTGCACTGATTATGCGACGTATTACCAATTCCCGTGATCTCAGCTCGAACAGGATGCCGTTTGAGTCTAAGCGCTTGAACGATGTTTTCCGTGATGAGGGCGCCTTCCGAGCCATGGTCGATGAGAGCTCGAACTAAAGCTGACTGCCCAGTGGAGTTATTTACGAACTGAACCAGTGCAGTAGCAAGAAGGGTCGTTGAGTTCAGATTGGAGGCAACTGCGCTGAAGAGTTGCGTTGATGGTGCATTTTGTACCGCGTCTGCGCTCCGACCAGAGTCTGAAGTATGCTGTCGGGATACTCCAGGAGTGAATGAAGGACTTTATTGAGCATTCGGGAAATGTAACAAAGTGTGGTGCCGTTGACCACATTGCGAGCAGTTTCGGTTGCTGCTGCATTGACTGAGAGAATGGGAAGCACTAAGGCAATTGATGCATGCCTTCGAGCGGTCGACTATAACCTTTCGCGCGAAACAATCCTTGGCAAGGAAGTCCGGGCACCGTCTTAGAACGTGATTCTGTTGGCAGAGCGAGCACCTGATGGATCCAGACTCAAGAGTACTGTGGAAGCTGTGTCCCCTAACAGTGTAGTTTCCCGATGGTCTGGTTGTCTGGCGATGGTTGGTCGATTGTATAGATGATCTAACTGGAACGGCTGGTTTCCTACTCTCGATTAGGTCGATGCTGACCAATCGATTGTGAAGAAACACCTCCAGCTTTGTGAAGGTGGGGATTTCCACGTTGTTGCCCAGGGAATGTTCCCAGGCCTGTGTTGTGCTGATAGGCAGCTTTGTCAGTAAGTGATGTACCAACCAATGATCACAGGAATCAATGGCAATGTGTAGTCGTCGGAATTAACTAATACATACATTTGCCAAGTTTAACAAATTCCTAAGGTCCACCGCGATCTCCTTGGACAGTGGCTCGATTCCGTACAGTGCATTCATATTGTACATGAACTGCAGTCGAGGGTTGTTGTATCGTTTTACCACAAGGTTCCATGCTACTGAATAGTTGGTTTCTGTTAATGCCATATGGTTTATATCCTGTCCGATGATTAAGTTTCCTTTCAAGGGCGTGGAAACGGTTTAATGCGATTTGCCTTGACCGGCCGATCACCTGTGTGGGGTCAAACAACGTTTTTAAAGGTAAACGAACTAGATATTTCCCATTCGGCTGACGGACATGAGTTTGTTGAAAATGGTCTTCACACCATTTTTCCTCTGCGTTGAGTTGTCTTGTTGTGGAGACCTGATCCAATTCGAAAAACCTCTGTACCATGTTGTTTAGGTTTGCCAAATTACAACGGATGGAGACTGATGTCGTCTGGGCTGCTTCAGCTGGTCCAAAAACTATCCAGCCCAGCTGTGTGTTTTGTGCAATTGGTTCTGCAACCGTCCCTTTGCGTATGTCCGGAAGCATTAATTGCGGGATAATGTCGACACCGATGATCTGCAAAGGATAACCCTTGGAGATGTTTACAGGACTTAATGTTTACATTTTGTTTTGGTAAATGACCTGTTAGTGACCGAAGGATGAAGGCTGAGGATACGTAGGCATTAAAATCCGATCCTGAACATGAGATTATGGTGAAGTCGGTGCTGTGCCTGCACTGATTATGCGACGTATTACCAATTCCCGTGATCTCAGCTCGAACAGGATGCCGTTTGAGTCTAAGCGCTTGAACGATGTTTTCCGTGATGAGGGCGCCTTCCGAGCCATGGTCGATGAGAGCTCGAACTAAAGCTGAATGCCCAGTGGAGTTATTTACGATCCGAACCAGTGCAGTAGCAAGAAGGGTCGTTGAGTTCAGATGGGAGGCAACTGCGCTGAAGAGTTGCGTTGCATTTGATGGTGCATTTTGTACAGCGGCTGCGCTCCGACCAGAGTTTGAAGCATGCTGTCGGGATACTTCAGGAGTCAATGAAGAACTTTGTTGAGCATTCGGGAAATGTAACAAAGTGTGGTGCCGTTGACCACATTGCGAGCAGTTTCGGTTGCTGCTGCATTGACTGAGAGAATGGGAAGCACTAAGGCAATTGATGCATGCCTTCGAGCGGTCGACTATAACCTTTCGCGCGAAACAATCCTTGGCAAGGAAGTCCGGGCACCGTCTTAGAACGTGATTCTGTTGGCAGAGCGAGCACCTGATGGATCCAGACTCAAGAGTACTGTGGAAGCTGTGTCCCCTAACAGTGTAGTTTCCCGATGGTCTGGTTGTCTGGCGATGGTTGGTCGATTGTATAGATGATCTAACTGGAACGGCTGGTTTCCTACTCTCGATTAGGTCGATGCTGACCAATCGATTGTGAAGAAACACCTCCAGCTTTGTGAAGGTGGGGATTTCCACGTTGTTGCCCAGGGAATGTTCCCAGGCTTGTGTTGTGCTGATAGGCAGCTTTGTGAGTAAGTGATGTACCAACCAATGATCACAGGAATCAATGGCAATGTGTAGTCGTCGGAATTCACTAATACATACATTTGCCAAGTTTAACAAATTCCTAAGGTCCACCGCGATCTCCTTGGACAGTGGCTCGATTCCGTACAGTGCATTCATATTGTACATGAACTGCAGTCGAGGGTTGTTGTATCGTTTTACCACAAGGTTCCATGCTACTGAATAGTTGGTTTCTGTTAATGCCATATGGTTTATATCCTGGTCTCGTCCGTGCGGTAGTGCTTGCTTCAAGAAATGAAATTTTTGAATGTTTGAAAGAGATTGATTTTCATGTATAAGCTGCGTAAAGCTGTCATAAAAAGATGGCCAACCCACAAAATTTCCTGAAAAGTGGGGTACGGGCAATTTGGGCAGCTGAATTGTGGAAACAGGAATGGGCACAAGGGTGTTGTTTATGGATTGATCACCTGATACCTGTATTGGGACTGGAAACTTGGTTTCGTATTCATCGGCGAAAGAACAATAAATGTGGCTGTATGCTTGCTCAAAATTGTCTTCAGCAGCATCCGCCATATATGGATGCGATCGTGGACATTGCTGTAAAATAAGCGCTTGATGATTTGTGTAAAATTGTTTTGAAAGCTCGTTGAGCTTGTTGAGGCGAAACTCATAGTAGGATTTAGTTTTCTTTATTTGACCGTCCTTTTTAGCATTTTTAATTAGTTGGGTCAACCTGGAAGATAAGTCCATCTGCATTGCGTACATGTCTGCAAAAGGCTCGACCACAGCCAATGGTGCCGAACTCTGTTGTGCCAAATCACTACCATTACTTTCATTTTTACCCATTTGAATGTTTTCCTATTGCACTCTGCTTTGAAATACCACGCACAAATACTCTCACAAACACACTCACCTGTTTCAGTCGCTCCGCTCGTGTTGCGATCAAGCTTTGCAGGAAGGGGACGGCAAACTTCACGAGACTAGTGTGTCGCATGAGATGGCAATAGGCATGGGTTGAATCCGCTATTCTCCTCGACTTCTTGATTCCTCCGTTATTCGAGGCTCCGTTATGGCGATGTACGTGGCAAAGGTTGCGTAACTTTGCTGGTTTAAATTAATAATAGATTTGCAAACAAGTAAGCACAAAGATTGAAGTATGCTTCCAAATATTGGAAGCTGATGAAGTTATGAGTGTATGTTCCCCTCATGGGCCACCAAAATGTTGTGACGATTCGCACCCGATCGTCAAAGTTGAGCAGAAGTCTCTGGGGGTCTTTCACACACTTTGTAATAAAAACTTAGAAATATGTTGAACTTCACTAGTTATATTCATTCGTATACATTCAATCTTTGATTTATTGCTAACTTTGATTTACAAATTAGGAAATATAAAAGCTCGGTTCGAAGTTCGATTTAGCGTCGCTTGTGAACGGTTGTGTTTACTCTTGTGCTCTGAATTTTTTGTCTATTCTGTGATTTTTTGCGAGTGTTTTGTGTTTGTTTATTAACAAAGCTTAGTCTAACCGCTGGGTTAGTGTGTTTAGTGTTTTTTACTAGATCTCCCAGTGGTTTTTTTAACATTTATATTAGATTTGTTTAATCTACTAGCTTTGTTAGTGTAATTCTTATACTCACTAAACTTGCTAAAACTCTTTGATTCTCACTCTCTCTCCCGCTCTATATTACAACTGTAACTTAAACTCTCTCTGAACCTGCCAAATTTCTGGTAGACTTTTGGTGTGCTATTCTCTTGTCTCTCTCTCTCTCTCTCTCTTGCTTGCTTTACATTGTAACTGTTCCTGCGTAAAGTTGTCAGTGTCCCACAAGCAACGCTCAATCGATAGAAGATTTTTTCTCTCGTGCTGTCTTACGTTTAAATTATTACGCGATCTCGCGCTCTTATTTTTTTTCGTGTTTTGTGCCTTTGTGGTTTTGGAATTTGATCCCAGTGCCAAATTTACTCGAGGTATTTTTCATATATTATTCTATTTTATTTAATCTCCTTAAAATGGCTCTTGTGTGCTCTAAGAAAAATTGTACTCTTTCGTCTTCAACTAAAGACCCTTTTATTTTCTGCTGGCTCTGCGAGTCGATAATGCACGTTAAATGCGCAGGATTTACTGGTAGAGTCAAAGACTTTATTGATCAGAATTCTGGACTCATGTGGTCATGTGGATCCTGCAAGGAAATGGTTGTTGAGATGAGCGGCTTTATGAAGCAGACCCGAGACACCCTTTTGAATCTCTCTGGTGCTTTTAAACAGCTCAATGAGGGGTTCAATTCCGTTTGTGCCCAATTTAATAATAAAAAATTACTAACTGAGTCGCCTAAACGTAAAAAAACCAGCTCAGCGGCAGTTAATACGGTCACGGTATCCACCCCAAATCCGAACTTGGTGGCTGCAGCAGTCTCTGTTGACACTGTGGTAAGTGAACCTACTGCGCCTATGGATACAGCTGTTTTAGGTGAAGTCACTGCTTCTCGAAGTCGGTTGGTAAAAAAACCTTCAGTGCCGGCTACGGTGCCGACCGTACCTATAGGTACAGAAGTTACCGTTTCTGGCTCTCAGCTTAGTGAGGTGCAATCTGCTGCTAAGGGACGTAAGAAATTATCAGTTGTTCCACATAGAAAAAAATTATTTGTTTCGAGATTCACCCCAGATACCACATCTGAGGATGTTTTGGAATTTATTCGTGAAAAATTCCCATCCGAGAATATTTCAGTTGAACAAATTAGATTTTCATATGCTCGTACTGTATCGTCTTTTAAAATATTTGCTCCGTCTGATGAAAGCTTTTGGCTTAATGATGATTTAGTAATAAAAGAATTTGTTCCCAATGAACCGAGAACAAATAACAGACCTTCCACTGCGCCAAAAAACTAAAAAGTTTATTTTTGGCATATCAAAATGTTAGGGGACTAAATATGAAGCTACCCAAGCTTTAAGCTGACTCCTCTGCATTTACTGCTGATATTTTGGCTTTTACGGAAACTTGGCTGAAACCAGAGATATCTGACAATGAAGTTCTGTCAAACAATTTTAATGCCTATAGGACCGATCGCCCCTCACGTAGGGGAGGCGGTGTGCTGATTGCCGTTAGCACTAGCCTAACATCCGAGAGAATTCACTCTGATACTCCTAATGAAATTGAATTTGTTAGTGTGAAAGTTTCCTTGCAATCATTCTCAATATTTGTTACATGCTCCTATATTCCACCTGGCTCTGATTTAATAATTTATGAGCACCACCTGTCTGCGATAAAATCTGTTCTATCCCTTCTTTCTAACAGTGACCTTTTGATTGTTTTGGGTGACTTTAATCTCCCTGGTATTTCTTGGTCTCCTCCTACTGACTCACTAGTCGCTATACCTCTATCCGCCCATGATTTTGTTGATGGTCTTCTAGAATTATCGTTACAGCAAGTAAGCTTTATACGGAATTTATTAAATAGACAACTAGATCTTGTGTTTGTTTCAGACCCGTCTGAAGTCACGGTATCTAGAATTGACGCTCTTGTTGTACCTGAAGACCGATATCATCCAACAATGGAATTGACAATCTGCCTCCCATGCGTTGATACCCTCTCTCCTTTAGTTTCTCAAACTAAAGTGAGATGTTTCCGAAAATGTAACTTTAAAAAACTTAATGACATGATTTCACAATATAATTGGACAGAATTGTACAATTGTATGGATATTGAAAGCGCCACTGAACACTTCTATATAGTGTTAAATACCTTTTTTAATGAATGCGTTCCTGATAGGTTTCCTTCAAAGTCAAACAGGCCACCTTGGTTTACCAATGCGCTTCAAAGACTTAAAAACCTTAAGACAAACACTTATAAAAAGTATAAGAAATCGGGTAAGCCATCTGATTTTTCGAAATATGTGGTGGCTCGATCGGATTTTAATGTTCTTAATAGTCATTGCTATTCTATGTATTTAAGTCGATGTAAATTTGAATTTTCAAATGATCCGAAGCAGTTTTATAACTTTGTCAATGCCAAGCGTAAGTCGTCAGCATTGCCTTCATCGGTACGTTTTAACTCAATGGAGGCATCGACGGATTCTGAAATTGCTGATTTATTTGCCGAGTTTTTCCAAACTACTTATAGTTCGGCTGCTTGGTCAAATTCGAACTACCCTAATCCCTTAAATAAGGCAAATTGTATCTTTACCCCTGAAATTACGGAAATTTCTCTCGTAAGAGACTTAGAAAAAACAACGCCAACTTATTCTCCCGGTCCTGATGGACTCCCCGGGTGTGTGCTTAAGTTTTGTGCGTCAACCATATGTAAACCGATTCTTAAACTTTTTAATTTGTCTATTTCATCGTCAGTTTTTCCTACTATCTGGAAGGACTCTTTTTTCATTCCACTTCACAAAAAGGGTGCGAAGGCGGATGCCCAGAATTACAGAGGTATTTCTAAATTGTCGGCAATTCCTAAAGCATTTGAACGTATTATTACTTCTCATTTGCAACATTTATGTTCCTCGCTAATATCACCGTGTCAGCATGGTTTTGTTAAGCGAAGATCGAGCACCACCAACCTTCTGGAATTGTCATCTATTGTAATAAACGGATTTAAGAATAAAATGCAGACTGACGTTATATACACAGATTTTAGTAAGGCCTTTTACTCTGTCAACCACTCTCTTCTCTTATTCAAATTAAATCGGCTTGGGTTTCCATGTAATCTATTAACTTGGATTTCAAGTTATTTGAATGGTAGGACTCAGAGGGTTATATTCAAGAACGCTGCCTCAAAACTGATCTATGTGACATCTGGAGTGCCTCAGGGTAGTTCATTTGGGCCCTTTGCTGTTTACTTTGTTTATTAACGATCTTCCCTCTATCATAACACACTCTCGTGTACTAATGTATGCTGATGATGTTAAGCTTTGTTTATCACATAATGATATAGCGTCGGGTTTCAACTTACAGTCAGATATTGATTGTTTTCAGGGAGTATAACCTTTTAAATTTGAACTGCCTTAAATGCAACGTTATGACTTTTCACAGGGGTACTCCTACTTTTGTTAGTTACTCTCTTCAAAATACGCCACTCGACCGTATATATTCAGCTAATGACTTAGGCGTTCTTCTGGACCCAAAACTTAAATTTGACTGCCACATAATGTCCACTGTCAGCAAGGCCATGAGTGTTCTTGGGTTTATAAAGCGTTGGTCAAAAGAATTTGATGACCCTTATACAACCAAATTATTATTTACCTCCCTTGTCCGTCCTATTTTGGAATATTGTTCTTCGGTCTGGAGTCCACAATATCAAGTGCATATTGACCGTATTGAGTCGGTACAAAAAAAATTTCTTCTCTTTGCCCTTCGTAGTTTGAACTGGGATCAAAACATAAGGCTACCTTCCTATCAGAGTAGATTACTATTGCTTAATTTACCTACCCTTGCAAATCGTAGAACAATGCTTGGTACTATTTTTATGCAAAATCTTATAAGAGGTGATATTGATTCTGTAGAACTTGTAAACCGCCTAACTTTCAATGTTCCTGTTAGACTAACACGAAATTATTATCCCCTAAATTTGCCACGATGTACATCTAATTTTTGTCTGCACGAGCCCTTTCGCGTTCTATGTAATAATTATAACAACCTTTATCATTTAATTTGCACTTCAACTTCTATCCCGGTATTAAAAACTAATATTTTAACTCATTTGCTTCATTCTTAGATGCTTCTTTTATTTTCATTTGTGTCCCGTCTCTATTTTGTTTTTTGTATCTTCTTCGCGAACTCGTATTTTTTGCCCAAATTGATAAAAGGGCCCCGCGCGTAACAAGAATGTGCTTGGTGTCGTTGGGCCACTTGTTTGTACTGCTCGTAGTGCATCAACGTCCATCATATATAAACGCGACCAGCTTCTCCTTATGTCTTCTTCGTAGTGTCGTGCTGCTAACATTAGCAGCAGAAATCTAACATTCGCTGTTAAAACTGCTGTTGTCCACTGCTTCTCAGAGTCGCAAGAAAAAAGCTGTCCAGCTTCTCCTAATCGACAAAACACCCGTTCACTGTGTGATGAAATTTATTGAAATTTGAGGTAATATTTGTTATGACTTAGTCGTCTAATAAGAATACCTTTGTTCTAAGATGTGTACTTTTCTGGAATAAAAAGTCTAGACCAAACAATGAATTAAGTAGAATATTAATTTTTTTCACGAATAACTAACGGATTATTAACAGACAAAATGGTTTACAACTATAACGACACCCTATAATTTTGCTGAGTAAATGAATAGGCTTCATTAAGTACACGTATATTGTGAAATTGTGGAATTTGTTAACGATTTAGTGATATCGTAAAAACTCGACAAAAAACAGATCACATGTATAATTTTTTAAGGTTCGTCCAAGCAAACCAACCAACCAAGCTTTTATCGTTGCTACTTAGACTAAATTTGATGTTCTGCGCGTTTTTTGAAGAGCCGTCGTGCGGCTAGCTCAGTAGATTGTGTGTTCGTCCCAGCAAATTTATACAAACGTGACCGCCCAGTAGCTCAGTGAGAAAGCACAGAATTCACGGGTTCGTAGTGGGCTTATTACGGGTATATTATTACAAATGTCTCGGTAGCTTGGTTGGCCTTGATATCGCCACTTGTGGCCTTCGGTACTTCCGACGGTCCTGATTGTCTCGACGACCTCTCGCCTCGTTGACTCGGTGATCCAGTCCTGTAGCTCCCTGAAGATCCTTGAAGGTCCCTGAAGATGCTCGCTCGCTGCTCGTCCCTGACGGTGACTGCTTGTGACGACTCGGACTCGTGAGGGGGATCAGCTGGACGGGCTTAGGGAAGCGTCACCGTTCGCAGACTAGGGTGAACAGAAGCTGTGCTCTCCAGGATCTCTCCTTTCGACACACCGCCGCATGTCTCTTGCTCTGTCCCGGATGCTACCACTGGGGTTTCTGCTCAGCCCGCGCGGACAGTCAAGGTGGAACGCCAGGAAGCTGCCTCGCGCTTTACTTCGCTTCTACGCCTTGTGTAAACGAACGTTTCACCCTAGCCTCACCCTTCTGCTTATTGTCCGGGACGTTTCCGCGTGGCTCGATCTGTCTTGCGTGTTTGTCGTTATGTGGTGGCTGTCTTGCTGCTGACACTATCTTGCGCACTGCTCCTGGCGGTGCTGGCTGCGCGGCTAGACGTAGCGTGGCTTTTGGTTCTCGGGGTTCGGGCGGACGCCGTCGAAACCGTAGGGCTTTCCTGAACAACTGCACTCGGGACCGTACCGATCGACCGCTCTCTGTTCTGGATTGTTATACTCGGGATTCTCCAGGCGTAACGTCTGGACTTAGTTGATAGGGTTAACCCGACCGCATTGACCTAGCCGTGTGATGCTCTCTGGACTCCCACGGCGCTGCTTTCCCGACGACTCGACTTGTTGTAGCTCCCTTGTAGTTTATTTGGTTGATTGACTGTTGACTGGTTGATTGATTTGGTATCTGATTGATCTTGAAGGTTTGACTCCTAGTGATCGACTGATCCTGCTTCCAGCGATGGCCCCTTCTGGGTCCAAAGTCCGCGGTTTTATCGATCGACCTTTCGCCCTTTGCGCACGGCCCCACAGTAGGGTGCTTAGCGCGGCGATCTACCGTTAACCCTTCGCTCTTTCTCTCTGTTCGGAGCAGATCGCCAGCGCCTAGTCATGCGCGCATAGGTGTACAACGGCACCTGCAGCGCTTTCTGCTTATCTTTCGCCTTAGTTCTTATCTATTCAGCAACTACTTTTTAAGCCTGCATACTCGTATGTCTATATGAAGATCTTGGAGCCAAGCTTTTTTCACATTCACAGTCTGTCTGCCGCTCCGAATAAACGCTATACATTTTAATATAACCTATTCGTGCGTTATTAATTATAAATATAATGGTGGCATATTTGTTGTCTTCCCCACAAACATTTGGTGACCCCGACGTGTTTATCGGAGTCTGCAGCTCGGTCTCGCGATTGTTTAATATTGTTTAAACAAACGCTTTGTTTCGCTGTCGTTATCGTGCATTCGGTCACAAACATACGAACAAACATACATACATATGTGCATATAAAAGTGCACAGCCAGCCGTTTGACTTTTTGTACACTTTGCGTTGTGAAAAAACACCAAAACTGTGTTGTGCAAACAATTCTTAACAAAGTGAATCGCATTTAATCTTTGTTAATAGCGCATATTACATATATATATGTACATATAGCCATACATACATTCGTTTGCCAGTTACATAATCCGCTGTTGCTAGGCAGGCAATTTATCGGCAGGAACAACAACAACCAAGTTAAATGTTCCGTTGCATCTCGGCGACGCTTGTTAACCTTCACGTTTTCGCGGCAAAGGGTATACGGTGTTTTGTGCCTCTAACGCGGTCGGACATTTTATTTTATTTCATTTTTTTTCTTTCTCGTGATTGAAAAATGTCTGATACGGAAAACTCGGTTCGGGCTCAAAATGAATCCACAAGTGACGTCGACTACTACCGGCAAATGAGCTCGATGAAATGCTATTTAAACGCTGATGCGGTTAATCAGTTTGACGAAGCTGATTTGCTGGCGCGAATGGAATGGATCAATTCCTTAAACCAGGCATTTGATTCTGCGCAGACATCGTTGGAGAGACTGGATTTTGCAGAGGTCCGAGCGACCATCGGATTGAATTTGCTGAAGTCTTCATGGATGTGAAGGCGAAACTTAGCCGAGGCTTGGCGGCTCATCGCAAGTCACAATTGCCGGCTTCAACCGCTGCAAATTCAACATCTATTGACATCACTAATAATGCGGATCTTTCTTTTCGATCTAGGAAGCCTCGCTTGCCAAATTTGGAAATTGCTCGTTTTCATGGCTCCTACTCTGAGTGGCCGGATTTTCTTGCGACTTTCACTACGGTCATCGGAAATGATGATGAGCTAAGCGACATTGAAAAATTACAATATTTGCGTTCGAGTTTGGGCGGCGTGGCTCTGGAAACCATACGCTCGCTCGAACCCTCGAATGCTAATTTTAAAAAGGCTATGAATTTGCTGGGTAACTGATTTGATAATAAAGTTTTACACTTTCAGGCACATGTGCAGGCAATATTCGGTTTGAAGGGTGTCGAGAAGGGATCTTCGAAGGGTCTTCGGGAGCTGAGCGATTGCATGAATTCGCATCTGCGAGCAATTCGAACCCTGGCCAATACGCAACAAATTTTGGATGGACTTTTAATTCACATCGTCACTCGGAAACTGGATCAGAGGACGCGGGAAAAATGGGAAGAGGATTTGTCAATCACTGAGCTGTCTACCTGGGATGCTATGGAGTCGTTTTTTGATAGACCGGTTCTCCAAGTGGACTGAGTTGGTTCCGCTGCGAAGCGCGACGGCCGAGTCCCTAAAGAGAAGAATTACTAAACGACCGAGAAGGAGTGCTTGGCAATCGTCTGGGCAATCCGAAAGCTCAAGCCGTATCTGGAAGGTTACCACTTTAAAGTAGTAACCGCCCACATGGCACTGAAGTGGCTCAACAGCATAGAGAGCCCTTCAGGGAGGATCGCCAGATGGGCCCTGGAGTTGCAGCAGTACGACTTCGAAATAGCGTACAGGAAAGGGCAACTCAACATGGTGGCAGACGCTTTGTCAAGGCAGCCACTGCCGGAAACGCTTCGAGGGATCAAGGAGACGTCGGCGGCGGAAGCTTCTGCAGCATGCAGCTGGATTCTGGAAATGCGCGAAAAGATAAGGACCCAGCCGCAAAAGTATCCGGACTACGTGATGGAGGGTAACACCCTGTACAGGAACATACCTCATAGAGCGGGCAGCGAAGATGTTGCAACATGGAAGATGTGCGTCCCGAAAGCTCTACGGGAAACGGTGCTGAAGGAGAACCACGACTCACCGGCGGCTGGCCATGTAGGAAGCCGAAAGACAATAGCACGTCTGGCAGCCCGGTACTACTGGCCAGGAATGCACAGAGACGCCCGAGCCCACGTCCGAGTATGCGAGACATGCATGAGATTCAAGTCGAATTAGATGCAAATGGCTGGGAAAATGCTTACGCAGGTGCCAGAGGAACCATGGGCTACGGTATGTGCGGACTTCGTCGGACCCCTGCCGCGTTCGAAGCACGGCAACCAAATGCTGCTGGTATTGATAGACCGGTTCTCCAAGTGGACTGAGTTGGTGCCGCTGCGAAGCGCGACGGCCGAGTCCCTAAAGATAGCTTTTAAAGAACGCATAATCGCGAGGTATGGGGTCCCCAAAATAGTCATAACGGACAACGGAGTCCAGTTTACCAGCAAAACTTTCAAGAGTTTCCTGGCCGAAATGGGAGCCAGGCAACAGTTCACAGCTCCATACACCCCACAGGAGAACCCGACTGAGAGAGCCAATAGGACGGTGAAAGCAATGATTGCGCAGTTCGCAGGGCAGAACCAAAGAGACTGGGACGAAAAATGGCCAGAAATCATGCTGGCAGTAAACACGAGCGTTTCAGAATCCACAGGTTCCACACCGTCGTTCATTACCCAAGGCAGAGAACCAAGACTACCGAGCGCCCTATACGACAGAGAAACCGTAGGGACCGGACGACCGACAGAGACCCCGGAAGAGAATGCTAACAAACTCAGGGAAATCTTCGAGATTGTAAGGCGGAACCTGGAGAAAGCATCCCAGGACCAGGCTAGGCATTATAACCTAAGGAGGAGGCAATGGACGCCAAAGGTGGGTGACGTCGTGTGGGCCAAGGAACACCATTTATCAAAAGCGGCCGAGGGGTTCGCAGCAAAATTGGCCCCAAGATACGACGGACCTTACCAAGTCATAGGTTTTGCGTCACCAGTAATCTGCAAAATACGACACATAAACACAAAGAGCGGACCATCCACCTAAGCGAGCTGAAACAGCAACAAACGGAAAACACAAGCGAGCGGCTACAGCAAGCAGACACAACAGATGCAAACCAACATTAAAAGTCCAAGGATACCTCCAAGGATGACCAAAGGATAATACGAAAGGATCCCAAGGATACCTACAAGGATGCCCAAAGAATACTACGAAAGGAGTCCAAGGATACCTCCAAGGATGCCCGAAGGATACTACGAAAGGAGTCCAAGGATACCTCCAAGGATGACCAAAGGATACTACGAAAGGATCCCAAGGATACCTCCAAGGATGACCAAAGGATACTACGAAGGGAGTCCAAGGATACCTCCAAGGATGGCCAAAGGATACTACGAAGGGAGTCCAAGGATACCTCCAAGGATGTCCAAAGGACACTACGAAAGGATCCCAAGGATACCTCCAAGGATGTCCAAAGGATACTACGAAAGGAGTACATGGATACCCCCAAGGATGCCCAAAGGTGCTCCACCCGCGGGTCCTCCACCAACTCGACGTCGCTGTCGGAGCTGATCACCGGATCGGGGACGCCCCGCCCGGAGATCCGCCGCGAGGTTCGGGTAGGCCGGGCTGCCGACCATCCTTGCCCCGGGCTAGATCCTCCGGACGGCTGGTAGGCAGCCATCATCCTGCGCGCTTCGCTCCTCGTCACACGTGTGCTCATGATGCTCGTTGATTTTGATTGTGCAGCTGGAGCCTGGGCTCCCTTTAACGACACCTCGGTTCCGAGCCTTCCTCTTTGCTCAATCCCGCTATTTCCATCGGCCTCTCCTTACTACCAAGATCTACGGTACAGCTCTCTGCTCTGTGCCGTCTTCCCCCTTCCTTCGACCAGTCCCAATCGAGACCTTAGACGCTCTGGTTCGCTCCCTTTGTGTTCTTAACGTTCTCCTGATGTCCTTTATGTGTTTCGTTGCGCCTTTGTAGATGCCCTGTAGTATCCTTGGAGGTATCCTTGGAATTTGTTCGTAGTATCCCTTGGGAATCCTTGCAGGTATCCTTGGACTCTTTCCGTAGTACCCTTTGGGAATCCTTGGACGTATCCTTTGACTCCTTTCGTAGTATCCTTTGGGCATCCTTGGAGGTATCCTTGGAATCCTTTCGTAATACCCTTTGGGCCTTGGAGGTATCCTTGGACTCCTCTCGTAGTATCCTTTGGGCATCCTTGGAGGTATCCTTGGACTCCTCTCGTAGTGTCCTTTGGGCATCCTTGGAGGTATCCTTGCGCCTAGCTCAGTAGATTGTGTGTTCGTCCCAGCAAATTTATACAAACGTGACCGCCCAGTAGCTCAGAGAAAGCACAGAATTCACGGGTTCGTAGTGGGCTTATTGCGGGTATATTATTACAAATGTCTCGGTAGCTTGGTTGGCCTTGATATCGCCACTTGTGGCCTTCGGTACTTCCGACGGTCCTGATTGTCTCGACGACCTCTCGCCTCGTTGACTCGGTGATCCAGTCCTGTAGCTCCCTGAAGATCCTTGAAGGTCCCTGAAGATGCTCGCTCGCTGCTCGTCCCTGACGGTGACTGCTTGTGACGACTCGGACTCGTGATGGGGATCAGCCGTACGGGCTTAGGGAAGCGTCACCGTTCGCAGACTAGGGTGAACAGAAGCTGTGCTCTCCAGGATCTCTCCTTTCGACACACCGCCGCCTGTCCCTTGCTCTGTCCCGGATGGTCCCACTGGGTTTCTGCTCAGCCCGCGCGGATAGTCAAGGCGTAACGCCAGGAAGCTGCCTCGCGCCTTACTTCGCTTCCACGCCTAGTGTAAACGAACGTTTCACCCTAGCCTCACCCTTCTGCTTATTGTCCGGGACGTTTCCGCGTGGCTCGATCTGTCTTGCGTGTTTGTCGTTATGTGGTGGCTGTCTTGCTGCTGACACTATCTTGCGCACTGCTCCTGGCGGTGCTGGCTGCGCGGCTAGACGTAGCGTGGCTTTTGGTTCTCGGGGTTCGGGCGGACGCCGTCGAAACCGTAGGGCTTTCCTGAACAACTGCACTCGGGATCGTACCGATCGACCGCTCTCTGTTCTGGATTGTTATACTCGGGATTCTCCAGGCGTAACGTCTGGACTTAGTTGATAGGGTTAACCCGACCGCATTGACCTAGCCGTGTGATGCTCTCTGGACTCCCACGGCGCTGCTTTCCCGACGACTCGACTTGTTGTAGCTCCCTTGTAGTTTATTTGGTTGATTGACTGTTTACTTTGGTATCTGATTGATCTTGAAGGTTTGACTCCTAGTGATCGACTGATCCTGCTTCCAGCGATGGCCCCTTCTGGGTCCAAAGTCCGCGGTTTTATCGATCGACCTTTCGCCCTTTGCGCACGGCCCCACAGTAGGGTGCTTAGCGCGGCGATCTACCGTTAACCCTTCGCTCTTTCTCTCTGTTCGGAGCAGATCGCCAGCGCCTAGTCATGCGCGCATAGGTGTACAACGGCACCTGCAGCGCTTTCTGCTTATCTTTCGCCTTAGTTCTTATCTATTCAGCAACTACTTTTTAAGCCTGCATACTCGTATGTCTATATGAAGATCTTGGAGCCAAGCTTTTTTCACATTCACAGTCTGTCTGCCGCTCCGAATAAACGCTATACATTTTAATATAACCTATTCGTGCGTTATTAATTATAAATATAATGGTGGCATATTTGTTGTCTTCCCCACAAACATTTGGTGACCCCGACGTGTTTATCGGAGTCTGCAGCTCGGTCTCGCGATTGTTTAATATTGTTTAAACAAACGCTTTGTTTCGCTGTCGTTATCGTGCATTCGGTCACAAACATACGAACAAACATACATACATATGTGCATATAAAAGTGCACAGCCAGCCGTTTGACTTTTTGTACACTTTGCGTTGTGAAAAAACACCAAAACTGTGTTGTGCAAACAATTCTTAACAAAGTGAATCGCATTTAATCTTTGTTAATAGCGCATATTACATATATATATGTACATATAGCCATACATACATTCGTTTGCCAGTTACATAATCCGCTGTTGCTAGGCAGGCAATTTATCGGCAGGAACAACAACAACCAAGTTAAATGTTCCGTTGCATCTCGGCGACGCTTGTTAACCTTCACGTTTTCGCGGCAAAGGGTATACGGTGTTTTGTGCCTCTAACGCGGTCGGACATTTTATTTTATTTCATTTTTTTTCTTTCTCGTGATTGAAAAATGTCTGATACGGAAAACTCGGTTCGGGCTCAAAATGAATCCACAAGTGACGTCGACTACTACCGGCAAATGAGCTCGATGAAATGCTATTTAAACGCTGATGCGGTTAATCAGTTTGACGAAGCTGATTTGCTGGCGCGAATGGAATGGATCAATTCCTTAAACCAGGCATTTGATTCTGCGCAGACATCGTTGGAGAGACTGGATTTTGCAGAGGTCCGAGCGACCATCGGATTGAATTTGCTGAAGTCTTCATGGATGTGAAGGCGAAACTTAGCCGAGGCTTGGCGGCTCATCGCAAGTCACAATTGCCGGCTTCAACCGCTGCAAATTCAACATCTATTGACATCACTAATAATGCGGATCTTTCTTTTCGATCTAGGAAGCCTCGCTTGCCAAATTTGGAAATTGCTCGTTTTCATGGCTCCTACTCTGAGTGGCCGGATTTTCTTGCGACTTTCACTACGGTCATCGGAAATGATGATGAGCTAAGCGACATTGAAAAATTACAATATTTGCGTTCGAGTTTGGGCGGCGTGGCTCTGGAAACCATACGCTCGCTCGAACCCTCGAATGCTAATTTTAAAAAGGCTATGAATTTGCTGGGTAACTGATTTGATAATAAAGTTTTACACTTTCAGGCACATGTGCAGGCAATATTCGGTTTGAAGGGTGTCGAGAAGGGATCTTCGAAGGGTCTTCGGGAGCTGAGCGATTGCATGAATTCGCATCTGCGAGCAATTCGAACCCTGGCCAATACGCAACAAATTTTGGATGGACTTTTTTAATTCACATCGTCACTCGGAAACTGGATCAGAGGACGCGGGAAAAATGGGAAGAGGATTTGTCAATCACTGAGCTGTCTACCTGGGATGCTATGGAGTCGTTTTTTGATAGACCGGTTCTCCAAGTGGACTGAGTTGGTTCCGCTGCGAAGCGCGACGGCCGAGTCCCTAAAGAGCAGAATTACTAAACGACCGAGAAGGAGTGCTTGGCAATCGTCTGGGCAATCCGAAAGCTCAAGCCGTATCTGGAAGGTTACCACTTTAAAGTAGTAACCGCCCACATGGCACTGAAGTGGCTCAACAGCATAGAGAGCCCTTCAGGGAGGATCGCCAGATGGGCCCTGGAGTTGCAGCAGTACGACTTCGAAATAGCGTACAGGAAAGGGCAACTCAACATGGTGGCAGACGCTTTGTCAAGGCAGCCACTGCCGGAAACGCTTCGAGGGATCAAGGAGACGTCGGCGGGGGAAGCTTCTGCAGCATGCAGCTGGATTCTGGAAATGCGCGAAAAGATAAGGACCCAGCCGCAAAAGTATCCGGACTACGTGATGGAGGGTAACACCCTGTACAGGAACATACCTCATAGAGCGGGCAGCGAAGATGTTGCAACATGGAAGATGTGCGTCCCGAAAGCTCTACGGGAAACGGTGCTGAAGGAGAACCACGACTCACCGGCGGCTGGCCATGTAGGAAGCCGAAAGACAATAGCACGTCTGGCAGCCCGGTACTACTGGCCAGGAATGCACAGAGACGCCCGAGCCCACGTCCGAGTATGCGAGACATGCATGAGATTCAAGTCGAATTAGATGCAAATGGCTGGGAAAATGCTTACGCAGGTGCCAGAGAAACCATGGGCTACGGTATGTGCGGACTTCGTCGGACCCCTGCCGCGTTCGAAGCACGGCAACCAAACGCTGCTGGTATTGATAGACCGGTTCTCCAAGTGGACTGAGTTGGTGCCGCTGCGAAGCGCGACGGCCGAGTCCCTAAAGGTAGCTTTTAAAGAACGCATAATTGCGAGGTATGGGGTCCCCAAAATAGTCATAACGGACAACGGAGTCCAGTTTACCAGCAAAACTTTCAAGAGTTTCCTGGCCGAAATGGGAGCCAGGCAACAGTTCACCCCACAGGAGAACCCGACTGAGAGAGCCAATAGGACGGTGAAAGCAATGATTGCGCAGTTCGCATGGCAGAACCAAAGAGACTGGGACGAAAAATGGCCAGAAATCATGCTGGCAGTAAACACGAGCGTTTCAGAATCCACAGGTTCCACACCGTCGTTCATTACCCAAGGCAGAGAACCAAGACTACCGAGCGCCCTATACGACAGAGAAACCGTAGGGACCGGACGACCGACAGAGACCCCGGAAGAGAATGCTAACAAACTCAGGGAAATCTTCGAGATTGTAAGGCGGAACCTGGAGAAAGCATCCCAGGACCAGGCTAGGCATTATAACCTAAGGAGGAGGCAATGGACCCCAAAGGTGGGTGACGTCGTGTGGGCCAAGGAACACCATTTATCAAAAGCGGCCGAGGGGTTCGCAGCAAAATTGGCCCCAAGATACGACGGACCTTACCAAGTCATAGGTTTTGCGTCACCAGTAATCTGCAAAATACGACACATAAACACAAAGAGCGGACCATCCACGTAAGCGAGCTGAAACAGCAACAAACGGAAAACACAAGCGAGCGGCTACAGCAAGCAGACACAACAGATGCAAACCAACATTAAAAGTCCAAGGATACCTCCAAGGATGAGCAAAGGATAATACGAAAGGATCCCAAGGATACCTACAAGGATGCCCAAAGAATACTACGAAAGGAGTCCAAGGATACCTCCAAGGATGCCCGAAGGATACTACGAAAGGAGTCCAAGGATACCTCCAAGGATGACCAAAGGATACTACGAAAGGATCCCAAGGATACCTCCAAGGATGGCCAAAGGATACTACGAAGGGAGTCCAAGGATACCTCCAAGGATGACCAAAGGACACTACGAAAGGATCCCAAGGATACCTCCAAGGATGTCCAAAGGATACTACGAAAGGAGTACAAGGATACCCCCAAGGATGCCCAAAGGTGCTCCACCCGCGGGTCCTCCACCTACTCGACGTCGCTGTCGGAGCTGATCACCGGATCGGGGACGCCCCGCCCGGAGATCCGCCGCGAGGTTCGGGTAGGCCGGGCTGCCGACCATCCTTGCCCCGGGCTAGATCCTCCGGACGGCTGGTAGGCAGCCATCATCCTGCGCGCTTCGCTCCTCGTCACACGTGTGCTCATGATGCTCTTTGATTTTGATTGTGCAGCTGGAGCCTGGGCTCCCTTTAACGACACCTCGGTTCCGAGCCTTCCTCTTTGCTCAATCCCGCTATTTCCATCGGCCTCTCCTTCTTACTACCCAGATCTACGGTACAGCTCTCTGCTCTGTGCCGTCTTCCCCCTTCCTTCGATCAGTCCCAATCGAGACCTTAGACGCTCTGGTTCGCTCCCTTTGTGTTCTTAACGTTCTCCTGATGTCCTTTATGTGTTTCATTGCGCCTTTGTAGATGCCCTGTGGTATCCTTGGAGGTATCCTTGGAATTTGTTCGTAGTATCCTTTGGGAATCCTTGCAGGTATCCTTGGACTCTTTCCGTAGTACCCTTTGGGAATCCTTGGACGTATCCTTTGACTCCTTTCGTAGTATCCTTTGGGCATCCTTGGAGGTATCCTTGGAATCCTTTCGTAATACCCTTTGGGCATCCTTGGAGGTATCCTTGGACTCCTCGTAGTATCCTTTGGGCATCCTTGGAGGTATCCTTGGACTCCTCGTAGTATCCTTTGGGCATCCTTGGAGGTATCCTTGGACTCCTCTCGTAGTATCCTTTGGGCATCCTTGGAGGTATCCTTGCGCCTAGCTCAGTAGATTGTGTGTTCGTCCCAGCAAATTTATACAAACGTGACCGCCCAGTAGCTCAGAGAAAGCACAGAATTCACGGGTTCGTAGTGGGCTTATTGCGGGTATATTATTACAAATGTCTCGGTAGCTTGGTTGGCCTTGATATCGCCACTTGTGGCCTTCGGTACTTCCGACGGTCCTGATTGTCTCGACGACCTCTCGCCTCGTTGACTCGGTGGTCCAGTCCTGTAGCTCCCTGAAGATCCTTGAAGGTCCCTGAAGATGCTCGCTCGCTGCTCGTCCCTGACGGTGACTGCTTGTGACGACTCGGACTCGTGAGGGGGATCAGCCGTACGGGCTTAGGGAAGCGTCACCGTTCGCAGACTAGGGTGAACAGAAGCTGTGCTCTCCAGGATCTCTCCTTTCGACACACCGCCGCCTGTCCCTTGCTCTGTCCCGGATGGTCCCACTGGGTTTCTGCTCAGCCCGCGCGGACAGTCAAGGCGTAACGCCAGGAAGCTGCCTCGCGCCTTACTTCGCTTCCACGCCTAGTGTTAACGAACGTTTCACCCTAGCCTCACCCTTCTGCTTATTGTCCGGGACGTTTCCGCGTGGCTCGATCTGTCTTGCGTGTTTGTCGTTATGTGGTGGCTGTCTTGCTGCTGACACTATCTTGCGCACTGCTCCTGGCGGTGCTGGCTGCGCGGCTAGACGTAGCGTGGCTTTTGGTTCTCGGGGTTCGGGCGGACGCCGTCGAAACCGTAGGGCTTTCCTGAACAACTGCACTCGGGACCGTACCGATCGACCGCTCTCTGTTCTGGATTGTTATACTCGGGATTCTCCAGGCGTAACGTCTGGACTTAGTTGATAGGGTTAACCCGACCGCCTTGACCTAGCCGTGTGATGCTCTCTGGACTCCCACGGCGCTGCTTTCCCGACGACTCGACTTGTTGTAGCTCCCTTGTAGTTTATTTGGTTGATTGACTGTTTACTTTGGTATCTGATTGATCTTGAAGGTTTGACTCCTAGTGATCGACTGATCCTGCTTCCAGCGATGGCCCCTTCTGGGTCCAAAGTCCGCGGTTTTACCGATCGACCTTTCGCCCTTTGCGCACGGCCCCACAGTAGGGTGCTTAGCGCGGCGATCTACCGTTAACCCTTCGCTCTTTCTCTCTGTTCGGAGCAGATCGCCAGCGCCTAGTCATGCGCGCATAGGTGTACGAAGGCACCTGCAGCGCTCTCTGCTTATCTTTCGCCTTCTTTCCTATACCACTAAAGCTGTCGCTTATCTATTCAGCAACTACTTTTTAAGCCTGTTCGTATGTCTATATGAAGATCTTGGAGCCAAGCTTTTTTCACATTCACAGTCTGTCTGCCGCTCCGAATAAACGCTATACATTTTAATATAACCTATTCGTGCGTTATTAATTATAAATATAAGGGTGGCATATTTGTTGTCTTCCCCACAAACATTTGGTGACCCCGACGTGATAGCAGTTTTTATCAAAGTCTGCAGCTCATTCTCGCGATTGTTTAATATAGTTTAAACAAACGCTTTGTTTCGCTGTCGTTATCGTGCATTCGGTCACAAACATACGAACAAACATACATACATATGTGCATATAAAAGTGCACAGCCGGTCGTTTGACTTTTTGTACATTTTGCGTTGTGAAAAAACACCAAAATTGTGTTGTGCAAACAATTCTTAACAAAGTGAATCGCATTTAATCTTTGTTAATAGCGCATATTACATATATATATGTACATATAGCCATACATACATTCGTTTGCCAGTTACATAATCCGCTGTTGCTAGGCAGGCAATTTATCGGCAAGAACAACAACAACCAAGTTAAATGTTCCGTTGCATCTAGGCGACGCTTGTTGATTGAAAAATGTCTGATACGGAAAACTCGGTTCGGGCTCAAAATGAATATACAAGTGACGTCGACTACTACCGGCAAATGAGCTCGATGAAATGCTATTTAAACGCTGATGCGGTTAATCAGTTTGACGAAGCTAAATTGCTGGCGCGAATGGAATGGATCAATTCCTTAAACCAGGCATTTGATTCTGCGCAGACATCGTTGGAAAGACTGGATTTTGCAGAGATCCGAGCGACCATCGGATTGAATTTGCTGAAGTCTTCATGGATGTGAAGGCGAAACTTAGCCGAGGCTTGGCGGCTCATCGCAAGTCACAATTGCCGGCTTCAACCGCTGCAAATTCAACATCTATTGACATCACTAATAATGCGGATCTTTCTTTTCGATCTAGGAAGCCTCGCTTGCCAGATTTGGAAATTGCTCGTTTTCATGGCTCCAACTCTGAGTGGCCGGATTTTCTTGCGACTTTCACTACGGTCATCGGAAATGATGATGAGCTAAGCGACATTGAAAAATTACAATATTTGCGTTCGAGTTTGGGCGGCGTGGCTCTGGAAACCATACGCTCGCTCGAACCCTCGAATGCTAATTTTAAAAAGGCTATGAATTTGCTGGTTAATTAATTTGATAATAAAGTTTTACACTTTCAGGCACATGTGCAGGCAATATTCGGTTTGAAGCGTGTCGAGAAGGGATCTTCGAAGGGTCTTCGGGAGCTGAGCGATTGCATGAATTCGCATCTGCCCTGGCCAATACGCAACAAATTTTGGATGGACTTTTAATTCACATCGTCACTCGGAAACTGGATCAGAGGACGCGGAAAAAATGGGAAGAGGATTTGTCAATCACTGAGCTGTCTACCTGGGATGCTATGGAGTCGTTTTTGGAAAAGAGGTGCAGGATGATGGAAAACTTGGATCAAGCGTTGGTAACTCAAACACCAGGCCAGCAGGTGGGAAAAAACTTAAAAACAAATATAACCAAAATACACTTATTACATCTGCTACTAACTCAAATCATTTGACATGCTTATTTTGCGATGCACGGGATCATTATTTGCCAAAGTGTTCTCGATTTTTAAATTTGAGTCCGAATCTTCGATATAGAGAAGCAAAGAAGTTGCACTTTTGCCTCAACTGTTTGCGCAAGGGGCATAGTTTGCAGCAATGCAAGTCGACTCACTGCAAGTATTGTCGCATGAAGCATCATTCATTATTTAACGAACCATGACCCATCCGCAACATCAACCTCATTTTCACCTCCATCATGCGATCCATCCTCGAGCTCTCAGCCATTACCATCTACTTCATCAGCATTAGTATCATGTTCGCATACATCATCGCATCCTGATCATCATTTACCAAGCCCTCCACCCAATACCTTAAATATTTTGCCGATCGACTACGTGTTGCTTCCAGCTGCTTTAATCTACGTCAGAAATAGAATTGGAGCATTTATGCCTTGTCGAGCAATTTTAGATTCGGCCTCCCAGCTAAACTTCATAACCTCTCGCTTAGCCAGCCAACTAAACTTAAATCACAGAAGATCGCAAACGTCGATTTCTGGGATAGGAGAATCTTCCATGATCTCTGATAAGACTGTCGATATTCTTGTGCAATCACGGGATGCAAGCTATCGTGCGGCATTCACAGCGGTTGTGACTCACAGTATTACTGATTATCAACCCCATTTCAATATAAATGCAACATCGTGGAGGATACCGCAAAACATTTCACTCGCTGACCCTAATTTCAATCAATCACAACGAATTGACCTTTTACTCGGCGCTGGGTTGTTTTTCGAAATAATTTCTATGGGACAAATTCATTTGGATAGGGCTTTGCCAACTCTTCAGAACACCAAGCTTGGTTGGATAGTCTCTGGCGGGCTATCATCGAACATGCCAACTCATAAATCGGTTTTACAAGCCAGCATCAAGGACCCAGCTGATCATTCCGATGACACACTTTCCGCCATTGTAAAGCGATTTTGGGAAATTGAGGACTTCACTTCGTCTAAGCCATCTTTATTGCCGGAAGACTTGCGATGTGAGCAACTTTTTACTGAAAATTGCATTCGACTTGGAAACGGCCAATACTCTGTTCGTCTCTTGACCACTTCCGGATTCGAATCTTTAGGTGATTCTTATTGCTTGGCTCGTCGTCGTTTCAAGAGTTTGGAAGCTAAATTAGATAGAAACCCAGCCCTGAAAGCTCAGTATTCAGCATTTTTGAGGGAGTATATCGACCTAGGTCACATGTCTCTTGTAACTAAGGAACCGCCAGAAACACAATTCTTTTTGCCCCACCATTGCGTACATAAGCAGGAGATCTGCTAAATCAACTTCTGGTAGCTCTCTGAACGACTTATTTCTGGCAGGACCAACAATTCAACAAAAAATCTTCAATATACTGCTTCGCTTTCGATTTTTTAAAGTTGCCCTTTGTGGAGATATCTGCAAGATGTACCGTTGCGTTCTAGTTATCCAACCCGTAAAACGGTTCCACTTATGGAATTTATAAACAAATTTTTGAATTCAATCTCAGCTATGTTACCCTTGCCTTCAGCGACATTGCCTTTGTTTAAAGATTCTGCCTTTGCCTTTGTCATTTACTTCGAGGGCCGCGCTTGACCGTCCTGCTAAGATAAATAAACCAATCGTAAAGTAAACACAAGCTTCCGTTCGAAGCCCAAACTTTTCCGTTCAAAGCCCACAGTATTGCGTTCTAAGTTCAGAACATATTGCGTTCCGATTTTCAATCAAATTGCATCGGTCAGCATAATTTCATTTCACAACGAGATGCGACAGTTTCAGCATAAGCTTTTATTTTAAACAAGAATTAAAGTTCTGGAAGCTTAAGAAAAGGAAAGCTTCTGGCCGTGGTTCATTGGAGAATTTTTTAGAATTAAGATTCAGTCCTATTTTATCCGAGACCGTGATCGGTTCACAATTTTAAAAAGTGTCTTGTATAAATTGAATTTAAGAATAAAGGTTTATCACCCAAGTTTTAAAAATAAAAAAAAAATTTTTTTAATTCATCTATTAACGACGAATTTAATTGGCGCCCAACGTGGGGCCGCGTTAATTAAAAAGTTCCAAAAATTATTTAGTGAAAAATAAGTTAAATATAAAGGGAGCTCGCGCGGCCAACAACTCAACATTTCTATTGGAGAAATTTAAAAATCCACCAAACAAAGTGACAGTGGTCGTTAACAATAATTAAATGGAAATTAAAAAATGAAATAATCCATTTAAAGGTGAACTTTAAAAAAAGGGTGGACCGAAATCTTAAATAAAAAAAAATACAAGAACACAAAATAAAGCAAAACCAGAAACGCACTAAACAAAAACAGTTAAACAAACCAGCTCTTACAACAACTAAATCACAAAACACTGAAACAGGAAAAATTAAAGAAGGAAGGAAGGGCATTCTATTGCCAATAATTTCTACTGAATCCAGGAAGGAAGATCAACCTCACAGAAGGAAGACCCCATCGGGACAGTCTCGTGAGAAATTAATTTTCAATAAAAAAAATTAAATTAAAAATTATAATCTAAGACCAGGGAATTTAAAAAAAAAAAATAATAAATAATATAAGATTTAAACATTGATAGAAAGTAAGATAGATTCACGATTTAATAAAAAATATTAAACAATCTGGAAGATTTAATAAATAGCTTTGGTGAAATAAATCTAACCATGGCAACCGGAGGTTCAGGACCAAATTTTTCTGCAGATAGTATAGCCACAGCAGGCGGCTTAACAGTGGAATTAATAAATAGATTGATAAATGTTCAATTAAATGAAGTGAGCAGGAAAATAGAAGGTTTAGAAAGAAAGTTAGCCACATATGCAAACACTGTGGAGGATTATAAAATACAAACAATCGACCCAACTATAAAATGCGATACAACACTTGAAGTGGTAAAATCTTTACCAAAATTCACGGGGGAACCAACACAATATGTAGGTTGGAGGGAAGCCGCAGAAACTGTAATGAGTCTCTATAAAATTCAAAGTGAACAATATTTTATCGCCTTAACAATTTTACGAAATAAAATTTTGGGAGCTGCCCATGATGCTCTTACCAATCATGGCACCGTTTTAAACTTTAGAGCAATCTTGTCTAGATTGGACTTTATATATAGCAATAAACGACCAATACATATTCTCAAGTCAGAACTAAGTATCCTCAGGCAGGGACGAATGACAGTTACAGAATACTATAATGAAGTCAACAAAAAAATGACACTACTAATAAACAAAACCATAATGACATACGGAAAGGACAGCGTAATTGCCAAAGAAACAAACAAAACAATAAGGAGCAATGCTTTACGAATTTTTACATCTGGGCTAAATGGATCTATCTCAGAAACTCTTTTCTCATTAAATCCACCAGATTTACCCAATGCCTTCGCAAAGGTCCAAGAACTAGAATCAAACAATTTCCGTGCTCAATTTGCAAACAGGTTTAATGGATTTAAAAATGAAAATAAATATCAGGGAAACAACTTACGATTTGATCAAAAAAGACAGAACAATAATACTAATAAAACGGGAAATTATTGGAGTAATAACCAGAATTATAATTGGCCACAAAAGGGAAATTTTTGGCAAAACCATAATCATAATAATAATCAAAAGCAACAAGCCGTCAACCAATGGATGTTGATCCATCGATTCAACTCCAGAACAAACCTAGTTACAATCGACAGCCGAATAATAATTGACAGGCAAATAATAATCGAGGTAGATACAATAATAATTATTATCAAAATAATAATCGATCAAATAACTATCGCGCTAATCAAAATAAAGAGCAAACTCAAGCTCAGAAAAGGGAACCAGAAGGAACAGTAAATCAGCCAGCTAATAAAGTAACCAGATTAAACAATATCAACGAAGATCATTTTTTAGACCAGACCCCTACAGGGGGGTTAAATAGGACAGACCGAAAAACCAAGAAGCAGTTAAAGATTTTAATAGATACAGGAGCCACTGCTTGTTATATAAAAAAGGGAATATTCGAAAATAAAAATGAGTTATCAATATACAAAAAGGTAACTACAGTTCATGGGTATTCAATTATTAGGTATTACCATATTATAAATATATTTGAAACAAGACAATTATTTTATGAAATCGAAGGATTAGAATCCCTCCTGCTAACTGGATTTAATTTATTAAGAAAAATTGGAGCTATAATAAATATAGAAAAGGGAGTCTTGGAATATAATGGGAAAACAGAAAAGTTAAAATATTATGACAATGAGGAAAAAAATGAAATAAGTTTAATTGAAGAAAATAATATTCTTCCGTTAAAAGAATTTATTATAAAAAAATATTTTGATGAAAAAAATAGCGAAAACACAGATTCATTATTTATGGAAAATAGTGAAAAAAGCTTGGGAATTCAAAATCCTGAGAGTGCCGACGAAGTAAATACCGTCAATAAAAATACAAATATCTTGGGAATTAAAAATCCTGAGAGTGCCGATGAAGTAAATACCGTCATTAAAAACACATCTTGGGAATTCAAAATCCTGAGAGTGCCGACGAAGTAAATACCGTCAATAAAAATACAAATATCTTGGGAATTCAAAATCCTCAGAGTGCCGACGAAGTAAATACCGTCAAAAATCAAATAAATAAAAATCGTTTGAAATATAAAAATTTCAAGCACGCCGTCGTTGAGTTATCCGACAAACAACAGATAAACAATATAGGTACTGATCAATTAGACGGACTAAAGGAAAAAATAGTTCTCTATATTGAAAAAGAGCATTCAAAGATAAATATGCAAATTCCTTTTAGAACAGACATAAAGGGGGAAATAAATCTTATTCACGACAGGCCAATATACGGGAAACAATATCCGTACGCTTTTTCTGTCACCGACTTCGTGAACAGCGAAATCAGTAGAATGTTAGCAGAGGAAATTATAAGGCCTAGTCGAAGCCCTTATAATTCACCAGTTCTGGTAGTACCAAAGAAAGGAGAAAATCAAGACGGAAGCCGTAAATTAAAACTCGTCATTGACTATAAAAAATTAAATGAAAATACCATACCTGACCGGTACCCAATGCAAGACCCATCAGTAATTCTATCTAATTTGGGAAAAGCAAGATATTTTTCAACAATAGATTTAGAATCAGGTTTTCATCAGATATTAATGAAAGAATCTGATGTAGAAAAAACATCCTTTTCAATAAATAATGGAAAATTCGAATTTTTAGAATGCCATTCGGACTAACAAATGCACCAAGAATTTTTCAGAGAGCAATGGAGACGACATCCTAAGAGAACAGATAGGGAAAACATGTCATGTCTACATGGACGACATTATAATATTCTCAAACTCGATTGAACAACATTATAAAGACTTAAACAAAATTATAAATATACTATTAAAGGCAAGCATGAAAATCTCTTTAGAAAAATCAAAGTTTTTCAAACGCGAAACCAGTTTTCTAGGATACATCGTATCTTATAACGTCATCAAGACAGACCCAGAAAAAATTGACACCATAATTAAATATCCGCTTCCAAAAAATATTCGGGAACTAAGAAGTTTCTTAGGCCTTATTATAGAAAATTTGTTTTAAATTATGCCTCTATAGCCAAACCTCTAACAAAATATCTTGGAGGTCATAATGGCAAAATTTCAAAAAGAATGTCAACAAAAATTTTAATTCAGCTGGATGACTTAGCTATTAAAGCTTTTAACGAGCTGAAAGAAAATCTCATTGCTCAAGTAGAATTAGTTCAACCGGATTATAATAAAAAATTTACCTTGACCACCGACGCTTCGGACGTCGCAATTGGTGCAGTATTATCTCAAGAAGGTAAACCAATTACTTTTATTTCAAAAACCTTGACTAAAACAGAACAAGTTTATGCAACTAATAAGAAGGAACTTTTAGCCATAGTATGGGCTCTTAAAAATCTAAAAAATTACTTATACGGAGTGATTGGAATTGAAATCCAAACCGATCATCAACCATTATCTTTCGCAATCTCTGATAAAAATCCTAATATTGAAATGAAACGCTGGTACTCCTTCATAGAAAGTTTCACTCCTAAAGTCATTTATAAGCCAGGTACAACTAATGTAGTTGCAGACGCCTTATCAAGAATTCAGATCAACAACTTAACTGACAGTAACGAATCGGTCTCAGATCAAAACACTCAGCATTCAGCAGAGAGTAGTTTTGAGAATGTTATACAAGAAACCCGTAAACCTTTAAACCAGTTTAAGCAACAATTGCTATTAGCAACGGGGAGGTACACAATACATGAGTCGATTAATATATTCGAAAATACCAGACATATAATAGAATTTGACACTCCCGAAAATTTGATATGAATCTTAAGAGAATATATTCCTCCTAATTTAACGGTAGGTGTTCATTGTACTTTAGAGGACTTTTATAGAATTCAAAATTTGTGAATAAATTTTTGTATACAAAAATATTTGTCCAAGATGTAGAAACTCCTGAGGACAGAGCACTTATAATCGAAGAAACACATTGCAGAGCACACAGGGGACTTGACGAAAATTATAAACAAATCAGTAGATTGTATTATTGGCCAAACTTACTTACAAAATTAAAAGAATATATAAAAAATTGTAAAATTTGCAATGAAAACAAATATAACAGACACCCAACTAAAATTCCAATTGGAGAAGCCCCAATCCCGACTAAAGAAGGCGAAAATTTACACATCGACATTTATTACGCGCAAAGTCTTACTTTCATAACTTGTATTGACGCTTACTCAAAATTTTTAGTAGTAAAAGAAATCCAAATAAAATTAAATATCGAAAACAAAGTAATGGAACTTCTTCAACATTTTCCACAAGCCAAAGTAATAATGACCGATAATGAACCAAGCTTTACCTCGGCCCAATTTAAATCTTTTGCACAAAGGTGCGGTTTAACTTTACATTACGCAGACCCGAGGCACAGTACCTCAAACGGACAAGTTGAAAGGGCACATTCTACACTAACAGAATTAGCTCGATGCATTAAATAAGAATTTAATCTAACCGACTATTCCGAAATAGTAATAAGAGCCGCTCAAGAATATAATCAGAGCATTCACTCTACAACGAACCAAAAACCTTTTGACGTACTATATAATAAAATAGAGCACGATAACATTCCTCAAATTTTAAAAAATACACAAGAGAAAATGTTAGAAACACATAATGAAAACAGAAAAGAAAAAGTATATCGTGTAGGACAGGTAATTTATGAAAAGAAACACGGGGAAAGAAATAAACTTAAAACTAGATATATAACAAAATCAGAAATAATAGACTATACAAGTCATGAGTATCTCTTATTCAAGGACAATAAAGACGTATTGACGTACGATTCATACTCAGAATTATTCCACGTAACTAACTTAAGTTTTTATAAAGATATAATAAAATTGGAATCAGATAATATAAAAAGGGATACTAAAAAAAGGTCACAATGGGAAATTAAATATGACATAGAAGTAATCGAATTAATTTTATCCCAATTAATATCAACTAGGTCAAAAAGGGGGATAAATGAGATAGGCACTGTGTGGAAATGGTTAGCTGGAACTCCGGATCATGATGATTTTATTAAAATACAGAATAAAATCGATGAATTGATTGAATATAATAATAAGCAATTTATTATCAATTCCAAACTGTTTAAAGAAATAGAATTTCTTTCTGATGATTTTAAAAATGTTTTTATTGATCAAGATTTACCACTGCGAAAACATCGCTTACGATTATTAACATTTGATCTGCAAAATTTAATTGACACAATCACACTAGCAAAAATTGACGTTTTTAATACCAAAATATTAAACAATGATGACATCATGGAAATATTAAAACATGAACAAAAACCAGTAATTATCGCTGACTTAATGGACATCTCTGTTTTTAAAATCGCACTGCATAAAGAACTTGTAATAATTTATATAAAATACCCAATAATAAAAAACAGATGCGAAATATATTACGCTAGAGCGATTTTCCAAATCGATGGGAAACTACAATAGTATTAAGCAATCAAGTCGCAAAATGCGCAAATATGTTTTATGAAATGTCTAACTTTAAGAACGAACTTTTTAATAATTATTGCACTTTAAATAATGAAAAAACTTGTTTTACCCGCTTATTAAATGGCGAGAAATCCACTTGTAAAAAAATAAGAGAGAAAAATAAAAAAATAGACATCATACAAGATGGTGCCATTCTTATAAATGGTAACAATATTGTGAACAACTCTCATTTAAACGGTTCATTTTTGATAACATTTAATGGTACAACCGAAATTAATAATATTTCTTATACCAATTTGGAAAACAAAATTCTTTACTACTTAACTACGAACCACTTCAAAAATTATGAAATATCCGATTACATATTATCAAATAACTCAGAACTTTCTTTAGATAATATAAACATTTTAAATCCTTTCATTAAAATTAATAATACCAAAATATCACTTACCTTTATATTATTAATTTTAATCATTATATATTTAATTTTTTTACTTATTAGAAAATACAAAAATGTTATATTATTTGTAACCAAAAAACAACGGCCAGAACCAGAAAAATCTATTAACCAAGAACATTTTTTAACAGAATTAAGAGATCAATTAAATGAATTTCATATTGAATCGGGACGATCCATTTTAGAAGGGGGAGAGTTATCCAACCCGTGAAACGGTTCCACTTATGGAATTTATAAACAAATTTTTGAATTCAATCTCAGCTATGTTACCCTTGCCTTCAGCGACATTGCCTTTGTTTAAAGATTCTGCCTTTGCCTTTGTCATTTACTTCGAGGGCCGCGCTTGACCGTCCTGCTAAGATAAATAAACCAATCGTAAAGTAAACACAAGCTTCCGTTCGAAGCCCAAACTTTTCCGTTCAAAGCCCACAGTATTGCGTTCTAAGTTCAGAACATATTGCGTTCCGATTTTCAATCAAATTGCATCGGTCAGCATAATTTCATTTCACAACGAGATGCGACAGTTTCAGCATAAGCTTTTATTTTAAACAAGAATTAAAGTTCTGGAAGCTTAAGAAAAGGAAAGCTTCTGGCCGTGGTTCATTGGAGAATTTTTTAGAATTAAGATTCAGTCCTATTTTATCCGAGACCGTGATCGGTTCACAATTTTAAAAAGTGTCTTGTATAAATTGAATTTAAGAATAAAGGTTTATCACCCAAGTTTTAAAAATAAAAAATAAATTTTTTAACTCATCTATTAACGACGAATTTAATTTGCGTGTCTCGTACCCGGATGATTTCTTGCAGTGCATCGTTTGGAGAGAGAGCTCCAGGGAAGAGCTGAGTGTTTTTAAATTGAACACGGTGACTTATGGAACCAAGCCAGCTGCCTTCTTGGCTATAAGGGCCATGCATCAACTCTCTTACGATGAGGACGAATCATTTCCTATTGGAGCAAAAATTGTTCGTAGAGATTTCTATGTGGATGATTTAATATCTGGTGGGGACTCAGTTGAGGAGGTGAGAGAAATTCGTCGTCAGGTGAAGGAACTACTGTCGCGAGGCCACTTTCCAATTCGCAAATGGTGTTCGAATGAGTCAGCAGCCCTTGAAGGAGAGTCTGAATGCGATAAGGAGCAGTTAATCAAATTTCACGATGGTTCGGATGTCGCCAAGGCATTGGGGTTAGTCTGGGATACATCAGCTCCTATTTCATTTTTCTCAACTGCCAACCAATCAACGACCCTCTAAGCGGGTTGCATTGTCGACGATTGCCAAATTCTATGATCCACTCGGTTTAATAACTCCTATTATCACAAAATCTAAGATTTTTCTGCAATCTCTATGGAGTGCGAACGTGGATTGGGATGATGCACTGCCAGAGCCCATTCTTTCGTCATGGGGGGAGTTGACCTCACAGTTATCGGTCGTGCAGAACTTAAAATTCCCACGATTCGTACTGCAACCAAGGGCTTCCGTTGAGTTGCATGGATTCTGCGATGCTAGCATGTCAGCTTATGGAGCGTGTCTATACTTGCGATCGGAGACCAATGGAGAATCGAAAGTCCATCTGCTCTGTGCCAAGTCAAGGGTAGCTCCATTGAAGGCCTTAACAATTCCAAGATTAGAACTTTCCGCAGCGCTTTTATTGTCTGAGCTAATCGTAAACGCCAAGGAAGCCATAGATTTCGATTGCACCTTTCATTGCTGGTCGGACTCGTCCATTGTGTTGGCGTGGATTCGGCAACCTCCGAGGGAGTTTAGTTTTCTTATCAAACAGAATCGCGAAAATTCAGGAGATGACGAAAGACATGTCTTGGCATCACGTTCCTACAAACTTGAACCCGGCAGACGTCGTATCGCGAGGATGTACCCCAAGAGAATTGTTGGAACATTCCCTTTGGGCTAACGGGCCTCCATTCCTTCTGCAAAGCTCGTCAAATTGGCCGTCCCTGCTAGACTCAGTAAAGGATCTTCCAGAGCGCCGTTCTGTGGCTCTAATTGGGGCCGTTTGCATAGACAGCAGCAGCAGTTGCAGCGCGTATTTGCATACATTTATCGATTCATTTCAAATTGCAGAGCCAAATCTGCGCCGTTAAAAGGTCGACTTTCGGTGGAGGAGATCAACTCTGGAACTGTACTTCTTCTGAGGAGCATCCAACAGGTTAACTTGGCGAAGGAGTATGGATCTCTTAGCCAGGGCAAGCCGTTTCAACAGAAAAGCAAGCTGGTTTCGCTTAGACCTATACTCGGCTCCGATGGGTTACTTCGCGTGGGTGGAAGGCTTCAGAACGCAAACTTGGACTACGACACGAGGCATCCGATACTGTTGCCCAAGGATCATCCAGTCACCAAGGCGATCATCGTTTATTATCATGAGAAATATTTGCATGGAGGATCGCAGGCGCTGCTTGCCGCATTACGGCAAAGGTACTGGCCGATTCGAGGCCGCAAGTTCGTCGCCAGCGTTATCAACAAATGCGTCCGATGTTTCCGAATGAAGCCTGTTACTTGGGAGCACGTCATGGGTAGCCTTCCAGCAAATAGAGTGCAGCCTAATCCAGCTTTTCATACCACAGAAGTGGACTATTGTGGGCCATTCGATCATAAAGCAGAGGCCAGAAATAAGGCACCCCACAAGTGCTATATCGCCGTCTTTGTCTGTTTTTCCACGAAGGCTGCTCATTTGGAAGTGGTCCAGGATCTCACGACGGATTCTTTCATCGCAGCGCTGAGGAGATTCATCAGCCTTAGAGGCAGTCCGCGTACCATTTGGAGCGACAATGCTACAAACTTTGTCGGTGCAAAGAGAGAGCTTGCCGAGCTGCAAGAGCTCTTTTTGAGCGAGCAGCACACAGCATCGATATCTTCCGTCTGTTTAGCTGATGGGATCGATTGGAAGTTCATCCCTCCGCGTGCCCCGCACTTCGGTGGCTTATGGGAGGCCGCTGTGAAGTCAGCTAAATTTCACTTCTACAGAGTCGTCGGTGCATCCATCTTAGCCATCGAAGAATTAAGAACTCTTGCATATGAGATTTCTGCCATCCTTAACTCCCGTCCACTCTGTCCAATTTCAGAAAAGCTGAAAGCCTTGAGGTGCTAACACCGGCGCATTTCCTGAAGGGTTCCAGCTACACTAAGTTTCCTGAGCCTGGCATTACTCATCTCCGCGAAGACCGCCTCAGCAGATGGCAGCGGGTTACCCAGATGCAGCAACATTTCTGGAAAAGGTGGAGCAGCGAGTATTTGTCCCTACTTCAAGAGAGGAGCAAGTGGCGCGTCGAAACGTCTAACATCAAGGTTGGACCCATAGTTTTGCTTAAGGAGGACAACGTTCCACCCTTGAGATGGCAGCTTGGGTGCAGCCAGGAAGTCATACCCGGCGGGGACGGAGTCATCAGAGTAGCTATGGTCCGTACATCTACGGCTCTGATCAAGAGGTCCGTCGCCAAGCTGGCCGTTCTGCCCATCGATTTCGAGATAGTTGGAACATTACCTCTTCCAACGGGGGGAGTATGTTCGGAGCAGATCGCCAGCGCCTAGTCATGCGCGCATAGGTGTACGACGGCACCTGCAGCGCTCTCTGCTTATCTTTCGCCTTCTTTCTTATACCACTAAAGCTGTCGCTTATCTATTCAGCAACTACTTTGTAAGCCTGCATATGTCTATATGAAGATCTTGGAGCCAAGCTTTTTTCACATTCGCTGGCACGGGGACGCTTTGCTGGCAGGACAATCGCGTCGCGGCAATGGTAACGATGGTTACTGCAATGCCGGACCACAGGCGATGCGGAACTGCGCTGGGGTAGAGCTAACGTGGTTAGCTGCTAGTTGAGATAGTGTATTACGAGCCCTATTCCCAGATGTAGGAAGTAGAACCGCGGAGTTAAGAGGTGTGTTTTATTCTTCATTTGGAACATGTTTATATACTACTTGTAACACGGAAGTTTATTGTAATGATTTGTGAAGTAAGCTATATTCTAAAGTTGGTCAGGGAATTATGATTATGGTAGCAGTTTGCGTAGTTGGCTTTGCGTAGTTGGCTGACACTGCAAAATGTGCTGACTGCATTGGCCGGTCAGTGTGCCGTTGAGTCGGTGAGACGGTGAGTTAGTGAGACATATAATATGGTGATCAGCAAATCTCATATACAGTGGGTGCTACTGAGCGCCTGGTACTGTTCCCAACTTGGCTACTGCTTGATTTGTTGGGTGTGGTCATGTTGAGTACCTTTGGGTACGAACACTCTCCCCCCATTGAGGGGTACCCTCAATTAAGTCGTGATGTCGGTCAGCCCTTGACCAAATTGTATATGAAGCCCCTAACAAATCATTGACCAAGGTGGATCGTTCCTTCAACAGAGGTTCATGGTTGTGATTCAGGTCCTTCACATCTTCTTTATGCTGCTTAACACTCCCCTTTGCGATAAAATTGACATTACCGTGGGGACTGAAATTGTGCCCTCGTAGAACTTGATCATTTGGCACGTCTATGGTATGTGGACGTTCTGCAACAAAACTAAGATCTTTTTTGGTAAAGTTTAGAAATGGTGAACCAAAGTCAGCCTTCTTGTTGGTTTTGAATTGATAAGAAGTCGGTTCTATATTCATCGAATTTTTATCTTTCGTTGGTTTATAAGCAACGTTCGGTCCAAATCATCTCCGTTTTCTATTAGATTGGGGTTGATTTCCGTATCAGATGAGGTTTCTTTATTGAGATAACCTGTGATTACATAACCAAGCCTTGTGCCTTGTGCCAAAGGTTTATTAGGTCCTAGTTCAAGACGTTCACCGGTAATTACACGAGAAAATACTTCAACCCCTAACGTTAGGTCAATGGGTCCTGGTTGCCGAATGTCAGGATCTGCTAACGGCAGTCCCTCGGGAATATTAAGATCGGTTGTAATCGGTACTGACGGTTGGTCTGTAATGACTGTGGGCATAATAAATACCTCTAATAGTTTGTGAGTTTGTGGGGAGTTATTCACCCCACAAATAGAAGCAGCAGCAGATGGCCGGCCGCTTACCAGATATGCGGCGAATTCGCGTAGTAACGGCGCGGCGAGGAGAGTTTGGAGACCAAGGATGGAGAGCGAGAGAGTTTGGAGACCAAGGATGGAGATCGAGAGAGTTTGGAGACCAAGGACGGAGAGCGAGAGAGTTTGGAGACAAAGCATAAAGAACGAGAGAGAATGGAGACTTCGCGGGCAAGGCAAGAGTGCCGTGTGCAAAACCAGGATAACGGAACTCCACCGGACTTTGGACTCTCCCGTGAACTTTGGACCGGGAGAGGAAGTGCCACATCTCGGCAGTGGAGCGGCACACAGGCGTGTCACAAGCATCACGGGAATCAGCGGGACTGCAGCAGTGGGCGGAGCATCGATTGAAAGCGGTTCGTGAGGGACAAGTGGGTCAGAGTGGAGAGATCCAGCGGGCCGTGCGCAAAAGGGAAATATCGGTTCCCGGAAGCCCTATATAAGGCCGCAGAGCGCTGGCAGCTGTATCAGTCGATCACGAGGAGTCAAACCTTTAAGATCAGTTAAAGTACCAAGTGAACAGTCAGTCAAGCAAGTAATCTACGAGGGAGCTACATCCAAGCGAGTCGTCGGAAGCAGTGCCGTGTGAAGCACGCAAGGAGCTAGATCGCCACGTCGAGACGTTCGGGATTGGGACATCAGGAATCTCCGAATTGAGACACAAGTGGCTGAGTTCTGGAAAGCATCACGCGGCTAAGTCAAGGCGTTTGTTTTCCAACTTTGTCACGACCACACCCTAGCGAGTCGCCCGGCGGGTCTGTCAGAGACAAGCAAAAGAGTCCTACGGCGAAGAACCGTCAGCTTAGGGAGGAAAGTTGTCTACGACCCAGCGTACCTTGCCCGACCAAGCAGGACCTAGCGTGACGGACGAGCGGTAGATCGATTTGCGGTTTCATGAGGCGGCCGCCTGGAGAGCCCTGCGATTACCGGCGAAGTTCCCGAACAGAAACCGCCCGACTCCCCGAGTGCCAGAACGACAAGCCACTGGTCAGGAGACAGCGCAGAGGACATCGACATCGACGCCAGCAGACATTTCCGGTAGCCACGATACCATCTCCGCGCGGAGCTCATTGGGGAGCGCAGGAGCGTCGCGGACGTCACGCATTAGGGTGAAGCCGGGTGGAACGTTCGTCTGCGCTAGGCGTAAAGCGAAGTGAACCGCTAGACAGCCTCCTGGCGGCAGCCTTGACTGTCAGCGCGAACTGAGCAAGAACCTAGCAGGGACCGTCCGGGACAGAGCAAGGGACAGGTATTGCCTCGAAAGGCGTCGGCCTGGAGAGCAAGGCTTGTTCACCCTAGTCTGAGAACGGTGACGCTTCCCTAAGCCCACAAGGACGAACTCTCTGCGGGTCTAAGGCGCAACAAGCGACCCCGAGGCAACGCGTCGGCAAGCAAGCAGAGGCGGCCACTACGAGCGTCCCGAGACCCAGGATCCGGAGGAGGACGAGTCAACGCGTCGAGGAGCCAGAAAGAGGAGCGCCAGCAGCCGGCGGAACCAGAGCCAAGAGATACCGAAGCCAGCCCAGCCACACACCCGCTCTACTAATACCACGAGAATAAATCCCACTGTTACCATTTGAACCCTTTGTTTTCTCACTGATCTACGGGCAATCACGTCATATAAATTTGGTGGGACGAACGCACAATCTTCTGAGCTAGCCGCACGAATCTCGTAGCGAGCAGACACACAAAATCAGTTCGTTACAAGTTTTTCAAACCCTGATGTACATGAAAAATCAGATGGCTTACCCGATTTCTTATACTTTTTATAAGTGTTTGTCTTAAGGTTTTTAAGTCTTTGAAGCGCATTGGTAAACCAAGGTGGCCTGTTTGTCTTTGAAGGAAACCTATCAGGAACGCATTCATTAAAAAAGGTAGAAGTGTTCAGTGGCACTTTCAATATCCGTGCAATTGTACAATTCTGTCCAATTATATTGAGAAATCATGTCGTTAAGTTTTTTATAGTTACATTTTCGGAAACATCTCACTTTAGTTTGAGAAACTAAAGGAGAGAGGGTATCAACTATTGGGAGGCAGATTGTCAATTCCATTGTTGGATGTTATCGGTCTTCAGGTACAACAAGAGCGTCAATTCTAGATACCGTGACTTCAGACGGGTCTGAAACAAACACAAGATCTAGTTGTCTATTTAATGAATTCCGTATAAAGCTTACTTGCTGTAACGATAATTCTAGAAGACCATCTACAAAATCATGGGCGGATAGAGGTACAGCGACTAGTGAGTCAGTAGGAGGAGACCAAGAAATATCAGGGAGATTAAAGTCACCCAAAACAATCAAAACATTAGAAAAATGTTGAAAGATACTGTTTCGATTGATTGAACATCTTTCTATGATTGTTGATGAACGCATTGCAGCCGTTATTTAATTTTGAATCTTATTCTCTTTGGTATATGAAATACTAACTTTTGCCCCTTTTTATGTATTTTGGTGCTGCGTCACACTTTAGAGATTTTTTAGGACTTAGTGTTAAGACTACAACGGAAAGCATCGGACACAAAAAAATGTGACAAAACTTAATCATTGAAATACAGTCCACTCAAATTGGGAAATAAAACGTTTTTATTCTACACCATATCTTTGGTCCTTCTAGCCAAATTTAGTTACTGATTAACATGGATCAGTTTAAACTTTTGAAGGCAGCTAGAAGCCGTGCGAAGGCAAGCATTACGCGTTTGCTAACGGCGTCTCAAGATCCACGTGCGGGATCAAAATGGGAGCTTGATGAAATACAAGTTTCATTGGAAAGGCTCAACATCGTCTGGAAAGAATTCGAGTCCATCAGCGACCAAATGGTCCTTTTTGACGAAGAGGAAGGGTACGTCGATCCAGCCATCGACAACGAAAGGTACGAGGACAAGTACTTACAAGCAAGCACATTATTTCGCAACCTCATACGCACCTGTCAAGAATCTCAAGAGAATGAAAGAGAAGGCAATAACTTCAGACAATCTGGCAACCCTGATGAGGCCGCATCAATGGCATCAGGAGTGGGAAACGAAAACCTAGTTCGTTTTTTGGAACAACAGCAGCAGCTCAACGAGCGTTTGGCTGAGCAACAAGCAACGCTTTTAAGGGCAAACTCGGCAGCAAATGTAATGCATAATGAACTGCCAAAAATCCATATCAAGCTGTTCACTGGCGACTACAAGGAGTGGCCAGCCTTTAAAAACATCTTCGAGAGTACGATCCATAGCAAGCAGCATTTGACAGAAATACAAAAGTTGCACTACTTGAAAACGTACATCACTGGCGAAGCAGCTGACTTGATTCGACATATGCCAATAACGGATGCAGCTTACGAGGCTGCTTGGACTTGCCTAATTGATCGGTACAATAGACCACGTCACATTGTTAACACTCTGCTGGAGACATTTGTTAACTTACCTTCGACCGCCAGAGCAGATGTAACGGTTCTGCGAAAGGTGACGGACGGAGCCACCGAAATTGTACGCGGCCTGGATGCAGCAGGGCAAACCAATAGGGACTGCTGGATTATACACTTCATCCTGGCCAAGATCGACGCTGAAACCCGTCGCAAATGGATCGAAGGAAGCCGGGAACTGGAATCTCCGTCTGTGGATGATCTACTCAAGTTTTTAGACCGACGTTGCGAGGAATTCGAGCTCAGCAAAAGTGAGCCAGACATAGACTCCAAGGTTGGCCCACAACATGGCAAGGCAAAGCGATCGTCACACGCTTTAGTATCGATGGAAGCAAACACTTGTGTGAAGTGTAACTCGAAGGAGCACAAGATCTACGCCTGCTCAAAGTTTGGTGAATTGTCAATCGAGCAGAGACGCACATTTGTTAAGGCTAAATCCTTGTGTTTTAACTGCCTTAAGCCTGGGCATGTGTCGCGAAAGTGTGAATCCAAATTCACATGCAAGTTTTGCCACAATCGTCACCACTCTCTGCTACATGCAGATATTCTTGGTTCGCAAGCCGCTGTCGCTGCGACACACTCACGAGATGATGAAAGACACATCCCAAGCGCTCCCAAAGATGCTACCGTCACCATCAGCCATATCGCACGGGCACAAGTGGCTCCCACAGCTGAATCCTTCTGCAACGGATCAACAACTGCAACACAGCCAAAAGGGCTACGAAAAAGTGCATTGCCAACAGCTCTAGTGTTTGTAAGAAACGCAACAGGATCGCACACTACCTGCCGGGTGCTTTTGGACAGTGGTTCGGAACTGTCGTACATCTCCGAGCGGTGCGTACAGGCGCTCGGACTGGCACGCTTACCGTCACGAATTTTGGTGACCGGAATCTCGTCAATCAAGGCTGAGACAACTAGAGGCTGCAGCACACTGGACTTGCAGTCAAGGATCTCAGATCACACAATGAAGGTGCGTGCTCACGTACTCAGCAAAATTACCTCCACGTTGGCAAGACACGATATCGCCGCCTCAGCACTCAAGGCATTCGCTGGCTTTGAGCTTGCGGATTCTGACTATCAATCGTTGGCGCCAGTTGATATACTCCTGGGCAGCGACTACGTTTGGACCGTGTTCACTGGTCAAAAGATGTTCGACAACCAGGGCAACATCATCGCCATTTCGACCATATTTGGATGGGTCATCACATCTATCGTTACTACCGGATGTTCATCTACAACAACAATGCACACGGCTATTGACATTGACGCTTCGCTAAGACGCTTTTGGGAGCTGGAGGATGTCAACCAGGAATTCCATGGGAAACCGGAGGACGATGAAGTTGAGCAGCACTTTGTGACGACGCACACTCGGGACTCTAAGGGGCGTTACATCGTCGAACTTCCGTTCAAAACCTCCATGGAACAGTTTTCGGATACTTTACAGGGAGCGCTAACAAGATTCAGGGGTGTAGAGCGCCGCCTAAAGAAAGACCCCATTCTGCATTCGCAGTACGTGCAATTTATGCGTGAGTATCTTCAGTTGGGCCACATGCGAGAACTATCGCCAGAAGACATTGACAAAAAGCCGAGCTTTTACTTGCCACATCATCCTGTAATTACCCAAAAATTACGCGTCGTATTTGACGGCTCATTCAAGGACACGAATGGACGGTCCTTAAACGAAGCTCTGCACATTGGACCCAGCATTCTACGAAACCTTTTCTCGATTTGCATGCGTTTCAGAATGTTCAAGTTTGTCTTCTCAGCAGACATCGTCAAAATGTATAGACAAATCTGGGTGGCTGCCAACCATTGTGGCTTTCAGCGAATTGTTTGGAGAGAAGATGAAACGACTCCTATTAAACACTACGAACTGTCCACGGTAACATACGGCACATCCTGCGCACCATTTTTAGCAGTGAGGGTCCTGGATCAGTTAGCTCACGACCATCAACACGACTTTCCTACCGCTGCAAAGATCTTGAAGGAGCAGTTTTATGTGGACGACGTACTGACCGGAGCACATACCGAGGAGGAGCTCATTCGCAATCAAAATGAGTTGATCCAGTTGATGAAATGTGCAGGCATGGAACTTGGTAAATGGGTTTCCAATTCATCACGTGTCGCCGACAGATCTCTCGCTTCAACCGAAGTACAAGGCAAAGGATCCAATTCTACAGCAAAAGTTCTTGGCATTCATTGGGATCCAGAAGAGGATATGTTATCCTACAAAGTTTGCCTCACAACAAATCCGCACAACACCAAACGCCAAGTGCTGTCAGATGTGGCACGCATTTTTGACCCGCTGGGTATTCTGTCGCCAGTGGTAGTGCAGTTTAAAATTCTGTTCCAAGAATTGTGGCTGCTCGATCTCGGCTGGGACACGGAGCTTCCTCCAAAAATTGCGGACTGGTGGAATAAATGCCGTAACGACCTACACATCCTTCGCGACCTACGCCTGCCACGGTTTGTTCAAAACAATGAAGATCACATCGAACTGCATGGATTTTCAGATGCATCCATCAAGGCATATTCCGCAGTCATCTATAGCAGAGTGGTGCGAGCAGATGGCACCGTATCTGTTTCACTCATAGCAGGAAAAACCAGAGTTGCTCCGCTGAAGCAGCAGTCTCTACCGCGTCTTGAGCTGTGTGGCGCTTTGCTACTGAGTCGACTGTTCTTATCAGTCAAGGCTGCGCTACAACACAAGGACATTGAAGTGCATGCATGGTGCGACTCAACCATAGTCTTGGCCTGGCTTTCACATCCACCATCTAAGCTTAAAACATTTGTAGCCAACAGAACCTCAGAAATACTCGAAGCCTTACCGCGCAACGCATGGCATCATGTAAACACAAAGGAGAATCCGGCGGACTGCGCCACACGAGGAATGCTTGCTTCGGACCTGCTCCATTTCGACTTATGGTGGATGGGACCTTCATGGCTGCAAGATCCAGAAATGCTTGCGGTAAAGATGACCTCTAAAAAGTTCTGTTCTTCCCTTTTAGAAAACCATGGAAAAGAGGAAGTGAAGACCACCGCATTAACCGCACAGGAAACCTGCTCATTGTCTCCAATCGAAGCTTTGACTCAACGCGTCTCGTCCTGGACAAAGCTGGTACGCGTTGTAGCTTACGCCTTGCGCTTCATCCAAAAGACCAAAAGACCAACGCTGGCAAATGGAAAGATGCTCACCTTTGAGGAGATTCAGGCTGCTCGCATTCTTTGCCTGCAAGAGGCTCAGAAATGTTTCATGGAAGACCGCAAACTACTGACGGAAAACAAGCCACTTCGCAGCCGCTCCCAGTTGGTGAAGCTCTCGCCGATTATCTGCAAGGATGGCCTTCTTCGAGTTGGTGGACGACTGGACAACTCACAATTACCAGCTGATGTAAAACACCCTATACTGCTTCCGAAGTCGAACCGCATCACAAGAATGATCTTGGAACACGAGCACACGACAAATCTTCATCCAGGAGTTTCTGCACTTTTTGTAATTGTTCGTCAAAAGTACTGGATCTTTGGTGCGCGCAACCTGATAAGAAATCTGGTTCACAACTGCATCAAATGTTTTCGCCAACGTAAACTCACGGAGCACCAATTCATGGCCGATCTACCAGGCATCCGTATAACAGAAGCTTTACCCTTCCAGCACTCAGGCTGTGATTACGCTGGACCATTTATACTTAAGGAAAGGAGAGGGCGCCATCCCCGAAAAACTAAGGGCTACATATGCCTCTTTGTTTGCCTTGTGACATCCGCCATACATTTGGAACTGGCAACCGATCTCAGCACAGACACATTCCTGGCATGTCTTCGGCGATTCATGTCCCTTCGAGGAAAATGCTCACAAATCTTCAGCGACAACGGGACGAATTTTGTTGGTGCCAAACGGGCATTAGATGAGATGCAGCAACTTCTATCTTCGCAGGAGCATCAACGCAATCTAACACAATCGCTGGCCAATGATGGAATCAAATGGAGTTTTATACCTCCCCATTCGCCACATTGGGGAGGAAAGTGGGAGTCATCAGTACGTTCCGTCAAACTACATCTGCGTCGAGTTGTGGGAAAAACTGTTCTAACCTGTGAGCAAATGCAAACTCTTATCGCTCAGATCAGTGCAGTGGTGAACTCGCGACCGCTATGCTACACACCTGACACCGACCTCACCTACTTGTCTCCGGCCCACTTTTTAATTGGGCGCCCATTCACAAATGTTCCAGAGGGAGATCTGACTCATTTGCCGATCAATCGTCTGGACTATTGGCAGCACTTGCAATCGATGTATCAAGGGTTTTGGAAACGCTGGCACCAAGAGTATTTAACATCCCTGCAGCAACGCCAAAAGTGGAACAACAAGGAACGCAACATCGCTGTAGACAACGTAGTCCTCGTCAAGGACTCAAATCTCCCTCCAGCAGCTTGGATACTAGCCCGTGTAGTGGAAGCTTATCCTGGACCAGATGGACTTGTACGCGCTGTAAAACTTAAGACGTCTACTGGAGAGATGACCCGGCCCATCACCAAGTTAGCTGTACTGCCTAATTCTGAAACATTGTTTCAGGGCGGCCCGGGATGTTGATGAACGCATTGCAGCCGTTATTTAATTTTGAATCTTATTCTCTTTGGTATATGAAATACTAACTTTTGCCCTTTTTATGTATTTTGGTGCTGCGTCACACTTTAGAGATTTTTTAGGACTTAGTGTTAAGACTACAACGGAAAGCATCGGACACAAAAAAATGTGACAAAACTTAATCATTGAAATACAGTCCACTCAAATTGGGAAATAAAACGTTTTTATTCTACACCAATGATAATAATAATAATTTTATTCTAAAGGAAATTAGAATTGTAATTGAAAAAGATCCAAACTTGAAAAATAGTTATTTAATAGAACCACCATATGATTTTACTTTGCTGAATACAAAATCGTCAACTAAGGGCCTTGCATGAGACTATCAATAACTCAATGAGTACTCTTATCAACCTCGATGTCAGCACAAAATTCTGGGATCCAATCCTGTGTTTTATTATCAGAAGAAACTAGACCAGCAGTCTCTAGCTGCTCTGATAAATTCAGCGGATGCACCAATAGAAATTCCATTGCTAAGGAGTGTACTGACGTTTATTGAGCGGCGCGCTTGCATGCTGGTCGTGTTTGACCAAGCCGAGTAAACTTGGTAACGAACACAATATTTATACAAATGATATAAAAATATAGTGAGAGTAGTATTATGTATGTAGTATTTTTCTATATTTAGTAGTAGATCGGTTCCCTATGCGTAGCAAATAGTTTAATGGCTCGACAATGAAGTTTAAATCTGGCACAAATCTGAGGTACCAAGGCGATGGTGAAAAAAAAAATAGGCAATTGGAGACTCTTCGTCGACTTAAGATAGACCAATGCGAAGTCTGAAAAGGTTGCCTACCCTGCATAAACTATTTTTTAGACCAACTAAGGTAAGCGCGGTATATCAGCAGCTTGAACCTGAAGGATGGATACCGGCAGATCCCACAGGAATAAAGCAGCCGGCCATTCACGGCTTTCACAATGCCAGGCAAAGGTCTATTCCAGTGGAGGGTAAAGCTGGACCAAGTATCCTACCAGGGTGATATAATAGTGATCGGATGTCACTACAAGAATTAGAAGGAATTTAAAACCTACAAGAAGTCTGACTTTTGTTCAACATTTCTAAACTTAACCAAGAAATATCTTAGTTTTGTTGCACAAGGTCCACATACCATAGACGTGCCAAATGATCAAGTTCTACGGGTGCAAAATTTCAGTCCCTGCTACTAAACCCGTATGCTAAGTATGCTTGTAGAGTACGTTAATTGTTTCTAAATACTTAGCCATTTTTAAACCGCAATTTTAGGCGAACGGATTTTTGGTTACACACTAAGTGTAACTCTTTGTCTTTCGAGCCCCAAACTCCAAATAATTCTAGGATTGTTTTTCAACAAAGTTTTGGCCTAAGGAAGACATCGTAATAGACAGCTGCGGTAAAAATAACAGAACAGAACAGGTGTTCCACCGTTTCCTCTTCCTCCTCGTCCCTGCAGCTTCTGCAGAAATCGTTTCGGGGCGCGCCCAATCTGCTTGCGTGTGTGCCAACCAACCCCAATCTAATAGAAAATAGAGATGATTTGGACCGAACGTTGCTTATAAACCAACGAAAGATAAAAATCCGATGAATATAGAACCGACTTCTTATCAATTCAAAACCTACAAGAAGGCTGACTTTGGTTCACCATTTCTAAACTTTACCAAGAAAGATATTAGTTTTGTTGTAGAACGTCCACATACCACAGACGTGCCAAATGATCAAGTTCTACGAGGGCACAATTTCAGTCCCCACGGTAATGTCAATTTTATCGCAAAGGGGAGTGTTAAGCAGCATAAAGAAGATGTGAAGGACCTGAATCACAACCATGAACCTCAGTTGAAGGAACGATCCACCTTGGTCAATGATTTGTTAGGGGCTTCCTATACAATTCGGTCAAGGGCTGACCGACATCACGACTTAATTGAGGGTACCCCTCAATGAGGGGAGAATGTTCGTACCCAAAGGTACTCAACATGACCACACCCAACAAATCAAGCAGTAGCTAAGTTGGGAACAGTACCAGGCGCTCAGTAGCACCCACTGTATATGAGATTTGCTGATCAGCATATTATATGTCTCACTAACTCACCGTCTCACCGACTCAACGGCACACTGACCGGCCAATGCAGTCAGCACATTTTGCAGTGTCAGCCAACTACGCAAAGCCAACTACGCAAACTGCTACCATAATCATAATTCCCTGACCAACTTTAGAATATAGCTTACTTCACAAATCATTACAATAAACTTCCGTGTTACAAGTAGTATATAAACATGTTCCAAATGAAGAATAAAACACACCTCTTAACTCCGCGGTTTTACTTCCTACATCTGGGAATAGGGCTCGTAATACACTATCTCAACTAGCAGCTAACCACGTTAGCTCTACCCCAGCGCAGTTCCGCATCGCCTGTGGTCCGGCATTGCAGTAACCATCGTTACCATTGCCGCGACGCGATTGTCCTGCCAGCAAAGCGTACCCGTGCCAGCGACAAGTGCTCATTACCACCTTGTCCCGCGGTGTGACCCGGAAGTGTCTACTTCGGTTAGGCACAAACAACCACTTTATCACTAGACACTTCTACTCCAGCTGAATTCGTCAACTATAGACGTACCAACTGGCGCGCTTATAGGGAAGCCCTACTAAACATTCTTCCAATAGAACCCCCAAATGACAACAGTGATATACTCAGTCTTGATAACATAGTAGGGATGTTCACGAATGCCTGCAACTCGGCTTTCGAAGCAGCCCACCCTAAACGCAAACCGAGAGGAACCAAAAAGCCTCCTTGGTGGACACAGAAACTTTCAGAACTCAGATCCAGTTGCAGAACCCTTTTTAACAGGGCAAAAGCAGGAAATGAGGATCTAAAATGGCAACAGTACAAACCCATCAACTTTCAGTGAACGGTCGTGTTTTTGTCTTGCGCTCCGAATTTTTGTTCTTTTTGTCCATAAACCATCGGGGTTTAATTCATATTTTCATACGTCTATATAACTTTTTATGTCCCTAACAACATCCGTTCGCTTCGCGAGTGCATAGTGATTGTTTTGTGTTTAAATTAACAAAATTTGTTTGCACGTCTAATCTCTGTGCAGTGTTTGTTGTTATAGTTTTTTTCTAATTGCCTTCTTCTTTTCTTCCAAGCGCTGTTTGGAGCGGTAAGTGTCTAAACGGTAGTTACCCGCTCTCCCGCACTCCCGCTTATAACTTTGTTTTTGGAACATCTAAAACTTACGCTCCCCCAGCTTACTTACTCCCGCTCATTCTCTCCCGCTCTCTAACTCTCTCTTTTACTTGCGTAGCTTTATTCTCTTGGCACTGTGGTTCGGAATATCGCGATAATGGCTGTCTGCAATTTAAAGAAATGCAAGTCGTTAATTTCGGCTGGACAACAGAGCATTCCGTGCCATTCGTGTGAGAATATTTTTCATGCAAAATGCCTTGGCTATTCGGGCCTGGTACGCGATGCAATCGACATGAGAAGTGGCTTGCGCTACTATTGTGATGAATGCATTGCTTATGAAACCCAGGCACTCTCTATAAGGCGGCTTACAAAAAGCACTGTTACGGAATTAATCCGGAACAGCCGTAAAAATACGGATCTGCTTGTGGCGCAGCTCACTAGCCGTATGCTATCTGAGCCCGATTCTCCTAAGCGTAAAAAGATCGCGGTCGATAGACAACCCACGGTAGCCGCTAGTGTAACTCTCTCTGGCGATCCGGGGTCTGCAGCACAGCAGTCGATCTCAGCCGCCGCACAAATGGTACTGAGATCGAAAGCTAAAAAGATTCGGTTTCCGAATGCAAAGGACGCGTGATTTTGCCGCATGAGACGCCCGAAAAATATTTTGTAAATAATACAACAATGATTCCAACGCCGCATGTTGACTAAACGTCCGGAGTCCTGAGTGAAACTGGTAGTGCAGCCATAAATGCTGTAGTACCAAAACCTGTCACATGCGAGGTATCTAAAACAGTCACCTGTGTACCGCAGCGGAAACAAATTTTTGTTTCTCGGCTAAATCCTGACCTTTCATCGCTGGACATTACGGCCTATATCCGTAACAAAGTTCAGATTGATGATCTAAAGGTTGAACGATTTAATTTTCCATATGCTAGGGAAGTATCATCTTTTAAGATCGGTGTTCCCTGTGCTCATTTTGCAACTATGTGCTCAGCCAATTTTTGGCCTGTTGGCATTTTTGTTAAAGAGTACGAAGCTAAAAAAAAGAAAATTCGTTCAAAGGAAGTTGGAAATCCCTTTAAAGAGCCATCCACATCTACATCCTCATCTATCTCAAAAAACTAGATTCTTTTCTTCAGCTTTATTATCAGAATACAAGAGGTTTACAAAGTAAGTTGACCAAATTGTATACTGATAGTTTTTCCTTGTCTTCCCATGTTATTGTTTTTACTGAAACCTGGTTAAAACCGGAAGTTCTAAGTTCCGAAGTTTTTCCAAGTAAGTACACAACTTACAGGCTTGATCGTCCGTCCCGACGTTGAGGTGGAGTTTTAATTGCAGTTGACTCAGAATTAACGTCTGAAGTAATAACGTCCGACGAAATAAATGACATTGAATTTCTGTGTATAAAACTATCCCTTCCGTGTATTTCTATATACATAACATATTCATATATTCCGCCATCATCGGAATTCCCGACATATGCGAATCATCTGTCCGCTATCCGGTTTATTTCAAGTAAACTATCAGATAGGGATCAGTTAATAGTTTTAGGTGACTTTAATATACCTAGGGCGACATGGTCCACCGTCGAAACCTCAAATATATTGTTACCTTCAACGCAGCATGATTTTCTTGACGGTTTGCTTGATATTTCATTGTCTCAAGTAAATCATGTATTAAATTTCTTAGGACGATTACTGGATCTATGCTTTGTTTCCAGTCCAGATTGTGTCTGCATAGCTAGAACCTCTGCAATTACTTTACCAGAAGACCCTTATCACCCAACGCTAGAGCTGACTATTGACACGGGTACAAAAGTGTATGAAGTATCTGAAAAAATAGCTAAACGCATCCCCTGCTTTCGTAAAGCGAACTTTGCACTCATTAATAGCCTTATAGCTTGCTCGGATTGGTCCAATCTGTACTTAAGTACTAATATAAAGGAAGCGGTTAATATATTTTATAACATATTAAACGAAGTTTTTGATACATGCGTTCCTACGTATTATCCTAAAATTTCAAACCAACCTGCACGACTTAAAAATGTAAAGTCTAGACTCTACAAAAAGTTTAGAGCTTCAGGGTCACAAGCTGCCTTTTCCCGATACTTAAGTGCTCGGTCCGATTTCACCGTGCTTAACGCTCAGTGTTATAAAAACTATTTAGCTCGTTGCAAGACCCAGTTTACACTGGATCCAAAACAGTTTTATAATTTTGTTAACACAAAGCGTAAGTCTTCTAGTTACCCATCATCACTTAAATTTAAAAATTCGGCTGCTAGCACTGATCAAGCCATAGCCGATCTTTTTGCACAGTTTTTTCAAACCACCTATTCAACATCAAGTCCTCCAGATCAGTCTTACCCATATGTCATTCCTAAATCAAACTTTATTTGTTGTCCTGTTATAAGTAAAAGCTCACTTCTTTTAGAATTGCAAAGGGTCAAACCAGTCTACTCTCCGGGTCCTGACGGAGTCCCTGGATGTGTGCTTAGGTATTGCGCTGAGACTTTGTGTAGACCATTGCACAAACTGTTTACTTTGTCTTTAGAAACATCCGATTTCCCACACAGATGGAAGGAATCGTTTGTTATCCCGCTTCATAAAAAAGGGAGTAAATTGAACGCATGTAATTACAGAGGTATTTCAAAGCTATCAGCTGTACCGAAGCTCTTTGAGAACATTATTACGCCTCATTTACAACACAGTTGTAGGTCCCTTATTTCCTCTTGTCAACACGGATTTATAAAACGTAGGTCAACGACAACCAACCTTTTGGAGTTTACTTCATTTGTTATAGGAGGTTTTAGAAAGAATCGTCAGACTGATGTGGTCTACACTGATTTTAGTAAGGCGTTTGATTCTGTAAGTCACCCGATTTTAGTCCGGAAATTGGACCTTTTAGGGTTTTCAGGTGATCTTCTTAGGTGGATTTTAAGTTATTTGAATGATAGGACTCAAAGGGTCATTTTTAAAAACTCTTTGTCATCCCTAATCCCAGTTACTTCCGGTGTACCACAAGGAAGTCATCTCGGTCCGCTCCTGTTTACATTATTTATAAATGACCTTCCATTAGTCTTAACGAAGTCACGGGTTCTTATGTACGCAGATGACGTTAAGTTGTGCCTGCAATATAATGACCCCGCACAAAGTTTAGCTTTACAATCGGATCTAAATGCATTTCAAACATGGTGCATGGATAATGAATTGAATTTAAATGGTTCTAAGTGTAAACTAATGACCTTTTTTCGTGTCAGCCCCCACTACTCAACGTATACTTTGAGTGGTTGTGCGTTAGATAGGATAACGCATGCTGACGACCTTGGAGTCTACATGGATCCTAGACTTAAATTTTCCGATCACATTACTATTATGGTAAATAAAGCCAGGGGCGTGCTTGCATTTATCAAAAGGTGGTCGAAGGAATTCGATGATCCCTATGTCACAAAGACCTTGTTTATTTCATTAGTCCGACCAATTCTTGAGTACTGCGCTCCTGTTTGGAGTCCCCAATATGGGGTGCATATAGACCGGATTGAGTCTGTGCAAAAAAACTTCTTAATATTTGCCTTACGGAGACTTAACTGGGATACAAGCCTAATACTACCATCCTACTCTAGTAGACTACTTCTAATTAACTTACCATCGTTAGCTCACCGTGGAACTATGCTTGGTATTACGTTTATTAGAAATCTTATTCATGGTGATGTAGAGAGTCCCGAGTTACTGGGTCGCCTGCATTTTAATGTGCCAAATAGATTCACTAGAAACTATATTCCTTTAGTATTAAATCACTGTATCTCTAATTACGCAATGCATGAACCTTTTAGAGTACTTTGCAATGATTATAATAGACTATATCATCTAATATCTACTACTGACTCACTTCCTATCTTTAAATCAATAATACTATCCTCCCTAGTAACTAATTAGTTTTACTTGATGTATTTTGTCTATTCGTATTGACCTGTATTTTTAATTGTCTATTGTTACATTGTCTTTTTCTTTGTCCGCGATTATGTTTACTCGCCCAAAACGGTGATGGGCTCCGCGCGTAACAAGCTTTGCTTGGTGTCGTAGGGCCACTTGTTTGTACTGACCATAGTGCATCAACGTCCAAGAATTTAAAAACAGTACAAGTTAGAACTACCCTCCTACAAGAAGGCCATAAGGAAAGAAAAAAGATCAGCTTGGCAGACCTTCTGCTCAAACATAGAGGAAACAGCCGATGCAGCTCGGCTTAGGAAGATCCTCTCCAAAACAACACCCTCCTTGGGGTACCTTCAAAAACCAGATGTCTCGTGGACACACTCTAGTGAGGAGTCCCTAAGCCTACTACTAGACACCCACTTTCCGGGTAGTCTCCCGGTAGAACGTCTCCCAGAAAATCATGCAGGTCTAAGCATTGACTTGGAAACGCTTCTTTCCGAACGCAACATAAGTTGGGCCATAAACAGCTTCAAACCCTTCAAATCACCAGGACCCGATCATCTCTCACCTGCGCACATCCAACACGCAGGTCAACTTGCCATCAACTGGCTAAAGACAATTTTCCGTACCATTTTTAGGATAGGAACGTTGCCATCAACATGGAGGGAAACAAAGGTAGTCTTTATACCCAAAGCGGGCAAAGCCTCGCACACGATGACGAAAGATTTCAGGCCCATAAGTCTGACATCCTTTCTCCTTAAGAGCTTTGAGCGACTGATTGGACTGCACATCAGGTATGTCATGGACTCGAAACAGTTATCAGCAGCGCAGCATGCATATTCAAAGGGCAAGTCCACCGAATCAGCTCTACACGCGGAAGTCAGCAAAATCGAAAAGTCACTCAATCACAAGGAATACGCACTTACTGCATTTCTAGACATAGAGGGCGCTTTCAACACCGACCTGAGTGTTGAGATCCAAGTCGTGGAGATCGCTGTCTCTTTGGCTGTGCACTTACAGCATTAGGCTTCTCTTGCCCGTAGTTGGGGAGCCCCGTCTTCGCCCATTCCACCTTCTTCAGCCAGTCGGCTGAGGGGTTGGCAATCTTGCTCCTGTTATGTGAGCGGAGTGTCTGCGCGGCAGTCCGCTTCTCCGCATAGGTGAATTTATTTTGCTCGGTGGCTGGAGCGACCGTCTTAGTCATACCTCCTGCAGTTTTTGGCGCCGGCGCGGACTTTGCAGAGGTGCTGGCGACCGACTGTCTTCCACCTATCACCCCCAGTTTGGGGTGGGGCCCTTTTGGGATAGCCCCCGAGCTGGTGCCAGCACAGGCGGAGCCAACGCTCGTAGATCCTGTCGCACCCACCTTCTCCTCCGTCACGGGTTTCTTAGGAGTGCCCGGCTCCATTGTGTTCTTATTTTTATTTTTGTTGGCATTCATATTTGATTCCCACGAGTTGCGGAGAAAGGGAAGGTCCACCCGGGCAGAGATCGGCGATGCCCGGGGAAGGCGATAAATAGAGAAGGGGGCCGCCATCTCCCTGATCCCACCGTTAGAGACTGAGCTAGTTTTTAACCAGGGCCCTCAGCCAGGCTGACTTTCGGCACGGTCCGATTTACACCTTAGTGCGGCCCGGGGTGAGATGTTGTGTGGGATAGGAAGGAGGTAGGCTGTGCGTTTGGGGAAAAAAGGTTGTGTAGACCAACTATTTAAATGCGGCTGAACAATTCGCATCGACGGTACTGCCGCTAAACAGCGACAGATACCCGCTGGCTGTCCGGGGCTGTTTATTACAGAGGTTTCGGTCCGACGGAATCCGTTTGACCTAGCCTACTGCTATTCACAGCTGCCCTTATAGGCCGTTCGCTATCCGCAACCTGCGACCCGCTTGGTCGCCTCCAGCTAGGCGTCCTCGGAACCATCTCACAAGTTCCTTGGACCAAGAAGTGGAGATGTTATTTTTGTATCTTTATTAATTGTCTTAATCACTGAGTGAGCTGGAGTTGTTGGCTTTTCATTTACAAGACTTTAATTAAGAAAATCAATTTCTTCTTGAATTGTTTGGGGTGTTGCCCAGGGGGGATGGCGTTTGGTTTTTAAATAATAGCCACTTGATGTGCGCTATTCTTTTATTTATTTTGCTCTTTATGCCCCCACGTTCTTCCATAACTCCATCTCTACCCACTCAGATTTCTATGTCAAAATTCCAGTTGCAGTTCCTTCTATTCCATCACATTTATAGTTTCAGTTCTTTCCGTTTGAATCCAGATAACGGTCTTGATGATGGTCGCGGTTGTCGACGGCGGAAGTTCCTGGTCCTATGTCCGTGGATGCATTCGGATCAACCAAGTTACGGTCGCCATGTCATATGTTGTCCAAATAATTTGTGTAGGCCAACTCTTTCGTTTGAGTTCTCTTTATTGAATAAATCTTATCTCTATTACAATTTTTCGTACAGCTAGTAAGAGTTCAATGCGTATGTATAGACGTATGTATTAGTAGCTGCTGGTGGAGTCGCCGCGGCAGAGGAGAGGTCTTATGTTCACATGGTGACAGAGCGGTCGCGCATGTCAAATATCCAGACTCATCACTGCGCAATGTGTATGTTAATATTAATGCATAACACTAAGTACTGTGAGCATTCGATATGTGAACATACTACAGAATGCCTTTTAGGCTTACAAACGCACCCATAAATTTTGAAAGAGCCATTAATAATATCTTAAGGATATTATATTATATACGAGTATATGGATGATATTGTTAATTTTTCAAACACTATTGAACAACTTTTGTCTGATTTAATTAAAATAATTAATATTTTACATAGAGCAAATAAGATAATTTCACTCGAAAAATATAAATTCTTTAAATTACAAACCGCATTTCTTGTATACATTGTTTCTCATAATGTAATTAAAACGGATCCTGAAAAATTTGTCACATTTACAACATATCCGATTCCACTCCGAAGTTTTCTAGGTCTATCGGGGTATTACAGAAAGTTTGTCCGTAACTATGCAAAAATTTCTAAACCATTTACAAAATATCTAGGGGGAAAATGGAAAGGTTTTTTATAGAATGTCTACAAAAATTTCAAAACAGTTTGACGAGTCAGCTGTACAAGCTTTTAACTGGTTATAATTCGGTTCAACAACAGACGCATCAGACGTAGTTATCGAGGCAGACTCATAAACCGTAAAATCAACTAAAACAACAATTGGTATTAACAACGGGGAGGTATACAATAAATGAGTCACTGGATATTTTTGACAAGACATGACAAGACACGCAATCGAATACGATACAGTTGAGAAGTATCTTCTTCTATCTAGTATCTTTCACTTAACATAACGGTTGGAATTAATTGGAGCTTACAAGAGTAGTAGTTCGCAATACCAAAATAAATTAATATGATACAGTTGAGAAGTATCTTCCAAGTATCTTCTTCTATCTAGTATCTTTCACTTAACAACGGTTGGAATTAATTGGAGCTTACAAGAGTAGTAGTTCGCAATACCAAAAAAAATTAATAAATTTACAATTATGCTAAAAAATAAATTTTAAGAGCATCAATTCTAGATACCGTGACTTTAGACGGGTCTGAAACAAACACAAGATCTAATTGTCTATTTAATGAATTCCGTATAAAGCTTACTTGCTGTAACGATAATTCTAAAAGGACATCTACAAAATCATGGACGGATAAAGGTACAGCGACAAGTGAGTCAGTAGGAGGAGACCAAGAAATATCAGGGAGATTAAAGTCACCCAAAACAATCAAAAGGTCACTGTTAGAAAGAAGGGATAGAACAGATTTTATCGCAGACAGGTGGTGCTCATAAATTATTAAATCAGAGCCAGGTGGAATATAGGAACATGTAACAAATATTGAGAATGATTGCAAGGAAACTTTCACACTAACAAATTCAATTTCATTAGGAGTATCAGAGTGAATTCTCTCGGATGTTAGGCTAGTGCTAACGGCAATCATCAGATTTTTATCTTTTGTTGGCTCATAAGCAGCGTTCGGTCCTGCAAAATCACCTCTGCCTTCTACCAGAATAGGGTTGATTTCCGTATCAGATGAGGTTTCTTTATTGAGATAACCAGTGATTACATAACCAAGCCTAGTGCCTTGTGCCAAAGGTTTATTAGGTCCTAGTTCAAGAAGTTCACCGGTTATTACACGAGAATACACCTCAGCCCCTAAGGTTAGGTCAATGGGTCCAGGTTGCCGAAAGTCAGGATCTGCTAATGGCAGTCCCTCGGGAATATTAAGATCGGTTGTAATCGGTACTGAGGGTTAGTCTGTAATGACTGTGGGCATAATAAATACCTCTAATAGTTTTTCAAACCCTGATGTATATGATGAGAGCTTTAGTGTTGATCTAATTGCTGTTGATATCTTTCCTCCGATTCCAGATATTTCCATCGGTGACCTTTCTTTAAGAGATAGCAGATCTGCCATTCTCCTGGAGATAAGATTCACCTGTGATCCACCATCTATTACAGCGCGACATGTATGTAATTGACCGTTTGGCCCTTGTAATGAGACCTTGGCGATCGCGAGCATAGTATATCCTCCTACGTGGTCGTAGCCTACAATGGTTACTGCGCCGGCCACTGGATTGCTAGTCGGTCCTTGGTGTAACAGTGAATGATGCCGTTGCTAGCAGACTCGACAAGTGGTCGGTGATCCACGGTTTTCAACCTTATGAGCTGTAGACAAACAATTTGTGCATGCTCCTACTTGAATAATGGCTTGACGCCGTGTTTTGGGGTCCATTTGCTGGATACGGCTACATGCTCTAAGATTATGTTGTCCTAGGTGATAAATCTTACAGCTCTCTTCGTTGTGAACTGACTGATGGCGGAGAGTTGCTGTAGGTTGAGCGCTTATAGTCTCCAGCATGTAAGCGCGCCGCTCAATAAACGTCAGTACACTCCATAACGTTGGAATTTCCGTTGGTGCATCCGCTGAATTTTCTAGAGCAGCTAGAGACTGCTGGTCTAGTTTTCTTCTGATAAGAAAACACTAGATTGGATCCCAGGGTTTTGTGCTGATATCGAGGTTTTTAAGAGTACTCATTGAGTTTTTTATAGTGTCATGTAAGGCCCTTAGTTAGCGCGAGGAGCCGTCTATAGGCTTATGGTCAATAATTTTTGCAATGGCGGCGAATACTAGGATTTTTCCGTTCTGGTACCTGGCCTTTAAACGCAACCAGGTGTCGTCATAGCCACCCTGTGAGAAGGCTGTGTCTGTCAAGACATTCCTCGCTTCACCATGAAGCGAAATCTGTAGAATATGTAGCTTTTGACTGACCGAATATGGTTTGTTATGTACCAATTCCACAAAGAGATCATGGAACCGTGGCCAGTCTAGATACTCGCCGTTGAACTCGGGAATGCTAATTGGCGAAAGTGCAAAGTTTAGGCTCATTGGCGCGTCGTTTTCTCGTAGCAGGTTCATTTCGTATTCCTCGTATAATGTGTGGAATTGGGCTAGCTCTGCTTCTGCCAGAGCTGCGGCCCCAGGTGTGCTATCCAATTTCTCGTGGGCTTGCCTCAGTAACGCCCAGTGGAGATCCAGGTGCCCTTGTAGGGCAGGGGTGACAGTTGGGGCGTTCGAGGCTTATGTTAATGATGACTCCAATTCGTTGCATCTTCTCTGCAACTGTCGGATCACCGTGTCAATTGCGGAATCTCCTTTGACTTGATCTCTTGTTGTGAGCTAGATGTTGGCCGAAGTTCGTCTGGGGGCCTTCGGAAGCCCGCTTCCAGTCGGCATGTTGTCCAGAAAGATATTCTGACATTTTTCGACCAACTCTTTAAGTGCTTCTGGTCGTGAAGAGTACTCACTTCCAGTGGGTAGTGCCGCTTGCTGGACTTCTTCATCTAGGTCGCAAAACTGCCGCCAGAGATCGTTTAACTGATTTAGCTTACCGGAATAATAGCCGTCTCGGTGGCGTCGGTCGGCAGAATCCTTGCCATAATTCTTAATGAGCTGTTGGATTTTCCCTTGCAGCTCGTTTTGTGTGTCTAGTAATCGATTGTGTAAATCGATTCTTGTGTGACTTGTTTCCTCAATGAATGAAGTAGACATATTGTGTGTCTTGGAAACAAAGAATCTTGTGGAGCTGGATGAAGCTGAGTATCCTGTGAAGCTGGATGAAGCTGAGTATCCTGTGAAGCTGGATGAAGCTGAGTATCCTGTGAAGCTGGATGAAGCGGAAGTTCCTGTGACGCTGGAAGAAGAAGCGTATCCTGTGAAGCTGGATGAAGCTGAAGTTCCTGTGGCGCTGGAAGAAGAAGCGAATCCTGTGAAGCTGGATTAAGCTGAAGTTCCTGTGACGCTGGAAGAAGAAGCGAATCCTGTGAAGCTGGATGAAGCTGAAGTTCCTGTGACGCTGGAAGAAGAAGCGAATCCTGTGAAGCTGGATGAAGCTGAAGTTCCTGTGACGCTGGAAGAAGAAGCGAATCCTGTGAAGCTGGATGAAGCTGAAGTTCCTGTGACGCTGGAAGAAGAAGCGAATCATGTGAAGCTGGATTAAGCTGAAGTTCCTGTGACGCTGGAAGAAGCGAATCCTGTGAAGCTGGATGAAGCTGAAGTTCCTGTGACGCTGGAAGAAGAAGCGTATCCTGTGAATCTGGATTAAGCTGAAGTTCCTTAGACGCTGGAAGACGAAGCGTATCCTGTGAAGCTGGATTAAGCTGAAGTTCCTGTGACGCTTCGCAACTGGCAAGAATAAAAACAAGGGAGTAAGCTATAGTCGAGTACCCCGACTATCAGATACCTGTTACTCAGCTAAAGGGACCAATGGGAAAAGGAGATGTGCAAGCAGCAAAGCGAGACTGAAGTGCGCCACCTACCCCTGATCACAATATATGGGCGGTAGACAAATTTAAGCGTTATGGGCGTTATAGTGGGCGTGCCAAATATTTTTTTGGATCAATCGCTAGGTATTGACTACATTTCAGCTAAAATTTTTTATCTAGTATAAAAATTGTGGGCGTCACAAGTAGTAAAAGGAAACTCAGACGAGACAGATGGCCATAAATTCGTAAATAATTTCAAAACAATAGCGGATAATGAGAGGAAACTCATGAATAAGGCTAACGCAAATGTTTTTTAACAACGACATTAAAACTGGATTTCAAATCATATTAATGAACAACAACAAATTATTAACAATTTTTTAAATAATTATAAGAACACTATCTTCAAAACAATCATTACTAAAACCAAATATATACACGGTTTTCAAAATATCACTAGAATAAATATGAATGTCGATGTTATATCTAACTATGTTATCAATATCGAACAAAGCATTTTATTATCAAAATTAAAAGTTGTACCATCATTTATAATATCTCAGGAAGAAATTCTGAATTCCTAATTCTAAAACTTTCTTCATAATAGGATCAGCCTTGTTGTTGTTAATATCGCAGAGAACATCGAGGACCTAAGCCTACACAAACTTAATGTGAAAGCAATCGACGACCATAATAATATATTTTTATAATACATTTGAAGAAGCTTCCAACAACTAATATCGGAACATTATACTTACTGCTAGTCATTGGAGTCATCTTTATAATGATTGCCCGAAGCCGGAAAATCGTCTGCACTCTATCAATGCCGAAGACTAGTTTCGACATAATAAATATATTGCTGAACGCAAACACACACGGAAAATTGGTGGGAAAATAATATGAAACAAATTATAGCTTCGGTATTTACACCCGTGACTCGTAGAGTAAAAGGGTATACTAGATTCGTCGGAAAGTATGTAACAGGCACAAAGAAGCGTTTCCGACCCCATAAAGTATATATATTCTTGATCAGGATCACGAGCCGAGTCGATCTAGCCATGTTCGTCTGTCCGTATAAACGCTAAGATCTCGGAAACTATAAGAGCTACAATACTGGGATTAGGCATGCAGATTCTTAAGATTCCTGCGCAGCGCAAGTTTGTTTCAGCAATGAGCCACGCCCACTCTAACGCACACAAGCCGGCCAAAACTGTGGCAACTACAGTTTTTATGCTATAATAAAAATGTTAACTGAAATGTTATGCGTTTCCTACCCCATAAAGTATGTATATTCTTGATCAGGATCACTAGCCGAGTCGATCTAGCCATGTCCGTCTGTCCGTCTGTCTGTCCGTCCGGATGAACGCTGAGATCTCGGAAACTATGGGAGCTAACTATTGAGATTTGGCGTGCAGATTCCTGAGCTTCTTACGCAGCGCAAGTTTGTTTCAGTAGAGTGCCACGCCCACTCTAACGCCCACAAACCGCCCAAAACTGTGGCTCCTACAGTTTTGATGCTAGAATAAAAATGTAATGTTCTCATCAATACCTATCGATTGACCCAAAAAAAAGTTTGCCACGCCCACTTTAACGCCCACAAACCGCGAAAACCTGTGACGCCCACAATTTTCATGCTAGATAAAAAATGAAATGTATTGGTCTCGACAATACCTATCGATTGGTCCAAAAAAAATTTGCCACGCCCACTCTAACGCCCATAACGCTTAAATCTGTATACCGCCGGTAGGTGGCGCATTTTAATCTCGCTTTGCTGCTTGCATTTAGCATTTAGCATTTAGCTGAGTAACGGGTATCTGAAAGTTGAGGTACTCTACTATAGCGTTCTTCCTTGTTTTTTTTACATTTTGCTCGTAATCCTAATCAACAATATATATCGGAAAAGCTTCTTTCTACCTCTTAAATACTTTTCCCCAAATATATAAATATGTATATATATATATATACATACTTAGCCTCCAATAGAAAAAAGAAAATTTTGTAAAAGTGGCGACTTATTTCTCAACATAATCTCCTTTTAACTCGATACACTTGACCCAGCGATGCTCCAACTTCTTTAACCCGACTAAAAAATAAGTTTTCTCGAGGACTGCAAAATAGGCTTCTGTGGCGGCAACGACCTCCTCATTCGACGCAAATTTCTTTCCAGCGAGTGACTTTTTCAAGTTTGGAAACAAAAAGAACTACTACGGGGACAAATACGGAGAATATGGTGGACGGGGTAGCAGTTCGTAGCCCAATTCGACCAATTTGGCCTTGGCGAGGGCGGAAGTGTGAGCCGGTGCGTTGTCATGATGGAAGAGCACTTTTTTCTTCGCCGAATGGGGCCGTATTTTCTGCAATTTGGCGGCGAATCGGCCCAATAATTCAACATAGTACAGCCCTGTGACCGTTTTGCCCTTCTCCAGGTAGTCGGTGTAGATCACACCTTGTTAATCCCAAAAAACCGTGGCCATCACCTTTCCGGCCGATGGGACAGTCTTCGCCTTCTTCGGAGCAGGTTCGCCGGGTGAAGTCCACTGTTTCGACTGTTCCTTGGTCTCTGGTGTGTACCAGTGGATCCATGTTTCGTCGACGGTCTCGAAACGACGCAGAAACTCCTTCGGATTGCGCTTAAACAGCGTCAAACACTGCTCTGAAGTGGTCTCACGGTCTCTGAAAAGTTGTCCGGAGTGAGCAAACGCGGCACCCATCGCGCCGCCAGCTTTCTCATGACCAACATTTCACGCAGGATATGACCCACGCGGTCTTTTGACATGCCTACTGTCTCAGCTATCTCACGTATATTCAATCGACGGTCTGCCAATACGAGATCATGGATTTTTCTCACGTTGTCCTCCGCGGTAGCCGTTTTCGGGGCACCTGGGCGTGGCTCATCAAAAACCGACGTGCGACCACGTTGAAACTCGTTAAACCAATTTTTGACGGAAGGAGAAGAGTAACCGTACACAACATCCAAGCGCTCTTTGATTTCGCTGCGCGATTTCGCTTCCAAAAACAAGAAATTTCTCTTGCGATAGTGACGGCTCGGGCGGTGTGGCTAGGTACTTACCGGACTGCCCTCGTATATTATGAAGTCGGATACGCTGTCTTCGTTTGTGGGCGTTAGAGTGGGTATGGTAACCTTTTTTAAAATAAATTGATAGGTATTGACGAGACCAATAAATTTAAGTCAATTTTTTTCTAGCATGAAAACTGTGTTGGTCACTGTTTCGGGAAGTCTGTGAGCAAATGCAGCAATATTTAGATAAAAAAGCAGCACCAGCGATTTCAATATATCATAACGTGGGCGGCAGACAAATTTTAGCCATAAGAGCGTTCTTTTTAACACGAAATTTGTGAGCGCCACAGTTTTGGGCGGTTTGTGGGCGTTAGAGTGGGCGTGGCAAGATTGAGGCTATGCGGCCCAAGATCCATCGATATGGTGGGGCATGATCCTTGTGAACAATGTCCCGAGGTTGGGCGAGCCCTGGGTACAAGGCATTTGGGATTGTAACTCCTTTACCATCTTTTCCAGAGATGCTGTGTGGTGAAATTTATTTAAATTTGAGGTAATATTTGTTATGACTTAGTCGTCTAATAAGAATACCTTTAGTTCTAAGATGTGTACTTTTCTGTAATAAAAAGTCTAGACCAAACAATGAATTAAGTAGAATATTAATTTTTTCCACGAATAACTAACGGATAATTAACAGACAAAATGGTTTACAACTATAACGACACCCTATAATTTTGCTGAGTAAATGAATAGGCTTCATTAAGTACACGTTGTGAGGAGTTGAATAACTCCCCACAAATAAAAACAGCAGCAGATGGCCGGCCGCTTGCCAGATACGCGGCGAATTCGCGTAGTAACGGCGCGGCGAGGAGAGCGAGAGAGTTTGGAGACCAACGAAGGAGAGCGAGAGAGTTTGGAGACCAATGAAGGAGAGCGAGAGAGTTTGGAGACCAAGGATGGAGATCGAGAGAGAGTGGAGACTTCGCGGGCAAGGCAAGAGTGCCGTGTGCAAAAGCTGGTAACGGAACTCCACCGGACTTTGGGCTCTCCCGTGAACTTTGGACCGGGAGAGGAAGTGCCACATCTCGGCGGTGGAGCGGCACACAGGCGTGCCACAAGCATCACGGGAATCAGCGGGATGGTAGCAGTGGGCGGAGCATCGATTGGAAGCGGTACGGGAACGACAAGTGGGTCATCCAGGAGGCACGGACTTTGGACCCAGAGTGGAGAGATCCAGCGGGCCGTGCGCAAAAGGGAAATAACGGTTCCCGGAGGCCCTATATAAGGCCGCAGAGCGCTGGCAGCTGGATCAGTCGATCACAAGGAGTCAAAACGTCAAGATCTCTCAGATACCAAAGTGAACAATCAAACAACCAGATAATCTACAAGGGAGCAGCAGCAAGTCGAGTCGCCAGAGAAGCAGCGCCGTGGGAGCCTACAAGGAGCGAGATTGCTACGTCGAGACGTTCGGCATTGGGAAACCAGGAATCTGCGAATTGAGACGCAGGTAGCTGAGATCCAGAGGGCATCACACGGCTAGGTCAAGGCGGTCGATTAACCCTGTCCACAAAGTCCTGGCGTTACGCCTGGAAAGAGTATAACAAGCCAGAAGCGAGAGCGGTCGATCGGTAAGGTCTCGAGTGGAATTGTCCAGGAGAGCTTTACGGATTCGACTTGCGAGGTCCCGGAGCGGCGTGCCCGAACCCCGCGTATCAAAAGCCACACTGAAACGTCCCGGACAAAAGGCAAAAGGGTGAGGCTAGGGTGGAACGTTCGTTTACACTAGGCGTGGCAGCGAAGTAAGGCGCGAGGCAGCTTCCTGGCGTTACGCCCTGACTGTCCGCGCGGGCTGAGCAGAAACCCAGTGGGACCATCCGGGACAGAGCAAGGGACAGGCGGCGGTGTGTCGAAAGGAGCGATCCTGGAGAACGCAGCTTCTGTTCACCCTAGTCTGAGAACGGTGACGCTTCCCTAAGCCCGTACGGCCGATACCCCTCGCGATTCCGAGTCGTTACCAGCAGTCACCAAGCCACGCGTGACAAGTGAGCAGCGAGCGAGCGTCTTCAGGGAGCTGCGAGGATCTTCAGGGAGCGGCGAGGATCTTCAGGGAGCTGCGAGTATCTTCAGGGAGCTACAGGACTGGAGCACCGAGTCGTCAAGGCGAGAGGTCGTCGAGTCAATCAGGGCCGTCGGAAGCACCGAGGGTCGCAAGCAACGAGTCAAGGCCAACCAAGCGACTAAGACACTTGTAATAATATACCCGCAATAAAACCCAATACGAACCCGTGAATTCTATGCTTTCTCACTGAGCTACTGGGCGGTCACGTTAATATAAATTTGGTGGGACGAACACACAATATACTGAGCTAGCCGCACGAATCTCGTAGCGAGCAGACCATAAAAATCAGTTCGTTACATCTGGCGCCCAACGTGATTGTCCCAGCAGTGAAAGCAATTTAAACAGAATGGGGAAGAAGTGGATCTACCGACTTAAAAAGGAGGATTTCGCCAATGTCGCACAGAGGCTTTATGTCACCCTGGACGGCAGATTAGAGGACATGAGAAAAGCATTATCCGAGTATTACTCAGAATCGGATAATGACCCACAACTCGTTGACATCTGGGCCGATTTGGAAGCCACATACCACGACAAAGCCGGCCCCAGCATCACGTTAACAACCGCCGAAGGGGACAACTTAGTGGCAAGCCTGAGCGTTGACAACCTACAAAAGGAGGCAAGCAGGAGAGAATTAAGCCAAGACAGGAAAACAAGAGCGCTGATCTCGAGACCCAATCAATCAGACTATGCAAGGATCGCTAAACAGGTCCGCGAATGGTCGTTCAGGTTCGACGGGGCGGAAAAACCGTTCGAGTTCCTGGAGCAGGTGATTCCCCGAGCGATGCCTGAATTGCTGAAGGGAAGGGCTTTGAAGTGGTTCAACGCCAACAACAAACAATGGAAAACCTGAGCGGAGTTCATAGATAGTTTCGACACATACTTTCTACCGAGAGACTTCTTCACCAGGCTGGCGGATCAGGTCAGGCAACGGGAGCAGGGCTTCAGCGAGTCGTTCAAAGACTACATGATCGACATGCAGACGATGGTGAAGCCACTTAATTACTCCGCTATAGAGACCCTAAGGATCATCAAGGAAAACTGCACCCCCGGTCTAAGGATCTTCCTAACGGCATACAAAGTGTCGGACCTGGACACGCTGATGATATTAGCAGACGAGTATGAAGAACTCGAAAAGGAGCGGGAAGCGTTCGCGCAGGAAAACAAATTCTCTAAGAACAAGTCGGCATCGCCAGCGCAGGTAACATGCAGAAGATGCGAAGAAACAGGAATCCAGGAGACACGGGGAAACGACCAATGGTCGCCACCTAACCGAGTACCACGGCAGCAGGCAACAGGAGCACCACGCGGGGGCCAATGGACACCACAACAACAGCAACAGATGCAACCAGCAAACAATGTTTGGAGGCCACCAAGTACAACACAAAGGCCTCGAGAAACGACACACATCACAGACCCCCAGGAGGCCTGCCGACAGTGCGGCGGTCATGGACACTGGGCGCGGGGATGTCGGCACCAACGCCTGTTGTTCTGCTGGGTGTGCGGGAGAGTAGGCGTCAGGAGCGTTGAATGCTGCCAGCATGCGGGAAATGCCCAGCGATCTCAGCCGCAGAGAGGCGAGCGGGGGTCACAAGATGCAACCTCTCCAAACTAACGGGAAAGCTGATCGAGGAGGAGCAGCAGTTGTCCGCAGCGGTGACGATTGGTGGGGGCACATACAAGGCCTCAATCGACACCGGGGCAACAGCAAGCTTTATAAGCAAAGAGCTGGCGGACGACCTGGCTGCCCTCGGAAAGATTACGAGGATACGACGGCAAGTTAGGTTGGCAGACGGAAGATGTGGCGGAATCGATGAGCAGCTGGAGGTGGAAATCGCGTTCGGGAACAAGCGACTGAGCATGAGCCTGCTGATACTACCAGGGGTAGTGGATTCATTGGTGTTGGGATGGAATTTTCTAACACAAGTCGGTACCGAAATTAAGTGCGCTGGACACGAAGTGATAATACCGGCCAGGAATCGTCACAAGGGATGGCTCGAGGAAAAGTTGTCGGTGGCAGTCGTACAACGGGCAAGCGAAGATGACGACACGACGAAATTCCTGGAGGCAGAGCTATCGACTTTCAGCAGCATGAAGGGAGCATCAAACATGGCAGAGCATCAGATCACGATGAAAGACGACAAACCAATAAAGCAGCGATACTATCCCAAGAATCCGAAAGTTCAAGGGGAGATCAATGCGAAGGTGGACGAGCTTCTCCAAATGGGATACATAGAACACTCAACAAGCCCATACAGTTCTCCCATCGTGATGGTTAGGAAAAAGACGGGCAAATGGAGACTGTGCATCGACTTTAGGCAAATAAACGTTAAATCTGTAAAGGATGCCTACCCGATGCCCCGAATAAATTATATTCTCGACCAACTGAGGGAAGCACGGTACATCAGCAGCTTGGACCTAAAGTATGGGTACTGGCAAATCCCACTGAAAGCGGACAGCAGGCAGTTTACGGCGTTTACTGTGCCGTGGAAAGGTTTATTCCAATGGAAAGTAATGCCATTCGGACTTCATTCGGCGTCTGCGACCTTTCAACGGGTGCTGGACCGGGTGATCGGCCCCGAAATGTCGCCGCACGCATTTGCTTACCAGGACGACATCATAGTGATCGGGCGCTCGCTGGAAGAACACAAGGCCAACCTAAAGGAAGTGTTCCGACGACTAAAAGAGGCAAATCTGAGATTAAACCCGTAGAAGTGCCAATTTTTCAAGAAAGAGCTGTTATATCTCGGTCATCGAGTGACTAGCGAAGGAATAGGTACGGATCCGGAAAAGGTAGCAGCCATCGCCGAACTAGAACCACCATCGACAGTAGGAGAGCTCCGACAGTACCTGGGCGTACCATCATGGTACCGCCGGTTTGTACCTGACTTCGCAAAAATAGTCAAACCTCTCAACGATCTGCTACGCAAGGGCAATAAATGGGTGTGGACACAGGAACATCAGACGGCGTTCGAAGAGGTGAAGGCAAGACTCGTCGCAGACCCAGTACTGGCATGCCCGGACTTCGACAAACCATTCATCTTGCAAACTGACGCAAGCGACTACGGCATCGGGGCAATCTTGACCCAGGAAACTGAACGAGGCGAAAAGGTAATCTCTTACTCAAGCCGAACGCTCAACGGCGCTGAGAAGAATTACTAAACGACCGAGAAGGAGTGCTTGGCAATCGTCTGGGCAATCCGAAAGCTCAAGCCGTATCTGGAAAGTTACCACTTTAAAGTAGTAACCGCCCACATGGCACTGAAGTGGCTCAACAGCATAGAGAGCCCTTCAGGGAGGATCGCCAGATGGGCCCTGGAGTTGCAGCAGTACGACTTCGAAATAGCGTACAGGAAAGGGCAACTCAACATGGTGGCAGACGCTTTGTCAAGGCAGCCACTGCCGGAAACGCTTCGAGGGATCAAGGAGACGTCGGCGGCGGAAGCTTCTGCAGCATGCAGCTGGATTCTGGAAATGCGCGCAAAAGTATCCGGACTACGTGATGGAGGGTAACACCCTGTACAGGAACATACCTCATAGAGCGGGCAGCGAAGATGTTGCAACATGGAAGATGTGCGTCCCGAAAGCTCTACGGGAAACGGTGCTGAAGGAGAACCACGACTCACCGGCGGCTGGCCATGTAGGAAGCCGAAAGACAATAGCACGTCTGGCAGCCCGGTACTACTGGCCAGGAATGCACAGAGACGCCCGAGCCCACGTCCGAGTATGCGAGACATGCATGAGATTCAAGTCGAATTAGATGCAAATGGCTGGGAAAATGCTTACGCAGGTGCCAGAGAAACCATGGGCTACGGTATGTGCGGACTTCGTCGGACCCCTGCCGCGTTCGAAGCACGGCAACCAAACGCTGCTGGTATTGATAGACCGGTTCTCCAAGTGGACTGAGTTGGTGCCGCTGCGAAGCGCGACGGCCGAGTCCCTAAAGGTAGCTTTTAAAGAACGCATAATCGCGAGGTATGGGGTCCCCAAAATAGTCATAACGGACAACGGAGTCCAGTTTACCAGCAAAACTTTCAAGAGTTTCCTGGCCGAAATGGGAGCCAGGCAACAGTTCACCCCACAGGAGAACCCGACTGAGAGAGCCAATAGGACGGTGAAAGCAATGATTGCGCAGTTCGCATGGCAGAACCAAAGAGACTGGGACGAAAAATGGCCAGAAATCATGCTGGCAGTAAACACGAGCGTTTCAGAATCCACAGGTTCCACACCGTCGTTCATTACCCAAGGCAGAGAACCAAGACTACCGAGCGCCCTATACGACAGAGAAACCGTAGGGACCGGACGACCGACAGAGACCCCGGAAGAGAATGCTAACAAACTCAGGGAAATCTTCGAGATTGTAAGGCGGAACCTGGAGAAAGCATCCCAGGACCAGGCTAGGCATTATAACCTAAGGAGGAGGCAATGGACGCCAAAGGTGGGTGACGTCGTGTGGGCCAAGGAACACCATTTATCAAAAGCGGCCGAGGGGTTCGCAGCAAAATTGGCCCCAAGATACGACGGACCTTACCAAGTCATAGGTTTTGCGTCACCAGTAATCTGCAAAATACGACACATAAACACAAAGAGCGGACCATCCACGTAAGCGAGCTGAAACAGCAACAAACGGAAAACACAAGCGAGCGGCTACAGCAAGCAGACACAACAGATGCAAACCAACATTAAAAGTCCAAGGATACCTCCAAGGATGACCAAAGGATAATACGAAAGGATCCCAAGGATACCTACAAGGATGCCCAAAGAATACTACGAAAGGAGTCCAAGGATACCTCCAAGGATGCCCGAAGGATACTACGAAAGGAGTCCAAGGATACCTCCAAGGATGACCAAAGGATACTACAAAAGGATCCCAAGGATACCTCCAAGGATGGCCAAAGGATACTACGAAGGGAGTCCAAGGATACCTCCAAGGATGGCCAAAGGACACTACGAAAGGATCCCAAGGATACCTCCAAGGATGTCCAAAGGATACTACGAAAGGAGTACAAGGATACCCCCAAGGATGCCCAAAGGTGCTCCACCCGCGGGTCCTCCACCTACTCGACGTCGCTGTCGGAGCTGATCACCGGATCGGGGACGCCCCGCCCGGAGATCCGCCGCGAGGTTCGGGTAGGCCGGGCTGCCGACCATCCTTGCCCCGGGCTAGATCCTCCGGACGGCTGGTAGGCAGCCATCATCCTGCGCGCTTCGCTCCTCGTCACACGTGTGCTCATGATGCTCTTTGATTTTGATTGTGCAGCTGGAGCCTGGGCTCCCTTTAACGACACCTCGGTTCCGAGCCTTCCTCTTTGCTCAATCCCGCTATTTCCATCGGCCTCTCCTTCTTACTACCCAGATCTACGGTACAGCTCTCTGCTCTGTGCCGTCTTCCCCCTTCCTTCGATCAGTCCCAATCGAGACCTTAGACGCTCTGGTTCGCTCCCTTTGTGTTCTTAACGTTCTCCTGATGTCCTTTATGTGTTTCGTTGCGCCTTTGTAGATGCCCTGTAGTATCCTTGGAGGTATCCTTGGAATTTGTTCGTAGTATCCCTTGGGAATCCTTGCAGGTATCCTTGGACTCTTTCCGTAGTACCCTTTGGGAATCCTTGGACGTATCCTTTGACTCCTTTCGTAGTATCCTTTGGGCATCCTTGGAGGTATCCTTGGAATCCTTTCGTAATACCCTTTGGGCATCCTTGGAGGTATCCTTGGACTCCTCTCGTAGTATCCTTTGGGCATCCTTGGAGGTATCCTTGGACTCCTCTCGTAGTGTCCTATGGGCATCCTTGGAGGTATCCTTGCGCCTAGCTCAGTAGATTGTGTGTTCGTCCCAGCAAATTTATACAAACGTGACCGCCCAGTAGCTCAGAGAAAGCACAGAATTCACGGGTTCGTAGTGGGCTTATTGCGGGTATATTATTACAAATGTCTCGGTAGCTTGGTTGGCCTTGATATCGCCACTTGTGGCCTTCGGTACTTCCGACGGTCCTGATTGTCTCGACGACCTCTCGCCTCGTTGACTCGGTGATCCAGTCCTGTAGCTCCCTGAAGATCCTTGAAGGTCCCTGAAGATGCTCGCTCGCTGCTCGTCCCTGACGGTGACTGCTTGTGACGACTCGGACTCGTGAGGGGGATCAGCCGTACGGGCTAAGGGAAGCGTCACCGTTCGCAGACTAGGGTGAACAGAAGCTGTGCTCTCCAGGATCTCTCCTTTCGACACACCGCCGCATGTCCCTTGCTCTGTCCCGGATGCTCCCACTGGGGTTTCTGCTCAGCCCGCGCGGACTGTCAAGGCGGAACGCCAGGAAGCTGCCTCGCGCTTTACTTCGCTTCTACGCCTTGTGTAAACGAACGTTTCACCCTAGCCTCACCCTTCTGCTTATTGTCCGGGACGTTTCCGCGTGGCTCGATCTGTCTTGCGTCTGTCTTGCGTGTTTGTCGTTATGTGGTGGCTGTCTTGCTGCTAACACTATCTTGCGCACTGCTCCTGGCGGTGCTGGCTGCGCGGCTAGACGTAGCGTGGCTTTTGGTTCTCGGGGTTCGGGCGGACGCCGTCGAAACCGTAGGGCTTACCGATCGACCGCTCTCTGTTCTGGATTGTTATACTCGGGATTCTCCAGGCGTAACGTCTGGACTTAGTTGATAGGGTTAACCCGACCGCATTGACCTAGCCGTGTGATGCTCTCTGGACTCCCACGGCGCTGCTTTCCCGACGACTCGACTTGTTGTAGCTCCCTTGTAGTTTATTTGGTTGATTGACTGTTTACTTTGGTATCTGATTGATCTTGAAGGTTTGACTCCTAGTGATCGACTGATCCTGCTTCCAGCGATGGCCCCTTCTGGGTCCAAAGTCCGCGGTTTTATCGATCGACCTTTCGCCCTTTGCGCACGGCCCCACAGTAGGGTGCTTAGCGCGGCGATCTACCGTTAACCCTTCGCTCTTTCTCTCTGTTCGGAGCAGATCGCCAGCGCCTAGTCATGCGCGCATAGGTGTACGAAGGCATCTGCAGCGCTCTCTGCTTATCTTTCGCCTTCTTTCTTATACCACTAAAGCTGTCGCTTATCTATTCAGCAACTACTTTTTAAGCCTGCATACTCGTATGTCTATATGAAGATCTTGGAGCCAAGCTTTTTTCACATTCACAGTCTGTCTGCCTCTCCGAATAAACGCTATACATTTTAATATAACCTATTCGTGCGTTATTAATTATAAATATAAGGGTGGCATATTTGTTGTCTTCCCCACAAACATTTGGTGACCCCGACGTGATAGCAGTTTTTATCGGAGTCTGCAGCTCGGTCTCGCGGTTGTTTAATATAGTTTAAACAAACGCTTTGTTTCGCTGTCGTTATCGTGCATTCGGTCACAAACATACGAACATACATACATACATATGTGCATATAAAAGTGCACAGCCGGCCGTTTGACTTTTTGTACATTTTGCGTTGTCAAAAAACACCAAAACTGTGTTGTGCAAACAATTCTTAACAAAGTGAATCGCATTTAATCTTTGTTAATAGCGCATATTGCATATATATATGTACATATAGCCATACATACATTCGTTTGCCAGTTACATAATCCGCTGTTGCTAGGCAGGCAATTTATCGGCAAGAACAACAACAACCAAGTTAAATGTTCCGTTGCATCTAGGCGACGCTTGTTAACCTTCACGTTTTCGCGGCAAAGGGTATACGGTGTTTTGTGCCTCTAACGCGGTCGGACATTTTATTTTATTTCATTTTCATTTCATTTTTTTTCCTTTCTCGTGATTGAAAAATGTCTGATACGGAAAACTCGGTTCGGGCTCAAAATGAATATACAAGTGACGTCGACTACTACCGGCAAATGAGCTCGATGAAATGCTATTTAAACGCTGATGCGGTTAATCAGTTTGACGAAACTGATTTGCTGGCGCGAATGGAATGGATCAGTTCCTTAACGCCAACTAAAAACCTTACATGGGACTATCAAAAACTCAATAAGTACTCTTAAAAACATCGATGTCAGCACAAAATCCTTCGCTTTAGGCATGTTTGCAATCAATGGGGAATCCGGATTTTTTTGATCTCCGTAAAGCTTTAAGGGTAAGATTGCCACTTCTTGCCTAGGGCGCACGTCACCGCAGGCCAATTCTCTTAGCCACAACTCCTGCAAAAACAACTTTGCGCGGACGACGAACGGAGCTAGCCAATCTGCTGGATCGAAAAGCTTAGCGATTTGGGAGAGTACTTCACGCTTTTTGTATGAGGAATTGAGACTCGGGTAAGAAGCAATAAAATAAAAATGTTCACTCGTGGCTTTCCAACGAATGCCCAACCTTTTTGCAGTGCTAGCCTTCTACTGTGTGTAACAGAGCCTTGTGGTTGGAAGTCCACTTTCGCAGGGGAATTTCTGCATCATGGATATAGCTTCTTTCTCGGAGTGGGACCCCGCTAACACATCTTCGATAATGATTTCACTGGCTAACGGGTGGGTTCTTCGGACATCCATTGACAGCTGCTGCAGGAATGGCGCACAGTATATGCCAAAGGTTACTGTTTTGTTATCAAATTTATTAAGATTACCGTTCTGTTCTCAGAATAATATTCGTTGGAATGGACTGTGATGTGGGTCTACTAGGATCTGGCGATATCCGCATTAAAGACAAATCGAAAGCATCGCCATTTAAGCAACTGGACGGTTAAGTCCGTGTATCATCTTGTTGATGAGGAAGGTAAAGGTTTTGTGATCTGCTATCAGCTGGTACCTGGCACATGGCTCTCGAATGACTTTGTTGTACTGGGATTTCAACGTAGAACGATTTTCATTCTTTACGAATTGGGACATTGCTATGGATCTGGAATGACGGAAAGAAATGGCATCTGGGTGTCGAAAAGGAAGCGATACCACGTATTCCAACACTCTAGTCGCTTTGTGGTTTTTTTTAAAAAAAGGGCCCACATACTGTATCGGGCTCTTCAGCTGCCGGAAGCGGTAGATCCTCCACCTCCCGAAACCGAGTGAGAAGGTTTTTAAGTGGTCATGGTTCTCTACAGAAATTAGGGTGGAGAACGATGAAATCGAACTAGAAACTGGCCCAGAAATTACCCAGCCAAATAGCGTTTCTTGTCCCAAGACGCCTCCTTACAGGATCGACCGTATAATATCGACTCCAATGAGTACATCCGTTGGTACAATTTTCGAGAAGGACCGGTCGGCCAACTGGATATTTGGCAGATCCCTTGGAACCTTACGCGACGTCAGATTCTCTGCCAAATGTGGAAGAACATAGGCGGAAGTTTGTACTTGAATGCGAGGACGATGCGAGGAGCCCAAACTGAATTGACAAATTTTATAAGATTGGCCAGCAACAGCTTGATTCAGCCCTGAGTCTGAGCAATTTTTCAGAAAAAAAGGTTGTTTCGGACCCCGCCTCGATCAAAGCACTGGCTGTGAAAGCCACCCCGTTTTAAATAACTTGCACAGTCCCTAGCAAAACGCCTTGCACGTTGCTGACAAAGAAAGAGTTCACGTTTGAAGCGGTGGGGTTGTTGGTGTAAGCCGCAGGCGGAATAGAAACGGCTTGGGCTGAACCGTAGCGTGGCTTTGCATTCACTTTCGTTTCAAAAGCATGTAAGTTTCTCGCAAAGGCACAGTCAAAGACAAAGTCAGTGGGTTTTCCTTTAACTCCACCTCAACAATTTTCACTCTGTGGAATCGATTTTTATGGCCCGATCTCAACTTAGTTTCGCATTCAAGGAAAGGGCCCTACAAAACCTATCTCAACATGTTCATGTGCTTCGGCAGTATACATTGAGGTGGTAGCGGATCTGTCAACAGACACATTCCTCATTGAATTGAAGCACATGATATCGAGGCGGGGCTTACCTACTGATATATTTTGCGACAACGGAAAGGGTTGAAAACGAGTTACAATCCCAGATGACTTGGACAAAGGACTCGCCCAAACTCGCAGCCGACGATCTAATTAGCGTTCACGAGGATCATATTCGTCCTGTTCGATGGATCTTGAGCCAAAGAACCTTAGACTTTCCAGGGAAATTCACTAAGATAATTTTTCGACGAACAATCCACAAAAAACAAGGAAGAACGCTATAGTCGAGTACCTCGACTATCAGATACCCGTTACTCAGCTAAATGCTAAATGCTAAATGCAAGCAGCAAAGCGAGATTAAAATGCGCCACCTACCGGCGGTAGACAGATTTAAGCGTTATGGGCGTTAGAGTGGGCGTGGCAAATTTATTTTTGGATCAATCGATAGGTATTGACGACACCAATACATTTCAGTTAAAATTTTTTATCTAGCATGAAAATTGTGGGCGTCACAGGTTTTCGCGGTTTGTGGGCGTTTAAGTGGGCGTGGCAAACTTTTTTTTAGGTCAATCGATAGGTATTGATGAGAACAATACATTTCAGTTAAAATTTTCTATCTAGCATCAAAACTGTAGGAGTTACAGTTTTGGGTGGTTTGTGGGCGTTAGAGTGGGCGTGGCACTGCGTAAGAACATCACGTAAGAAGATCACGAATCTGTACGCCAAATCTCAATAGCCTAGCTCTCATAGTTTCCGAGATCTCAGCGTTCATCCGGACAGACAGACGGACAGACGGACAGCCGGACAGACGGACATGGCTAGATCGACTCGGCTAGTGATCCTGATCAAGAATATATATACTTTATGGGGTCGGAAACGCTTCCTTCTGCCTGTTACATACTTTCCGACGAATCTAGTATACCCTTTTACTTTACGAGTAACGGGTATAAAAATCGCTGGAAGGCTTTTAATGGTGCCGTGATGTTGGGTCATATCCACACCGAGATATTGTTAAAACCGAAAACAGCTGAGTTTTGTAAGATCTTTATGAATTGTTAATACCTAAGCTTACAGTGTTTTGAGCAAAAGCTTTCACTCTGATCACTGTAAATAGTTCTCTCACTCCGTCGGGCTTACATTAAATGAGTTCATAATTGGAAACGAAAGAACACGGTTGGCTTTTTTATCGGTTGTCACACCCCCAACCAAACTGAATGTCTCACGTAGGCCAAGAAAACGGTTTTGATAACAACATTTAAAAATAATTTAATTTGCAAATATTAAACAGATTTATCACATTTTCTCCAAAACAAATTTCTAATTACAAATTCATTTTGTTATTCTCAAATGTTTACACAAATAAATTCACGGCGTGGGGAGTATAATAACTTCCCACAAATCTCATCTTCAGCAACGGATGGCCGGCCGCATGCCAAATACGCGGGGAACGCTAGTTGGAGAATTCACTTCAAAAGAGCTTGGAGAATTCAGTTCGGGAGAGTTTTGAGAATTCAGGTCAAGAGATCTTGGAGAATTCGGCTCAAGAGAGTTTGAAGAGTACGAAGAAAGAGTGCTTGGAGAGTGTTTGTGGGGAAGACAACAAATATGCCACCCTTATATTTATAATTAATAACGCACGAATAGGTTATATTAAAATGTATAGCGTTTATTCGGAGCGGCAGACGGACTGTGAATGTGAAAAAAGCTTGGCTCCAAGATCTTCATATAGACATATCCAGGCTTAAAGAGTAGTTGCTGAATAGATAAGCGACAGCTTTAGTGGTATAAGAAAGAAGGCGAAAGATAAGCAGAGAGCGCTGCAGGTGCCGTCGTACACCTATGCGCGCATGACTAGGCGCTGGCGATCTGCTCCGAACATTCTCACCCCGTTGGAAGAGGTAAGGTGCAAACTATCTCGGAATCGATGGGCAGAACGGCTAGCTTGGCGACGGATCTCTTGATCAGACCCGTAGATGTACGGACCATAGCTACTCTGATGACTTCCTGGCTGCACCCAAGCTGCCATCTCAAGGGTGGAACGTTGTCCTCCTTAAGCAAAACTATGCGTCCAACCTTTATGTTAGACGTTTCGACGCGCCACTTGCTCCTCTCTTGAAGTAGGGACAAATACTCGCTGCTCCACCTTTTCCAGAAATGTTGCTGCATCTGGGTAACCCGCTGCCATCTGCTGAGGCGGTCTTCGCGGAGATGAGTAATGCCAGGCTCAGGAAACTTAGTGTAGCTGGAACCCTTCAGGAAATGTGCCGGTGTTAGCACCTCAAGGCTTTCAGCTTTTCTGAAATTGGACAGAGTGGACGGGAGTTAAGGATGGCAGAAATCTCATATGCAAGAGTTCTTAATTCTTCGATGGCTAAGATGGATGCACCGACGACTCTGTAGAAGTGAAATTTAGCTGACTTCACAGCGGCCTCCCATAAGCCACCGAAGTGCGGGGCACGCGGAGGGATGAACTTCCAATCGATCCCATCAGCTAAACAGGCGGAAGATATCGATGCTGTGTGCTGCTCGCTCAAAAAGAGCTCTTGCAGCTCGGCAAGCTCTCTCTTTGCACCGACAAAGTTTGTAGCATTGTCGCTCCAAATGGTACGCGGACTGCCTCTAAGGCTGATGAATCTCCTCAGCGCTGCGATGAAAGAATCCGTCGTGAGATCCTGGACCACTTCCAAATGAGCAGCCTTCGTGGAAAAACAGACAAAGACGGCGATATAGCACTTGTGGGGTGCCTTGTTTCTGGCCTCTGCCTTATGATAGAGTGGCCCACAATAGTCCACTCCTGTGGTATGAAAAGCTGGATTAGGCTGCACTCTATTTGCTGGAAGGCTACCCATGACATGTTCCCAAGTAACAGGCTTCATTCGGAAACATCGGACGCATTTGTTGATAACGCTGGCGACGAACTTGCGGCCTCCAATCGGCCAGTACCTTTGCCGTAATGCGGCAAGCAGCGCCTGCGATCCTCCATGCAAATATTTCTCATGATAATAAACGATGATCGCCTTGGTGACTGGATGATCCTTGGGCAACAGTATCGGATGCCTCGTATCGTAGTCGAAGTTTGCGTTCTGAAGCCTTCCACCCACGCGAAGTAACCCATCGGAGCCGAGTATAGGTCTAAGCGAAACCAGCTTGCTTTTCTGTGGAAACGGCTTGCCCTGGCTAAGAGATCCATACTCCTTCGCCAAGTTAACCTGTTGGATGCTCCTCAGAAGAAGTACAGTTCCAGAGTTGATCTCCTCCACCGAAAGTCGACCTTTTAACGGCGCAGATTTGGCTCTGCAATTTGAAATGAATCGATAAATGTATGCAAATACGCGCTGCAACTTATCGAAAGAGTTGAGGAATTTGCAGTTTGATGAACTGTCTATGCAAACGGCCCCAACTAGAGCCACAGAACGGCGCTCTGGAAGATCCTTTACTGAGTCTAGCAGGGACGGCCAATTTGACGAGCTTTGCAGAAGGAATGGAGGCCCGTTAGCCCAAAGGGAATGTTCCAACAATTCTCTTGGGGTACATCCTCGCAATACGACGTCTGCCGGGTTTAAGTTTGTAGGAACGTGATGCCAAGACATGTCTTTCGTCATCTCCTGAATTTTCGCGATTCTGTTTGATACGAAAACGTTAAACTCCCTCGGAGGTTGCCGAATCCACGCCAACACAATGGACGAGTCCGACCAGCAATGAAAGGTGCAATCGAAATCTATGGCTTCCTTGTCGTTTACGATTAGCTCAGCCAATAAAAGCGCTGCGGAAAGTTCTAATCTTGGAATTGTTAAGGCCTTCAATGGAGCTTCCCTTGACTTGGCACAGAGCAGATGGACTTTCGATTCTCCATTGGTCTCCGATCGCAAGTATAGACACGCTCCATAAGCTGACATGCTAGCATCGCAGAATCCATGCAACTCAACGGAAGCCCTTGGTTGCAGTACGAATCGTAAGAATTTTAAGTTCTGTACGACCGATAACTGTGAGGTCAACTCCCCCCATGACGAAAGAATGGGCTCTGGCAGTGCATCATCCCAATCCACGTTCGCACTCCATAGAGATTGCAGAAAAATCTTAGATTTTGTGATAATAGGAGTTATTAAACCGAGTGGATCATAGAATTTTGCAATCGTCGACAATGCAACCCGCTTAGTGGGTCGTTGATTGATTGGCATTTGAGAAAAATGAAATAGGAGCTGATCAGAAGATGGATCCCAGACTAGTCCCAATGCCTTGGCGACATCCGATCCGATCCATCGTGAAATTTGATTAACTGCTCCTTGTCGCATTCAGACTCTCCCTTCAGGGCTGCTGACTCATTCGAACACCATTTGCGAATTGGAAAGTGGCCTCGCGACAGTAATTCCTTCACCTGACGACGAATTTCTCTCACCTCCTCAACTGAGTCCCCACCAGATATTAAACCATCCACATAGAAATCTCTACGAACAATTTTTGCTCCAATAGGAAATGATTCCTCCTCATCGTAAGAGAGTTGATGCATGGCCCTTATAGCCAAGAAGGCAGCTGGCTTGGTTCCGTAAGTCACCGTGTTCAATTTAAAAACACTCAATTCTTTCCTGGAGCTCTCTCTCCAAACGATGCACTTCAAGAAATCACTAGGGTACGAAACACGCACGCAACGGTACATCTTGCAGATATCTCCACAAAGGGCAACTTTAAAGAATCGAAAGCGAAGCAGTATATTGAAGATTTTTTGTTGAATTGTTGGTCCTGCCAGAAGTAAGTCGTTCAGAGAGCTACCAGAAGTTGTTTTAGCAGATCCATCAAAAACGACACGAAGCTTCGTACTCGTGCTTTCCTGCTTATGTACGCAATGATGGGGCAAAAAGAATTGTGTTTCTGGCGGTTCCTTAGTTACAAGAGACATGTGACCTAGGTCGATATACTCCCTCAAAAATGCTGAATACTGAGCTTTCAGGGCTGGGTTTCTATCTAATTTAGCTTCCAAACTCTTGAAACGACGACGAGCCAAGCAATAAGAATCACCTAAAGATTCGAATTCGGAAGTGGTCAAGAGACGAACAGAGTATTGGCCGTTTCCAAGTCGAATGCAATTTTCAGTAAAAAGTTGCTCACATCGCAAGTCTTCCGGCAATAAAGATGGCTTAGACGAAGTGAAGTCCTCAAGTTCCCAAAATCGCTTTACAATGGCGGAAAGTGTGTCATCGGAATAATCAGCTGGGTCCTTGATGCTGGCTTGTAAAACCGACTTATGAGTTGGCATGTTCGATGATAACCCTCCAGAGACTATCCAACCAAGCTTGGTGTTCTGAAGAGTTGGCAAAGCCCTATCCAAATGAATTTGACCCATAGAAACTATTTCGAAAAACAACCCAGCGCCGAGTAAAAGGTCAATTCGTTGTGATTGATTAAAATTAGGGTCAGCGAGTGAAATGTTTTGCGGTATCCTCTACGATGTTGCATTTATATTGAAATGGGGTTGATAATCAGTAATACTGTGAGTCACAACCGCTGTGAATGCCGCTCGATAGCTTGCATCCCGTGATTGCACAAGAATATCGACAGTCTTATCAGAGATCATGGAAGATTCTCCTATCCCAGAAATCGACGTTTGCGATCTTCTGTGATTCAAGTTTAGTTGGCTGGCTAAGCGAGAGGTTATGAAGTTTAGCTGGGAGGCCGAATCTAAAATTGCTCGGCAAGGCATAAATGCTCCAATTCTGTTTCTGACGTAGATAATAGCAGTTGGAAGCAACACGTAGTCGATCGGCAAAATATTTAAGGCTTTGGGTGGAGGGCTTGGTAAATGATGATCAGGATGCGATGATGTATGCGAACATGATACTAATGCTGATGAAGTAGATGGTAATGGCTGAGAGCTCGAGGATGGATCGCATGATGGAGATGAAAATGAGGTTGATGTTGCGGATGGGTCATGGTTCATGTGTAATAATGAATGATGCTTCATGCGACAATACTTGCAGTGAGTCGACTTGCATTGCTGCAAACTATGCCCCTTGCGCAAACAGTTGAGGCAAAGGTGCAACTTCTTTGGTTCTCTATATCGAAGATTCGGACTCAAATTTAAAAATCGAGGACACTTTGGCAAATAATGATCCCGTGCATCGCAAAATAAGCATGTCAAATGATTTGAGTTAGTAGCAGATGCAATAAGTGTATTTTGGTTATATTTGTGCAAGTTTTTTCCCACCTGCTGGCCTGGTGTTTGAGTTACCAAGGCTTGATCCAAGTTTTCCATCATCCTGCACCTCTTTTCCAAAAACGACTCCATAGCATCCCAGGTAGACAGCTCAGTGATTGACAAATCCTCTTCCCATTTTTCCCGCGTCCTCTGATCCAGTTTCCGAGTGACGATGTGAATTAAAAGTCCATCCAAAATTTGTTGCGTATTGGCCAGGGTTCGAATTGCTCGCAGATGCGAATTCATGCAATCCCTCAGCTCCCGAAGACCCTTCGAAGATCCCTTCTCGACACCCTTCAAACCGAATATTGCCTGCACATGTGCCTGAAAGTGTAAAACTTTATTATCAAATTAATTAACCAGCAAATTCATAGCCTTTTTAAAATTAGCATTCGAGGGTTCGAGCGAGCGTATGGTTTCCAGAGCCACGCCGCCCAAACTCGAACGCAAATATTGTAATTTTTCAATGTCGCTTAGCTCATCATCATTTCCGATGACCGTAGTGAAAGTGGCAAGAAAATCCGGCCACTCAGAGTAATGAAAACGAGCAATTTCCAAATTTGGCAACCGAGGCTTCCTAGATCGAAAAGAAAGATCCGCATTATTAGTGATGTCAATAGATGTTGAATTTGCAGCGGTTGAAGCCGGCAATTGTGACTTGCGATGAGCCGCCAAGCCTCGGCTAAGTTTCGCCTTCACATCCATGAAGACTTCAGCAAATTCAATCCGATGGTCGCTCGAGATCTCTGCAAAATCCAGTCTTTCCAACGATGTCTGCGCAGAATCAAATGCCTGGTTTAAGGAATTGATCCATTCCATTCGCGCCAGCAAATCAGCTTCGTCAAACTGATTACCCGCATCAGCGTTTAAATAGCATTTCATCGAGCTCATTTGCCGGTAGTAGTCGACGTCACTTGTATATTCATTTTGAGCCCGAACCGAGTTTTCCGTATCAGACATTTTTCAATCACGAGAAAGGAAAAAAAATGAAATGAAAATGAAATAAAATAAAATGTCCGACCGCGTTAGAGGCACAAAACACCGTATACCCTTTGCCGCGAAAACGTGAAGGTTAACAAGCGTCGCCTAGATGCAACGGAACATTTAACTTGGTTGTTGTTGTTCTTGCCGATAAATTGCCTGCCTAGCAACAGCGGATTATGTAACTGGCAAACGAATGTATGTATGGCTATATGTACATATATATATGTAATATGCGCTATTAACAAAGATTAAATGCGATTCACTTTGTTAAGAATTGTTTGCACAACACAGTTTTGGTGTTTTTTGACAACGCAAAATGTACAAAAAGTCAAACGGCCGGCTGTGCACTTTTATATGCACATATGTATGTATGTATGTTCGTATGTTTGTGACCGAATGCACGATAACGACAGCGAAACAAAGCGTTTGTTTAAACTATATTAAACAACCGCGAGACCGAGCTGCAGACTCCGATAAAAACTGCTATCACGTCGGGGTCACCAAATGTTTGTGGGGAAGACAACAAATATGCCACCCTTATATTTATAATTAATAACGCACGAATAGGTTATATTAAAATGTATAGCGTTTATTCGGAGCGGCAGACAGACTGTGAATGTGAAAAAAGCTTGGCTCCAAGATCTTCATATAGACATACGAGTATGCAGGCTTAAAAAGTAGTTGCTGAATAGATAAGCGACAGCTTTAGTGGTATAAGAAAGAAGGCGAAAGATAAGCAGAGAGCGCTGCAGGTGCCTTCGTAAACCTATGCGCGCATGACTAGGCGCTGGCGATCTGCTCCGAACAGAGAGAAAGAGCGAAGGGTTAACGGTAGATCGCCGCGCTAAGCACCCTACTGTGGGGCCGTGCGCAATGGGCGAAAGGTCGATCGGTAAAACCGCGGACTTTGGACCCAGAAGGGGCCATCGCTGGAAGCAGGATCAGTCGATCACTAGGAGTCAAACCTTCAAGATCAATCAGATACCAAAGTAAACAGTCAATCAACCAAATAAACTACAAGGGAGCTACAACAAGTCGAGTCGTCGGGAAAGCAGCGCCGTGGGAGTCCAGAGAGCATCACACGGCTAGGTCAAGGCGGTCGGGTTAACCCTATCAACTAAGTCCAGACGTTACGCCGGAGAATCCCGAGTATAACAATCCAGAACAGAGAGCGGTCGATCGGTAAGCCCTACGGTTTCGACGGCGTCCGCCCGAACCCCGAGAACCAAAAGCCACGCTACGTCTAGCCGCGCAGCCAGCACCGCCAGGAGCAGTGCGCAAGATAGTGTTAGCAGCAAAACAGCCACCACATAACGACAAACACGCAAGACAGATCGAGCCACGCGGAAACGTACCGGACAATAAGCAGAAGGGTGAGGCTAGGGTGAAACGTTCGTTTACACAAGGCGTAGAAGCGAAGTAAAGCGCGAGGCAGCTTCCTGGCGTTCCGCCTTGACAGTCCGCGCGGGCTGAGCAGAAACCCCAGTGGGAGCATCCGGGACAGAGCAAGGGACATGCGGCGGTGTGTCGAAAGGAGAGATCCTGGAGAGCACAGCTTCTGTTCACCCTAGTCTGCGAACGGTGACGCTTCCCTAAGCCCGTACGGCTGATCCCCCTCACGAGTCCGAGTCGTCACAAGCAGTCACCGTCAGGGACGAGCAGCGAGCGAGCATCTTCAGGGACCTTCAAGGATCTTCAGGGAGCTACAGGACTGGATCACCGAGTCAACGAGGCGAGAGGTCGTCGAGACAATCAGGACCGTCGGAAGTACCGAAGGCCACAAGTGGCGATATCAAGGACAACCAAGGTACCGAGACATTTGTAATAATATACCCGCAATAAGCCCACTACGAACCCGTGAATTCTGTGCTTTCTCTGAGCTACTGGGCGGTCACGTTTGTATAAATTTGCTGGGACGAACACACAATCTACTGAGCTAGCCGCAAGGATACCTCCAAGGATGCCCAAAGGATACTACGAGAGGAGTCCAAGGATACCTCCAAGGATGCCCAAAGGATACTACGAGGAGTCCAAGGATACCTCCAAGGATGCCCAAAGGGTATTACGAAAGGATTCCAAGGATACCTCCAAGGATGCCCAAAGGATACTACGAAAGGAGTCAAAGGATACGTCCAAGGATTCCCAAAGGGTACTACGGAAAGAGTCCAAGGATACCTGCAAGGATTCCCAAAGGATACTACGAACAAATTCCAAGGATACCTCCAAGGATACTACAGGGCATCTACAAAGGCGCAATGAAACACATAAAGGACATCAGGAGAACGTTAAGAACACAAAGGGAGCGAACCAGAGCGTCTAAGGTCTCGATTGGGACTGATCGAAGGAAGGGGGAAGACGGCACAGAGCAGAGAGCTGTACCGTAGATCTGGGTAGTAAGAAGGAGAGGCCGATGGAAATAGCGGGATTGAGCAAAGAGGAAGGCTCGGAACCGAGGTGTCGTTAAAGGGAGCCCAGGCTCCAGCTGCACAATCAAAATCAAAGAGCATCATGAGCACACGTGTGACGAGGAGCGAAGCGCGCAGGATGATGGCTGCCTACCAGCCGTCCGGAGGATCTAGCCCGGGGCAAGGATGGTCGGCAGCCCGGCCTACCCGAACCTCGCGGCGGATCTCCGGGCGGGGCGTCCCCGATCCGGTGATCAGCTCCGACAGCGACGTCGAGTAGGTGGAGGACCCGCGGGTGGAGCACCTTTGGGCATCCTTGGGGGTATCCTTGTACTCCTTTCGTAGTATCCTTTGGACATCCTTGGAGGTATCCTTGGGATCCTTTCGTAGTGTCCTTTGGCCATCCTTGGAGGTATCCTTGGACTCCCTTCGTAGTATCCTTTGGCCATCCTTGGAGGTATCCTTGGGATCCTTTCGTAGTATCCTTTGGTCATCCTTGGAGGTATCCTTGGACTCCTTTCGTAGTATCCTTCGGGCATCCTTGGAGGTATCCTTGGACTCCTTTCGTAGTATTCTTTGGGCATCCTTGTAGGTATCCTTGGGATCCTTTCGTATTATCCTTTGGTCATCCTTGGAGGTATCCTTGGACTTTTAATGTTGGTTTGCATCTGTTGTGTCTGCTTGCTGTAGCCGCTCGCTTGTGTTTTCCGTTTGTTGCTGTTTCAGCTCGCTTACGTGGATGGTCCGCTCTTTGTGTTTATGTGTCGTATTTTGCAGATTACTGGTGACGCAAAACCTATGACTTGGTAAGGTCCGTCGTATCTTGGGGCCAATTTTGCTGCGAACCCCTCGGCCGCTTTTGATAAATGGTGTTCCTTGGCCCACACGACGTCACCCACCTTTGGCGTCCATTGCCTCCTCCTTAGGTTATAATGCCTAGCCTGGTCCTGGGATGCTTTCTCCAGGTTCCGCCTTACAATCTCGAAGATTTCCCTGAGTTTGTTAGCATTCTCTTCCGGGGTCTCTGTCGGTCGTCCGGTCCCTACGGTTTCTCTGTCGTATAGGGCGCTCGGTAGTCTTGGTTCTCTGCCTTGGGTAATGAACGACGGTGTGGAACCTGTGGATTCTGAAACGCTCGTGTTTACTGCCAGCATGATTTCTGGCCATTTTTCGTCCCAGTCTCTTTGGTTCTGCCCTGCGAACTGCGCAATCATTGCTTTCACCGTCCTATTGGCTCTCTCAGTCGGGTTCTCCTGTGGGGTGTATGGAGCTGTGAACTGTTGCCTGGCTCCCATTTCGGCCAGGAAACTCTTGAAAGTTTTGCTGGTAAACTGGACTCCGTTGTCCGTTATGACTATTTTGGGGACCCCATACCTCGCGATTATGCGTTCTTTAAAAGCTACCTTTAGGGACTCGGCCGTCGCGCTTCGCAGCGGCACCAACTCAGTCCACTTGGAGAACCGGTCTATCAATACCAGCAGCGTTTGGTTGCCGTGCACCATGTTGAGTTGCCCTTTCCTGTACGCTATTTCGAAGTCGTACTGCTGCAACTCCAGGGCCCATCTGGCGATCCTCCCTGAAGGGCTCTCTATGCTGTTGAGCCACTTCAGTGCCATGTGGGCGGTTACTACTTTAAAGTGGTAACCTTCCAGATACGGCTTGAGCTTTCGGATTGCCCAGACGATTGCCAAGCACTCCTTCTCGGTCGTTTAGTAATTCTTCTCAGCGCCGTTGAGCGTTCGGCTTGAGTAAGAGATTACCTTTTCGCCTCGTTCAGTTTCCTGGGTCAAGATTGCCCCGATGCCGTAGTCGCTTGCGTCAGTTTGCAAGATGAATGGTTTGTCGAAGTCCGGGCATGCCAGTACTGGGTCTGCGACGAGTCTTGCCTTCACCTCTTCGAACGCCGTCTGATGTTCCTGTGTCCACACCCATTTATTGCCCTTGCGTAGCAGATCGTTGAGAGGTTTGACTATTTTTGCGAAGTCAGGTACAAACCGGCGGTACCATGATGGTACGCCCAGGTACTGTCGGAGCTCTCTTACTGTCGATGGTGGTTCTAGTTCGGCGATGGCTGCTACCTTTTCCGGATCCGTACCTATTCCTTCGCTAGTCACTCGATGACCGAGATATAACAGCTCTTTCTTGAAAAATTGACACTTCTACGGGTTTAATCTCAGATTTGCCTCTTTTAGTCGTCGGAACACTTCCTTTAGGTTGGCCTTGTGTTCTTCCAGCGAGCGCCCGATCACTATGATGTCGTCCTGGTAAGCAAATGCGTGCGGCGACATTTCGGGGCCGATCACCCGGTCCAGCACCGGTTGAAAGGTCGCAGACGCCGAATGAAGTCCGAATGGCATTACTTTCCATTGGAATAAACCTTTCCCCGGCACAGTAAACGCCGTAAACTGCCTGCTGTCCGCTTTCAGTGGGATTTGCCAGTACCCATCCTTTAGGTCCAAGCTGCTGATGTACCGTGCTTCCCTCAGTTGGTCGAGAATATAATTTATTCGGGGCATCGGGTAGGCATCCTTTACAGATTTAACGTTTATTTGCCTAAAGTCGACGCACAGTCTCCATTTGCCCGTCTTTTTCCTAACCATCACGATGGGAGAACTGTATGGGCTTGTTGAGTGTTCTATGTATCCCATTTGGAGAAGCTCGTCCACCTTCGCATTGATCTCCCCTTGAACTTTCGGATTCTTGGGATAGTATCGCTGCTTTATTGGTTTGTCGTCTTTCATCGTGATCTGATGCTCTGCCATGTTTGATGCTCCCTTCATGCTGCTGAAAGTCGATAGCTCTGCCTCCAGGAATTTCGTCGTATCGTCATCTTCGCTTGCCCGTTGTACGACTGCCACCGACAACTTTTCCTCGAGCCATCCCTTGTGACGATTCCTGGCCGGTATTATCACTTCGTGACCAGCGCACTTAATTTCGGTACCGACTTGTGTTAGAAAATTCCATCCCAACACCAATGAATCCACTTCCCCTGGTAGTATCAGCAGGCTCATGCTCAGTCGCTTGTTCCCGAACGCGATTTCCACCTCCAGCTGCTCATCGATTCCGCCACATCTTCCGTCTGCCAACCTAACTTGCCGTCCTATCCTCGTAATCTTTCCGAGGGCAGCCAGGTCGTCCGCCAGCTCTTTGCTTATAAAGCTTGCTGTTGCCCCGGTGTCGATTGAGGCCTTGTATGTGCCCCCACCAATCGTCACCGCTGCGGACAACTGCTGCTCCTCCTCGATCAGCTTTCCCGTTAGTTTGGAGAGGTTGAATCTTGCGACCCCCGCTCGCCTCTCTGCGGCTGAGATCGCTGGGCATTTCCCGCATGCTGGCAGCATTCAACGCTCCTGACGCCTACTCTCCCGCACACCCAGCAGAACAACAGGCGTTGGTGCCGACATCCCCGCGCCCAGTGTCCATGACCGCCGCACTTTCGGCAGGCCTCCTGGGGGTCTGTGATGTGTGTCGTTTCTCGAGGCCTTTGTGTTGTACTTGGTGGCCTCCAAACATTGTTTGCTGGTTGCATCTGTTGCTGTTGTGGTGGTGTCCATTGGCCTCCGCGTGGTGCTCCTGTTGCCTGCTGCCGTGGTACTCGGTTAGGTGGCGACCATTGGTCGTTTCCCCGTGTCTCCTGGATTCCTGTTTCTTCGCATCTTCTGCATGTTACCTGCGCTGGCGATGCCGACTTGTTCTTAGAGAATTTGTTTTCCTGCGCGAACGCTTCCCGCTCCTTTTCGAGTTCTTCATACTCGTCTGCTAATATCATCAGCGTGTCCAGGTCCGACACTTTGTATGCCGTTAGGAAGATCCTTAGACCGGGGGTGCAGTTTTCCTTGATGATCCTTAGGGTCCCTATAGCGGAGTAATTAAGTGGCCTCACCATCGTCTGCATGTCGATCATGTAGTCTTTGAACGACTCGCTGAAGCCCTGCTCCCGTTGCCTGACCTGATCCGCCAGCCTGGTGAAGAAGTCTCTCGGTAGAAAGTATGTGTGGAAACTATCTATGAACTCCGCTCAGGTTTTCCATTGTTTGTTGTTGGCGATGAACCACTTCAAAGCCCTTCCCTTCAGCAATTCAGGCATCGCTCGGGGAATCATGTCTAACTCCAAGCCGTATGTGTTGGCGGACCATTCCACCTGCTCCAGGAACTCGAACGGTTTTTCCGCCCCGTCGAACCTGAACGACCATTCGCGGACCTGTTTAGCGATCCTTGCATAGTCTGATTGATTGGGTCTCGAGATCAGCGCTGTTGTTTTCCTGTCTTGGCTTAATTCTCTCCTGCTTGCCTCCTTTTGTAGGTTGTCAAAGCTCAGGCTTGCCACTAAGTTGTCCCCTTCGGCGGTTGTTAACGTGATGCTGGGGCCGGCTTTGTCGTGGTATGTGGCTTCCAAATCGGCCCAGATGTCAACGAGTTGTGGGTCATTATCCGTTTCTGAGTAATACTCGGATAATGCTTTTCTCATGTCCTCTAATCTGCCGTCCAGGGTGACATTAAGCCTCTGTGCGACATTGGCGAAATCCTCCTTTTTAAGTCGGTAGATCCACTTCTTCCCCATTCTGTTTAAATTGCTTTCACTGCTGGGACAATCACGTTGGGCGCCAGATGTAACGAACTGATTTTTATGGTCTGCTCGCTACGAGATTCGTGTGGCTAGCTCAGTATATTGTGTGTTCGTCCCACCAAATTTATATTAACGTGACCGCCCAGTAGCTCAGTGAGAAAGCATAGAACTCACGGGTTCGTATTGGGTTTTATTGCGGGTATATTATTACAAGTGTCTTAGTTGCTTGGTTGGCCTTGACTCGTTGCTTGCGACCCTCGGTGCTTCCGACGGCCCTGATTGACTCGACGACCTCTCGCCTTGACGACTCGGTGCTCCAGTCCTGTAGCTCCCTGAAGATACTCGCAGCTCCCTGAAGATCCTCGCCGCTCCCTGAAGATCCTCGCAGCTCCCTGAAGACGCTCGCTCGCTGCTCACTTGTCACGCGTGGCTTGGTGACTGCTGGTAACGACTCGGAATCGCGAGGGGTATCGGCCGTACGGGCTTAGGGAAGCGTGACCGTTCTCAGACTAGGGTGAACAGAAGCTGCGCTCTCCAGGATCGCTCCTTTCGACACACCGCCGCCTGTCCCTTGCTCTGTCCCGGATGGTCCCACTGGGTTTCTGCTCAGCCCGCGCGGACAGTCAAGGCGTAACGCCAGGAAGCTGCCTCGCGCCTTACTTCGCTTCCACGCCTAGTGTAAACGAACGTTCCACCCTAGCCTCACCCTTTTGCCTTTTGTCCGGGACGTTTCCGTGTGGCTTTTGATACGCGGGGTTCGGGCACGCCGCTCCGGGACCTCGCAAGTCGAATCCGTAGGGCTCTCCTGGACAATTCCACTCGAGACCTTACCGATCGACCGCTCTCGCTTCTGGCTTGTTATACTCTTTCCAGGCGTAACGCCAGGACTTTGTGGACACGGTTAATCGACCGCCTTGACCTAGCCGTGTGATGCCCTCTGGATCTCAGCTACCTGCGTCTCAATTCGGAGATTCCTGGTTTCCCAATGCCGAACGTCTCGACGTAGCAAACTCGCTCCTTGTAGGCTCCCACGGCGCTGCTTCTCTGGCGACTCGACTTGCTGCTGCTCCCTTGTAGATTATCTGGTTGTTTGATTGTTCACTTTGGTATCTGAGAGATCTTGACGGTTTGACTCCTTGTGATCGACTGATCCAGCTGCCAGCGCTCTGCGGCCTTATATAGGGCCTCCGGGAACCGTTATTTCCCTTTTGCACACGGCCCGCTGGATCTCTCCACTCTGGGTCCAAAGTCCGTGCCTCCTGGATGACCCACTTGTCGTTCCCGTACCGCTTCCAATCGATGCTCCGCCCACTGCTGCCACCCCGCTGATTCCCGTGATGCTTGTGGCACGCCTGTGTGCCGCTCCACCGCCGAGATGTGGCACTTCCTCTCCCGGTCCAAAGTTCACGGGAGAGTCCAAAGTCCGGTGGAGTTCCGTTACCCGCTTTTGCACACGGCACTCTTGCCTTGCCCGCGAAGTCTCCACTCTCTCTCGATCTCCATCCTTGGTCTCCAAACTCTCTCGCTCTCCTTCATTGGTCTCCAAACTCTCTCGCTCTCCTTCGTTGGTCTCCAAACTCTCTCGCTCTCCTCGCCGCGCCGTTACTACGCGAATTCGCCGCGTATCTGGCAAGCGGCCGGCCATCTGCTGCTGTTTTTATTTGTGGGGAGTTATTCAACTCCTCACAACGTGTACTTAATGAAGCCTATTCATTTACTCAGCAAAATTATAGGGTGTCGTTATAGTTGTAAACCATTTTGTCTGTTAATTATCCGTTAGTTATTCGTGAAAAAAATTAATATTCTACTTAATTCATTGTTTGGTCTAGACTTTTTATTACAGAAAAGTACACATCTTAGAACTAAAGGTATTCTTATTAGACGACTAAGTCATAACAAATATTACCTCAAATTTAAATAAATTTCACCACACAGCATCTCTGGAAAAGATGGTAAAGGAGTTACAATCCCAAATGCCTTGTACCCAGGGCTCGCCCAACCTCGGGACATTGTTCACAAGGATCATGCCCCACCATATCGATGGATCTTGGGCCGCATAGCCTCAATCTTGCCACGCCCACTCTAACGCCCACAAACCGCCCAAAACTGTGGCGCTCACAAATTTCGTGCTAAAAAGAACGCTCTTATGGCTAAAATTTGTCTGCCGCCCACGTTATTATATATTGAAATCGCTGGTGCTGCTTTTTTATCTAAATATTGCTGCATTTGCTCACAGACTTCCCGAAACAGTGACCAACACAGTTTTCATGCTAGAAAAAAATTGACTTAAATTTATTGGTCTCGTCAATACCTATCAATTTATTTTAAAAAAGGTTACCATACCCACTCTAACGCCCACAAACGAAGACAGCGTATCCGACTTCATAATATACGAGGGCAGTCCGGTAAGTACCTAGCCACACCGCCCGAGCCGTCACTATCGCAAGAGAAATTTCTTGTTTTTGGAAGCGAAATCGCGCAGCGAAATCAAAGAGCGCTTGGATGTTGTGTACGGTTACTCTTCTCCTTCCGTCAAAAATTGGTTTAACGAGTTTCAACGTGGTCGCACGTCGGTTTTTGATGAGCCACGCCCAGGTGCCCCGAAAACGGCTACCGCGGAGGACAACGTGAGAAAAATCCATGATCTCGTATTGGCAGACCGCCGATTGAATATACGTGAGATAGCTGAGACAGTAGGCATGTCAAAAGACCGCGTGGGTCATATCCTGCGTGAAATGTTGGTCATGAGAAAGCTGGCGGCGCGATGGGTGCCGCGTTTGCTCACTCCGGACAACTTTTCAGAGACCGTGAGACCACTTCAGAGCAGTGTTTGACGCTGTTTAAGCGCAATCCGAAGGAGTTTCTGCGTCGTTTCGAGACCGTCGACGAAACATGGATCCACTGGTACACACCAGAGACCAAGGAACAGTCGAAACAGTGGACTTCACCCGGCGAACCTGCTCCGAAGAAGGCGAAGACTGTCCCATCGGCCGGAAAGGTGATGGCCACGGTTTTTTGGGATTAACAAGGTGTGATCTACACCGACTACCTGGAGAAGGGCAAAACGGTCACAGGGCTGTACTATGTTGAATTATTGGGCCGATTCGCCGCCAAATTGCAGAAAATACGGCCCCATTCGGCGAAGAAAAAAGTGCTCTTCCATCATGACAACGCACCGGCTCACACTTCCGCCCTCGCCAAGGCCAAATTGGTCGAATTGGGCTACGAACTGCTACCCCGTCCACCATATTCTCCGTATTTGTCCCCGTAGGAGTTCTTTTTGTTTCCAAACTTGAAAAAGTCACTCGCTGGAAAGAAATTTGCGTCGAATGAGGAGGTCGTTGCCGCCACAGAAGCCTATTTTGCAGTCCTCGAGAAAACTTATTTTTTAGTCGGGTTAAAGAAGTTGGAGCATCGCTGGGTCAAGTGTATCGAGTTAAAAGGAGATTATGTTGAGAAATAAGTCGCCACTTTTACAAAATTTTCTTTTTTCTATTGGAAAAAGAAGAAGAAAAGTAGCAAAAGGAAAGTCGCGTTTTTGCAGAGCTCCCGAAACAGTCGCTCAAAAAGTCTATAAAATCTAGAAACATTAAAAATTTCTATCGGACTATAAGCCGCCTGTGGTCTATGATCATTTAGCGTTCAAATCGTGCGTGTAATCTCCATACATTTGTTGAAAAACACTTAAAACACATTTCTTTTGGTCGAAAGTGTAAAGATAAAAAAAAGGAAACATTCACACACATATACTGCAGTGCACAAGGACTGAAAACTACCGAAAACACACTCAAATCAATAACTTATACAATTACACAAATCACTGAAACTCAAAATTGATCAAAACAACAACAGTATGAGTGCATCAAAGCGACTAAGGAGTGAAAAGTCGAGTACCGAAATCAAGGTAGCTCGCACGTCGGACACACAATTGCTGCAACAGATTGATGCAAAATTCACGAGTCAACGGAAGGAAATCAACATGGAACTGTTGCAGCTGATCGACGATAAATTTGCGGAGCAAAGGGAGTCACTGGGTAGAGAGTATCGAGAGAGCGAGGCCCGCTTTCTCAACACTCTACAGGCTAAATTCGATGCAATGAACACCGAAATACACAACCTTACGAAACGAGTGCGAGAGCTGGAAACCGAGGCAAAAGAGGTGAATACACTGAAACAACAAGTGTGTGAACTGGATGCTCAACTGGCAGCAAAGTGCAATGCACAGGAGGTCGCGGATGTTGCATGCAACCTGCGCTGGCATGGTGTACCGCACGTCGAGGGCGAAAATTTAAACACCCTATTCAATCGACTTTGTTTCTCACTACACCTGACCCCTCCTCCGCGAGTTAGGTCTATTTTTCGAGTCCGACCGCGCCAAAGAAACTCACTTGTTGACACAATAATAATAATAAAAATGGATCACGTGCGCGAAAAAGCTGTGCTGCTGCGGGCGATTGAAGTGCACCGTCAAACAACCAAATCGCAGCTCGGTTTTGACTCGCCGGCTTTTATATACTTAAATGAACAATTAACGAAAACAAATTACGAAATTTTTAAGCATGCCATGCGCCTCAAAAAACAAAAGCGCGTAGCGGCCGTCTTTACTCGCCGTGGAGACGTTTTTGTTAAGCCTATAGACGGAGGAGAGGCTTACTACGTGCAAAGCTCCAATGAGCTTTCTGATCTGAGTAGTGATGTGGGCGAAATCAACTCAAGCAGAGATGCCGCTTTAGAGAATAATTCATTTCGTAATTAAAATATTTTACATCTCTATATTAGGATTTCCAATTAGTTTAATATCTTTATCTCTTGTTATTCATATGTTTAGGATCAGTCGCATTGTTAATTTAGTAGTCTGCCTAATTTTTTGTCTGGTGTGCAGTCCTTGTTTTTTTTATTTTGAAATTTAAAACTATTCACAATGGAAGAAAACCTTAATAATTCAACAGCAAATAGTCGTGCCCTTCTGTGCATCCTGGCAAAGCAGAGACCTGGTCTCAAGATTTGTCATATAAATGCCCAAAGCCTGCCAAAGAAAATTGAAGAGTTTAGGTACATGTTTGTAAATTCGGAAATTGATGTTATATGCGTGTCTGAAACATGGTTTGTCCAGAGTCTATGTGATGTGCTAATATCGTGTGATGGATATAATGTGTACCGTTCTGATCGTGTTAGTCATGGGGGAGGAGTTGCTATATATGTAAACAAAAAATTAAAAGCCAAAATTATTTGCCAACACACAATAAACAGTGCAATAGAATATATTTTTCTTGAAATACGAAACCCGATTATTGAGAAAAATCTGTTAATTGGCTGCATTTATCGTCCGCATTGCAACACAAACTATGATGATTTAATCAATATTCTGACAGACATTACAGTAAACTTCACTGATGTAATCCTGGCAGGCGATCTTAATAGTGATATTCTGAGGGAATCTCACCTTACCAGCAACATGGAATCGCTAGGTCTGAAACCAGTGAATCTTTCATTTCCAACCCACTTCAGCAGAACACGTAACACATTATTAGATTTGTTTTTTGTGAGTTATGTTAATAAAATATGTTTGTATGATCAGCTAATCGTTCCGTCCTTTTCAAAACATGACCTTATATACCTGACCTATAACTTTGACCTAAACTACACGGACCATACAATATTTTATCGTGACTTTAATAATATTAATTATATACTGTTGAACGAAGCATTTGACCTGTGTGTATGGAACAATATTTACAGTCTTCCAACAGTCGATCGTCAAGTTAAACTTCTACAACATAATATTAGCCACTTATACGATAGTTTTGTCCCAGTTAAAAGTAAAACAATTCGACCGTCCGAAAAACCATGGTTTTCTAATAATATAAAATTGGCAATTATAAAACGAAATGAAGCATACCAGAAGTGGAAAAGATACAAAACACCGCAACACCACAGCATGTTTGTATCTCTGAGAAAAACGGTTACCAAACTAATCGACTCTGCAAAATCAAACTTTTTTAGCCAAAAATTTAAAAACTCAACCTCTTTGAGTCAAACATGGAAACAGATTAAAACTCTAGGGATAGGTAAACAAAAGACATCACAGGAACTAGATGTTGACATAGATGAACTCAACCTTAAATTAGCAGAATGCCAAGTTCCAGAGGTCACAACCAACACGTACCTGAATTCAGTACCTGAAAACATCTGTGATACTAGGTTTAGATTTATGTGTGTTGACCAATGTGATGTTTTAGATAATATTCTTAAAATTAAGTCTAACGCAATTGGACCTGACGATATTCATCCTAAATTTATAAAAATTCTACTTCCTAAACTTATCCCATACCTTACGCACACATTTAACACGGCTCTTACCACGTCTACGATCCCTGATTGCTGGAAAACCGCCAAAATTATCCCAATACCAAAATCAAACAAAGAATATCGACCGATATCTATTCTTCCGTACCTCTCGAAGGTGTTTGAAAATATTGTCGCATCACAAATAAATAATTTTATAACTGTCAATAGCCTCTTAAATGACCATCAATCTGGATTTAGAAAAAATCGTAGCTGCACTTCAGCCATCTTAAAAATAACCGAAGATATACGTCAACAGACGGACAACTCGTATGTCACCTTCTTACTATTGCTGGACTACAGCAAAGCGTTCGACACAGTAAATCATGATATCCTGTGCTCAAAACTCAAAAATTTGTATTTCTTCTCCAATACTGCCGTCAAACTTTTGTGTTCGTATCTTAAAAATCGTCGTCAATATGTTGTATCGTCAAATATTTGTTCTTCGTTTGCCTATCTGAAGCGTGGTGTACCCCAGGGTTCGGTTCTTGGACCACTATTATTCACACTTTATATAAATGATCTTCCTTCTGTGCTGTCGAAATGTAATGTCCATTTATATGCTGATGATGTTCAGATGTATGTTAGTCGTCCCTTAAACAGAATTAGTGAGTGTTTAGATATTTGTAGAATGGAGCTTGGAAGAGTAAATGAATGGGCAAAAAACAACGGTCTAGCCATCAATCCATTGAAATCAAAGTGCTTAATCATTTTTAAGAAGAAATTATGCAATATTGAACTGTTCCCCTTGATGATTAACAAAACGCCAATTGAGTACGTGGAAACCGCCAATAATTTGGGTATCACATTTAACAGAACCTTGAACTGGAATGACCACGTAAACAAAGCTGTAGGCAAAACATACGGACTAATAAGATCCTTGTCACTAGTTAAATGTTCCTTACCTGTTTGTGTGCGTCTTCTAATTGCCAAGTCTTGTATAATACCCACACTCTTTTATGGTCTAGAGATCTATGCAAATTGTGATGTAGCAAGTCAACATAAGCTGAAAATAGCATACAACAGTATTGCGCGTTTTATATTTAATTTGCATAGATCTGACCATGTAACTCAATTTTCTTACAAGATATTTGATATAAGCTTGGCAGATTATATGAAAAGTAGAACAATAATCTTTTTACACAAAGTTATATACACCAGGGAGCCATCGTACTTATTTGAAAAATTACAATTCTCCAGATCTACAAGAACAAAGAATATTATCTGCATCCGACACAGGTTTCTGCTTTCAAATAGACAATTTTTTATAAATGCGATTAGAACGTGGAACGAGCTTCCCAACTACATAAAAGAAACTGGGAGCGCAACACCATTTAAGACAAAACTTCTCTCCCACCTAAAAAATAGCAGTTCTAGTCTACTATAAGGCATATTATCCTATTTTAACATTGCGACTTATCCCCAAAACCTTTTCCTTAGTTTTTTAATTTCGATTTAACTTTATTTCTATTTATCTAAATGTTCAACAATAAATGTAACAATGTATGTCATTAGACTTAAGAACCAATTTTGTCCAAATTTAAATATGTTTACCAGTTGTGACTAGCGCTGTAATTTATAAGTATTAAAACTTGTAGCGTTAGGAAGCCTAAAACAATAAATAATAATAAATAATAATAAGTACTTATCGAACCACCCTCGTATATATATATATATATATATATATATATATATATATATATATATATATATATATATATATATATATATATATATATATATATATATATATATATATATATATACATATTTATATATTTGGGGAAAAGTATTTAAGAGGTAGAAAGAAGCTTTTCCGATATATATTGTTGATTAAATGTAAAAAAAACAAAGAAGAACGCTATAGTAGAGTTCCTCAACTTTCAGATACCCGTTACTCAGCTAAATGCTAAATGCTAAATGCATGCAGCAAAGCGAGATTAAAATGCGCCACCTACCGGCGGTATACAGATTTAAGCGTTATGGCGTTAGAGTGGGCGTGGCAAATTTTTTTTGGACCTATCGATAGGTATTGTCGAGACCAATACATTTCAGTTAAAATTTTTTATCTAGCATAAAAATTTTGGGCGACACAGTTTTTCGCGGTTTGTGGGCGTTAGAGTGGGCGTGGCAAAATTTTTTTGGATCAATCGATAGGTTTTGACGAGACCAATACATTTCATTTTTTATCTAGCATGAAAATTGTGGGCGTCACAGGTTTTCGCGGTTTGTGGGCGTTAAAGTGGGCGTGGCAAACTTTTTTTTGGGTCAATCGATAGGTATTGATGAGAACATTACATTTTTATTCTAGCATCAAAACTGTAGGAGCCACAGTTTTGGGCGGTTTGTGGGCGTTAGAGTGGGCGTGGCACTCTACTGAAACAAACTTGCGCTGCGTAAGAAGCTCAGGAATCTGCACGCCAAATCTCAATAGTTAGCTCCCATAGTTTCCGAGATCTCAGCGTTCATCCGGACGGACAGACAGACGGACAGACGGACATGGCTAGATCGACTCGGCTAGTGATCCTGATCAAGAATATACATACTTTATGGGGTAGGAAACGCATAACATTTCAGTTAACATTTTTATTATAGCATAAAAACTGTAGTTGCCACAGTTTTGGCCGGTTTGTGTGCGTTAGAGTGGGCGTGGCTCATTGCTGAAACAAACTTGCGCTGCGCAGGAATCTTAAGAATCTGCATGCCTAATCCCAGTATTGTAGCTCTTATAGTTTCCGAGATCTTAGCGTTTATACGGACAGACGAACATGGCTAGATCGACTCGGCTCGTGATCCTGATCAAGAATATATATACTTTATGGGGTCGGAAACGCTTCTTTGTGCCTGTTACATACTTTCCGACGAATCTAGTATACCCTTTTACTCTACGAGCCACGGGTATAAATACCGAAGCTATAATTTGTTTCATATTATTTTCCCACCAATTTTCCGTGTGTGTTTGCGTTCAGCAATATATTTATTATGTCGAAACTAGTCTTCGGCATTGATAGAGTGCAGACGATTTTCCGGCTTCGGGCAATCATTATAAAGATGACTCCAATGACTAGCAGTAAGTATAATGTTCCGATATTAGTTGTTGGAAGCTTCTTCAAATATATTATAAAAATATATTATTATGGTCGTCACATTAAGTTTGTGTAGGCTTAGGTCCTCGATGTTCTCTGCGATATTAACAACAACAAGGCTGATCCTATTATGAAGAAAGTTTTAGAATTAAGAATTCAGAATTTCTTCCTGAGATATTATAAATGATGGTACAACTTTTAATTTTGATAATAAAATGCTTTGTTCGATATTGATAACATAGTTAGATAAAACATCGACATTCCTACTAATTCTAGTGATATTTTGAAAACCGTGTATATATTTGGTTTTAGAAATGATTGTTTTGAAGATAGTGTTCTTATAATTATTTAAAAAATTGTTAATAATTTGTTGTTGTTCATTAATATCATTTGAAATCCAGTTTTAATGTCGTTGTTAAAAAAACATTTGCCTGTTAGCCTTATTCATGAGTTTCCTCTCATTATCCGCTATTGTTTTGAAATTATTAACGAATTTATGACCATCTGTCTCGTCTGAGTTTCCTTTTACTACTTGTGACGCCCACAATTTTTATACTAGATAAAAAATTTTAGCTGAAATGTAGTCAATACCTAGCGATTGATCCAAAAAAATATTTGGCACGCCCACTATAACGCCCATAACGCTTAAATTTGTCTACCGCCCACATAACCATATATTGTGATCAGGGGTAGGTGGCGCATTTCAGTCTCGCTTTGCTGCTTGCACATCTCCTTTTCCCATTGGTCCCTTTAGCTGAGTAACAGGTATCTGATAGTCGGGGTACTCGACTATAGCTTACTCCCTTGTTTTTATTCTTGCCAGTTGCGAAGCGTCACAGGAACTTCAGCTTAATCCAGCTTCACAGGATACGCTTCGTCTTCCAGCGTCTAAGGAACTTCAGCTTAATCCAGATACACAGGATACGCTTCTTCTTCCAGCGTCACAGGAACTTCAGCTACATCCAGCTTCACAGGATTCGCTTCTTCTTCCAGCGTCACAGGAACTTCAGCTTAATCCAGCTTCACAGGATTCGCTTCTTCTTCCAGCGTCACAGGAACTTCAGCTTCATCCAGCTTCACAGGATTCGCTTCTTCTTCCAGCGTCACAGGAACTTCAGCTTCATCCAGCTTCACAGGATTCGCTTCTTCTTCCAGCGTCACAGGAACTTCAGCTTCATCCAGCTTCACAGGATTCGCTTCTTCTTCCAGCGTCACAGGAACTTCAGCTTAATCCAGCTTCACAGGATTCGCTTCTTCTTCCAGCGCCACAGGAACTTCAGCTTCATCCAGCTTCACAGGATACGCTTCTTCTTCCAGCGTCACAGGAACTTCCGCTTCGTCCAGCTTCACAGGATACTCAGCTTCATCCAGCTTCACAGGATACTCAGCTTCATCCAGCTTCACAGGATACTCAGCTTCATCCAGCTCCACAAGATTCTTTGTTTCCAAGACACACAATATGTCTACTTCATTCATTGAGGAAACAAGTCACACAAGAATCGATTTACACAATCGATTACTAGACACACAAAACGAGCTGCAAGGGAAAATCCAACAGCTCATTAAGAATTATGGCAAGGATTCTGCCGACCGACGCCACCGAGACGGCTATTATTCCGGTAAGCTAAATCAGTTAAACGATCTCTGGCGGCAGTTTTGCGACCTAGATGAAGAAGTCCAGCAAGCGGCACTACCCACTGGAAGTGAGTACTCTTCACGACTAGAAGCACTTAAAGAGTTGGTCGAAAAATGTCAGAATATCTTTCTGGACAACATGCCGACTGGAAGCGGGCTTCCGAAGGCCCCCAGACGAACTTCGGCCAACATCTAGCTCACAACAAGAGATCAAGTCAAAGGAGATTCCGCAATTGACACGGTGATCCGACAGTTGCAGAGAAGATGCAACGAATTGGAGTCATCATTAACATAAGCCTAGAACGCCCCAACTGTCACCCCTGCCCTACAAGGGCACCTGGATCTCCACTGGGCGTTACTGAGGCAAGCCCACGAGAAATTGGATAGCACACCTGGGGCCGCAGCTCTGGCAGAAGCAGAGCTAGCCCAATTCCACACATTATACGAGGAATACGAAATGAACCTGCTACGAGAAAACGACGCGCCAATGAGCCTAAACTTTGCACTTTCGCCAATTAGCATTCCCGAGTTCAACGGCGAGTATCTAGACTGGCCACGGTTCCATGATCTCTTTGTGGAATTGGTACATAACAAACCATATTCGGTCAGTCAAAAGCTACATATTCTACAGATTTCGCTTCATGGTGAAGCGAGGAACGTCTTGACAGACACAGCCTTCTCACAGGGTGGCTATGACGACACCTGGTTGCGTTTAAAGGCCAGGTACCAGAACGGAAAAATCCTAGTATTCGCCGCCATTGCAAAAATTATTGACCATAAGCCTATAGAGGGCTCCTCGCGTCAACTAAGGGCCTTGCATGAGACTATCAATAACTCAATGAGTACTCTTATCAACCTCGATGTCAGCACAAAATTCTGGGATCCAATCCTGTGTTTTATTATCAGAAGAAACTAGACCAGCAGTCTCTAGCTGCTCTGATAAATTCAGCGGATGCACCAATAGAAATTCCATTGCTAAGGAGTGTACTGACGTTTATTGAGCGGCGCGCTTGCATGCTGGTCGTGTTTGACCAAGCCGAGTAAACTTGGTAACGAACACAATATTTATACAAATGATATAAAAATATAGTGAGAGTAGTATTATGTATGTAGTATTTTTCTATATTTAGTAGTAGATCGGTTCCCTATGCGTAGCAAATAGTTTAATGGCTCGACAATGAAGTTTAAATCTGGCACAAATCTGAGGTACCAAGGCGATGGTGAAAAAAAAAATAGGCAATTGGAGACTCTTCGTCGACTTAAGATAGACCAATGCGAAGTCTGAAAAGGTTGCCTACCCTGCATAAACTATTTTTTAGACCAACTAAGGTAAGCGCGGTATATCAGCAGCTTGAACCTGAAGGATGGATACCGGCAGATCCCACAGGAATAAAGCAGCCGGCCATTCACGGCTTTCACAATGCCAGGCAAAGGTCTATTCCAGTGGAGGGTAAAGCTGGACCAAGTATCCTACCAGGGTGATATAATAGTGATCGGATGTCACTACAAGAATTAGAAGGAATTTAAAACCTACAAGAAGTCTGACTTTTGTTCAACATTTCTAAACTTAACCAAGAAATATCTTAGTTTTGTTGCACAAGGTCCACATACCATAGACGTGCCAAATGATCAAGTTCTACGGGTGCAAAATTTCAGTCCCTGCTACTAAACCCGTATGCTAAGTATGCTTGTAGAGTACGTTAATTGTTTCTAAATACTTAGCCATTTTTAAACCGCAATTTTAGGCGAACGGATTTTTGGTTACACACTAAGTGTAACTCTTTGTCTTTCGAGCCCCAAACTCCAAATAATTCTAGGATTGTTTTTCAACAAAGTTTTGGCCTAAGGAAGACATCGTAATAGACAGCTGCGGTAAAAATAACAGAACAGAACAGGTGTTCCACCGTTTCCTCTTCCTCCTCGTCCCTGCAGCTTCTGCAGAAATCGTTTCGGGGCGCGCCCAATCTGCTTGCGTGTGTGCCAACCAACCCCAATCTAATAGAAAATAGAGATGATTTGGACCGAACGTTGCTTATAAACCAACGAAAGATAAAAATCCGATGAATATAGAACCGACTTCTTATCAATTCAAAACCTACAAGAAGGCTGACTTTGGTTCACCATTTCTAAACTTTACCAAGAAAGATATTAGTTTTGTTGTAGAACGTCCACATACCACAGACGTGCCAAATGATCAAGTTCTACGAGGGCACAATTTCAGTCCCCACGGTAATGTCAATTTTATCGCAAAGGGGAGTGTTAAGCAGCATAAAGAAGATGTGAAGGACCTTAATCACAACCATGAACCTCAGTTGAAGGAACGATCCACCTTGGTCAATGATTTGTTAGGGGCTTCCTATACAATTCGGTCAAGGGCTGACCGACATCACGACTTAATTGAGGGTACCCCTCAATGAGGGGAGAATGTTCGTACCCAAAGGTACTCAACATGACCACACCCAACAAATCAAGCAGTAGCTAAGTTGGGAACAGTACCAGGCGCTCAGTAGCACCCACTGTATATGAGATTTGCTGATCAGCATATTATATGTCTCACTAACTCACCGTCTCACCGACTCAACGGCACACTGACCGGCCAATGCAGTCAGCACATTTTGCAGTGTCAGCCAACTACGCAAAGCCAACTACGCAAACTGCTACCATAATCATAATTCCCTGACCAACTTTAGAATATAGCTTACTTCACAAATCATTACAATAAACTTCCGTGTTACAAGTAGTATATAAACATGTTCCAAATGAAGAATAAAACACACCTCTTAACTCCGCGGTTCTACTTCCTACATCTGGGAATAGGGCTCGTAATACACTATCTCAACTAGCAGCTAACCACGTTAGCTCTACCCCAGCGCAGTTCCGCATCGCCTGTGGTCCGGCATTGCAGTAACCATCGTTACCATTGCCGCGACGCGATTGTCCTGCCAGCAAAGCGTACCCGTGCCAGCGACAAGTGCTCATTACCACCTTGTCCCGCGGTGTGACCCGGAAGTGTCTACTTCGGTTAGGCACAAACAACCACTTTATCACTAGACACTTCTACTCCAGCTGAATTCGTCAACTATAGACGTACCAACTGGCGCGCTTATAGGGAAGCCCTACTAAACATTCTTCCAATAGAACCCCCAAATGACAACAGTGATATACTCAGTCTTGATAACATAGTAGGGATGTTCACGAATGCCTGCAACTCGGCTTTCGAAGCAGCCCACCCTAAACGCAAACCGAGAGGAACCAAAAAGCCTCCTTGGTGGACACAGAAACTTTCAGAACTCAGATCCAGTTGCAGAACCCTTTTTAACAGGGCAAAAGCAGGAAATGAGGATCTAAAATGGCAACAGTACAAACCCATCAACTTTCAGTGAACGGTCGTGTTTTTGTCTTGCGCTCCGAATTTTTGTTCTTTTTGTCCATAAACCATCGGGGTTTAATTCATATTTTCATACGTCTATATAACTTTTTATGTCCCTAACAACATCCGTTCGCTTCGCGAGTGCATAGTGATTGTTTTGTGTTTAAATTAACAAAATTAGTTTGCACGTCTAATCTCTGTGCAGTGTTTGTTGTTATAGTTTTTTTCTAATTGCCTTCTTCTTTTCTTCCAAGCGCTGTTTGGAGCGGTAAGTGTCTAAACGGTAGTTACCCGCTCTCCCGCACTCCCGCTTATAACTTTGTTTTTGGAACATCTAAAACTTACGCTCCCCCAGCTTACTTACTCCCGCTCATTCTCTCCCGCTCTCTAACTCTCTCTTTTACTTGCGTAGCTTTATTCTCTTGGCACTGTGGTTCGGAATATCGCGATAATGGCTGTCTGCAATTTAAAGAAATGCAAGTCGTTAATTTCAGCTGGACAACAGAGCATTCCGTGCCATTCGTGTGAGAATATTTTTCATGCAAAATGCCTTGGCTATTCGGGCCTGGTACGCGATGCAATCGACATGAGAAGTGGCTTGCGCTACTATTGTGATGAATGCATTGCTTATGAAACCCAGGCACTCTCTATAAGGCGGCTTACAAAAAGCACTGTTACGGAATTAATCCGGAACAGCCGTAAAAATACGGATCTGCTTGTGGCGCAGCTCACTAGCCGTATGCTATCTGAGCCCGATTCTCCTAAGCGTAAAAAGATCGCGGTCGATAGACAACCCACGGTAGCCGCTAGTGTAACTCTCTCTGGCGATCCGGGGTCTGCAGCACAGCAGTCGATCTCAGCCGCCGCACAAATGGTACTGAGATCGAAAGCTAAAAAAGATTCGGTTTCCGAATGCAAAGGACGCGTGATTTTGCCGCATGAGACGCCCGAAAAATATTTTGTAAATAATACAACAATGATTCCAACGCCGCATGTTGACTAAACGTCCGGAGTCCTGAGTGAAACTGGTAGTGCAGCCATGCGAGGTACCTAAAACAGTCACCTGTGTACCGCAGCGGAAACAAATTTTTGTTTCTCGGCTAAATCCTGACCTTTCATCGCTGGACATTACGGCCTATATCCGTAACAAAGTTCAGATTGATGATCTAAAGGTTGAACGATTTAATTTTCCATATGCTAGGGAAGTATCATCTTTTAAGATCGGTGTTCCCTGTGCTCATTTTGCAACTATGTGCTCAGCCAATTTTTGGCCTGTTGGCATTTTTGTTAAAGAGTACGAAGCTAAAAAAAAGAAAATTCGTTCAAAGGAAGTTGGAAATCCCTTTAAAGAGCCACCAACATCTACATCCTCATCTATCTCAAAAAACTAGATTCTTTTCTTCAGCTTTATTATCAGAATACAAGAGGTTTACAAAGTAAGTTGACCAAATTGTATACTGATAGTTTTTCCTTGTCTTCCCATGTTATTGTTTTTACTGAAACCTGGTTAAAACCGGAAGTTCTAAGTTCCGAAGTTTTTCCAAGTAAGTACACAACTTACAGGCTTGATCGTCCGTCCCGACGTTGAGGTGGAGTTTTAATTGCAGTTGACTCAGAATTAACGTCTGAAGTAATAACGTCCGACGAAATAAATGACATTGAATTTCTGTGTATAAAACTATCCCTTCCGTGTATTTCTATATACATAACATGTTCATATATTCCGCCATCATCGGAATTCCCGACATATGCGAATCATCTGTCCGCTATCCGGTTTATTTCAAGTAAACTATCAGATAGGGATCAGTTAATAGTTTTAGGTGACTTTAATATACCTAGGGCGACATGGTCCACCGTCGAAACCTCAAATATATTGTTACCTTCAACGCAGCATGATTTTCTTGACGGTTTGCTTGATATTTCATTGTCTCAAGTAAATCATGTATTAAATTTCTTAGGACGATTACTGGATCTATGCTTTGTTTCCAGTCCAGATTGTGTCTGCATAGCTAGAACCTCTGCAATTACTTTACCAGAAGACCCTTATCACCCAACGCTAGAGCTGACTATTGACACGGGTACAAAAGTGTATGAAGTATCTGAAAAAATAGCTAAACGCATCCCCTGCTTTCGTAAAGCGAACTTTGCACTCATTAATAGCCTTATAGCTTGCTCGGATTGGTCCAATCTGTACTTAAGTACTAATATAAAGGAAGCGGTTAATATATTTTATAACATATTAAACGAAGTTTTTGATACATGCGTTCCTACGTATTATCCTAAAATTTCAAACCAACCTGCACGACTTAAAAATGTAAAGTCTAGACTCTACAAAAAGTTTAGAGCTTCAGGGTCACAAGCTGCCTTTTCCCGATACTTAAGTGCTCGGTCCGATTTCACCGTGCTTAACGCTCAGTGTTATAAAAACTATTTAGCTCGTTGCAAGACCCAGTTTACACTGGATCCAAAACAGTTTTATAATTTTGTTAACACAAAGCGTAAGTCTTCTAGTTACCCATCATCACTTAAATTTAAAAATTCGGCTGCTAGCACTGATCAAGCCATAGCCGATCTTTTTGCACAGTTTTTTCAAACCACCTATTCAACATCAAGTCCTCCAGATCAGTCTTACCCATATGTCATTCCTAAATCAAACTTTATTTGTTGTCCTGTTATAAGTAAAAGCTCACTTCTTTTAGAATTGCAAAGGGTCAAACCAGTCTACTCTCCGGGTCCTGACGGAGTCCCTGGATGTGTGCTTAGGTATTGCGCTGAGACTTTGTGTAGACCATTGCACAAACTGTTTACTTTGTCTTTAGAAACATCCGATTTCCCACACAGATGGAAGGAATCGTTTGTTATCCCGCTTCATAAAAAAGGGAGTAAATTGAACGCATGTAATTACAGAGGTATTTCAAAGCTATCAGCTGTACCGAAGCTCTTTGAGAACATTATTACGCCTCATTTACAACACAGTTGTAGGTCCCTTATTTCCTCTTGTCAACACGGATTTATAAAACGTAGGTCAACGACAACCAACCTTTTGGAGTTTACTTCATTTGTTATAGGAGGTTTTAGAAAGAATCGTCAGACTGATGTGGTCTACACTGATTTTAGTAAGGCGTTTGATTCTGTAAGTCACCCGATTTTAGTCCGGAAATTGGACCTTTTAGGGTTTTCAGGTGATCTTCTTAGGTGGATTTTAAGTTATTTGAATGATAGGACTCAAAGGGTCATTTTTAAAAACTCTTTGTCATCCCTAATCCCAGTTACTTCCGGTGTACCACAAGGAAGTCATCTCGGTCCGCTCCTGTTTACATTATTTATAAATGACCTTCCATTAGTCTTAACGAAGTCACGGGTTCTTATGTACGCAGATGACGTTAAGTTGTGCCTGCAATATAATGACCCCGCACAAAGTTTAGCTTTACAATCGGATCTAAATGCATTTCAAACATGGTGCATGGATAATGAATTGAATTTAAATGGTTCTAAGTGTAAACTAATGACCTTTTTTCGTGTCAGCCCCCACTACTCAACGTATACTTTGAGTGGTTGTGCGTTAGATAGGATAACGCATGCTGACGACCTTGGAGTCTACATGGATCCTAGACTTAAATTTTCCGATCACATTACTATTATGGTAAATAAAGCCAGGGGCGTGCTTGCATTTATCAAAAGGTGGTCGAAGGAATTCGATGATCCCTATGTCACAAAGACCTTGTTTATTTCATTAGTCCGACCAATTCTTGAGTACTGCGCTCCTGTTTGGAGTCCCCAATATGGGGTGCATATAGACCGGATTGAGTCTGTGCAAAAAAACTTCTTAATATTTGCCTTACGGAGACTTAACTGGGATACAAGCCTAATACTACCATCCTACTCTAGTAGACTACTTCTAATTAACTTACCATCGTTAGCTCACCGTGGAACTATGCTTGGTATTACGTTTATTAGAAATCTTATTCATGGTGATGTAGAGAGTCCCGAGTTACTGGGTCGCCTGCATTTTAATGTGCCAAATAGATTCACTAGAAACTATATTCCTTTAGTATTAAATCACTGTATCTCTAATTACGCAATGCATGAACCTTTTAGAGTACTTTGCAATGATTATAATAGACTATATCATCTAATATCTACTACTGACTCACTTCCTATCTTTAAATCAATAATACTATCCTCCCTAGTAACTAATTAGTTTTACTTGATGTATTTTGTCTATTCGTATTGACCTGTATTTTTAATTGTCTATTGTTACATTGTCTTTTTCTTTGTCCGCGATTATGTTTACTCGCCCAAAACGGTGATGGGCTCCGCGCGTAACAAGCTTTGCTTGGTGTCGTAGGGCCACTTGTTTGTACTGACCATAGTGCATCAACGTCCAAGAATTTAAAAACAGTACAAGTTAGAACTACCCTCCTACAAGAAGGCCATAAGGAAAGAAAAAAGATCAGCTTGGCAGACCTTCTGCTCAAACATAGAGGAAACAGCCGATGCAGCTCGGCTTAGGAAGATCCTCTCCAAAACAACACCCTCCTTGGGGTACCTTCAAAAACCAGATGTCTCGTGGACACACTCTAGTGAGGAGTCCCTAAGCCTACTACTAGACACCCACTTTCCGGGTAGTCTCCCGGTAGAACGTCTCCCAGAAAATCATGCAGGTCTAAGCATTGACTTGGAAACGCTTCTTTCCGAACGCAACATAAGTTGGGCCATAAACAGCTTCAAACCCTTCAAATCACCAGGACCCGATCATCTCTCACCTGCGCACATCCAACACGCAGGTCAACTTGCCATCAACTGGCTAAAGACAATTTTCCGTACCATTTTTAGGATAGGAACGTTGCCATCAACATGGAGGGAAACAAAGGTAGTCTTTATACCCAAAGCGGGCAAAGCCTCGCACACGATGACGAAAGATTTCAGGCCCATAAGTCTGACATCCTTTCTCCTTAAGAGCTTTGAGCGACTGATTGGACTGCACATCAGGTATGTCATGGACTCGAAACAGTTATCAGCAGCGCAGCATGCATATTCAAAGGGCAAGTCCACCGAATCAGCTCTACACGCGGAAGTCAGCAAAATCGAAAAGTCACTCAATCACAAGGAATACGCACTTACTGCATTTCTAGACATAGAGGGCGCTTTCAACACCGACCTGAGTGTTGAGATCCAAGTCGTGGAGATCGCTGTCTCTTTGGCTGTGCACTTACAGCATTAGGCTTCTCTTGCCCGTAGTTGGGGAGCCCCGTCTTCGCCCATTCCACCTTCTTCAGCCAGTCGGCTGAGGGGTTGGCAATCTTGCTCCTGTTATGTGAGCGGAGTGTCTGCGCGGCAGTCCGCTTCTCCGCATAGGTGAATTTATTTTGCTCGGTGGCTGGAGCGACCGTCTTAGTCATACCTCCTGCAGTTTTTGGCGCCGGCGCGGACTTTGCAGAGGTGCTGGCGACCGACTGTCTTCCACCTATCACCCCCAGTTTGGGGTGGGGCCCTTTTGGGATAGCCCCCGAGCTGGTGCCAGCACAGGCGGAGCCAACGCTCGTAGATCCTGTCGCACCCACCTTCTCCTCCGTCACGGGTTTCTTAGGAGTGCCCGGCTCCATTGTGTTCTTATTTTTATTTTTGTTGGCATTCATATTTGATTCCCACGAGTTGCGGAGAAAGGGAAGGTCCACCCGGGCAGAGATCGGCGATGCCCGGGGAAGGCGATAAATAGAGAAGGGGGCCGCCATCTCCCTGATCCCACCGTTAGAGACTGAGCTAGTTTTTAACCAGGGCCCTCAGCCAGGCTGACTTTCGGCACGGTCCGATTTACACCTTAGTCCGGCCCGGGGTGAGATGTTGTGTGGGATAGGAAGGAGGTAGGCTGTGCGTTTGGGGAAAAAAGGTTGTGTAGACCAACTATTTAAATGCGGCTGAACAATTCGCATCGACGGTACTGCCGCTAAACAGCGACAGATACCCGCTGGCTGTCCGGGGCTGTTTATTACAGAGGTTTCGGTCCGACGGAATCCGTTTGACCTAGCCTACTGCTATTCACAGCTACCCTTATAGGCCGTTCGCTATCCGCAACCTGCGACCCGCTTGGTCGCCTCCAGCTAGGCGTCCTCGGAACCATCTCACAAGTTCCTTGGACCAAGAAGTGGAGATGTTATTTTTGTATCTTTATTAATTGTCTTAATCACTGAGTGAGCTGGAGTTGTTGGCTTTTCATTTACAAGACTTTAATTAAGAAAATCAATTTCTTCTTGAATTGTTTGGGGTGTTGCCCAGGGGGGATGGCGTTTGGTTTTTAAATAATAGCCACTTGATGTGCGCTATTCTTTTATTTATTTTGCTCTTTATGCCCCCACGTTCTTCCATAACTCCATCTCTACCCACTCAGATTTCTATGTCAAAATTCCAGTTGCAGTTCCTTCTATTCCATCACATTTATAGTTTCAGTTCTTTCCGTTTGAATCCAGATAACGGTCTTGATGATGGTCGCGGTTGTCGACGGCGGAAGTTCCTGGTCCTATGTCCGTGGATGCATTCGGATCAACCAAGTTACGGTCGCCATGTCATATGTTGTCCAAATAATTTGTGTAGGCCAACTCTTTCGTTTGAGTTCTCTTTATTGAATAAATCTTATCTCTATTACAATTTTTCGTACAGCTAGTAAGAGTTCAATGCGTATGTATAGACGTATGTATTAGTAGCTGCTGGTGGAGTCGCCGCGGCAGAGGAGAGGTCTTATGTTCACATGGTGACAGAGCGGTCGCGCATGTCAAATATCCAGACTCATCACTGCGCAATGTGTATGTTAATATTAATGCATAACACTAAGTACTGTGAGCATTCGATATGTGAACATACTACAGAATGCCTTTTAGGCTTACAAACGCACCCATAAATTTTGAAAGAGCCATTAATAATATCTTAAGGATATTATATTATATACGAGTATATGGATGATATTGTTAATTTTTCAAACACTATTGAACAACTTTTGTCTGATTTAATTAAAATAATTAATATTTTACATAGAGCAAATAAGATAATTTCACTCGAAAAATATAAATTCTTTAAATTACAAACCGCATTTCTTGTATACATTGTTTCTCATAATGTAATTAAAACGGATCCTGAAAAATTTGTCACATTTACAACATATCCGATTCCACTCCGAAGTTTTCTAGGTCTATCGGGGTATTACAGAAAGTTTGTCCGTAACTATGCAAAAATTTCTAAACCATTTACAAAATATCTAGGGGGAAAATGGAAAGGTTTTTTATAGAATGTCTACAAAAATTTCAAAACAGTTTGACGAGTCAGCTGTACAAGCTTTTAACTGGTTATAATTCGGTTCAACAACAGACGCATCAGACGTAGTTATCGAGGCAGACTCATAAACCGTAAAATCAACTAAAACAACAATTGGTATTAACAACGGGGAGGTATACAATAAATGAGTCACTGGATATTTTTGACAAGACATGACAAGACACGCAATCGAATATGATACAGTTGAGAAGTATCTTCTTCTATCTAGTATCTTTCACTTAACATAACGGTTGGAATTAATTGGAGCTTACAAGAGTAGTAGTTCGCAATACCAAAATAAATTAATATGATACAGTTGAGAAGTATCTTCCAAGTATCTTCTTCTATCTAGTATCTTTCACTTAACAACGGTTGGAATTAATTGGAGCTTACAAGAGTAGTAGTTCGCAATACCAAAAAAAATTAATAAATTTACAATTATGCTAAAAAATAAATTTTAAGAGCATCAATTCTAGATACCGTGACTTTAGACGGGTCTGAAACAAACACAAGATCTAATTGTCTATTTAATGAATTCCGTATAAAGCTTACTTGCTGTAACGATAATTCTAAAAGGACATCTACAAAATCATGGACGGATAAAGGTACAGCGACAAGTGAGTCAGTAGGAGGAGACCAAGAAATATCAGGAAGATTAAAGTCACCCAAAACAATCAAAAGGTATCTGTTAGAAAGAAAGGCTAGAATAGATTTTATTGCAGACAGATGGTGCTCATAAATTATTAAGTCAGAGCCAGGTGAAATAAAAGAACATGTATCAAAAATAGCAGGGTATTGAAAGGAAACCTTCACACTAACAAATTAAATATCGTTAGGGATATGAGAGTGTATTCTCTCAGATGCTAGGTTAGTGGGAACGGCAATCAGCACACCGCATCCCTACGTGACGAGCGATCGGTCCTATAGGTATTAAAGTAGTAGAATTTCAGAGTCAGAGTCTCAGGTTTCAGCCAAATTTCCGTAAAAGCCACAAAATCTTCAGAAAATGCAGTGGAGTCAGCATAAAACTGGGGTAGCTTCATATTTAGGTTAGATTTGTTAGGTTTGGTTGGAGATAAGATAACTTATCCCCTAACTTAGGCCACACTGAACCCCTTGTGATACCACGTGATCTCTGTGCAGATCCTTTCCCTAGCTTATGTGTTATTTGGACGCAAAGTTTGGATTCAAAGTTTTTCATTCTGATTCGTTCAGAGATTTGTGGCATTCAGAGATAGTTTTTGAGTTTGTTGGGCCTTAAGGGCTGCTTGACTGATATTCTGATGTATCCAGGTGGGACATATCTTCCTGAATTGCCATGACATCCGTTTGGAAAACACTACAGTGGTCTGGTAGGCGGAATGAGACTTTTATGTCCAGTTCGGGAGAAAACTCCCTCACCTGTTTAGGAGTTAAGCTTGGAGCAGTCTGACGGCGTTTTCGAATTGTGGGAGGTTGTCCCAGTCTGTACGCGTAGGTATGAAGATCTTGTATCTTCTTTCGAAGTTGACTATGGGTGGAACGTATGACTGTTGCACTGTATAGCCACTGAATTTTTTTGGGTAAGAAACCCCCTCCTCCCTATGGCTTTTTACGAGCGAAAATAGCTATGGCCGCTTTGCGTGTGCGATCTAGGATGTTGTCTGTCCAGTGGAGATTTTTGTCAAGGATGACACCTAAGTACTTGCTTGGTTGCTGAGGGTTAGGAAGGTTGGGTGTAGTTTTGGGAGAGTTAGATTTGGTGTCTTGTACTTTCTTGTAAAAAGAAATAGATCCGTCAGACCAAAATCAGCTGTCCACCTTGAGTGGTTAGATAGGGCTCCATCAGATTGCAAAGAACTTACGGGAATTTAAACTGCAGTAGGATAACCACGTCATCCGCGTAGTGATAGTAGTTTGTTAACCACTATAACCCATAGAATAAGTGAGAGTACACCCCCTTGTGGGGTTCCTCTGCTGACATTCCTGGTCAAGTGAGCTGATCCCATAGAGGAGTACACTACATTACTGGTAAACATGGTGTGTATGAGTCCCACTATGGGACGCTCAATTCTCAGTGTAGTCAGAGCGCCAGTGATAGCCGTTGGGTTGACGCTGCCAGAGAGACAATTCCTTATTGCGGAAACCTGTTGATCTGCTTTTACGGTACGCATGTTGCGCGTAGGAAAGTTGGCTTGGGTTGATGGTTAGCCTGATATGGATGTCAATTAGCCTTTCCAGGGTCTTCAACAAGAAAGAAAGGGACTTATGGGGCGGAAGTCCGTTGGGTTGGTGTGGGAGGGTTTGCAGGCTTTTAATGTAAAAGTTACTTTAACGTCCAGCCACCTTGTTGGAATGTGGTTTAGTACAAGGCAGCCGTGGAAGTTTACTGCGGTATGAACCCGTCCGGGCCGGAAGATTTGAAGGGCTTACAAGAGTTAATAGCCCACTTGATGCGGTCAGGGCTTGAGACGTTATCTATGCTCTGGTCGACAAGGTTCTCCTCTATGTAGAGGTCCTCCACTGGGTGTCTACAGGAATTCAAGGGTTTCCGTCCAGCTGCCAGCATTAGTTTTTAAGTAGTTAATGGTTGCTGGAGACTTTGATTCTTCTGAGTCTGGATGCCTCTGCAGTAGACTCTATGCTACTACAGAAACTAGCCCATGCACTTCGCTTTAATATTCTTATTCCCGTTATGTATAGTCTAAGCTTTGTATGGTATAAGTTCCAGGAAGATTCGCTGTTGTTGTATTGAGCTCTACTAAAGTAAGTTTTTCACTCTCTTTTAAGGCTCGCTAGGGCTGCTTTGCCTTGACTGTTCTGCAAGCCCTTTTTATGGCCTCACCGCAGTGACCGTTGACTAAGTGCGTCGGTTGAGCGTGTCAGTTTCTATTGAGGAGATTTTTGTAGTATCCCTAGTTGGTTTATCTTAGTTAATCTTAGACACCAAGCAATGCTTGTTACGCGACGAGCCATAAACCGATTTGGGCAAGTGAACGAAATCGCGGACATGGAAAAAGACGATATAACAACAGACAGTTTAAAATACATGCTCACATAGAATGGTTAGCAACATAGAATTTTACAAATTATTGGAAGATAGAAAATGCATAAGTTTATCGTAATTAGTTGCATTAGGGCTTTCAAACAGAAAGGAGTGACACAGTGCATTATAATCGTCACAAAGAACACGAAAAGGATCATGAAGGACACAATTGGATCTACAAATTGGCGGGGACAACGGACGATAACGACGAACTATTCTGCAGGGTACATTCCAATTAAGGGAAATAAGAAGAAAGGGAGAGTCGACATCACCATTACTTAATTTATGCAAAAACATAACTTCATAACATTTTCTACGATGGTTCAGGGTTCGTAAGTCCAGCAGGCGCAACCTCGCATGACTTCCTGTGTCCCAGTTTAAACCTCTCAAAGCAAATAAAGGGAATTGTTTTTGAACGGACTCTAGCTTATTTTGGTAACAGCTAATTTGAGGTGACCATATACACGAGCAATATTCTATAGACGGACGAACAAGAGAAACATACAGAAGCTTTGTTGTGTATGGATCATCAAACTCCCTAGACCAACGCTTCATAAACAGATTTTTTAGCTATAGTAGATATATGGTCGCTAAAAGTAAGTTTATGAGCAAATAAAACGCCAAGATCCTGAACTACAAAAAATATGTTGAGGGGCGATATTTCCGATAGAATAAGAATACAGAGATAGATTACAATGATAAAAGGTAATAAAGTTACATTTAGAATAGTTCAAATTTAACATGTTAACCATGCATCAGGGCGTGCCGTGATGTTCGTAAACTGTTGCAGCTTTAATAACCTCTCATCATTAGGAGCACAATGCCATCTCTATCCTATGTAACAGAAAACCGACATACATATATATCTATACTTTTTCGTTTCTGGCAACGCTATTACGACGGCGTCTTTTTGTGAAATTCATCTCAGTATCAAATAGGCTTCGCAACTGGCAAGAATAAAAACAAGGGAGTAAGCTATAGTCGAGTACCCCGACTATCAGATACCCGTTACTCAGCTAAAGGAACCAAAGGTAAATGGTTCAAGCAAGCAGTAAAGCGAGATTGAAATGCGCCAACTACCCGCGTTCTCAATATATGGTTATGTGGGCGGTAGACAGATTTAGGCGTTATGGGCGTTAGAGTGGTCGTGCCAAACTTTTTTTGGATCATTCGATAGGTCTTGACGAGACTAATACATTTCAGTTAACATTTTTTTTAGGATGACAATTGCGGACGCCACAGGTTTGGGCGGTTTGTGTGCGTTAGAGTGGGCGTGGCATATTCGCATAACAAACCTGCGCTGCGTAAATGGCTACGGAATCTAAATATGAGATCCTAATTCTCTATCTTTGATAGTTTCCGAGATATCCGCGCTCAAACTTACGATGTTTTGAAGTTTGTTGGCGGTTTGTGGGCGTTAAAGTGGGCGTGACATATTCGCGTAACAAATTTGCGGTGCGTACATACATACATACTAAATTTAAATATGAATCCCAATTCTCTATCTTTGATAGTTTCCGAGATAGCCGCGTTCATACCAATGACTTTTTGAAGTTTATGGGCGGTTTGTGGGCGTTAGAGTGGGCGTGGCATCTTGCTCTGCGCAAGAAGCTCAGAAATCCGCATGCCAAATCCCAATATCCTAGCTCTTATAGTTTCCGAGATCTTATCGTTCATACGTGTGAGTGGAAAACTTTTTTTGGATCAATCAAGACTAATACATTTCAGCTAAAATTTTTTTATCTAACAAAAATTGTGGGCACCACAGAATTGGGCGGTTTGTGGGCGTTAAAGTGGTCGTGGCATCTTCGCGTAACCGGAATCTAAATCTGAAATCCCAATTCTCCAGTTTCTGAGATCCGCGTTCATATTTACTATTTTTTGAAGTTTGTGGGCAGTGTGTCGGCGTTAAAGTGGGCGTGGAAAACTTTTTTGGGTTAATCGATAACCTATCGAGGACAATACATTTCATTTCATTTTTATTCTAGCATCAAAACTGTAGGAGCTACAGTTTTGGGCGATTTGTGGCGCTGCACATTGCTGAAAACTTGGGCTGCGTAAGAGGCTGATTAATATGCATGCCAAATCTCAAGAGCCTAGCTCTTATAGTTTCCGCGATCTCAGCGTTCATCCGGACAGTCAAACAGACGGACAGACGGACATGGCTAGATCGACTCGGCTAGGGATCCTGATCAAGAATATATATACTTTATGGGGTCGGAAACGCTTCTGCCTGTTACATACTTTCCGACGAATCTAGTATACCCTTTTACTATACGAGTAACGGGTATATTTACATACAGTCCACACATCCAAATTGTTTCTATTTCTAACCACTTATATACTTAATCAAGTGGCCCAACGACACCAAGCACGTGCTTGTTACGCGAGGGGCCCTTTTATTAATAAAACAAATAGAGACGGGACACAAATGAAAATAAAAGAAGCAACTTAGAATGAAGCAAATGAGCTAAGATTTTAGTTTTTAATACGGGGATAGAAGTTGAGGTGCAAATTAAATTATAAAGGTTGTTATAATTATTACATAGAACGCGAAAGGGCTCGTGCAGACAAAAATTTGATGTTCATCGTGGCAAATTTAGAGGATAATAATTTCGTGTTACCCTAACAGGAACATTGAAAGTTAGGCCGTTTAGAAGTTCTTCAGAATCAATATCACCACTTATAAGATTTTGCATAAAAATGGTACTGTGACGGCGATTTCGACGCCGCGGAGGAAATACGACTTTTGTTATTGTTAGTATTGTTATTCCGTTTGACTTTTATTAGCTTTAAGAGAAAACAATGGATTAAATAGTTAGTATAATAAGCCTAGGCGCAAACAAACATAAATATATTATTCGATAAGTAGAAGGGAGAGGGGAGAGCGGGGAGAGAGGCGAGGCCGGGAGCAACTCCTACGCAGTCGCCTAAGAAATTCACCCCCCCAAGGGAGCGCGAGAGAGCAGTAAACCGAAGCGACTGCGCGGTCGATGACAACGGAGAGCGGGAGGGAATATCGAAAAGCGAGCTTGGCAGAGCAGAGGAGTTGCTGTTGCCAAACTGAGAACAGAGAGTCTCGACTTGCCGAGAAGTTCACCACTGCGACTGCGTGGTGAGAAAATGGTGAGATCGGAAAGGCCAAGGGCAGGAGAACGGAAAAAACTGAAGGAGCGCAGGGGATTGACACGCGAACTTCGGAGCCGGTTAGTCCTACTTAGGCGGACGAGATAAGTCGCTACTAGACAGACCACGCGGTTTTTTTTGTAGTTGGTAAGCGAAACGGTTTAGTCGTGCAGGATCTTTACTGGTGCAGCAAATAACGCGATTAGAACAAAAAACTGTAGATGGAGATTTTGTGAGAAAACGAGAGAAGCCAACGGTGAATAAAGATAAATTTAATGAATTATAATTTTGACAACGAGTTCGTATTTTTTTCCTTGACTTTCGACCCGTTTTTATCAAGCCCGAAGAATAAATAAATAAATTATAACAGACGGTAATAACCCTAATCCGAGAATCGATCAAACATAACGGAACCGTAGTAACGGTATCGTAGAAATTAGTAACGAAACCCTGGGTCTGCCCGAGTTTCATCGTAGTCATTAATAACATTCTTGGTCCGCCCGAGTTTTATCGTAGTTATAAGTAACGAAACCTGGATCCGTCCGAGTTTTATCGAAGTAATTAGTAACGAAATTAGTAATGAAACCCTGGGCCTGCCCGAGTTTTATCGTAGTTATTAGTAACGAAAACCTGGGACCGCCCGAGTTTTAGCTGTTTACCAAGTCCAGGGTCTGCCCGAACTCGGTAACCGGTCTTAAGTATAGTCACGTACCTTTTGGGTCGATTTCCTCTACTAATTATAAAGACCACGCCTCAAAACTCACTCGTCTAACCCACATCGTCCACTGTAAATTTATAAATATTTTTTGGAAGCCCTAGCCAACCCCTGAGTATATTCTGACTGGGAAAACATCCTTACAGTACCAAGCATTGTTCTACGATTTACAAGTGTAAGTAAATTAAGCAATAGTAATCTACTCTGATAGGAAGGTAGCCTTACTTTTTGATCCCAGTTCAAACTACGAAGGGCAAAAAGAAGATATTTTTTTTGTACCGACTCAATACGGTCAATATGCACTTGATATTGTGGACTTCAAACCGAAGAACAATATTTCAAAATAGGATGGACAAGGGAGGTAAATAATAATTTAGTTTTATAAGGGTCATCAAAACCTTTTGACCTACGCTTTATAAACCAAAGAACACTTATGGCTTTGTTGACAGTGGACATTATGTGGCAGTCAAACTTAAATTTTGGGTCCAGAAAAACACCTAAATCGTTTATTGAGTATATTCGGTCCAAGGACATGTTCTGAAGAAAGTAAATCACGAACGTTGAATATATATGGTCGAGTGTCCTCTTTTAAAGTGAGTACCCCTATATAAATTCATAACGTTGCATTTAAGGCAGTTCCAATTTATAAGGTTGTACTCACACCATCCCTGTAAACAATCAATATCTGACTGTAAGTTATATCCCGACGCTATACCATTATATGATAAACAAAACTTAACATCATCAGCATACATTCGTACACGAGAACGTGTTATGATAGAAAGAAGATCGTTAATAAACAAAGTAAACAGCAAAGGTCCCAAATGACTACCGTGAGGTACTCCAGATGTCACGTAGATCAATATCCAAGGAGGACTGTTTAGCTTTGAAGGAAGCCTATCAGGAACGTATTCGTTAAAATAAGTATTTAACACTTTATAGAATAGTTCAGTGGCACTTTTAATATCTCAGACAATACTAGATCTTCTTCGTTTGATTTTAAAGATCCTAGTGTTAATCTATCAAAAAAATACCCTTTGCTTAAAATCTCCAACTGTAGAAATCTTCCGAAAAACTTTTCTTTGAAAATAAGGTGATTTTTGTCATTGCCGTCCAGAGTGATCATTTTTGACTTTCCGAAATAAGCTTCCATTTCTAGTTTCCATTACTAACTACTCTAAACCCCAACATATTTACTTACAGCGAATAATTGAATCCTATGTCGAGAAAAGGCAAGGGACAACCTATGGACCACCGAATCAAAGGGCAATGTCCATATTTATCGACGACATTAATATGCCAGTTATCAACGAATGGGGGGATCAAATTACAAACGAAATTGTGCGGCAGATGATAGAGCAGCATGGTTTTTACTCCTTAGATCGACCAGGCGATTTTTCGACAATAATGGACATTCAGTTGCTTTCAGCTATGATTCATCCAGGAGGAGGGAGAAATGATATTCCTAACCGTTTAAAACGTCATTTATGCATTTTCAATTGTACTTTACCAAGTAATAACTCTATGGATCAAATCTTTAAAAGTATTGGAGCTGGTTACTTTTGTTCGGAAAGATTTGTAGATGAGGTTGTGGAAGTTATTCCCCATTTAGTTCCATTAACTAGAATATTCTGGCAAAATGTAAAAGTAAAAATGTTACCTACACCTGCTAATTTTCATTATGTATTTAATCTTCGTGATCTTTCTCGAATCTGGGAAGGAATTCTTAAAGTTAAGCATGAGGAATGCAGAACGGTCGAGCAGGTGCTAAGACTATGGTGCCATGAGTGTACCAGAGTAATATCTGACCGTTTCACAGCTGAAAAGGACAAAATTTGGTTTTTAGCTAAAATGAAATATGATGCTGAGATAAACATAAAGGATCTCATTGAATTCTATCCAGAAGAACCAACATATTGGGTTGATTTTTTGCGGGATGCGCCAGAAGGGCAGGAAGAAGAGGACGAAGAAATGTCTTTTGAGCCCCCAAAAATATATGAAGAAATACCAAGGTCAGTGGATTCATTATATACATTTACATATATACCCGTTACTGACAATAAAAAATGAACCATATAAAAGAAAAAGTTTCTTATTACAAATTTGTTCCATTACTGGCAGGTTCTGCGGTAGAACTAGGTATCCTGAAACCCGATGCTAAGCCTCATTTGGTACAAGTATCGACAAACATCGTTTTATTTTGTTAATAAGTTAGTAACGGGTATCACACTCCAAATTTATAGCTATTTTTTATAACCATTTTTTATTGTACAGTTTTGATTTCGTAAGGGCTAAAGTAATGGTATTCATGTCCCAGTTTAATGAATATATACGGGGCTATAATATGGATCTCGTCTTCTTTACGGACGCTTTAAAACACCTAATGATTGTTTCCAGAATTATTAGCAACCCAAGAGGAAACGCTTTACTTGTAGGTGTTGGTGGATCCGGTAAACAAAGCTTAACTAGACTAGCTTCTTTTATTGCTGGATACAAATTTTTTCAAATGACATTAACCCGCTCTTATAATACTGGCAATTTAACTGAAGACCTTAAGTTCTTATATCGTACGGCTGGTCTTGATGGAACTGGAATGACGTTCATTTTTACCGACAATGAGATCAAAGAAGAGTCGTTCTTAGAATTTATCAACAATATATTAAGTTCTGGTGAAATTGCGAATCTTTTTGCAAAAGATGAGCTGGATGAAATGTACAGCGAGCTTATTCCAATTATGAAGAAACTCCAGCCTCGTCGACCAGCTACCCAGGACAATCTATACGATTTTTTCATATCACGCGCTTGTTTTAATCTTCACATAGCTCTTTGTTTTTCTCCAGTTGGAGAAAAATTTCGAATGCGTTCATTAAAGTTTCCAGGACTTATATCAGGTTGTGTAATTGACTGGTTTCAAAAATGGCCAGAGGACGCCCGAATTGCTGTCTCAAGGCATTATTTGTCAGATTTTCAAATTGCTTGTAGTGACAAAGTAAAAGATCAAGTTATTGACATTATGAGTTGGATACATGAATCGGTTCAAGATACTTGTATAACTTATTACGATCGCTTTCGGCGCGTTACTTTTGTTACTCCCAAGTCATTAATATCCTTCCTCGAAAGCTATAAGTTGTTGTACAAAGACAAACAAGATCATATAGTTATAATGTCGGAGCGAATGAGTTCTGGTTTGGACAAACTTGATGAAGCTGGTGCATCAGTTGCAGTTCTTAAAAAAGATTTAATTGAAATGAACAAAGTAATTGCTGTTGCAAGTGAAGAAGCGGAAGAAGTTTTGGCAACTGTTGAACAATCAAAAGCTGCTGCCGAAATAGTTAAAATTGAGGTAGCTGAAAAAAAAGGCCAAGCAGAAGTACTGGTTAAAAATATATCGGCAGTAAAACAAGTGGCCGAAGCAAAGTTAGAAAAGGCTCTGCCTGCCTTAGAGGAAGCAGAAGCTGCCTTAAAAACTATTAAAGCAGCTGATATAGCCACAGTCAGAAAACTAGGTAAACCTCCTTACCTAATAACATTGATAATGGACTGCGTATGTATCTTATTTAGAAGAAAAATAAAACCCATTCGACCTGATACTGAAAAAGCATTTATACAAAGTTCATGGGAAGAATCCTTAAAAGTTATGTCTGATACAAGCTTTTTAAGAAAAATTGTTGAGTACCCCACTGATTTGATTAACGCTGAGATGGTTGATATGATGGTTCCATATTTTCAGTATCCGTAAGTATTTTGACATCAAAAGTATTATATTTATATATTATTATATATATATTTTGTATTATTTTTATTCCATTATTTATTACCCGATACTGAAAGTGTAAGGATGTAAACCATTCCTTGAAAATAAATATGAACACTACCTCTTTAAATAAAACCATAAATTTTCAATTTTTTCTATTTCAATAGTATTTTCTATTTCAATAGTATTGAAAAGGGCTTTGTAAAATATATTAAATTATAAGGAAGCTTCTCCGAACCCATAAAGTATATGTATTCTTGATCAGCATCTGTCCGTGTGAACGCTGTGATTGCAGCGGATGTTTGTTAGTCCGCCTCGTCAATACCTATCGATTGAACAAAAAAAAGTTTACCAAGCCCATTCTAACAAAAAATCACAAGCCGCCAAAATTTGCGCAGCCCACACCCACTCTATCGCCAATAACGCTGTAACCTGTCTGCCGACCATATAACCATATATTGAGATCTCCATCTCCCTTTGGTCCCTTTAGCTAGGCTGTTGGGATTAGGCATGCAGATTACTGAGATTACTGCGCAATGCAAGTTTTTTCAGCAGGGTGCCACGCCCACTCCAACGCCCACAAACCGTCCAAAACTGTGGGTCGTACAGTTTTTATGCTAGAATACACATTTTAACTAAAATTTATTGTTCTCATCAATACCTCTAAATTGGCCCAAAAAAAAAAGTTTGCCACGCCCACTTTAACGCCCAAAAAAAGCCCACAAAATCCCACAAACTTCAAAAAACGTAAGTATAAACGCGAAAACTGTTGGAGTTAGAGAATTGGGATTTCAGAGTCCCAAACAAACTGGGAGATTTAGTAGCTATTAAAAGAACACAGTTTGGTGCAGGATTGAAGTTGAAAAATAAGTTCTTAGGGCTTTACGCCGTTACTCGTAAAATGAGACATGGTCGATACCTTGTCGAAAAAGTAGGAGATATGATGAAGGTCCAAATAAAACGATCTCTGTCGCTGAATATATGAAATTGTGATCATCCTCATTCGGGTCGAATGAATTGTCAGAATAGGCGAATGTAGGATTGGCAGCCCTATTAATCACAGAGCAGTTGTACTTTTCCGTAACATTTTTTGTTAGTGTTAAGAAGCGTGAAAATTGCGCAAGAGAGTAGAGACTAAGCATCAGCAGAGGAAGGTCGCAAGTGTCTCAGTAATAATTAATGTGTGAACCTAAATATATAAACTGTATCAATGAAGTGTATTAATCGAAGAATAAACTATTAATAATCAATAAATAGCTTTACGCAAGCAACGGAAGCCTTTCTCTACATGTATATATTTTTCGATCTCCCGAACCTGTACTTTTAATTACAATAAATAAGTCAAACGCATATTTTGTAGCTTATTTTAATGTTTTTCATTTATTTTATTACTATGATCATGCAATATAAATTATATAAATATTTGTATATACTTATTTTCTGGCTCCATTATGGTGAACTGTCATAAACTTCACTTACGAAAAACCGACAACGTGACCTGTTATTACCTGACCGTCATAAAACTCACATGCCCAAGACCCAAGGCGCACGACCACTGATAAGATCATAAATCCTGTGGCCTCGCAGTTTGGGTCAACGTGAGATCTTTATCCATGTCCTTGCTCTATCCTGATTGTCTTTTCCGTGTGGCGTATGGATGACTCTCGCTTCGGCCTGACGACTAATCCTGTCGCCTCGTACCTGTTAGACATCTGACGTTTCTGCTGTCTGTTCGTTTTGTTGCTTGAGCTCGCCAACGTGAACTGTCATTTCTTTCTTCGACTGTGTGTGGCGAAGATCACTGGAGAGACGAAGTCTACAGCCTGGTAAGGGCCATCGTACCTCGGGGCTAGTTTTGCAGCGAATCCTTCAGCCGCTTTGGACAGGTGATGTTTCTTGGCCCACACTATGTCGCCCACCGCTGGTGACCATTGCCTCCTTCTCATATTTCGCCGCACGATCTCGAATACCTCTCTTAGTTTTTTTCGGCATTTTCCTCAGGGATCTCCGTAGCTCGTCCAGTGCCTAGGGTTTCCTTATCATATAGGCTGCTGGGTAGACGTGGTTCCCTTCCCTGGGTAAGAAAAGCCGGTGTATGGCCGGTGGATTCCGATGTGCTCGTGCACACTGCTAGCATAATCTCCGGCCACTTCTCGTCCCAGTTTCTCTGCTCCTGCCCTGCGAACTGCGCAATAATGGTCTTGACCGTTCTGTTTGCTCGTTCGGTCGGATTCTCTTGTGGGGTGTATGGCGCGGTGAATTGTTGACTGATACCCATCTCAGCCAGGAAATTTTTAAATATGCGGCTTGCAAACTGTACTTCATTGTCCGTTATGACCACCTTCGGGACCCCGTACCTTGCGACTATGCGCTCCCTAAACGCCTTCTTGAGCGACTCTGCTGTCGCACTGCGTAGGGGCACCAGTTCCGTCCATTTCGAAAACCTTTGGTCGTTGAGAACTTGTTCTCCTGTGCAAAAACTTCCCGTTCCTTTTCAAGTTCTTCGTACTCATCGGCTAGGATCATTAGCGTATTCAGGTCCGACACTTTGTATGCTCTTAAGAAAATCCGTAGGCTTGGTGTGCTGTTCTCTTTAATGCCCCTTAACGTTTCTTTCGTAGAGTGTTTAAGTGGTCTCACCATCGTCTGCATGTCGATCATGTAGTCCTTGAACGACTTGCTGAAGCCTTGCTTCCGTTGCCGGACCTGGTCCGCTAGCCTGGTGAAGAAATCTCTTGGCGGAAAATAGGTGTGGAAGCTTTCTATGAACTGGTTTTTCCGCCCCGTCGAACCTGAACGACCATTCGCGGATCTGTTTACCAAACTTTGCCTAGTCCAACTGGCTTGGTCTCGGGGTCAGCGTTGCTGTTTTCTTAACCTGGCTTGATTCTCTTCTGTGGGCCTCTTTTTGCATGTTGTCAAAGCTCAGGCTTGCCACTAGGTTGTCCCCTTCAGCGTTTGTTAACGTAATGCTTGGGCCGGCTCTGTCGTGGTATGTTGCTTCCAGCTCGGCCCAGATGTCGACAGGTTGTGGGTCGTTCTCTGTTTCTGAATAGTATTCCGACAGTGCCTTCCTCATGTCTTCTAGCCTGCCCTCCAGGGCGACATTAAGCCTCTGTGCGACATGGGCAAAGTCCTCCTTCTTGAGGCGGCAAATCCACTTCTTTCCCATTTTTATTGTGCTGTTCTCACTGTTGGGACAATCACGTTGGGCGCCAGATGTAACGAACTGATTTTTTTTGTGTCTGCTCGCTACGAGATTCGTGCGGCTAGCTCAGAAGATTGTGCGTTCGTCCCACCAAATTTATATGACGTGATTGCCCGTAGATCAGTGAGAAAACAAAGTGTTCAAATGGTAACAGTGGGATTTATTCTCGTGGTATTAGTACAGCGGGTGTGTGGCTGGGCTGTCTTCGGTATCTCTTGGCTCTGGTTCCGCCGGCTGCTGGCGCTCCTCTTGCTGGCTCCTCGACGCGTTGACTCGTCTTCCTCTGGATCCTGGGTCTCGGGACGCTCGTAGTGGCCGCCTCTGCTTGCTTGCCGACGCGTTGCCTCGGGGTCGCTTGTTGCGCCTTAAACCCGCAGAGAGTTCGGCCTTGTGGGCTTAGGGAAGCGTCACCGTTCTCAGACTAGGGTGAACAAGTCTTGCTCTCCAGGCCGACGCCTTTCGAGGCAATACCTGTCCCTTGCTCTTTCCCGGACGGTCCCGATAGGTTCTTGCTCAGTTCGCGCTGACAGTCGAGGCTGCCGCCAGGAAGCTGTCTAGCAGTTCACTTCGCTTTACGCCTAGCGTTCCACCCGGCTTCACCCTAATGCGTGACGTCCGCGACGCTCCTGCGCTCCCCAATGAGCTCCTCGCGGCGATGGTAACGTGGCTGCCGGAAATGTCTGCTGGCGTCGCTGTTGATGTCCTCTGCGTTGTCTTCTGTCCAGAATCTCGTCGTTCTGGCACTCGGGGAGTTGGGCGGTTGGTGTTCGGGAACTTCGCCGGTAATCGCGGGGCTCTCCAGGCAGCCACCCCTTGAAACCGCAAATCGATCTACCGCTCGTCCGTCTCGCCAGGTCCTTGCTCGGGCAAGGTACGCTGGGTCGCAGACAACTTTCCTCCCCAAGCTGACGGTTCTTCGTCGTATGACTCTTTTGCTTGTCTCTGACAGACCCGCCGGGCGACTCGCCAGGGTGTGGTCGTGAAAAAGTTGGAGAACAAACGCCTTGACTTAGCCGCGTGATGCCTTCCAGAACACAGCCACCGCTGTCTCAATTCGAACGTCTCGACGTGGCGATCTTGCTCCTTGTGTGCTTCCAACGGCGCTGCTTCCGACGACTCGCTTGGTTGTGGCTCCCTCTTAGATTACTTGCTTGACTGACTGTTCACTTGGTACTTTAACTGATCTTGAAGGTTTGATTCTTCGTGATCGACTGATCCAGCACGCCCACTCTAACGCCCATTACCCTTAAATCTGTCTACCGCCGGTAGGTGGCGCATTTTAATCTCGCTTTGCTGCTTGCATATTCCGTTTCCCTTTGGTCCCTTTAACTGAGTAACGGGTATCTGATAGTCGGGGTACTCGACTATAGCGTTCTTCCTTGTTTTCTATTTGCTCTCTCGGAAAACTAGATTTTATACCAATATGAGGGACTATTAGCTATACTAATACGTCCCTAATACATTGGATATGAACACCTCCTAATAGGGATTTCAACCAGAAGGCTTCTCTTACAGCTTCGAACAAGTCCATGTATTCTGCCTCAGTCAATAAAACATTTTGCATTTTTGTATTCCAGCATATAAGATTTTGTCTAAACATTTTTAATACTTTAACTGTTTCTACCAATTTCATTTCTTTTTAAATTCTAATTTCATATCAGTATTTCCTTTTTTTGTTTTTTACTCCCGTTACCCTTGTCAAGAACATAAATACATGGATCTATTGGGAATTCTTGCTGCTTGCTTAAGACCGTAAATAGCTTTTTTAAATAAGACACCTTGTGGCACTGTCATATTTCTTCTTTTAATTTTCCATTTAAAAAGAACTTTTTACATCCACGTGATGTACCTCCAAACCATATTGGATAAAAAGGGATGTTATGAAACGAAAACTCTAGCCATAGGAGCAAATGTTTCTTCATAATATTTCTGCGTGAGCACACGCGCAACTAATCTAGCTTTGTATCTTACTGGATTTTCAAATTCGTCAGACTTTAACGTAAAAACCCATTACTAGGCCGCTTAACCATCTACAAGGTACTAGTTTGTATTTCTTCGAAATAATTTCGAATATCACTAAAAATTATACATTTAAAATATAGTTATTGTTATTGTAGAGCCTCAACCCAGTAGCTTTTGTCTAAATAAGCATAATTTACCATACCATTACTGTTCGGACACCCACGGTCCCAGAGGGTTTCCACTTATTTCAAGCTCTGGTTCACAGCATACAGATAGCTGAAATCTTTACTCACAATTAATCAAATTATTAACATTTTTCCTTACACTTGTGGTTTGCCGCTCTTTAACTTCTCATAGCATCATTTTCTTCTTCTTACATTCCTAAGTTTTCCAATACTAACAATATAGAGATGACACTGGCAGCAAAGTTGAACAACTTAACAGTATTTTTAAACTAACAGACTTTAAATTCAAATAAATCGACTTTTGAAATTGGACAGTTAGCGTGCGGCTAAACCTTCTTATTAGCCTCGCAACATTCCCCACCTCGTGATTCTTCTGCGTTACTACGCTGAGTATCACCAATCCTTATGATGTCCAATTTAGCCAGTTTAACTGCCGGGCGAGTAACGCACAACACCGCTACGAACTTGTCCATCCTTCGCCAGATGAACATCCACGGCGATCCCTTTAGGCAAGGAGTTTCGCTTGCTTGTTTGATCAACAATATAAACCACGTCATTCACGGAAATTGGAGCTGGGTTCGGCTGAAACCATTTTGTAAGCCTCGTCAGGGTAAGTAGATACTTTGTAATTGATCTTCTCCAGAAACGGTCTGCTAGTTGTCCAGCGATGCGGAAATGTTTGACCAAGCCTAATCTGTTGGATTCCATCGCACCGCGTTTCCGTAGACCGCTGGAGTTACCAACCAAGAAGTGGTTTGGTGTAAGGGCTTCCGAGTTTTCCGATTCCAACGGAATATAGGTCAACGGTCTTGAGTTTAAAGTGCATTCGACAACGCAGCGCGCAATACTTCCTCGCGCAGTCCGACGTTCTACAGAATTTCCGTCAGGATTGACTTTGTAGAACGCACCATATGAGGCGATCCCGGAGGAATAAAGGTATCCGGATACTTGTTTTCCACTGCTGACGTTGATATACGTTCGATCTCTTGCGCGAGTACTCTGCTGGCTCCCCGAAAATTAGTTCCGTTATCGGATAGCAACTTAAGAGCCTCACCTCTGCGCGCAGTAAATAGTTTTAGAGCCAGTAAAAATGAATCCGTTGAAAAAGATGGCACCAATTCTAAATGAACAGCGCGAACTGTTAGACAAGTAAATAAAACTCCCCATCTCTTCTCGCGACGCTTTCCTACAGCAACTGACGCGAAAGTATAACAGGACGCTTAAGGCTGACCTCAACATTTTCGATAGCATCGATTCGACCGTGCATGCGAAGCACTCCAACGGGGTCCAAGTACGGCGAGCATTTAAATATTGTGCTTTTCCGGTTTGTCAGGCAACAATTTTCCTTTAGGCATCGAATTTCATCAAAAAACTCTTCTTCTTGACATGTCCGTATGAAAATTGTGTCCATTTCAACATCACGCTTAAGCAAAAGCAATCTTTCCAGCTCAGGTCCGTGCGGTTTCACGGAAAGAAGGCGGAGAAAACCTAAAACTATCTTTTGCGCAGCGCTCAGACGCTGCAGTTTGCTGAAACGTAGTGGATCCGGCATAACCATGCTAAAGGCGAGATTTGTTTCTTAATTTCCTCCTTGTGGTGCAATACTTGAGATTCTCTGGTTTTAGACATTTCATTTCCGAGTGGCCACTTCGACACATCCTGCAAAAGATAATTCGGTCCGGAGAACCATCGTATTGAACTATTTACCTCAACACCTTTTGTCTATTTAGTCCCTTCGTCCGCTACATTTAGTTCCGAGGATACCCAGCGCCATTCACCAACTTCGGAGCCTTCAAGAATTTCTCCAACTCGTAAAGCTACAAATTGCGGGTACTTACGAGCGTCGGATCTTATCCAGAACAGAACATCTTGAGCATCGGTCCAGAACACACGTTTTTCCATTTCGTTTGGCCAGGCGCAATCCCAAAACCACTGCCATTAATTCCATTCGTGGTACCGATATAGGTTTCAAAGGTGCTACTCTGGTTTTCGACGCTAGCAAGGAGCATCGGATTTCGTCTCCAAGATCAACTCGCAAGTATGCTACCGCAGCGTAGGCATCCAAACTAGCATCAACGAACACATGTAGTTGCAGGCTCTTAACATTACTCGAGCATGACATGTAGCGAGGGATACGCAGATCGTTCAGTTTTGGCAGTAAGGCTTGCCATTTCATCCAGTCAATCTCATCCGGTTCCTTGCGGCTAAACCTTCTAATTAGCCTCGCAACAATTACCATTTACCGTTTTTCAGTAATCGTTCGGATCATTCTTTCTGACGCGCCGTTTAATTCCGGTGTGTATGGTACTGCCAGATGTACACAATATCACTACGAAATACTTAAACATTGCAAAAACATCTGATTTATGTTTTATTAAATACAATATTGTCTATATTGATCCACAATTCTAGTCAATTGAAACAGGTGCTATTGGCCCGGATACATCAGAATGGATTACAGATAGGGGTCTATTTATATATTCTTTATTATTATGTTTTTCAAAACGCAATCTGGCCTTTTTGACTAACGCTGTCTATGATATTATTGTCACCAAGGGCCGGTTTCTCGAGTCCCTGTCAAAGTCCCTGACTTTTGCTGTCCGAGTCAACGAGGCGAGCAATCATCGAGGCGCCCACCAAGTCCCGCAATAAACCCACTACAAACCAATGTATTCTGTGCCCTCTCACTCAGCTACTGGGCGGTCACGTTTATATAAATTTGGTGGGACGAACGCACATCTACTGTGCTAGCGTCACGAATCTCGTAGAGAGCAGATATACTAATGATGTTTGTTACAATGCATCGACGTATATTCAAAATTGGCTACTCTTATACTAGAGTACAGGTAGAGATTGGTTAGAAGCTAAAATAGCTATCATGAAAGTATTCAACAAAATGGGAGAGCCACTAGAAATCAAAGCAGATAAAGATTCAGCATTTTTATAAAAGAAAGAGTAAAAATTCAAGTAACAAGTAAAAACGGTATATCAGACGAAGAAAGTTTTCATAAAATGGTAAATGAGAAATTGAGAATTGACATTGAAAACAGGTATACTAAGTTTAAATTTGTTCTGTATATTTAAAATCATGCTTACACAGGAACTCCTTATTATGACACACAAGAAAAGAAAATAAAAAAGAAAGAAAGATTTTTCATTATAAGTCAAAATTTAAACAGAAGAAAATTAATTAATGATAATTTTAGGCGAACAGAATGAAATGAACGGACTCGGCAACAACTCCATGAAAAAAATTAAACGAATATGTTCATGTAGCTTTCGCATTATACAGGACTAAAATAGAAGAAAGTACTTGAAGACATACTGACATATGCAGACTTTAACCAACAATATTGAAACGACATAAAGAAAGAAATCAAGGCCTATAAAGAGTCAGCATTTATGTGTGTTGCTTCACACAATTGGTTAGAAAGGTTTCATAAGATGCTAAATGAGAAATTGAGAATGATTGGAAGCTAACATTGAAAACAGGTATAGTAAGTTTGAATAAATTTTGTACATTTATAGTCATAAATCAAAACAAAATGCTACAAATGCAGGAACTCCTCCACACAAAAAAAAATAACTAAATGGAAAGCGTCATGATTATGAAATAGATACAAAATATAGACAAGCACCTTTGGTAAAATCTGAAAATTATAAACCAATAATAGAAAAATTACTTTTATTTTGTGCTACCAGATATTGTATATCATATTTGTTCGGCAGGTCTTTTGACATATAAAGAGATCATAAACCTTTAGTTTGGCTTAGAACCAAATATTAAACTACAAAGATGGAAAATAAAAACTAAAACTAAAAAGAGCCCAATATATTTCCATAGTGGATCAGATTTGCCTACATTCTAAAAAGCTTATGTGGAAATAATATATGTAAATCATGTGACAAAATTACGAAAATGTTCGGCAAAACTTGAAGACAACGACATAAAGAATTTTTACAGCCAGGAATCGAAAAGACTGCAAAGGGCCGATTTCTCGAGTCCCTGTCAAAGTCCCTGATAGCTATCTGTTCGAAAAACTTAAAGATCAGATAAAGTGGTTGTAGAAGCAAATCGGTTTTATCGACTTCTTTAATTTATCTGAACGAGAAACAATTACAGAGCGCTGTTAATCACAAATTTAATCTGTTAGGCGACTTTCTGTTCGAGAAATATTAGCCGACACTCGAGAAACCAGCCTAAACAATTTATTTCCTTTAATTTCTAGCAATTTCCCTTTACTAATATGAACTAATCTCTTATGCCAAAAATAATGTATATCGGTTTCATGTTATTCCTAGTTATGTTCAATTGATAATCCCAAGAGTAGAAGATAATATGTAAAAAAAAACACCATTAATCATTTTATTACCTTCCTACGGGAGGTATTGGATACAGTTGTTTGATCCATCTCGCTCCGACTTATATACTACTTGCAATAGAAATAAGACTTTTAAGAAGGTTTCATCCCAAAAGCTTTCAAACACGAGAGTCTAGTCTGCGTAGAAACGGACAGTCGGACAGACAAAAGGAAATACAGACGGACATGGCAAGATCGATTCGTCTAGTGATGCTGATCAAGAATATATATACTTTATGGGGTTGGCTTTTTGCTCTTCTACCTGTTACATACTTTTTTCACGACTAGTATATACCGTATTACTCCACGAGCAACGGGCTTAGGGTTTCGGCTGGGCAAATTAATTTTTATATTGGGAAGACCAGCGCTGGACTGCTGCCAAAAACTATTCAGCTAAAACAAATCTGCAAGCAATAATGTATATGTATAGGTATATCAAATCCAAACACTGATCAAATTATTTTGCTTAGTGCGAGTTCAAGCTTTACTCAAATCCCACAATCCGCAGTAATACATTTTCTTTTAATAGGGAATTAAGGAAATTAACTTACTTCCGGATATTGGTTTGGCCTTGTCCAGAAGAGTTAGAACACGCATCATAAAAACATTGCTTGACTTGGAATCTACAGAATCACTCGCACCCTCTACATTTTCATATTCCTTTCGTGGATACCTCCAATGGATTTGAACTCAAAGGTCGAAGATCCACTTGAATATTCCGATCTTCCTGTGGCTGAGAAGCACTAACTACTACTTCTCAGCAAATCCTCAATGGTGGTAAATGTTGTGCTCCACCTACACAGTAGAAACTTCCACACCGTACCAAAGGTGCTGGTGGCGCTACTCCGTTTGAAGTCATAGATCATAAAAACAAGCGATTTAGAGCGTGGTTCCTACTGCAGTTAACCAAGGCAAGATTGACAGTCTGTAAACCCTTCAGCAAATACTGTAACGACGTATTATTATTCCAACGTATTTATATGTCGCTTCATGAATGCTTTGCATATTTAGTGATATTTACTGTGGCAACGCAACCAAGTTCGTCGTAGGAATCCAAACATTTTGTGCTGCTGACTTCATCACCTTTCACTTCAAAACTTTGCATTAAGTCGCGACAACAGAGTTCGAGTCGTCCAGAACCGAAAAGGGAACCTGTTGCCGCCTTATTTGCTAGCTCGCTCTACTTCCGATGTTTTAAAAGCGGATCCTTTAAACGGGACCGTGATGTTGGATAAGATATTCCTATATTACTTTACCCTAACGGGGACAATGGGACATAACAAGAAACCATTTTTAAGCGCCCTGTTAGGTAGGTTAGGTATGATTGGTTGAAGATTAGATACTAATCCCCTCACTTAGGCCACAATGGGCCCCTTGTGATACCACAAGAGCCCTGTAAGCGAAGGTGAAATCTTTTAATTTTATTTATTAGGATTAGGGCCAACATTTTTGTCCATGTTCGTAAATTTTTAATGTAAACAATGTAAGAAACATACCTACCCACACATCTGAAAATGTTTAGTTTTGTTTTACTAAGATTCTGCATATAACAGTTTATTATTATTGTCCCAAAAAGTGCTTATAAAATTGCGATACGAAAAGATGGAAACTAGTAATCAAGTTACGCCAAATTACACAAGAAATAATTTAATAACTTCCACTTCCAAAAACATTCAATCATAAACTGAAAGTCACTACCAGACACCGAGTAAACAGAAATATTCCTGCGAAGAAAAAGGAAAAAAAGATTTGCCTAGCCGTTTCTTACATAAGCTTATCAGCTTAGTTGTGAGTGAGGTAGAAATGTAGTGACCTTGCGAATAACAGATTCGAGTAGCTTACTAAAACATGGAAAAAAGGTTGAGCAAGAATTGATGCCGTGTACACCAATGGATTTCTCAACATATGTCATTTTTTCCAAATTCATATTAGACAATTAATAGTGGCACCGAGCAAAAAGATCGTTAACCATTTAAATAGAACCTTTTAAAATAATGGGCAATAAAATATTAGTAGTTTGGGAACGCGGATTCTGGGACAATTAGCATATTAATGGCCCTTTCATTAACGTATGCGGGTCCTAAGACAATTAGCATAATCCAATAAATTAACTGATTTTAATGGGCTTTGTCATGTCCATAAAGAGTATACTTAATTGCCCCCATCGCCCCCACATCCCGTGGGGTCCCACGGTACTTGGTTCGTATGCACAGCTGATCGCCCTGCCAACTGAAGACGAAGGTCAGGAGATCTGGCAACCCGACGAACGAGGGAAGGGAGTATGAACTACAAGCTTCAGCGACCGGAACAACATTGTCTTCTTTTATTTTGCTGTCCATTGCGACCCATTATTTTGTTAAAGTTAATTAATGAAGAAGAGTGAAGTGTACACATTATAAGCTAATGAATTAAAGGCTAAACTGTTATATTTGAACTTCAGTCGTTTAATCACTCCCAAGAGCCCCTCTTACAATGACAGCCGTACAGAGCTTTTTTGCACGGCGTCACAACTGAACATGGTGGCCCATGAGGGGACTCTTGCTTGAAGTTTAAAAATCTCAGTTTGATCTTTCAATTGTGGGTTAAAATGCATAACATCCAGCACTCCATCTAACACAAATTGCGATCGTCTCCGTTTGTGCCCCCAACAAGTGCTCTCACACCGATAGAGCACAGTCACCAATACCAACACACCCGGTCGCCTGACAGCCCTTCTACACACACACACACGGGTGCTGCAAGAAGGCCCGTTATAATTTCGCAACCAAGGAAAATCTACTACTCAAAGCGGAATCGAAAAACAGTACAGCCTGCGCTCACGCTATATTCAACGTTACGTAACATCAGGCATAAGTAAAAAAAGGGAAGGATCACGTGAGTACGGGTGTTTTTTTATTTATCAAGCAGAGCTAGCTAGGTTCAAAATAAATTGGTAAAAATTCTCATAATATGTCTGACCACGAAGCTGATGATCCGGCCTTAGCAGGTTTTATTACACTTCAAAAGGAGCGGCTCCAAAGTCTAACACGTCTGCAGCAGAACTATAAGAAGGATGTCGCGTCTCGAAAAACCGAAAGTTATTATATGAAGCGCCTGCAGCAGATCGAGAGTTTAAACGCGGCTTTTGAGACCACCCATCAAGTAATCATCTGCACCGAGGGATATGTCAAAACGGACTATCACGCCAAGAAGATCGCCGTCAGTTTCGAGGATCTGTACATGGAAACCTATTGCCTTGTAGCTGAAGGCCAACGAATAAAGTTCCCAGTGACGCCGTCCTCAGCCTCGGCACCCACCGCCGTGTCGACGGTTGCCGACGCACGTGTCCACATGCCACAACTGCCAGTGCCCAAGTTTAGCGGAAACTGTGTGGACTGGCCTGGATATTATGACGCCTTTACTCGGTTAATTCATCAAAATGAGCGGCTGGACAATATTCAACGGTTTCATTTCCTCAAGGAATCTCTGCCAGCTGGTCGAGATTGCGATATTCGTCAAATTCCTTTGACGGCCGCTAACTATACGGTAGCATGGGACACACTAATTCAGCGCTATAACAATCCACGCGTGGTCTTCTCCAATCACATGAACATGTTGTACCAGTTGCCAAGCCTAAGCAAGGAGAAGCCCGATGATATACGATCTATGATCAGTGCAGTCAACGTCTGCGCAGCCGCCTGTAACACCATCAACGCGTCGTTGCAGAACGGGGATCACTGGCTCGCCCATTATTTGACTGCAAAATTACCGAAAGAGACGCACTCCGCCTGGGAACATCATCTCGGCAGTCAAACCCACATTCCCTCGTACAAGGATCTCGAACAGTTTCTCAACAACCGGTTAATCACCCTGGACGCCATTGAAAACAGAAACTGTTCGGGTACCAACAAATCTGGATCACCACTGGATCATCACCCCACAAAACGTATCTCGGTTCATAACAACCACGCGCAACCAAGCCCCCCTGTGCTTCGTTGCCCACACTGCAATGGTAATCATATCCTTCGTCGATGTCAGCAATTCCTTAGCTTGGATTGCTACCAACGTAAGGAGGTCGTGAGTAAGTCAAATCTATGCCTCAACTGCCTGAGCAAATCGCACATGCTGGCCCGCTGTTCAAGTGTAAAGAATTGCTACCACTGTGGACAACGCCACCATTCTTTACTTCATCCGGCCGCGGCGCCAAGCATCACTCAAGCACCCCAACCTTACTCGCCGACCGTATCATCCAGTCAACCACATATCGCTTCGATTATGAACAACGACACCTCACCAGTTAGCCCCCTTGCTAATCTAAACCTCCAATGTTATTCTTCCACAGCCTCCCATGCAACGCGACAGAATATCTTGCTAGCTACCGCACGGATTATTGTCTGCCACCCCCAGAGCGGCGCTCAAGCAACAATAACTGCCCTCATCGATCAGGGGTCAGAAGCTACAATAGTCTCAGAGCATACCGTCCAAGCTCTCCAGCTTCCACGATGCAGAATCCGCGCTTCGATCGCCGGCGTCGGCCAAACTACTGGTCAACGGTGCAACTTTACGGCAAGCTGCTGCATCCGAACGTCGCTAAACCCAACGTTCAATCTAGATGTCGACTCTGCGTACGTTATGAACTCGCTGACCTCACATCTACCAAACCAATCGTTTTCGCCTCAAAACTGGAAACACATCAACGGACTCCAGCTCTCGGATCCTTTATACTATCGCTCGAAACGCATAGATCTCATCATCGGAGCCGACCTCATGGCGGGTCTTATCCTTCCGGGAACCCGAATCGGAAATCCATACGAACCTATTGCACAAAATTCTCACTTAGGTTGGATGATACTCGGCAAGTTCCAGGAATCAATCCACACACTTAATATTCGCTGTCATCAAACCACGCTAGACACGGAATCGCTTTTGAAGAATTTTTGCGAAATAGAATCTGTCCCAAGCCGATCACTTCAATCTGACGAAGAGCGGTGGTGTGAGTCCTTCTTTAAGGAAACGCACACACGTCAACCAAACGGTAGTTTTATGGTTAGACTACCTTTCAAATGGCATTTCGATTCCACAATGGCCCTAGGAAAATCGCATCAAGTCGCTCTAAACAGGTTTCTTCAATTAGAGCGGCGTTATGAACGGGATCCAGAAAAATGGATTCGCTACAAGGAGGGAATCGAAGAATATTTTGAATTGGGACAAATCACACCAGCAGTCACTAGGGGTCTAGGCTGTAGGGGTGAAAACCACTCCAAACGCGAACGGAATTTAGAAATACTTTTCTAACCACATATAGCACAAGCCTATGGCTTTAGTTGCTTTCCAGTTAAGGCCTAAGATAGGAGACCATTATCCAAAGCAGCTATTAGGTTCGCAGCCAAGCTAGCACCAAAATACGAGGGTCCATTTAAAGAGACAGGCTTCGAGTCTACAATGATAGCAACGATCAAACACATGGTGGACGTTTTCGATTTATTGTATGTGGACTGTATTTGGAAAAACGAAAAAATATGTGCAAGTATTTTAGCGGCTGCGGATATACAGTGAGAAAATCTGGGAAAGTTTTCGGGTCCTGAATTGGCAGAACACTGGAAATTAAATAATTCTCACTGTATGCTTGGCATATATTTGCACAATATCTTTTCTAAGCTTGGAATTTTTTTCTCGATTTTATATAAGTGTATGGATGAGCGGCCAAATGCAATTAAAAAAGGAGTCGGGCAAATAGGCAATATGGCCGCACGAAGCAAAAGGAAATTCGAAGAAAAAATGGCGAAGTAATTTACTAATTTCCGTTGACGGATTTAATCGGACTTGGATTTTAAATAAACCGGAGAGGATGTCAATCGAAATTTATTTTCGAGTAGCTGACTCCAGACTCGCAACTAATAAGATTTTTTTTTTTTGAAAAAGCTTTTCTTATTTGGTTTCAAGATCCGGCTCGAAGGACCAAAATGTACGCCGGGTAGTAGAATGGCGTGGGAGGCGGCGTCGTCGGGCTGGTGCGCTGGGCTTCGGCGGATTGCTGCTGGTGCGGCTGGCGTACGTCTGTTTCGAAGTGCCCCTCTGACCGAAAGTAATTACGCAAAATGTTAACCTTACAAAATAGGCGGGGGAGCAACCGCGGTTTATTCTCATGTACTGCCAGAATCAAACTGCCTAAGACTAAGCTGAGTGCCGCGCTCCAAAGCGCAGCGGAAATTTCACGGAGGGGAGCTGGAAACAGAGCGGGAGAGCGAGAGAGGGAGAGAGCGGTGCAGTAGCAGAGCGGTGCAATGGGACATCGGAGCTGGGTTCCCGATTCGCCGGATAGTGGGCATGAACAGGCTCGTAATATAATCCTTCTCCTACAGCACCACTTGAAATTTTCATGTTGTAAAGTTTCTTCTCCTCCTCGCATTATTAACTAAACTACCAAGAGCGCTGAGGGCCGTCAGGATCGGCACAATTGGTAGAAAACCTCAAATTTTGGGTACATTTATTACACGAGTTATTTTAACATTTTTCTTAGAACCCATTGATTGAAGAATTGATTTACGTGCAACTTTAATTGCACTCATAGTGTCAAGGTTTTCGTTTTTTTATTGTCTTAGTAGCAACATTAATAAAAGACGAAAGGTGTGTCTACTTAATTTTTTTCTTTATTATCGTTTTTCTCACTGTTTACTTAATCGAAGTTTGCGCGTCGAGTGCGTTCTCTTATACAGCACAGCAGCAGTCCGCCGTACCCATCACGAAGCCAGCCGCATCGCCCAGACGCCAGCGCAACTCAACGCCGCCGCCCTACAGCGTCACCACTGAGCACGAGCAGCCCCTCTGTGTACACTTTGGTCCTTCAAGCCGGATCTTTGAACCAACCCTTCAGTTCCAAAAAAAAAGTTTCATATGAAACAAGACAAGTGAAAATTCAAATGAAAATTTTTCGAAGTCCCACGGGATTTCACTTGTTCCTTATACTCATTTTTCGTATGGCCTGTCACGGGCCGGTGACTCGTCCCAAGTGAATCACTTGGGAAAATCAGAATTTTTCCTTAAGTTTTCATTTGTGAAATCACTTGCAAGGGACACGTCCCAAGTGAATCACTTGTGAAAATCAGAATTTTTCCTTGAGTTTTCAATTATAAAAATATAAAATTTAAAATACATACATATTTAATTTCATTTTAATTAATTTTAATTATATGGTATTATTTAGATTTTCAAAAATTGTACAATTATTGTTTCTGTTTTTATGCTTCGTAATCTTATTTTTAACGTTAGTCATCGCCGTTCTTAAACCTTTGTCCGGGTCATCTGAATCCTTGGCCAACGCTCCTGAAAAAACATATGTTCCAAAAATGCGTTTTATTTGTTTAATTGTATATTTACCTTTTATAGCTGTGTTTAACCCTTTGCAGGATTTTTATTGGCACAAAACATTTCGGCATCCACTTTCGGCTAACGGAACCCATTGAGTACCTTTAAAATAAACTTTAAACTAAGATCAATGCACAACATCTTAAACTTAATGTAGCACTTACCTGACTTTATTATATTAACTAAACGATTAAAGTAACTCTGCTGCGCACCATTAAAATGGATGCTTCCCTTTCAATCACTCAAACAGAATGCACCAAGTCTTCTCACCCCTTTTCTAGATTTCTTTTGTTTTCTCTTCGCTGTTGGCGCGTGCCACTGCACCTATACCCTTTCTAAAGTGAATTATATATCCGACTATATAGTTTTTACTTCTTGAGTAAAAAGTACAATACGATTTTTTTTTAATTGTTAATACTTAAATGTTTTATATACTTAAATAAATTTTAACGGACTAAATTTCTATAACTTCACTAAAAAATTATATTGTAATAAAAATGTATAATATGTAAATATAACATTATAAGTAAATTCAATATACTAAATTTTACTATAATCAAATAGTTTACTTTTATAAAACAATATTAGTGGATTTTTTCGATACACAATAATGCTCCTAAAATATTAGGGCATTCACATGTCGCTGCTCCACGAAAATTTTTCCGCCGAAATATTAGTCGCTAGCCGAACATAACGGAGAGACGCAAAAAAAATAACGGACCAGCCGAAATTTGTCTGGTTTTCCTGATTCGTGATGGGGATTGAGCTGCTTAGACATTGGTTACTACCTGTTATTAGCTGTAGTGAGCTATTATTATATGGTTACTATCCGTTTTGTAGCTGTTTACTAGTTGTTTTACTAATTGTTAAATGGTCAATAGCTGTTATTAGATGGTTACTAGCTGTTTAGTCGATACTTACTAGTTGTTTGCTGGCTACTAGCTTTTACTCGTAGAGTAAAAGGGTATACTAGATTCGTCGGAAAGTATGTAACAGGCAGAAGGAAGCGTTTCCGACCCCATAAAGTATATATGTTCTTGATCAGGATCACTAGCCGAGTCAATCTAGCCATGTCCGTCTGACCGTCTGTCCGTCTGACCGTCTGTCGGTCTGTCTGTCCGGATGAACGCTGAGATCTCGGAAACTATAAGAGCTATGCTATTGAGTTTGTTTCAGCAACCGCCCAAAACGGTGGATCCTACTGTTTTGATGCTAGAATAAAAATTTTAACTGAAATGTTTTGTCCTCATCAATATCGATTAACCCAAAAAAAAGTTTGCCACGCCCACTATAGGAGTTAGAGAATTGGGATTTTAGATTTAGATTCCGCAGCCTTGTACGCAGTGCAAGTTTGTTACGCAATAATGCCACGCCCACTCTAACGCCCACAAACTATTGGAGCTAGGCTATTGAGATTTGGCGTGCAGATTCCTGAGCTTCTTACGCAGCGCAAGTTTGTTTCAACAATGTGCCACGCCCACTCTTACGCCCACAAGCCGCCCAAAACTGTGGCTCATACAGATTTAATGCTAGAATAAAAATTTTAACTTAAATTTATTGTTCTAGTCAATACCTATCGATTGACCCAAACAAAGATTGCCACGCCCACTGTAACGCCCACTTTAACGCCAACAAACGTCAAAGAATCGTAAGTATGAACGTATATATCTCGGTAACTATCAAAGATAGAGAATTGGGATCTCAGATTTGGATTTCGTAGCCTTGCAAGTGCAAGTTTGTTACGCGAATATGCCACGCGCACTCTAACGCCCACAAACCGCCCAAACCTGTGGCGCTGTCATGCTAGATAAAAAATTTAACTGAAAATAACGCCCATAACGCTTAAATCTTAAATCAAATTTTAACTGAAATGTATTGGTCTCGTCCGTCTGTTCGTCCGTCCGGATGAACGCTGAGATCTTGGAAACTATAAGAGCTAGGGTATTGGGATTTGGCATGCAGATTCCAGAGCTTCTTACGCAACGCAATTTTGTTTTAGAAGGAAGCCACGCCCACAAACCGCCTAAACCTGTGACGCCCACAATTTTCATGTTAGATAAAAAATTTTAACTGAAATGTGTTGTTCTCGTCAATACCTATCGATTGACCAAAAAAAAGTTTGCCACGCCCACTCTAACGCCCACAAACCGCCACAGCCTGTGGCGCCCACAACTTTCATGCTAGATAAAAAATTTTAACTAAAATGTATTGGTCTTGTCAATACCTATCGATTGATCCAAAAAAAATTTGCCACACCCACTCTAACGACCATAACGCTTAAATCAGTCTACCGCCGGTAGGTGGCTTATTTAAATCTCGCTTTGCTGCTTAAATATCTCCATTTCCCTTTGGTTCCCTTAGCTGAGTAACGGGTGTCTGATAGTCGAGGTACTCGTTTTATTACATGATGGTTACGACATGTTTAGTAGCGGTTTACTAGCTGCATACTAGCTGTTATTAAATGGTTACTATCTTTTTAGTAGATGTCTACTTGTTGTTATTAGCTGGTTACTAGCTGTTATTACCTTCTACGTCTTTTGTTAAGAATGATTTAAAATTTTGGACCTCTAGAAGACTTTTGATGTGAACTAAAAACTTACACTCTGATTTTCAATGTGTTTGTTCTATACGTGAGAAAGATCGCACAACCAAAGTATCTGAAGATTGATATCTTAGAGGAACATGTTATGTTGGGGAAGATGTATCCTGTGATTGACAAACTAATTAAGAAATCAAACGAATCCCAATAGCTGTTTACGAGCTGTTAGAAGCTGTTTCGATGAAAATTTCAATTCATGTTAACAGATATTAAGAACATATAATAATATCATCCACTTTAACTAGTATATTCTTTTCCTATTTCCTTCTTTCTTATTCTTTCATCTTATGTAGTGTACGCCGGCGGCAGCGGGGGAACGCTGGCGCTGGTAGATGGCGTGAGAAGAGGCGGCGGGAACATGCGGCGGCGGGTGCTGCTGCGCTGGGCTTCGGCGGGTGCGGCGGATTGCTGCTGGTGCGGCTGGCGTCGGGTGGGGCGGACTGCTTCTGCGCTGTAGGGGAGAAGGGGGAGCGTTAGCGGCTTATTCATATGAGTGACAGAATCGTACTACTTAAGGCTAAGCAGAGTTCCGCGCTCCAGTGCGCAGTTTAGACTCCACGAAGGAGGATAGGAACAGCGGTGCACTAGGAGAGCGGTGCACTAGGAGAGCTGTGCACTTGGAGAGCGGTGCAATTGGACAGCGGTGCAGGTGTCCAGATTCGCCGGACAGTGGCCCTAAACATTCCGCCCCCCCTAACAATCGCTAGCGTTGCAAAAAGAGATGGAAACCCGGCCAGTCGCCTACGCCTTAAGCTTGCGTACAGGCGCCGGAGAGAATGCAACCGAAACCGTCTTCTGGGCTACTGGCGACTGGAAGCCCGGCTGTATCACCTGCGGGTAAACGTCTGCGCCCATGATCAGGGAAATGGTGGCTGGCCGATGGAACCGCTCATTCGCGAGCGGTAGCTCCCTAAACTTCTCTCACTGAGCGCACGGACGGGGGTGCGGATGCGCACGTTCGGTTCGATCTTAAGGACCACCTCCAGCATGATCGCCTCGTCGACCTTCGACCGAATCTTCGCCGTGCAGATGCTCTCAACTTCCGACGACAGCTTCCAGTGGGGAGCTCGTGTGCGAGAAGGTTTGCGCAGTACTTGTTTATGGGAACTGCCCGCAGCCGCTTCTCTGCGCTCAGCTTTAGGAACCTCTGACACTTCCGAAGACGATAGATTCCGCGTCAGACTAGGCATCGGTAGGACTGCGTACCTCACGTACGTCTGCTATTCAATGCCTGAGCGCTACATGGACGGGGAGCCATTTTCCCGGTTAGAGTGTGGATAAGAAAAAAACCAACAGGGCTGATTAACAATGACGTGGATAATGGTGACGGACTGAGGACTTTGGCAAACGCGGCTCGTTACTATGTAATTTTCGACTCTCTTGGAAGAAGAACCACCTTGGTTACTGGACGTTTGACAATGCCGCGTGTCGCACGAATGTCGACTACGCGGACATTACCATCGGATCCCGGAAAAACTGAGTCTATTCTTCCGAGTCGCCACTTGTTTGAGGATAAGTTGTCATCCTTAATGACTACTATGTCGCCGATGCGCAGATTGTCTGTAGGAACTTTCCACTCGTTGCGCTTGTGGAGCTCCTTAAGGTACTTATCCTTCCAGAGCGGAATTGTTGATGGAGAGACTTTAAGTGCTACCACCGGCTCAGAATGGGCTTGGATTCGCCCTTTACTTCAGTTTCCCCTATGGGCTAGGAGGGTGGACAGCTCTTCAAAGGTGTACTTCCGTGTAGCGGTGCACATGTAAAACTTGACACCAGCCTTCCGTAGGCCGCCCATATGGGAAGCCCCAGGAGGAATGAACAGCCGAGTGAGCTGCTGGTGACTATGGTCACAGATTCCTTAACGGCTTGCAGAAAGTCTTGGGAAAGCATGGTGGAAGCGCCGACGAAGGTTTTTCCATTGTCGGACTGGACTTAACGAGGACACCCTTTTCTAGATACGAAATGAGCGAAGGCGGCAAATAATTTTTTAGTCGCTAAGCCAGATGTAGGCTCTAGATGGATGGCCAATCCCTTGTGTATTGAGACAAGGTCTTCCGGAATAATTTTGTATATCAAACGGGCCAGCGAAGTCCATCCCTGTGTAAGTGAACGGACAAGAAAAAGACCCTCGCTCTTTTGGAAAACTTCCCATCATCTGAACTTGCAATCTATTTTTGTGGATAACGCAGACGTTGCAGAAGGTAACCACTGCCTTCACCAGGTTACAAGAGTTGACAAAGTTGTGGAGGGGAATTCGTTAGTAAAAGGGTATACTAGATTCGTCGGAAAATATGTAACATGCAAAAGGAAACGTTTCCGACCCCATAAAGTATATATGGATCCGTCCGGATGAACACTGAGATCTCGGAAACTATAAGAGCTAGGCTATTGAGATTTGGGTTTCAGATTTCTGAGCTTCCTACGTGCCACGCCCCACACAAAAACGTTTGCCACGCCCACTTGAACGCCCATAACGCCTAAATCTGTCTACCGCCCACATAACCATATATTGAGATCGCGGGTAGGTGGCGCATGTCAATCTCTCCTTACTGCTTGCATATCTCCATTTCCCTATGGTTCCTTTAGCTGAGCAACGGGTATTTGATAGTCGACTATAGCGTTCTTCCTTGTTTATACTGGATTGGTGCGTGCTATGGAATACTAGGTAGGAGATGTTGAAGGTTATCCCGGTTAGTTGACTACGCGGACGTTGCCATTGGCTCCTGGAAAGACAGAGTCGATTCTGCATAGTCCCCACTCATTTGAGGGCAGAATATCGTCCTTGATGACCCTGTTACCGACGCGGAGACTTTCCGTTGAAAATTGCCAGTTGTGGCGCTTGTGGAGCTCTGTTACGCATCCTTCCAGCCATTTTTCTAATCAGAGTCTGGATAATAAAGGAGATAAACAGGGCTAGCTAAGACTGTCGTCGATATTGGTTACGGACTGAGGACTATGGGAAGTTCGGCTCGTTACTAAGGCGTTTTGGAAGGCTTTCCTGAAAGATCAACCACCTTGGACTTTGGCCGTTTGACAAATCCGTGTGCCGTACCAATGTCGACTAAGCGGACATTGCCATCGGCTCCCGGAAAAAAGGAGTCTATTCTCCCGAATCGCCACTCATTTGAGGGCAAATTGTCGTTCTTAGTGGAGCTCTTTAAGGTACTCATCCTTCCATCGAGTACGGAATTGGTGATGGAGAGGCTTTAAGGGCTGCCACCGGTTCAAAATAGACACGGATTCTCCCTTTTATTCGGGTTCCGCCGACAAGAAAGTGCGCTGGTGTCAACGCCAAGAGGTCAATTGGGTCCTCGGATATGGGAGATAGTGGTCTGGAATTTAGAAAAGCTTCGATTTTCGCTAGGAGGGTGTACAGCTCTTCAAAGGTGTACTTCCGCGTAGCGTTGAACTTGCGTATCAAGGTTTTGAAGCTCTTGATACCTCCTTACCATAGGCCTTCCATATGGGGTGCCCCAGGAAAAGGGAATTGCCCGTTGAGCTGTTGATGACTATACGCAACAGTTACAGACTCTTTCTTGCCGACGAAGGTTTTCCCATTGTCAGACTGAATTGATGTAGATTTCTTTGTGGTTGGTTGTGGTTGTGGTTACTCAATGGAAACCCCGCGGAATTTAGAGAATTTTGCGTCCTCGGCGGAGTCAGCTCCCGAAAGGACGTCAGTTGCCAGCTGTTGCAGGACTCGAATCGCCAGGAATGGCGCGCAATTGACTCCAAAAGTTACCGCCTGTAATTCGAAATCTCGAATGTGCCCCTCCCTATTGCAGAATAAAATGCGCTAGATCGGGGAATGCTTCGGATCTACCCACATCTGTCGATACATTTTCTCGATATCGGCACTGTAGACGTATCGGAAATATCGCCACTTCAGGATCGGGATAGTTAGATCGGACTGTAAGACTGGGCCAGCATGAAGGATAACATTTAAACTGACCCCACTCTCTGCAGGACTGGAGGCATTTAAAACCACACGCAGCTTGGTAGTTGTACTTTCCGGATTGATGGGGAAGATAATAACTGGCAGAATTATGGGTAGGACGGTGTTTGTGGGGAAGACAACAAATATGCCACCCTTATATTTATAATTAATAACGCACGAATAGGTTATATTAAAATGTATAGCGTTTATTCGGAGCGGCAGACGGACTGTGAATGTGTAAAAAGCTTGGCTCCAAGATCTTCATATAGACATATGCAGGCTTACAAAGTAGTTGCTGAATAGATAAGCGACAGCTTTATGGGTATAAGAAAGAAGGCGAAAGATAAGCAGAGAGCGATGCAGGTGCCGTCGTACACCTATGCGCGCATGACTAGGCGCTGGCGATCTGCTCCGAACATACTCCCCCCGTTGGAAGAGGTAAGGTTCCAACTATCTCGGAATCGATGGGCAGAACGGCTAGCTTGGCGACGGCTCTCTTGATCAGACCCGTAGCTGTACGGACCATAGCTACTCTGATGACTCCGTCCCCGCCGGGTATGACTTCTTGGATGCACCCAAGCTGCCATCTCAAGGGTGGAACGTTGTCCTCCTTAAGCAAAACTATGCGTCCAACCTTGATGTTAGACGTTTCGACGCGCCACTTGCTCCTCTCTGAAAGTAGGGACAAATACTCGCTGCTCCACCTTTTCCAGAAATGTTGCTGCATTTGGGTAACCCGCTGCCATCTGCTGAGGCGGTCTTCGCGGAGATGAGTAATGCCAGGCTCAGGAAACTTAGTGTAGCTGGAACCCTTCAGGAAATGCGCCGGTGTTAGCACCTCAAGGCTTTCAGCATTTTCTGAAAGGAGTTAAGGATGGCAGAAATCTCATATGCAAGAGTTCTTAATTCATCGATGGCTAAGATGGATGCACCGACGACTCTGTAGAAGTGAAATTTAGCTGACTTCACAGCGGCCTCCCATAAACCACCGAAGTGCGGGGCACGCGGAGGGATGAACTTCCAATCGATCCCATCAGCTAAACAGACGGAAGATATCGATGCTGTGTGCTGCTCGCTCAAAAAGAGCTCTTTCAGCTCGGCAAGCTCTCTCTTTGCACCGACAAAGTTTGTAGCATTGTCGCTCCAAATGGTACGCGGACTGCCTCTAAGGCTGATGAATCTCCTCAGCGCTGCGATGAAAGAATCCGTCGTGAGATCCTGGACCACTTCCAAATGAGCAGCCTTCGTGGAAAAACAGACAAAGACGGCGATATAGCACTTGTGGGGTGCCTTATTTCTGGCCTCTGCTTTATGATAGAATGGCCCACAATAGTCCACTCCTGTGGTATGAAAAGCTGGATTAGGCTGCACTCTATTTGCTGGAAGGCTACCCATGACGTGCTCCCAAGTAACAGGCTTCATTCGGAAACATCGGACGCATTTGTTGATAACGCTGGCGACGAACTTGCGGCCTCCAATCGGCCAGTACCTTTGCCGTAATGCGGCAAGCAGCGCCTGCGATCCTCCATGCAAATATTTCTCATGATAATAAACGATGATCGCCTTGGTGACTAGATGATCCTTGGGCAACAGTATCGGATGCCTCGTGTCGTAGTCCAAGTTTGCGTTCTGAAGCCTTCCACCCACGCGAAGTAACCCATCGGAGCCGAGTATAGGTCTAAGCGAAACCAGCTTGCTTTTCTGTGGAAACGGCTTGCCCTGGCTAAGAGATCCATACTCCTTCGCCAAGTTAACCTGTTGGATGCTCCTCAGAAGAAGTACAGTTCCAGAGTTGATCTCCTCCACCGAAAGTCGACCTTTTAACGGCGCAGATTTGGCTCTGCAATTTGAAATGAATCGATAAATGTATGCAAATACGCGCTGCAACTTATCGAAAGAGTTGAGGAATTTGCAGTTTGATGAACTGTCTATGCAAACGGCCCCAACTAGAGCCACAGAACGGCGCTCTGGAAGATCCTTTACTGAGTCTAGCAGGGACGGCCAATTTGACGAGCTTTGCAGAAGGAATGGAGGCCCGTTAGCCCAAAGGGAATGTTCCAACAATTCTCTTGGGGTAGATCCTCGCAATACGACGTCTGCCGGGTTTAAGTTTGTAGGAACGTGATGCCAAGACATGTCTTTCGTCATCTCCTGAATTTTCGCGATTCTGTTTGATACGAAAACGTTAAACTCCCTCGGAGGTTGCCGAATCCACGCCAACACAATGGACGAGTCCGACCAGCAATGAAAGGTTCAATCGAAATCTATGGCTTCCTTGTCGTTTACGATTAGCTCAGCCAATAAAAGCGCTGCGGAAAGTTCTAATCTTGGAATTGTTAAGGCCTTCAATGGAGCTTCCCTTGACTTGGCACAGAGCAGATGGACTTTCGATTCTCCATTGGTCTCCGATCGCAAGTATAGACACGCTCCATAAGCTGACATGCTAGCATCGCAGAATCCATGCAACTCAACGGAAGCCCTTGGTTGCAGTACGAATCGTGGGAATTTTAAGTTCTGTACGACCGATAACTGTGAGGTCAACTCCCCCCATGACGAAAGAATGGGCTCTGGCAGTGCATCATCCCAATCCACGTTCGCACTCCATAGAGATTGCAGAAAAATCTTAGATTTTGTGATAATAGGAGTTATTAAACCGAGTGGATCATAGAATTTTGCAATCGTCGACAATGCAACCCGCTTAGTGGGTCGTTGATTGATTGGCATTTGAGAAAAATGAAATAGGAGCTGATCAGAAGATGGATCCCAGACTAGTCCCAATGCCTTGGCGACATCCGATCCATCGTGAAATTTGATTAACTGCTCCTTGTCGCATTCAGACTCTCCCTTCAGGGCTGCTGACTCATTCGAACACCATTTGCGAATTGGAAAGTGGCCTCGCGACAGTAATTCCTTCACATGACGACGAATTTCTCTCACCTCCTCAACTGAGTCCCCACCAGATATTAAACCATCCACATAGAAATCTCTACGAACAATTTTTGCTCCAATAGGAAATGATTCCTCCTCATCGTAAGAGAGTTGATGCATGGCCCTTATAGCCAAGAAGGCAGCTGGCTTGGTTCCGTAAGTCACCGTGTTAAATTTAAAAACACTCAATTCTTTCCTGGAGCTCTCTCTCCAAACGATGCACTGCAAGAAATCACTAGGGTACGAAACACGCACGCAACGGTACATCTTGCAGATATCTCCACAAAGGGCAACTTTAAAGAATCGAAAGCGAAGCAGTATATTGAAGATTTTTTGTTGAATTGTTGGTCCTGCCAGAAGTAAGTCGTTCAGAGAGCTACCAGAAGTTGTTTTAGCAGATCCATCAAAAACGACACGAAGCTTCGTACTCGTGCTTTCCTGCTTATGTACGCAATGATGGGGCAAAAAGAATTGTGTTTCTGGCGGTTCCTTAGTTACAAGAGACATGTGACCTAGGTCGATATACTCCCTCAAAAATGCTGAATACTGAGCTTTCAGGGCTGGGTTTCTATCTAATTTAGCTTCCAAACTCTTGAAACGACGACGAGCCAAGCAATAAGAATCACCTAAAGATTCGAATTCGGAAGTGGTCAAGAGACGAACAGAGTATTGGCCGTTTCCAAGTCGAATGCAATTTTCAGTAAAAAGTTGCTCACATCGCAAGTCTTCCGGCAATAAAGATGGCTTAGACGAAGTGAAGTCCTCAAGTTCCCAAAATCGCTTTACAATGGCGGAAAGTGTGTCATCGGAATAATCAGCTGGGTCCTTGATGCTGGCTTGTAAAACCGACTTATGAGTTGGCATGTTCGATGATAACCCTCCAGAGACTATCCAACCAAGCTTGGTGTTCTGAAGAGTTGGCAAAGCCCTATCCAAATGAATTTGACCCATAGAAACAATTTCGAAAAACAACCCAGCGCCGAGTAAAAGGTCAATTCGTTGTGATTGATTAAAATTAGGGTCAGCGAGTGAAATGTTTTGCGGTATCCTCCACGATGTTGCGTTTATATTGAAATGGGGTTGATAATCAGTAATACTGTGAGTCACAACCGCTGTGAATGCCGCTCGATAGCTTGCATCCCGTGATTGCACAAGAATATCGACAGTCTTATCAGAGATCATGGAAGATTCTCCTATCCCAGAAATCGACGTTTGCGATCTTCTGTGATTCAAGTTTAGTTGGCTGGCTAAGCGAGAGGTTATGAAGTTTAGCTGGGAGGCCGAATCTAAAATTGCTCGGCAAGGCATAAATGCTCCAATTCTGTTTCTGACGTAGATAATAGCAGTTGGAAGCAACACGTAGTCGATCGGCAAAATATTTAAGGCTTTGGGTGGAGGGCTTGGTAAATGATGATCAGGATGCGATGATGTATGCGAACATGATACTAATGCTGATGAAGTAGATGGTAATGGCTGAGAGCTCGAGGATGGATCGCATAGTGGAGATGAAAATGAGGTTGATGTTGCGGATGGGTCATGGTTCATGTGTAATAATGAATGATGCTTCATGCGACAATACTTGCAGTGAGTCGACTTGCATTGCTGCAAACTATGCCCCTTGCGCAAACAGTTGAGGCAAAGGTGCAACTTCTTTGGTTCTCTATATCGAAGATTCGGACTCAAATTTAAAAATCGAGGACACTTTGGCAAATAATGATCCCGTGCATCGCAAAATAAGCATGTCAAATGATTTGAGTTAGTAGCAGATGCAATAAGTGTATTTTGGTTATATTTGTGCAAGTTTTTTCCCACCTGCTGGCCTGGTGTTTGAGTTACCAAGGCTTGATCCAAGTTTTCCATCATCCTGCACCTCTTTTCCAAAAACGACTCCATAGCATCCCAGGTAGACAGCTCAGTGATTGACAAATCCTCTTCCCATTTTTCCCGCGTCCTCTGATCCAGTTTCCGAGTGACGATGTGAATTAAAAGTCCATCCAAAATTTGTTGCGTATTGGCCAGGGTTCGAATTGCTCGCAGATGCGAATTCATGCAATCCCTCAGCTCCCGAAGACCCTTCGAAGATCCCTTCTCGACACCCTTTAAACCGAATATTGCCTGAACATGTGCCTGAAAGTGTAAAACTTTATTATCAAATCGATTAACCAGCAAATTTATAGCCTTTTTAAAATTAGCATTCGAGGGTTCGAGCGATCGTATGGTTTCCAGAGCCACGCCGCCCAAACTCGAACGCAAATATTGTAATTTTTCAATGTCGCTTAGCTCATCATCATTTCGGCCACTCATTCCGGCCACTCAGAGTAGGATCCATGAAAACGAGCAATTTCCAAATTTGGCAACCGAGGCTTTCTAGATCGAAAAGAAAGATCCGCATTATTAGTGATGTCAATAGATGTTGAATTTGCAGCGGTTGAAGCCGGCAATTGTGACTTGCGATGAGCCGCCAAGCCTCGGCTTAGTTTCGCCTTCACATCCATGAAGACTTCAGCAAATTCAATCCGATGGTCGCTCGAGATCTCTGCAAAGTCCAGTCTTTCCAACGATGTCTGCGCAGAATCAAATGCCTGGTTTAAGGAATTGATCCATTCCATTCGCGCCAGCAAATCAGATTCGTCAAACTGATTAACCGCATCAGCGTTTAAATAGCATTTCATCGAGCTCATTTGCCGCAAAATAGATTGGGCTTTGACTCGGTAGTAGTCGACGTCACTTGTGGATTCATTTTGAGCCCGAACCGAGTTTTCCGTATCAGACATTTTTCAATCACGAGAAAGAAAAAAATGAAATGAAAATGAAGTAAAGTAAAATGTCCGACCGCGTTAGAGGCACAAAACACCGTATACCCTTTACCGCGAAAACGTGAAGGTTAACAAGCGTCGCCGAGATGCAACGGAACCTTTAACTTTGTTGTTGTTGTTCTTGCCGATAAATTGCCTGCCTAGCAACAGCGGATTATGTAACTGGCAAACGAATGTATGTATGGCTATATGTACATGTATATATGTAATATGCGCTATTAACAAAGATTAAATGCGATTCACTTTGTTAAGAATTATTTGCACAACACAAATTTGGTGTTTTTTCACAGCGCAAAATGTACAAAAAATCAAACGGCCGGCTGTGCACTTTTATATGCACTTATGTATGTATGTTTGTTCGTATGTTTGTGACCGAATGCACGATAACGACAGCGAAACAAAGCGTTTGTTTAAACAATATTAAACAATCGCGAGACCGAATTGCAGACTCCGATTAAAACAGGTTTTCAGCTGACTGTCCCTCTTTAGGCGTTGCTCGGTTCTTAGGAACTGCGACAACGCGGAGGCTCTGGAGTGACCGAGGGCGGGTTTAACGTTTTCAGGATTAAGAAAAAGGAAGACTTACGACATACCTGCCGTTATCGTCTCTCATAGTCGTCCGGAAATTTGGTGAGAGGCCTATCCAGGGACGTGTCAACAGTGTGAGAGATTCGCGTGGAAAACACGGAAATCTGATTTTCCCTTGGAGAAGGAACGGATCCTGTTAGGATCTACCCGGAAATGGTTTCTTGACCGAGGAGAGAGCCACAAATGTTCGGCCTGTTGCCTGGATTCGATGGCGATGGGGAGGAGTAGCCTCTGTGTAGTAAGGTGTGATGGCGGCCGCGGCACGTAAAGCAACTATGAGTGCTTTCACAATCACGCAGCTGATGCCATCGTGCGAAGCAGTTCAGTCAGAGCTTCTTTCTCTTTATACGCCGACTGCTCGTCGACCGTCATCTGGAGAAATCGTGCACATGTGCTGACAGGATAGTTTTCCTTCTTACGAAGGTCACATCTCTTGCGCTTGGGTGCTACCCTTGTCTCGTACGAATTTATTCTTCGAGGCCCTGCACTGGGGGCGGATGTTTTTGGCAGAGATTGACTCGAGCCTGACGGGCTCGTCGGAATCTCGGCCTTGTTGTGCAGGTACTGTTCCCACAAGGATAGCGTGAGCTTAGCAAGTTTGGAGGAGCACATGCAAGTTATCCAGCTCATGATCCCAGCCTCTTTACCCAATTTATAAACAAACTCTTCATATACAATTCTTAGCTGAGAACGCTTTCCAGCTCGGGCGCCCAGCCGCCTTACCCAAGTCGTAAACAATTTCTTATAAACAATTCTTAGCTGGGATCCCCTTACTCAGCGTTCCCACAGAATCCCAATTAGCTCCCCCACTTCAATCGAAGTTCATTATTAAGATTCAATTGCGCCGCAGTCCTCCTAACATAAACTAAGCTGGGTCCAGCTAATGTAAACACAAGCATCCTAATCCTCAGAACAAAAGAGAACCAACAGGTACGGTTAACCAATCGGCAAACAAAACTATGCGATTAAATAACATCGAGGAAGACCATTTTTTAGGCCAGAATCCGGAGTGGGATTACCCTACCTAATCCGATATGATAGCAAAATAAATAAAAAGCTTAAAATCTTAATTGACACAGGAGCAACCTCCTGCTATATCAAAACAGGAATTTACAAAAACAAAAACGAGCTTCCTATATATAAAAGAGTATCTACGGTTAATGGATATTCTATAATTAAACATTATCACATGGTAACGATCTTTGACACGCGTTACACATTTTATGAAATAGCCGGGTTAAAATCAGATTTTCTAATAGGTTACAACCTACTAGTTGTACTCTCCGGCTTGATGCGGAAGATAACAACTGTCAGAATTATGGTAGGACCCTTGAATCACGGAGTCGTATATGGTTTTCAGCTGACTGTCCCTCCTTAGGCGTTGCTCGTAAGAAAAAGGAAGACTTTCGACATACCTGCCGTTATCGTCTCTCGTAGTCGTCCGGAAATTTGGTGAGAGGCCTATCCAGGGACGTGTCAACAGTGTGAGAGATTCGCGTGGAAAACACGGAAATCTGATTTTCCCTTGGAGGACGAATGGATCCTGTTAGGATCTACCCGGAAATGGTTTCTTGACCGAGGAGAGAGCCACAAATGTTTGGCCTGGTGCCGCTTGGGAGAATGGATGGCAGTCCGTCGTCCCCGGTTAGAATATCTATCTGTGCGCTCTCGTAGAACTTTGGATCCGCTAGTGGCAGTTCGGGAAGATCCCGTAGAAACTGCCGCGGAATCGGACAATATGGGAGGTTTCCAGCTAATTGAGGAAGAACATAGGCCGTCGGGTTTACTTGCAAGCCAGGCCTGGTCGGGGAGCGGATGGTAAACTGACAAAGCTTTTTGGATTCAGTGGATACTGTCTGGTTTAAGCCTGATACTTGGGCTCGGATTACTTGGTGAGGCAACTTGATTAATTCGAACAGCCGCTCAGAAATAAAGGTTTCCTCTGATCCAGAATCTACCAAGGCACGAGCTTTAAAATTCGACCCCAGGTCAAATGGCGGTGCCCAGCAAGACGTATCTATACCCCGTCGCGAAGTAATTATACCCGTTACTCGTAGAGTAAAAGGGTATACTAGATTCGTCGAAAAGTATGTAACAGGCAGAAGGAAGCGTTTCCGACCCCACAAAGTATATATATTCTTGATCAGGATCACTAGCCGAGTCGATCTAGCCATGTCCGTCTGTCCGTCTGTCCGGATAAACGCTGAGATCTCGGAAACTATGGGAGCTAGGCTATTGAGATTTGGCGTGCAGATTCCTGAGCTTCTTACGCAGCGCAAGTTTGTTTCGGCACAGTGCCACGCCCACTCTAACGCCCACAAACCGCCCAGAACTGTGGCTCCTACAGTTTTGATGCTAGAATAAAAATTTTAACTGAAATGTATTGTTCTCATCAATACCTATCGATTGACCCAAAAAAAAGTTTGCCACGCCCAATTTAACGCCCACAAACCGCGAAAACCTGTGACGCCCACAATTTTCATGCTAGATAAAAAATTTTAACTGAAATGTATTGGTCTCGTCGATACCTATCGATTGATCCAAAAAAAAATTTGCCACGCCCACTCTAACGCCCATAACGCTTAAATCTGTATACCGCCGGTAGGTGGCGCATTTTAATCTCGCTTTGCTGCTTGCATATCTCCATATAGCTGAGTAACGGGTATCTGATAGTCGAGGTACTCGACTATAGCGTTCTTCCTTGTTTTGGACTGTAGGGTCCACGGAGCAGGTAGCGGTTGCAACTGGTGTATGTGGTCTTCATCTGGGTCTCGGGGAAGGATTCGATGGCGATGGGGAGGAGTTGCCTCTGTGCAGTAGGGTGTGATGGCGGCCGCGGCACGTAAAGGAACTATGAGTGCTTTCACAATCACGCAGCTGATGCCCTCGTGCGAAGCAGTTCAGACAGAGCTGCTTTCTCTTTATACGCCGACTGCTCGTCGACCGTCATCTGGAGAAATCGTGCACATGTGCTGACAGGATGGTTTTCCTTCTTACGAAGGTCACATCTTTTGCGCTTGGGTGCTACCCTTGTCTCGTACGAATTTATTCTTTGAGGCAGAGATTGGCATAGATTGACTCGAGCCTGACGGCCGTACGTCGTCTATGGCTTCTAAGGTCCGGTGACGCTCCATACGGAATGAGTTCAGCCCCTGCCACGACGGAATCTCGGCCTTGTTGTGCAGGGACTGTTCCCACAAGGATAGCGTGAGTTTAGCAAGTTTGGTGGAGCACATGTAAGTTAACAATCAACTCCCAGCTAAGGCTGAGCAGGCCAATTCATATTCTCTTTGTTAATATTAATCATTTTTATTGTTATTATTATTATTACACTTCTTATACCACTCATGTATGGTCCACCTTAGTTTTGGTCCACCCTAATGGGCCCGAGAGCTGAGCCAACATATTGTGCCATTATGGGTCGTGGCTTTGTCTCATTGGCTGACAGCAATCGTATGACTTCTGCAAAATGTGCATGGTCAGCGGTCTGCCACGGGCATCCGGTCATGCATGAGCTTTTGTTAATTCTTAAGTTCAGTTTATATTTTGTATTCAATAAATTAAGACCACCAGCTCCTACTAATGAAACTCCGGCACTTAGCCGTTAAATCTTTTATTAACCAATATACCGACTGAGTCTCTAGGCCAGCGGTATCGAAGGACAGTTCCCTTCCACCCTAATCTCCCTATCTCAACATAGGAGCAGTACGGCCGACCGGCTACGAATTATTGGAGACAGCAATCTCCCTATCTCAAAATAAGAGCAGTACGGCCAACCGGCTACGAATTATTGGAGACTGCGGCGAGGGACCCCACATCGACCGTTCCCCTCCCCACACATCCGTTAATTGGTACACTAAGAGGCAATCCCAATTTTTGGTTTGAATTCCGGACATTTTTAAAGCCGTGAGCCAACCCTGGATGGTGCGTTGAAGTTTACGGATAGCTGACACAGATTTTGATTAACGGACTGCACACTGAAAAGAATTTTTAATTGGCTTTTTACTAACAGCCGCTTGTTTTCGAAACGCTCAGTTAGGTTAGCCCAAGCTGAGGGAAAACCATCGTTAGTAAGGCGGGAGTTCGAAACTATAGTGTGTGCATCACCAATTGTTTTTGCATTTAGGTGATACAGTTTTTCGACTGGCGTTAGCCTTGGATTGTTTATATAAAACAAAACATAAACAGATCCCTGAAGGTCGGCCACCGCAGATAATCTTCGGTGAAAACCTAGGTATCTCACGGAGGCAGCCGACAGCCAGATGAAATGTAAGTCTGGGTAGGAATAGCTTGAACTCGGGGAGCTTGGGCTATCATATCGCGATCTGAGCCCCACATCTCTCGTAAGCGGAATAGCAAAAGCCGTATCTAGCTTTGAGAATTGGCAAACTATCAGCTGCACTGTCTCCGGCTTCTGCTATGCACCCGGTGCATTCGTCGTATTCTGCCTTGATGCGGTCCCATAACGTGCGTGTTTTTTTTCGCGGCAAGTGTTAAGCATGAAAAGAGTAGTAGGGACCGGCGAAGGAGGGTTTTTCCCTGTATTCAAATTCACTCAGCCGATCTGAGACCTCAATAAATTAGCTGAGAGCAATTTGGGAAGCAGTTGGTGCCATTTTGACGTTTGCACGAGTGACCCTTTTTCGGGGCGACGAGGACTTAGCGGTTAGTTCGGGTGTGGGCGGATCTACGGATATACCTGGGACTACGCAGGTGGAAACTGGAGCACGTACCGACCTGGTTACTTTGCGGAATTAAAACCGGATTAGAATTAGGATTAGGAACAGTGAGAGGAGTTCGTGTATCACCCGTCGAGAAAGAATACTATGGTATTTAACCTATTTGGTATATGTATATTGTAATTTGTTATAATTGGGATCAAGTTTGGTATTATTTTTTGCTGATATTAATTTTGCCTTTGAAATAATTTGAGGGGAAAAATTCAAAATATGTGTATAGTCCCCGGTGGAGTAATAGTATTATTTCGCCTTTAATTAAACATCTGAGCGAAGAAAAATACCAAAATATGTTGTTGTTGGCCGGAGGATGTTATTTGTTTATTATTTAGTACTACTGTTCTTTCAATTTTAATTAATATTCCGAGGGAAAAAATACTAAAATATACCGAACAAAATTGGTGGACGGAAGATGCTACGCATGCGGTGGAGTGCTAGTATTATTTTCCCTGGATAAAATAATTTTTACGGAGTAAATACCAAATACCGAAAAATACTAAAAAGTTTGGTTATTTTAAATAAAAAAAAAATTTCACGTCGGTTTGTGTAATTTTTTTATTTTATTATATTTAACCGGATGGCCGACGGAAAACTTTAATTAGTATATGTATGTAGATATGGATATGTAGGTAAGTAATGTTCCAAGGTTTAAAATTTATTAGTTAATTATGTTTGATGGACGGGGAGCCATTTTCCCGGTTAGAGTGTGGATAAGGAAAAAACCAACATGGCTGATTAACAATGACGTGGATAATGGTGACGGACTGAGGACTTTGGCAGACGCGGCTCGTTACTATGTAACTTTCGACTCTCTTGGAAGAAGAACCACCTTGGTTACTGGACATTACCATCGGTTCCCGGAAAAACGGAGTCTATTCTTCCGAGTCGCCACTCGTTTTTTAACGCTTCGGTCGCAAATCGGCGCGGAGAAACTATAGAAAACTAACTAAACTAGTGGCAAGTGCAAAACGGGACGGAACGAAATGCGGCAGCAAATAGTTAACTAAATTGATCACAATTACCGTTCGAAATCTAGCAGTGTGGGCGCCACAAAGATCTTAATTCAGGATACAAGCCCCCTGGAGCGTTTTATTTAGAGGAAATTGAGGGCTGCCCATAGGAATTCCCCAGGCCTGTCGACTGTCAAAAAATATGTGTGTTAAATTTTTAAGTGAAGCGTGATTTAGAAAGAAACGAGGAAAACTGGCTACCAGCGACAAACTGTCCACTTTTTATGTGGGCATGGACGAGGAGGAGGAGGAGGAGGTCACGGATCTGAAGCTGCAGTTGTTCCACAATACAGTACGCGAGCACATTATTTTTCTGCTACTGATCATCTTGCTGTACCTCAGCTCTTATGTGGTTGTATCACGTTTTCGGCAGTTCGCTTATACAGGGCCTCTGGAACCATGTATTTCTCTTCTCCAACCTGTCACTGTTCATCTTTCTGCCATTCGTCTACTTGTTCTTGGAATCCACGGGGTTCGTGGGTCACAAGAAGGGCATTCTGCCGCGCGTCTACGAAACCTTTACAGTATTCATGCTGATGGCCGTTATTGTCCTGGTACTAACCGCCGTCTTAAGTGCAGTCTTTGGCATTGAAAAGTTTCAATTCTTTATTCGTGTGTCTCTTTTCTGGGCGTGATGCTTATGCTGATTTGCACCCCCTACGGCTTTGTGCGTCTGCTTGGCGTTGTTAACCAGGTTCTGGTTCGACCCGTGCTGCTGCGCGACGTCAACGAGGAGTTCAGCGCCTTGTACATGGAGGAGGCGAGCGTGAAGCGGAAACTGGCCCACCTCGAGCTGCACAACGTGAGCATCTCGGATGCCGCCAACGGTGGTCGCCTGGGCAATGGCATTGGAAACGGACGTGGGCGCACCTTCTACCCCCAGCCGCTCCTACAGCAGTCGCAGGCCCATCTCTACCAGCGCAAGGCGATGGCCAGCGACGTGGGTGAGCTCAACGATAGACTGAGAGAACTGGACTCCGAGCGCAAGGAACTTGACAAGATGCGCAAATCGAGCACCTTCCAACGCACCTTCGTCTATCCGCTGGCCATGCTGCTGCTGCTGTTTTGCACAGGAGTCACCATTCTGCTGGTGGTGCAGAACACTCTGGAGCTGCTTATAGGCATCAAGGCGCTCCCACTAAGCACCAGGCAATTTACCCTGGGCATCTCGTCGCTCTCGAAGCTGGGACCCTTTGGCGCCGGCCTGGAAGTGTGTCTAATCTTTTACTTGGGCGCCACCTCGGTGGTGGGCTTCTACAGCATGCCCTTCATGAGCAACGTCTGTCCCAAGCGGCGCCAGACCTCGCTGCCACAGTTAATGCTAAACTGTGGCTTCATGCTGGTTTTGTCCTCAGCGCTGCCGTTTCTCAGCAGGATCATAGGTATCACAAACTTTGACGTGCTGGGCGACTTTGGGGCCATCGAGTGGCTGGGAAACTTCCAGATTGTGCTGTTCTACAATTTGGTCTTTGGAACCACCACAGCCCTCTGTCTGGCCAACAAGTTCACGGCTACGGTGCGACGGGAGCTGAGAGCCCGGTTAGTGGAGAACTATGTGCTCTTTACTAACTACATGAGCTTCATCAACTGATATTGGCGCAAGCGACACGACAATGCGTTCTGCGCACACCGCCACATGGTGCAACGCCTTGTTGAGTCGCCGCTGAAGAGCCTAACTAGTTTTTATACCAAGTATCGTAATCTTAGTCGTAAGCGCATTCGCAATACCACCGCTAGTCGCAAGGCAAACGAAATGAACTGTTGAGGAATAAGCAAAACATGGGAGATGGGCAGCTGAACCTATATAATATACCTTTACATATGTTATATGATCACGTATAGTTGTGCAGAACTGATACTATGTTGCGCTGTTAACTGTTGTGCTTAATTGTTGTACTTTATACAGAGTCCTCGCCTCGAAGGGGACCCGCTTATCACCTTTCGCCAGTTTATAGAGGTCTTTGGCAGAATTCTCGCCCATATTTAACGTGTAAATAGAGAATGTTATAGTGCAACATGAGCCACAGTCAACCGTTTGCAATAGTCGTAGGCTAGAGTTTCGTGTATTTTACTCAACTTCTTGTCGTTCACAGTCAAGTGTTGATTTCCATTTCATACATGTTTTTCGCTATTTATAAATGTATTTTTGAGTTATTTATATAAGATTTTAACAATGTTCCTTAAGTAGCGCATCGACTGAGGCGCCTATCATTTCATTTTAATGCATACTCAAATCTGTAACCCAATATTCACACAATACACACTTACAAGCGTCTAAAACTTATGTGATAAAATATAATAAGTTGTCATCCTTAATGACTACTATGTCGCCGATGCCACTCGTTGCGCTTGTGGAGCTCCTTAAGGTACTTATCCTTCCATCTGGAGCGCGAGGGTATATGTATGTACTTGAGTTTGGCTGAGCGGCCGGCGTGTGCAACAGAATGCTGACACTTGCACTTTCTGTGAGCGCGCCGATCGACTCATGTTTCGGCCACTTAGGTTTTTGACCGGGCCTTTGTTTATGTGAACACTGCAACAAAGTGTTACAGTGTGTTTGCTTCAAGTACTCTAGGTACAGTAGTTATTCAATATATGTGCATACTACAGCACTAAGAATTGTTTTAAATATCCGACTTTCAGAAAGGGGTTTTGGGCCAGAAAAAATCACTTGAAGGCAAATTGTCCGACTCGCAGATTTTCTGTAGGAACTTTCCACTTGCTGCGCTTGTGGAGCTCCTTAAGGTACTCATCCTTCGATCGAGTGCGGAATTGTTGATGGAGACACTTTAAGTGCTACCACCGGCTCAGAATGGGCTTGGATTCGCCCTTTACTTCAGTTTCCCCTATGGGCTAGGAGGGTGGAAAGCTCTTCAAAGGTGTACTTCCGTGAAGCGGTGCACATGTAAAACTTGACACCAGCCTTCCGTAGGCCGCCCATATGGGAAGCCCCAGGAGGAATGAACAGCCAAGTGAGCTGCTGATGACTATGGTCACAGATTCCTTAACGGCTTGCAGAAAGTCTTGGGAAAGCATGGTGGAAGCGCCGACGAAGGTTTTTCCATTGTCGGACTGGACTTAACGAGGACACCCTTTTCTAGATACGAAATGAGCGAAGGCGGCAAATAATTTTTTAGTCGCTAAGTCGGATGTAGGCTCTAGATGGATGGCCAATCCCTTGTGTATTGAGACAAGGTCTTCCGGAATAATTTTGTATATCAAACGGGCCGGCGAAGTCCATCCCTGTGTAAGTGAACGGACAAGAAAAAGACCCTCGCTCTTTTGGAAAACTTCCTGTTGGGGCGGTGCGGCTTGATCGATTAAATAGTTGAATAGTTCAATTTTAATTAATATTCCGAGGGAAAAAATACTAAAATATACCGAACAAAATTGGTGGACGGAAGATGCTACGCATGCGGTGGAGTGCTAGTATTATTTTCCCTGGATAAAATAATTTTTACGGAGTAAATACCAAATACCGAAAAAATACTAAAGTTTGGTTATTTTAAATAAAACACAATGATCAAAAAAAATTTCACGTCGGTTTGTGTAATTTTTTTATTTTATTATATTTAACCGGATGGCCGACGGAAAACTTTAATTAGTATATGTATGTAGATATGGATATGTAGGTATGTAATGTTCCAAGGTTTAAAATTTATTAGTTAATTATGTTTGATGGACGGGGAGCCATTTTCCCGGTTAGAGTGTGGATAAGGAAAAAACCAACATGGCTGATTAACAATGACGTGGATAATGGTGACGGACTGAGGACTTTGGCAGACGCGGCTCGTTACTATGTAACTTTCGACTCTCTTGGAAGAAGAACCACCTTGGTTACTGGACATTACCATCGGTTCCCGGAAAAACGGAGTCTATTCTTCCGAGTCGCCACTCGTTTTTTAACGCTTCGGTCGCAAATCGGCGCGGAGAAACTATAGAAAACTAACTAAACTAGTGGCAAGTGCAAAACGGGACGGAACGAAATGCGGCAGCAAATAGTTAACTAAATTGATCACAATTACCGTTCGAAATCTAGCAGTGTGGGCGCCACAAAGATCTTAATTCAGGATACAAGCCCCCTGGAGCGTTTTATTTAGAGGAAATTGAGGGCTGCCCATAGGAATTCCCCAGGCCTGTCGACTGTCAAAAAATATGTGTGTTAAATTTTTAAGTGAAGCGTGATTTAGAAAGAAACGAGGAAAACTGGCTACCAGCGACAAACTGTCCACTTTTTATGTGGGCATGGACGAGGAGGAGGAGGAGGAGGTCACGGATCTGAAGCTGCAGTTGTTCCACAATACAGTACGCGAGCACATTATTTTTCTGCTACTGATCATCTTGCTGTACCTCAGCTCTTATGTGGTTGTATCACGTTTTCGGCAGTTCGCTTATACAGGGCCTCTGGAACCATGTATTTCTCTTCTCCAACCTGTCACTGTTCATCTTTCTGCCATTCGTCTACTTGTTCTCGGAATCCACGGGGTTCGTGGGTCACAAGAAGGGCATTCTGCCGCGCGTCTACGAAACCTTTACAGTATTCATGCTGATGGCCGTTATTGTCCTGGTACTAACCGCCGTCTTAAGTGCAGTCTTTGGCATTGAAAAGTTTCAATTCTTTTGGTTTCTAAATTTAGGCAGTGTTCACCTGCCATTCCTTTATTCGTGTGTCTCTTTTCTGGGCGTGATGCTTATGCTGATTTGCACCCCCTACGGCTTTGTGCGTCTGTTTGGCGTTGTTAACCAGGTTCTGGTTCGACCCATGCTGCTGCGCGACGTCATCGAGGAGTTCAGCGCCTTGTACATGGAGGAGGCGAGCGTGAAGCGGAAACTGGCTTACATCGAGCTGCACAACGTGAGCATCTCGGATGCCGCCAACGGTGGTCGCCTGGGCAATGGCATTGGAAACGGACGTGGGCGCACCTTCTACCCCCAGCCGCTCCTGCAGCAGTCGCAGGCCCATCTCTACCAGCGCAAGGCGATGGCCAGCGACGTGGGTGAGCTCAACGATAGACTGAGAGAACTGGACTCCGAGCGCAAGGAACTTGACAAGATGCGCAAATCGAGCACCTTCCAACGCACCTTCGTCTATCCGCTGGCCATGCTGCTGCTGCTGTTTTGCACAGGAGTCACCATTCTGCTGGTGGTGCAGAACACTCTGGAGCTGCTTATAGGCATCAAGGCGCTCCCACTAAGCACCAGGCAATTTACCCTGGGCATCTCATCGCTCTCGAAGCTGGGACCCTTTGGCGCCGGCCTGGAAGTGTGTCTAATCTTTTACTTGGGCGCCACCTCGGTGGTGGGCTTCTACAGCATGCCCTTCATGAGCAACGTCTGTCCCAAGCGGCGCCAGACCTCGCTGCCACAGTTAATGCTAAACTGTGGCTTCATGCTGGTTTTGTCCTCAGCGCTGCCGCTTCTCAGCAGGATCATAGGTATCACAAACTTTGACGTGCTGGGCGACTTTGGGGCCATCGAGTGGCTGGGAAACTTCCAGATTGTGCTGTTCTACAATTTGGTCTTTGGAACCACCACAGCCCTCTGTCTGGCCAACAAGTTCACGGCTACGGTGCGACGGGAGCTGAGAGCCCGGTTAGTGGAGAACTATGTGCTCTTTACTAACTACATGAGCTTCATCAACTGATATTGGCGCAAGCGACACGACAATGCGTTCTGCGCACACCGCCACATGGTGCAACGCCTTGTTGAGTCGCCGCTGAAGAGCCTAACTAGTTTCTATACCAAGTATCGTAATCTTAGTCGTAAGCGCATTCGCAATACCACCGCTAGTCGCAAGGCAAACGAAATGAACTGTTGAGGAATAAGCAAAACATGGGAGATGGGCAGCTGAACCTATATAATATACCTTTACATATGTTATATGATCACGTATAGTTGTGCAGAACTGATACTAATATTTAAATGTTGCGCTGTTAACTGTTGTGCTTAATTGTTGTACTTTATACAGAGTCCTCGCCTCGAAGGGGACCCGCATATCACCTTTCGCCAGTTTATAGAGGTCTTTGGCAGAATTCTCGCCCATATTTAACGTGTAAATAGAGAATGTTATAGTGCAACATGAGCCACAGTCAACCGTTTGCAATAGTCGTAGGCTAGAGTTTCGTGTATTTTACTCAACTTCTTGTCGTTCACAGTCAAGTGTTGATTTCCATTTCATACATGTTTTTCGCTATTTATAAATTTATTTTTGAGTTATTTATATACGATTTTAACAATGTTCCTTAAGTAGCGCATCGACTGAGGCGCCTATCATTTCATTTTAATGCATACTCAAATCTGTAACCCAATATTCACACAATACACACTTACAAGCGTCTAAAACTTATGTGATAAAATATAATAAGTTGTCATCCTTAATGACTACTATGTCGCCGATGCCACTCGTTGCGCTTGTGGAGCTCCTTAAGGTACTTATCCTTCCATCTGGAGCGCGAGGGTATATGTATGTACTTGAGTTTGGCTGAGCGGCCGGCGTGTGCAACAGAATGCTGACACTTGCACTTTCTGTGAGCGCGCCGATCGACTCATGTTTCGGCCACTTAGGTTTTTGACCGGGCCTTTGTTTATGTGAACACTGCAACAAAGTGTTACAGTGTGTTTGCTTCAAGTACTCTAGGTACAGTAGTTATTCAATATATGTGCATACTACAGCACTAAGAATTGTTTTAAATATCCGACTTTCAGAAAGGGGTTTTGGGCCAGAAAAAATCACTTGAAGGCAAATTGTCCGACTCGCAGATTTTCTGTAGGAACTTTCCACTTGCTGCGCTTGTGGAGCTCCTTAAGGTACTCATCCTTCGATCGAGTGCGGAATTGTTGATGGAGACACTTTAAGTGCTACCACCGGCTCAGAATGGGCTTGGATTCGCCCTTTACTTCAGTTTCCCCTATGGGCTAGGAGGGTGGAAAGCTCTTCAAAGGTGTACTTCCGTGAAGCGGTGCACATGTAAAACTTGACACCAGCCTTCCGTAGGCCGCCCATATGGGAAGCCCCAGGAGGAATGAACAGCCAAGTGAGCTGCTGATGACTATGGTCACAGAATCCTTAACGGCTTGCAGAAGGTCTTGGGAAAGCATGGTGGAAGCGCCGACGAAGGTTTTTCCATTGTCGGACTGGACTTAACGAGGACACCCTTTTCTAGATACGAAATGAGCGAAGGCGGCAAATAATTTTTTAGTCGCTAAGTCGGATGTAGGCTCTAGATGGATGGCCAATCCCTTGTGTATTGAGACAAGGTCTTCCGGAATAATTTTGTATATCAAACGGGCCGGCGAAGTCCATCCCTGTGTAAGTGAACGGACAAGAAAAAGACCCTCGCTCTTTTGGAAAACTTCCTGTTGGGGCGGTGCGGCTTGATCGATTAAATAGTTGAATAGTTCAATTTTAATTAATATTCCGAGGGAAAAAATACTAAAATATACCGAACAAAATTGGTGGACGGAAGATGCTACGCATGCGGTGGAGTGCTAGTATTATTTTCCCTGGATAAAATAATTTTTACGGAGTAAATACCAAATACCGAAAAAATACTAAAGTTTGGTTATTTTAAATAAAACACAATGATCAAAAAAAATTTCACGTCGGTTTGTGTAATTTTTTTATTTTATTATATTTAACCGGATGGCCGACGGAAAACTTTAATTAGTATATGTATGTAGATATGGATATGTAGGTATGTAATGTTCCAAGGTTTAAAATTTATTAGTTAATTATGTTTGATGGACGGGGAGCCATTTTCCCGGTTAGAGTGTGGATAAGGAAAAAACCAACATGGCTGATTAACAATGACGTGGATAATGGTGACGGACTGAGGACTTTGGCAGACGCGGCTCGTTACTATGTAACTTTCGACTCTCTTGGAAGAAGAACCACCTTGGTTACTGGACATTACCATCGGTTCCCGGAAAAACGGAGTCTATTCTTCCGAGTCGCCACTCGTTTTTTAACGCTTCGGTCGCAAATCGGCGCGGAGAAACTATAGAAAACTAACTAAACTAGTGGCAAGTGCAAAACGGGACGGAACGAAATGCGGCAGCAAATAGTTAACTAAATTGATCACAATTACCGTTCGAAATCTAGCAGTGTGGGCGCCACAAAGATCTTAATTCAGGATACAAGCCCCCTGGAGCGTTTTATTTAGAGGAAATTGAGGGCTGCCCATAGGAATTCCCCAGGCCTGTCGACTGTCAAAAAATATGTGTGTTAAATTTTTAAGTGAAGCGTGATTTAGAAAGAAACGAGGAAAACTGGCTACCAGCGACAAACTGTCCACTTTTTATGTGGGCATGGACGAGGAGGAGGAGGAGGAGGTCACGGATCTGAAGCTGCAGTTGTTCCACAATACAGTACGCGAGCACATTATTTTTCTGCTACTGATCATCTTGCTGTACCTCAGCTCTTATGTGGTTGTATCACGTTTTCGGCAGTTCGCTTATACAGGGCCTCTGGAACCATGTATTTCTCTTCTCCAACCTGTCACTGTTCATCTTTCTGCCATTCGTCTACTTGTTCTCGGAATCCACGGGGTTCGTGGGTCACAAGAAGGGCATTCTGCCGCGCGTCTACGAAACCTTTACAGTATTCATGCTGATGGCCGTTATTGTCCTGGTACTAACCGCCGTCTTAAGTGCAGTCTTTGGCATTGAAAAGTTTCAATTCTTTTGGTTTCTAAATTTAGGCAGTGTTCACCTGCCATTCCTTTATTCGTGTGTCTCTTTTCTGGGCGTGATGCTTATGCTGATTTGCACCCCCTACGGCTTTGTGCGTCTGTTTGGCGTTGTTAACCAGGTTCTGGTTCGACCCATGGTGCTGCGCGACGTCATCGAGGAGTTCAGCGCCTTGTACATGGAGGAGGCGAGCGTGAAGCGGAAACTGGCCCACATCGAGCTGCACAACGTGAGCATCTCGGATGCCGCCAACGGTGGTCGCCTGGGCAATGGCATTGGAAACGGACGTGGGCGCACCTTCTACCCCCAGCCGCTCCTGCAGCAGTCGCAGGCCCATCTCTACCAGCGCAAGGCGATGGCCAGCGACGTGGGTGAGCTCAACGATAGACTGAGAGAACTGGACTCCGAGCGCAAGGAACTTGACAAGATGCGCAAATCGAGCACCTTCCAACGCACCTTCGTCTATCCGCTGGCCATGCTGCTGCTGCTGTTTTGCACAGGAGTCACCATTCTGCTGGTGGTGCAGAACACTCTGGAGCTGCTTATAGGCATCAAGGCGCTCCCACTAAGCACCAGGCAATTTACCCTGGGCATCTCATCGCTCTCGAAGCTGGGACCCTTTGGCGCCGGCCTGGAAGTGTGTCTAATCTTTTACTTGGGCGCCACCTCGGTGGTGGGCTTCTACAGCATGCCCTTCATGAGCAACGTCTGTCCCAAGCGGCGCCAGACCTCGCTGCCACAGTTAATGCTAAACTGTGGCTTCATGCTGGTTTTGTCCTCAGCGCTGCCGCTTCTCAGCAGGATCATAGGTATCACAAACTTTGACGTGCTGGGCGACTTTGGGGCCATCGAGTGGCTGGGAAACTTCCAGATTGTGCTGTTCTACAATTTGGTCTTTGGAACCACCACAGCCCTCTGTCTGGCCAACAAGTTCACGGCTACGGTGCGACGGGAGCTGAGAGCCCGGTTAGTGGAGAACTATGTGCTCTTTACTAACTACATGAGCTTCATCAACTGATATTGGCGCAAGCGACACGACAATGCGTTCTGCGCACACCGCCACATGGTGCAACGCCTTGTTGAGTCGCCGCTGAAGAGCCTAACTAGTTTCTATACCAAGTATCGTAATCTTAGTCGTAAGCGCATTCGCAATACCACCGCTAGTCGCAAGGCAAACGAAATGAACTGTTGAGGAATAAGCAAAACATGGGAGATGGGCAGCTGAACCTATATAATATACCTTTACATATGTTATATGATCACGTATAGTTGTGCAGAACTGATACTAATATTTAAATGTTGCGCTGTTAACTGTTGTGCTTAATTGTTGTACTTTATACAGAGTCCTCGCCTCGAAGGGGACCCGCATATCACCTTTCGCCAGTTTATAGAGGTCTTTGGCAGAATTCTCGCCCATATTTAACGTGTAAATAGAGAATGTTATAGTGCAACATGAGCCACAGTCAACCGTTTGCAATAGTCGTAGGCTAGAGTTTCGTGTATTTTACTCAACTTCTTGTCGTTCACAGTCAAGTGTTGATTTCCATTTCATACATGTTTTTCGCTATTTATAAATGTATTTTTGAGTTATTTATATAAGATTTTAACAATGTTCCTTAAGTAGCGCATCGACTGAGGCGCCTATCATTTCATTTTAATGCATACTCAAATCTGTAACCCAATATTCACACAATACACACTTACAAGCGTCTAAAACTTATGTGATAAAATATAATAAGTTGTCATCCTTAATGACTACTATGTCGCCGATGCCACTCGTTGCGCTTGTGGAGCTCCTTAAGGTACTTATCCTTCCATCTGGAGCGCGAGGGTATATGTTTTGTACTTGAGTTTGGCTGAGCGGCCGGCGTGTGCAACAGAATGCTGACACTTGCACTTTCTGTGAGCGCGCCGATCGACTCATGTTTCGGCCACTTAGGTTTTTGACCGGGCCTTTGTTTATGTGAACACTGCAACAAAGTGTTACAGTGTGTTTGCTTCAAGTACTCTAGGTACAGTAGTTATTCAATATATGTGCATACTACAGCACTAAGAATTGTTTTAAATATCCGACTTTCAGAAAGGGGTTTTGGGCCAGAAAAAATCACTTGATGGCAAATTTTCCGACTCGCAGATTTTCTGTAGGAACTTTCCACTTGCTGCTCTTGTGGAGCTCCTTAAGGTACTCATCCTTCGATCGAGTGCGGAATTGTTGATGGAGACACTTTAAGTGCTACCACCGGCTCAGAATGGGCTTGGATTCGCCCTTTACTTCAGTTTCCCCTATGGGCTAGGAGGGTGGACAGCTCTTCAAAGGTGTACTTCCGTGTAGCGGTGCACATGTAAAACTTGACACCAGCCTTCCGTAGGCCGCCCATATGGGAAGCCCCAGGAGGAATGAACAGCCAAGTGAGCTGCTGATGACTATGGTCACAGATTCCTTAACGGCTTGCAGAAAGTCTTGGGAAAGAATGGTGGAAGCGCCGACGAAGGTTTTTCCATTGTCGGACTGGACTTAACGAGGACACCCTTTTCTAGATACGAAATGAGCGAAGGCGGCAAATAATTTTTTAGTCGCTAAGTCGGATGTAGGCTCTAGATGGATGGCCAATCCCTTGTGTATTGAGACAAGGTCTTCCGGAATAATTTTGTATATCAAACGGGCCGGCGAAGTCCATCCCTGTGTAAGTGAACGGACAAGAAAAAGACCCTCGCTCTTTTGGAAAACTTCCTGTTGGGGCGGTGCGGCTTGATCGATTAAATAGTTGAAGCCCCAAGATGGAGTGGTACGCATAAAAATACGCGGGTACTTTTGGGTTTTTTCGCGACGTGCGTAGGTGTTTATTAGTACACTTTGAAACATGAACTGCTTAAGCCTAACTTAACTTAAGCGCTCCAGAGCAGAGCGGAGACTTAGGGGAGAGATGGAGAGGGAGAGCGGGCGGCAGTGCGAGCGCGCGAGATGTAGACATCTGGATAAAACTGCCGCTCGACACTGCCTTCTGAAATTAAACGCCCTTTTGGCGTGAACATTCTCCCCCCCCCCCCTTGCGAGGACACCCGTAGCAAGAACCTCAGGATAGTAGGCTCAGGAATATGTTGGAAGTATAGATCGGTCGTCCGTATGTAGGAGAGTGTGGTGGGCCTTTCCACACTTGTGGCAGTGATGACCACTGCGGCAGGAGTCCTTGGAATGATTGTGAGCCAAGCAATTGGAGCAGTACTTCTGGATATGTACTTCCTGAAGCCGATTCTGGGGGCTTAGCCGTAGAAAGTGGTGGCACTTCCGTAGAGGATGGATCTTTTGGCAGACTCGGCATTGGTAGGATTTAATACCTCGAGTACGTCTGCCATCCAAGGCGGGGTATGGAACCCAATATTCGGATGGAGTGTTCTTAGGAGGAACTTTTTGTACGGAAACTTGCGTTGAATAGGACGCAATGATGTGTAGTAGTAGGACCGCTGTTTCGATGCAGCAATGTGTGATGCCGATCTTGGCAAGTGAGACAGTTGTGAGCGCTTGTGCAATCCCGGAATTGATGGCTACTTGCAAAGCAATTGGAGCACAACTGCTTCCTTTGGATATAGGCTAAGCGATCTTCTACCGTCATCTGTAGGAAGCGTGGACATATACGCACGGGGTGGTTCTTCTTCGAACACAGATCGCAGCCTTTGGTTATCGGAACTAACCTTGTGTTGAAGGAATTTATTTTTTGTCTTTGGACTGGACGCGGGGGAAATTGGAAGATCGGAAGCTATCGACGGCCTCAAGAGTTAGATGGCGCTCCGTCAAATATGCATCAAGCTCAAGCCACGTAGGAATTTCGGCTTTATTTTGGATGGATTGCTCCCATAATGAGAGAGTGAGCTTTGGTAGTTTTGTCGAGCACATATAAACCAGGATAGGGTCCCAATTCTCAATATTAACACCGGAAAATTTTAAGGAAGTTAAGCAACCTTGAAAAGTGCGTTGAAGTTCCTTTAAGGCTGCTCCCGACTCCTGTGATATGGATTGCACATTGAAGAGTGTTTTCAGGTGACTGTTCACCTGCAATCGCTTATTTTCGAAACGCTCAGTTAGGTTTTTCCAGGCTGAGCGAAAGCCATCATTGGTGAGTGGGGATCTTGAAACTATGGAATGAGCTTCGCCACTTGTTTTTGAATTTAAGTGGAATAATTTTTCAACGGGCGTTAGACTCGGATTGTCTATGTATATTGCCGTGAAAAGGTCCCGGAAAGTCGGCCAGCGAAGATAGTCGCCAGAGAAAACCTCTGTGTCGATAGGAGGGAGCCGACAGCCGTAAGACGTGGAATTTTGGGACGGAGTTACTGGAGCTTGAGGTATTTGGGAGGAGCCTTTTTGGATTTGTTCCATCAGCTGCGCGGCAAATATTTCGTAAGTGGAGTACGTTTGGTAATACTTGGACTTTAGTATGGATTTTGTGTCTGCGGCGCTCTCGCCTGCAGATATAATGCTGTCGGAGCATATGTCGTATGCTGCCTTTACCGTTTGCCACAAGGAATTGAGGTGATCGCGACGGATGTTACAGGCGGATATCGTTGGTGTAGGAGCACCTGGAGCGTTCACAGTAGCTTCAAAGTGGATCATACAGTCAGCTGTGACCATAAATCGGGTTAAAGCGGATTTTACTGATGTTGCCATGACGTTAAATAATTTAGAATTTTAATTCAGATGTAAGGAAACGGATTGGAATCAAATTGGAATTTAGGAACCAATTAAGATTGTAAATATATACGGTCACACTGTCGGATAGGCAATAAATATTTATTATATCGGATGGTCGGACTTATGTAAGGAATTACGGACTTTAATATTGTTTGTTTGAAAGGAACACTTTGTGAGCTCTTGACCCACTGTGCACTGGCGATATACGTATGTATGTACACTGTACATATGTACATATGTGGTGTGCGAATAGCGGAATAACGTTGCGGGAATTGGAAAGACTTCGCTTATGTTTGTATGTCGGTGCGTTTGTTTGTCCCCTGCACAACCAAATTGCAAACGATTTGCTGGAGTAAATGACAATATTCACGAATCCTGTGAAGCTGGATTAAGCTGAAGTTCCTGTGACGCTGGAAGAAGAAGCGTATCCTGTGAAGCTGGATGAAGTTGAAGTTCCTGTGACGCTGGAAGAAGAAGCGAATCCTGTGAAGCTGGATTAAGCTGAAGTTCCTGTGACGCTGGAAGAAGAAGCGTATCCTGTGAAGCTGGATTAAGCTAAAGTTCCTGTGACGCTGGAAGAAGAAGCGTATCCTGTGAAGCTGGATTAAGCTGAAGTTCCTGTGACGCTGGAAGAAGAAGCGTATCCTGTGAAGCTGGATAAAGCTGTGAGTCCTTTAGTGGGAAGGGGGTTGCTTGAGTGTGATCCTTTGTTGTTAAAGGATCACGTCGGGGTCACCAATGTTTGTGCCTAACCGAAGTAGACACTTCCGGGTCACACCGCGGGACAAGGGGGTAATGAGCACTTGTCGCTGGCACGGGGACGCTTTGATGGCAGGACGATCGCGTCGCGGCAATGGTAACGATGGTTACTGTGATGCCGGACCACAGGCGATGCTGGAGCTGCGCTGAGGGTGAGCTAACGTGGTTAGCTGCTAGTTGAGATAGTGTACTACGAGCCCTATTCCCAGTTGTAAGAAGTAGAACCGCGGAGTTAAGAGGTGTGTTGATAACTGATTTATTCTTCATTTGGTACCTGCTTATATACTACTTGGAACACGGAAGCTTAGTGTAATGATTAGTGAAATAAGCTATATTCTAAAGTAGGTCAGGGAATTATGATTATGGTGCAGTTGGCTCAGCTAAAACTGCAACATGTACTGACTGCATTGGCGCGTCAGTGTGCCGTTGAGTCTGTAAGACGGTGAGTCGGTGAGATGGTGAGTTAGTGAGACATATAATATGCTGATCAGCAATTCTCATATGCAGTGGGTGCTACTGAACGCCTGGTACTGACACTGCAACATATGCTGACTGCATTGGCGGGTCAGTGCTCCGTTGAGTCGGTGAGACGGTGAGTTAGTGAGACATATAATATGCTGATAAGCACTTCTCATCTGCAGTGAGTGCTACTGAGCGCCTGGTACTGTTCCCAACTTGGCTACTGCTTGATTTGTTGGGTGTGGTCATGTTGAGTACCTTTGGGTACGAACAATATATACGGTCACACTGTCGGATAGGCAATAAATATTTATTATTTTGGATGGTCGGACTTATGTAAGGAATTACGGACTTTAATATTGTTTGTTTGAAAGGAACACTTTGTGAGCTCTTGACCCACTGTGCACTGGCGATATACGTATGTATGTACACTGTACATATGTACATATGTGGTGTGCGAATAGCGGAATAACGTTGCGGGAATTGGAAAGACTTCGCTTATGTTTGTATGTCGGTGCGTTTTTTTGTCCCCTGCACAACCAAATTGCAAACGATTTGCTGGAGTAAATGACAATATCCACCACTTTGTTTTTAATTTTAGAAATAGTTTAGCCGTATTTGTAGGTCGAGAAAAGTAGTTGGAGTGGACTGTATTAGAATATATATGTAAATATACACACGCAACTGTACACAGTAAAAAATAAAGAGTGCAAATCTTAAGGGAAAATTTTATGATCCGGAATTTTTTACTGTGGCTGAGTTATATTTTACACACAATTGGAATTGAAAATATTTTTGAGAAATATTGTAGTTGAATAGTAGCACTAAAATATCTACTGGAATTGTTTCAAGTGTAAAATTGTGGGCAAAGGAAACTGGAATATTTTCGGGCATAAGTAACGGAATTGAAATACATATATTAAATGCCGCTGCGTCGGATTTATCACTTTTGGATTTAGACAATATATCATATAGAAAGTTAGTCGAAATAGGGTTCGAAAAACTGGCTGTATGACCGGCAATTATAGTAAGTGGAACTTATCTGGAGCGTTTCAAGCCTGCTGGGACAAAATCAAAGGAAACTCCAGGAGAGGAAAGTCCAAAGATTTTGAAATCCGGCTCGAAGGACCAAAATGTTGGGGCGGTGCGGCTTGGTCGATTAAATAGTTGAAGCCCCAAGATCGAGTGGTACGCATAAAAATACGCGGGTACTTTTGGGTTTTTACGCGACGTGCGTAGGTGTTTATTAGTACACTTTGAAACATGAACTGCTTAAGCCTAACTTAACTTAAGCGCTCCAGAGCAGAGCGGCGACTTAGGGGAGAGATGGAGAGGGAGAGCGGGCGGCAGTGCGAGCGCGCGAGATGTAAACATCTGGATAAAACTGCCTCCTGAAATTAAACGCCCTTTTGGCGTGAACACTTCCCATCATCTGAAGTTGCAATCTATTTTTGTGGATAATGCAGACGTTGCAGAAGGTAACCACTGCCTTCACCAGGTTACAAGAGTTGACAAAGTTGTGGAGGGGAATTCGTTAGTAAAAGGGTATACTAGATTCGTCGGAAAATATGTAACATGCAGAATGAAACGTTTCCGACCCCATAAAGTACATATGGATCCGTCCGGATGAACACTGAGATCTCGGAAACTATAAGAGCTAGGCTATTGAGATTTGGGTTTCAGATTTCTGAGCTTCTTACGTGCCACGCCCCACACAAAAACGTTTGCCACGCCCACTTGAACGCCCATAACGCCTAAATCTGTCTACCGCCCACATAACCATATATTGAGATCGCGGGTAGGTGGCGCATGTCAATCTCTCCTTACTGCTTGCATATCTCCATTTCCCTATGGTTCCTTTAGCTGAGCAACGGGTATTTGATAGTCGACTATAGAGTTCTTCCTTGCTTATACTGGATTGGTGCGTGCTATGGAATACTAGGTAGGAGATGTTGAAGGTTATCCCGGTTAGTTGACTACGCGGACGTTGCCATTGGCTCCTGGAAAGACAGAGTCGATTCTGCATAGTCCCCACTCATTTGAGGGCAGAATATCGTCCTTGATGACCCCTGTTACCGACGCGGAGACTTTCCGTTGAAAATTGCCAGTTGTGGCGCTTGTGGAGCTCTGTTACGCATCCTTCCAGCCATTTTTCTAATCAGAGTCTGGATAATAAAAGAGATAAACAGGGCTAGCTAAGACTGACGTCGATATTGGTTACGGACTGAGGACTATGGGAAGTTCGGCTCGTTACTAAGGAGTTTTGGAAGGCTTTCCTGAAAGATCAACCACCTTGGACTTTGGCCGTTTGACAAATCCGTGTGCCGTACCAATGTCGACTAAGCGGACATTGCCATCGGCTCCCGGAAAAAAGGAGTCTTTTCTCCCGAATCGCCACTCATTTGAGGGCAAATTGTCGTTCTTAGTGGAGCTCTTTAAGGTACTCATCCTTCCATCGAGTACGGAATTGGTGATGGAGAGGCTTTAAGGGCTGCCACCGGTTCAAAATAGACACGGATTCTCCCTTTTATTCGGGTTCCGCCGACAAGAAAGTGCGCTGGTGTCCTCGGATATGGGAGATAGTGGTCTGGAATTTAGAAAAGCTTCGATTTTCGCTAGGAGGGTGTACAGCTCTTCAAAGGTGTACTTCCGCGTAGCGTTGAACTTGCGTATCAAGGTTTTGAAGCTCTTGATACCTCCTTACCATAGGCCTTCCATATGGGGTGCCCCAGGAAAAGGGAATTGCCCGTTGAGCTGTTGATGACTATACGCAACAGTTACAGACTCTTTCTTGCCGACGAAGGTTTTCCCATTGTCAGACTGAATTTGACTCGTCAAATCTGATGTAGGTTCTAGATGGATGGCCTTTGTAGAGAAACAGACGAAAACCAGCAAATACCTTTTTGTGATGAACCAAGCTTTTCCAGTGTTATTCTTTGCCAAAAGGGCGTGGTCCATCCATGTGTACGCAGGAGCTACGAACTGCCCTTACCAAGTTCTTTACCTTCGGAGCCCAGTACTGGAACGGGTGAGACGCACCATTATCTGATTACCAACATGTAATGAAATCAGATGCGTAAATTTTACCAGAAGCCGCGAGAGTGCACATTCGTACGGTAGGATTACGCGGAGGACCTTACGCGGCCGCATACCCTGGTTAGCCCTCTCTGTTCTAGAAAGGACGGCAAAGACGCAAAATGGGCTTTGACGGCACGCTTTTCGATCTCGGTCACCGGCAGGTCGGTTCCCTGTCTGAGCCAATGATCGCGTGGCCGTTGCAGCCAAGTGGGTCCATGCCACCAAAGCGGGTTATCCATAAGCTCTTGAAGGGGAACACCTCGACTAGCCAAATGTGTGACCAATTGGCTGCCTCTGTGGACTCGGTGATCTTCTTCACTCTGTTGGCGACGAACGTTGTCCAATGACACGCTGGTTTGCCTAACCATGCTAGCACAATCGTGGAATCGGTCCAACAATGGAGTTTTGAGGTCAGCCTCGGCTGATGGCTTCGGCCATCTCGGACAAAAGGAGAGCCCCGCATAACTTCAGCCTGGGAAGGGACACCGTTTTGACTGGCGCCACACGCGTCTTGGCCGTGAGCAAGTGCACCATCGTCTTATGGCCCACCTCTACGCGCACATAGATCGCAGCTCCGTATGCCATTGGCGAGGCGTCACAGAATCCGTGATGCTCTACGCGGAACTCTGGACGGAAGGAAACCCATTTGGGTATTCTGACCTGGTCTAGGACCGAATAGCTGTGGAGAAAGCTGTTCCACCTTTGGCACAGCTCAGTTGGCAGGTTATCGTCCCAACCTAGATCCTGAAGCCAAATCTCTTGCATAAAGATTTTGGCACACACAACAAACGGAGCGAGCCAGCCTTCTGGATGAAACAGCTTAGCAATTTCGGAAAGGACTTGGCGTTTCGTGGGGGAGATTTCCGTTGCTGAATATGGTAGGACGAGGAAGAACTTATCGCCCGTCGCCTTCCATCGTACGCCGAGAGTTTTGGCTGTGCTCTGTGTCGATCTCGAGGAACTCTGTTGTCAGAAGATGATCGCTTTGGATATGAGCTAAGATTTCTTTGTGGTTGGTTGTGGTTGTGGTTACTCAATGGAAACCCCGCGGAATTTAGAGAAGTGGAGAAGCGGAGTCAGCTCCCGAAAGGACGTCAGTTGCCAGCTGTTGCAGGACTCGAATCGCCAGGAATGGCGCGCAATTGACTCCAAAAGTTACCGCCTGTAATTCGAAATCTCGAATGTGCCCCTCCCTATTGCGGAATAAAATGCGCTGGAACGGGGAATGCTTCGGATCTACCCACATCTGTCGATACATTTTCTCGATATCGGCACTGTAGACGTATCGGAAATATCGCCACTTCATGATCGGACTGCACACTGAAAAGTATTTTTAATTGGCTATCTACTAACAACCGCTTGTTTTCGAAACGCTCAGTTAGGTTAGCCCAAGCTGAGCGAAAGCCATCGTTAGTAAGGGGGGAGTTCGAAACTATAGTGTGTGCATCGCGCATTGTTTTTCATTTAGGTAATACAGTTTTTCAACTGGCGTCAGCCTTGGATTGTTGAGCTGCACGTCAGTTGCCAGCTGTTGCAGGAATCGAATCGCCAGGAATGGCGCCCAATTGACTCCAAAAGTTACCGCCTCTAATTCGAAATCTCGAATGTGCCCCTCGCTGTTGCGCAATAAAATGCGCTGGAACGGGGAATGCTTCGGATCTACCCACATCTGTCGATACATTTTCTCGATATCGGCACTGTAGACGTATTGGAAATATCGCCACTTCAGGATTGGGATAGTTAGATCGGACTGTAAGACTGGGCCAGCATGAAGGATAACATTTAAACTGACCCCACTCTCTGCAGGACTGGAGGCATTTAAAACCACACGCAGCTTGGTAGTTGTACTTTCCGGATTGATGCGGAAGATAATAACTGGCAGAATTATGGGTAGGACGGACTTCTCTCATGTGATGGAGGTCGAGATACCCTTGAACCACGGAGTCGTATTTGGTTTTCAGCTGACTGCCCCTCTTTAGGCGTTGCTCGGTTCTTAGGAACTGCGACAACGCGGAGGCTCTGGAGTGACCGAGGGCGGGTCTAACGTTTTCAGGATTAAGAAAAAGGAAGACTTACGACATACCTGCCGTTATCGTCTCTCATAGAAATTTGGTGAGAGGCCTATCCAGGGACGTGTCAACAGTGTGAGAGATTCGCGTGGAAAACACGGAAATCTGATTTTCCCTACCCGGAAATGGTTTCTTGACCGAGGAGAGAGCCACAAATGTTCGGCCTGGTGCCTGGATTCGATGGCGATGGGGAGGAGTAGCCTCTGTGTAGTAGAGTGTGATGGCGGCCGCGGCACGTAAAGCAACTATGAGTGCTTTCACAATCACGCAGCTGATGCCCTCGTGCGAAGCAGTTCAGACAGAGCTTCTTTCTCTTTATACGCCGACTGCTCGTCGACCGTCATCTGGAGAAATCGTGCTCATGTGCTGACAGGATAGTTTTCCTTCTTACGAAGGTCACATCTTTTGCGTTTGGGTGCTACCCTTGTCTCGTACGAATTTATTCTTCGAGGCCCTGCACTGGGGGCGGATGTTTTTGGCAGAGATTGACTCGAGCCTGACGGGCGTACGTCTTCTAAGGTCCGGTGACGCTCCATAAGGAATGCGTTCAGGTCCTGCCACGTCGGAATCTCGGCCTTGTTGTGCAGGTACTGTTCCCACAAGGATAGCGTGAGCTTAGCAAGTTTGGAGGAGCACATGCAAGTTATCTCATGATCCCAGCCTCTTTACCCAATTTATAAACAAACTCTTCATAAACAATTCTTAGCTGAGAACGCTTTCCAGCTTTGGCGCCCAGCCGCCTTACCCAAGTCGTAAACAATTTCTTATAAACAATTCTTAGCTGGGATCCCCTTACTCAGCGTTCCCACAGAATCCCAATTAGCTCCCCCACTTCAATAGAAGTTCATTATTAAGATTCAATTGCGCCGCAGTCCTCCTAACATAAACTAAGCTGGGTCCAGCTAATGTAAACACAAGCATCCTAATCCTCAGAACAAAAGAGAACCAACAGGTACGGTTAACCAATCGGCAAACAAAACTATGCGATTAAATAACATCGAGGAAGACCATTTTTTAGGCCAGAATCCGGAGTGGGATTACCCTACCTAATCCGATATGATAGCAAAATAAATAAAAAGCTTAAAATCTTAATTGACACAGGAGCAACCTCCTGCTATATCAAAACAGGAATTTACAAAAACAAAAACGAGCTTCCTATATATTGTGAGGAGTCGTTTGACCCCTCACAAATAGCGCCCCCAACATCGGCAGCCAGCGACAACAACATCGGCCGCCAGCGCCAACAACAACGCCAGCTAGCATCTACAACAAATAGCGCCCCCAACATCGGCAGCCAGCGACAACAACATCGGCCGCCAGCGACAACAACATCGGCCGCCAGCGCCAACAACAACGCCAGCTAGCATCTACAACATCGACAGCGCCAACAGTATCGGCAGCCAGCGACAACAACATCGGACGCCAGCGCCAACAACAACGCCAGCTAGCATCTACAACATCGACAGCGCCAACAACATCGGTCGCCAGCGCCAACAACAACGCCAGTTAGCGCCAACAACATCGCCAGCCAGCAGTTACAACATCGCCAGCACCAGCAGCCTCAGCAGCCAGCGAAAACAACAATAGCAGCTAACAACAAAACAAAACTCTCGCGCATAACTTTCTAAAAACTTTGTACAGTTCACTTAATATGTAAGCTTAACCAATAATTGTAAGATTTGTAGTTATTTTAGTACCCAAGAATTATCTTAAGCTAAGCTTTCCCCCTCCGCTCTCGCATCAGCAGTAGCCACACACACACACACCAGGAGAGCAACGAAATATTCACCACGATAAGTGCAGCGCCGCACAGGAGCAAGCGAGAGAGGACATGCGATCGAGGAGGAAAACAACCCCCGAAAATTGGCACGCGCCAAGGGAAGAGCGAGAGAAAAGGAGTACCGAAACTTCGACAAGTGGAAAAAACCCAGAGCAGCCGAAAACTTGAACAAAACGCGGCGGCAAAGCTTGATTAGTTCTCTTTTGGAAAAGGCGGTGCGCGGAATAAGAAGTGATTTTTGCAAAGGCGGTGCACGGGAGCAGAAACAGGTCTCTTCTTTTTGGAAAACGCAGCGCACCGGACCAGAAGTGCGAGGAGGGGACTTTTGGAAAACCCAGCGCACGGGATCAGAAGTGCGAGCAGAGCAAATTTGTGTGGACAACAGGAATCTTTTGCCTTCGGGCTGATGCCAAGTGACCCAGGAAGGAGTTTACCTAGACGACCTCGAGGAGAGTGTGCCGGCCCAGGACCAGCGGCGGAGCACCCGGAGTCACGCGTGTGTGTGTGCGTGAGAGCGAGACGGGTGAGTGAGTGGAGGGAGCCGCATTTTGGCCCGCGAGAGTCCCGTGCAATGAGAACTTTCTCGAAGGCCCCGATGCGGCTTCGCCCAGAGTAGGCTAGAATTTATAAACCATGACCTAACCTAACCCGATAATTGCGAGCACTGAGGGAAAAAAAAACATGAACCAAGAATTTAAATAAAGAATATTTTCTTACATATCTGAACACAAAATTTGCCGCTGCCATGTTGTTCTTTTTTCCCTTTGACTACTTTGATTTCTGATTTGATTTGCGCGTTAGCGCTGACGCTTTTCACTCTGCTACAGACACCGAATAAACTGTTTCTCTCACTCCGTACCCCGGTGGCTGGCACTCTACATCTCACGCCAGCCAACCGATTTTCGTCTTAGACCTTTTTGTCCCATATCTTTACAAATATTTTCGGTAAAGAGACCCTGGCGGGACTGAGTATATTCCAGCCTACGAGACTTCTTTACAGAATGGCGCCCGAACAGGGACGTGGGGTTTACGAAATTTTAGACGACCTAAATATGGCCTAAAGACCCATCTGTGTACAGAGAGTTTGAAAATTTTCGGTTCAGTCACTTAGATGCGAAATTTTTAAGTCGGAACGTAAGGAGAGTCATATATCGAGGGACACAAAAATTTCTAGGGCAGGAAACAGGGAAATATATATATATTTAAAAATATACCAATGCATCGAACATAACCTCAGAAAAAAAAAAGAAAAAAAAACTTAGAATTTAAGTTGAGCACATGGCATTCGGGAGAACTTATACAAAAGTATACCCACACACAGCGAGAAATTTCTAACGCACGCAGACACACATACATGTATTTCTAGGCAGAGCAAAGTACATAACCTAAAATCAGAGATTCTTTGTTCCAAGCTCACGTGGCCAGCAAACCAAGTGAGGACGAAACACATACAGGCAGATAATCGGAAAGAGAGAGAGAGCGAGAGCCCTCTAGGCTAGCCAACTCAGGTCACGAGAGTTTCGAAAGCACGAGGTAGGGAAAAGCTAACGTATACTCCCCAAAGCGCAGCCATTTTGTTTTTTTGTTTTCACTCTCATCGTCGTCCCTCTCACACGAGCAGGAGTCGATCAAGTACAGGCAACGGGATCACATCGTTGGGGGCTTCTCAGATAACCATCGCCGAGTCAACACGTGCATCGGCAGCTCTCAAGAACATCGTCGTGGGAAAATTTAAAACTACATCGTCGTCGAACAAAATTCAATCACCGTCGAGGAAATTTAGGAATTAAATCGTCGTTTGACATCGGACTGTGGTCACCATCGTTCCCACGTGCAGTGAATTCTTGGTGACAAATAAAATAAAATTTTCAATGAAGATTTTAACCAGTTCGAACATCGTTTGACCCTCGTCCAAGAATTTCTCTCGTCCTATCGAAACTTTTCCTGTCGTTTGCCAGTTAACTATTATTTCACAGCAATATGGGGGGCGCGTTGGATTTCGTACCTCCGAAAGCGGGAATTGGAGGCGATTCTGAAGGAGTTTTCCTTGGAAGCAACCGGAACAGTTGAGGAAATGAGGAGCCGGCTGGCTGCTTTTAATAATCGGGACGACCACGTGCTGGAGATAGCCGAGCGGCTACAGGAATGCGAGGCGGAAATTACAGCCGCCCTAACGGATAGGAAGCAGCGTTCACCGACTCCGAACCCACACCCACCGGGTCCAACACAGCTTCAGGTGCCAGCACTGGAAGGCAGAGGTGCTGCTGATGTAGTCGGAGACACGGAGATCCATCCGGTCAAGCGGGATATTTTTCCCAGGAAATCAGAGATGTCCGCAGCCACGCTAGCGGAAAAGCTGAAGAATTGGGGAATCACTTTTGACGGGACCACGGACCCCATAACCATCATCCAACAACTCGAGGAACGAGCCACCGCATACGAAGTTGACGTGGAGAAGATGACGCAGGCCATCCCTGGTCTTTTGACGGTTACAGCTGAGCACTGGTTTCGGACAAGCCAGCTGCTAGGAAAATCTTGGACGAACTTCAAGAAGGCGTTTCTTGACTTCTTTCTGCCACCCAGGTACTTTCAGCGACTCGAGGATGAGATCCGCACCAGAGATCAGCGACGGGGAGAGACTTTCAAACAATACCTAGTCAACATCAGACTCATGATGCACAGCGGGGTATAATGCGGAGCAGGAGTTGGACCGGATCTATGAAATCTCCAACCGGAGTATCAGATGTACGCAAGGAGGCACCACTTCACCACTTTGGAGCAACTTACCACTTTATCGGTAAACTACGAGGTCACCCGCGATCAGAGCACAGGAAGCCATGCCAGAATGTTGGCCGAACCACAACAAGCGCCTAGAAGGAACGAGTACGAGATCCCAGCGTATGCAGGAGCATCACCAATAGGTCAACAGAATTTCACACGACCGGCCAGACGACCACCCACCCCAGCCACAGTTTTACAATCAGTTCCTCGAGTAGGGAACAGGTCAATGGTGCCGAATTTCAGTCTTGCTTGCAGGAATTGTGCCCAGGAGGGTCACCGTTCAGCTACATGTCGCAATCCCAGAGTCCTCTTTTGTTGGGATTGTGGTCGCAGAGGAGTACGCACTCTCGAGTGTTGCCGTCGTACCCAGCCGGGAAACGAGAGGAGTCTTCGCCCCCTCGGGGAGCGGACGGAGACTGCCTACAGGAATCCCCGGAATTAGGAGAAATCTTACAGGTTCAGTCGAGCAGAATTATCGCGCAGGTGCAAATCGAGGGTCAGGAGTTTAACGCTACCATAGACACCGGAGCTAGCAGAAGCTTCGTGAGCGAACGAGTTGTTCAACGTGTAGGGACGCCACATAACGTACGGTCGGTACACACTCATGTCAGCCTGGCGGAAGGCTCACGCAAGGAGATAACCAAGTCTCTGGTAGCCAAAGTCCGGTTGGACCAACGTTGGGTCACCTTTCCACTGCTAGTTTTCCCTTCGATCATGGAAGACGTGCTACTATATTGGGCATGGACTTCCTCTGTGGCGTGTCTGCCACTCTCCAATGCGGCCGCGCTACGCTGCAGCTGAACCCTCTCCTAATAAGCAGCCCCACTAACGACTTAGCTATGCCTCCTCTCTTGACAAATGCGTTCACTCCAGCAAACAACGATCAAGATAACGAGGTGCAAACCACCCCCGACCAGCAGTATTTTAGGGTCTCGAGACGACAACGCCGTGCGAAATAATCCATTTCGACGGAATCATGCTACTGTTTCAGCGGAACCAGTAGAGGAAGGGCGAGCGCCTTTCCCAGTCAGACCAGGATACACGCCTGACACTGGAGGAGCACTAGCCGCAATCACCGCAAACGCCGAGCAAGAAATATTAGAACCCTGGGTAAACAAATTCCTACAGGAGGAATTGGCCAAATTCGAAGGATTGACGGGAGTGTCAAATATCGCTGAGCATACGATCACGATGCGAGATGATAAGCCCATCAAACAGAGGTATTGTCCTAAGAATCCCGCGATGCAGAGGATTATCGATGAGGAGATCGACGAACTGCTACGCAACGACTGTATAGAGCCTTCACGGAGCCCCCACACCGCCCCTATTGTACTCGTGGGCAAGAAATCTGGAGAGATGCGACTATGTGTAGATTTCCGACAACTAAATGCCCATTCTATTCCAGATGCATACCCGCTGCCAAGGATAACACACATCTTGGAACGTCTGCGCCATACCAAGTACATATCGACGCTCGATTTGAAGAGCGGATATTGGCAAATCCCTGTAGCCGAGTCCAGCCGCGAGTGCACAGCATTTACAGTCCCCGGGAGGGGCTTGTACCACTGGAAAGTGATGCCGTTTGGCCTCCACTCAGCACCAGCCACATTCCAGCGGGCGCTCGACAGCGTCATAGGACCGGACATGGAGCCCAACGCGTTTGCGTATTTGGATGACATCATCATCATCGGCCGCACTCTGGAGGAGCATGTGCAGCATCTACAAGAAGTATTTCGACGGCTACGAAAGGCGAACCTTCGTCTCAACGCGAAGAAATGCAGTTTCTTTAAGCGCAGCCTGGTGTACTTGGGACACGTCATCAGTGATGAGAGAATTCACACGGATCCCGACAAGATTTCGGCAGTACGGCGATTGAGTCCGCCCACCACATGCAAGGAGTTGAGGAGATGTCTAGGGATCGCGTCATGGTACAGGAGATTTGTACCCAACTTTGCCAGCGTAGTGCAGCCCATGTCTTTGCTACTCAAGAAAGGAAAGAAATGGCAATGGGAGCAGGAGCAGCAAGATGCGTTCGAGGAACTCAAAAGAAAACTCACGGAGGCGCCGGTTCTCGCCTGCCCCGACTTCAACGAGAAGTTCGTGTTGCAAACAGACGCCAGCGATATCGGCCTAGGAGCAGTTTTAACGCAGAAAATCCAGGGAGAAGAACGAGTCATCGCATTCGCCAGCAGACGCCTCATCGCCGCTGAGGAAAACTACTCCGCCACGGAAAAGGAGTGTCTGGCTATCATATGGGCCATCAGGAAACTCAGATGCTACTTGGGAGGTTATCGATTTGAGGTGATAACGGACCACCTCGCCTTGAAGTGGCTCAACTCGATTGATAATCCCACCGGCCGCATAGCGCGCTGGGCGTTGGAACTGCAGCAGTACCAGTTTGACGTCACCTATCGACGCGGGAGCCAGAACATTGTTGCAGATGCACTTTCTCGACAGCCTTTGGAAGTACTTCAGATGATCCAGGCGGATAAGCCGGGATGCACATGGTACCAGCGGATGCTGAAACTTGTTCAGGACAGGCCTGAAGATTACCCGGACTACGCGTACGAGAACCAACAGCTCTATCGGCATATCGGATCCCGACCTGACGACGAAGACTCCGTGCCCTGGAAACTGTGCGTAGCCAAAAAACACCGACAGCGAGTACTGTCGGAATGCCATGACCAGCCCACGGCAGGACATCTCGGAATCAGGAAGACAACCACCCGGATCGCCCAGAGATATTACTGGCCAGGTCTTTTCCGCGATATTGCCAGGTATGTCCGCAAGTGTGACACTTGCCAACGGTTCAAAGTCAGCCAAACCAAACCGGCGGGTAAAATGTTCACCAGACAGATTAAGGAGCCGTTCGATACTGTCTGCGCCGATTTTATTGGGCCCCTTCCGCGATCCAAGAGTGGGAATAGGATGCTGCTCGTATTCTTCGACGCCTTTTCGAAATGGGTTGAGTTGGTCCCCTTGAGAAAAGCTACTTCGGCGCATCTCGAAAAATCCTTTCGGGAGAGGATTTTAAATCACTTTGGTATTCCCCGAACATTTGTCTGCGATAATGGGACACAGTTTACGAGTCGTTCATTCAAAGCCTTCTGCATGCAGGCGGGAATGGAGATCCAACATACAGCACCTTATACTTCGCAGCAGTAGCCCGACAGAAAGGGCCAATCGCACCATTAAAACGATGGTCGCCCAGTATATCGAGGACAAGCAGACGACGTGGGACGAACTTCTGCCCGAACTGAATCTGGCAATTAATAGCAGCATCTCAGACTCAACCGGATTCAGTCCAGCGTTCATCGTCCAAGGCAGAGAGCCACGACTCCCAGGAGCCTTGTATGATGAAGTGACTCCAGGACCAAGCCAAGCGCCACGTTCACCCGAAGCGAAAGCGGAATTGCTACGGGACATTTTCAAGGTAGTAAGGAGAACACTCAGAGAGCTTCGTTGGAGCAGCGGAAGCATTACGATCTCAGGCGACGTGCGTGGAGACCGACCACAGGATCGCTGGTCTTCGTAAAACAGCATCATTTGTCCAGGGCAGCGGATAACTTTGCCGCTAAGCTAGCACCCAAGTACGAGGGCCCGTACAAAGTAATTAAGTTCTTTTCTCCCACCATAGTGCGCTTGCAACATACCCAGAGCAGGCAACGCAGAACGGCATCCCTTAGAGATTTAAAGGAGGCAGTCAACGAGCCAGAAACCCAGAATCTGGTACCCAGACGACTGGACGCCAACGAAGACATTCAGATGGCGGAGCAAGTTTAGCGATCGATTGACGCTAAAAACCCGTAGCAGAGCAACAGCAAAAGCAGCAGAGAAACCAAGGAATACCCGCATCAAGGCGGAAGCAACGGAGAAGCATACACGAAGACATGTACACATCAAGACGAGAGCAGCAGAGAAACATCCAAGGATGCCCGCAGACGGCGGAAGCATACACGATGATAGTAGCGCAGCAGCAGCGCCAGAAGCCCGTACGAAGACGGCACAATAGCAACGAACTTGCCACAAACAAGCCGGCGAGTAACACTCGATCTGGCCGAGGCGAGAGCCAACCAGGAACACTGCGACAGGAGCCAATGTTTGAGTCAGTGGGGCCACTTGCTGGAGGGTGCGCCTTCCCAACGTCCCACTTCCCCTAGTGGGAACTCAACGCTCCCAGTGCCACTGCAGCGAACCATTTTCCCCATGATTACTAACTAAACAATTAAAACCCAGTTAGTAATCGTTAAAACGAAACACTAATACCCTTTTGTTCTCCCCTACAGACATGGCGTCGGACAACCCGTCCCACCTGTGGCGCATGACAACACGCAAGCCACGGCCACCCACATTTCTCAACGCCCCCCGAAGTAGGAGGGGGATGTGAGGAGTCGTTTGACCCCTCACAAATAGCGCCCCCGACATCGGCAGCCAGCGACAACAACATCGGCCGCCAGCGCCAACAACAACGCCAGCTAGCATCTACAACAAATAGCGCCCCCAACATCGGCAGCCAGCGACAACAACATCGGCCGCCAGCGCCAACAACAACGCCAGCTAGCATCTACAACAAATAGCGCCCCCAACATCGGCAGCCAGCGACAACAACATCGGCCGCCAGCGCCAACAACAACGCCAGCTAGCATCTACAACATCGACAGCGCCAACAGCATCGGCAGCCAGCGACAACAACATCGGCCGCCAGCGCCAACAACAACGCCAGCTAGCATCTACAACATCGACAGCGCCAACAACATCGGTCGCCAGCGCCAACAACAACGCCAGTTAGCGCCAACAACATCGCCAGCCAGCAGTTACAACATCGCCAGCGCCAGCAACCTCAGCAGCCAGCGACAACAACAATAGCAGCTAACAACAAAACAAAACCCTCGCGCATAACTTTGTAAAAACTTTGTACAGTTCACTTAATATGTAATTGTAAGATTTTATTATATTAGTACCCAAGAATTATCTTAAGCTAAGCTTTCCCCCTCCGCTCTCGCATCAGCAGTAGCCACACACACACACACCAGGAGAGCAACGAACTATTCACCACGATAAGTGCAGCGCCGCACAGGAGCAAGCGAGAGAGGACATGCGATCGAGGAGGAAAACAACCCCCGAAAATTGGCACGCGCCAAGGGAAGAGCGAGAGAAAAGGAGTACCGAAACTTCGACAAGTGGAAAAAACCCAGAGCAGCCGAAAACTTGAACAAAACGCGGCGGCAGACTAGTTCTCTTTTGGAAAAGGCGGTGCGCGGAATAAGAAGTGATTTTTGCAAAGGCGGTGCACGGGAGCAGAAACAGGGGTCTTCTTTTTGGAAAACGCAGCGCACCAGGTGACTTTTGGAAAACGCGGCGCACGGGATCAGAAGTGCGAGCAGAGCAAATTTGTGTGGACAACAGGAATCTTTTGCCTTCGGGCTGATGCCAAGTGACCCAGGAAGGAGTTTAACTAGACGACCTCGAGGAGAGTGTGCCGGCCCAGGACCAGCGGCGGAGCACCCGGAGTCTCGCGTGTGTGTGTGCGTGAGAGCGAGACGGGTGAGTGAGTGGAGGGAACCGCATTTTGGCCCGCGAGAGTCCCGTGCAATGAGAAATTTCTCGAAGGCCTCCATGCGGCTTCGCCCACAGTAGGCTAGAATTTATAAACCTTGACCTAACCTAACCCGATAATTGCGAGCACTGAGGGAAAAAAAAACATGAACCAAGAATTTAAATAAAGAATATTTTCTTACATATCTGAACACAAAATTTGCCGCTGCCATGTTGTTCTTTTTTCCCTTTGACTACTTTGATTTCTGATTTGATTTCCGAGCTGACTACACCGAGAGAAAGGGGTGGACCCAACTTTTGGAAACCTGTTGCTCATTAATTAAATAAAAATATTTATCAGATATTAAAAAATCCAATCAAGCTGGCCACGCATAAATATGAATATTTCCAGACAAATGCCTAGATTTTAGGCCATAAATTCTGACCTAGGGGAAAGTTGTCCTCATAATCGATCCCCTCTCTCTCGGCCTTCTCGTAGCGAATGCTATGAGCCAGGCCCAAATGCGCGTTACCGCTGACGCTTTTCACTCTGCTACAGACACCGAATAAACTGTTTCTCTCACTCCGTACCCCGGTGGCTGGCACTCTACATCTCACGCCAGCCAACCGATTTTCGTCTTAGACCTTTTTGTCCCATATCCTTACAAATATTTTCGGTAAAGAGACCCTGGCGGGACTGAGTATATCCCAGCCTACGAGACTTCTTTACAATATAAAAGAGTATCTACGGTTAATGGATATTCTATAATTAAACATTGTCACATGGTAACGATCTTTGACACGCGTTACACATTTTATGAAATAGACGGGTTAAAATCAGATTTTCTAATAGGTTACAACCTACTAAAAAATATAGAAGCTGTAATAGACACAGAAAAAGGAGTAATAAAATATGGGGGCAAAGAAGAAAAATTAATAAATGATAATGACAGAAACTCAAAGCAAAACAAGTTCGGGATTCAAATCGTTGAAGTATCCGACAAAAATTCTAGTTTGGGATTCAAAAATCCTGAGCGCGCCGTCGTTGAAGTATCCGACAAAAATTCAAGTTTGGGATTAAAGAGTCCTGAACAAGCCGTCGTTGATTTATCCGACAACAATGAAATAAACAATATGAGTGAATAAATTCCAAACCAAATTATAAGACCGAGCAAGAGCCCTTATAATTCCCCAGTTTTAGTGGTACCAAAAAAGGGATTTAATGAAGATGGTACTGCAAAACTAAGATTAGTTATAGACTATAAGAAACTAAATGAAAACACCATTCCCGACAGATATCCAATGCAAGATCCTTCAGTGATTTTGTCAAATCTTGGAAAGGCTAAGTACTTTTCCACGATCGACTTGGAGTCTGGGTTTCACCAGATTCTTATGAAAGAAACAGACAACAAAAAAACCTCATTTTCTATAAATAACGGGAAATATGAATTCTTGAAAATGCCATTTGGACTAATGAACGCTCCCAGAATATTCCAACGTGCAATGGATGATATTTTGAGAGAACAAGTAGGTAAAACATGTCACGTATATATGGATGACATTATTATATTTTCTAAAACAATAGAACAACACTACAAGGACTTAATCGTCATAATTAATATAATGCTGAACGCAAATATGAAAATTTCAATTGAAAAAAAGTTCTTCAAATTAGAAACCACTTTTCTTGGTTACGTTGTTTTCCACAATGTAATCAAAACAGAACACGAAAAAATATCTACAAAAGTAAAGTATCCAATTCCAAAAAACTTTCGAGAGCTTAGAAGCTTCCTAGGCCTTAACGGCTATTACAGAAAATTTTTACAAAGCTACGCAAAAATTGCAAAAGCGCTAACAAAGTATTTGGAAGGTCAAAATGGTATCCAAAAAAATGTCCCGTTAAACTTCCATACAGTTGGACGATTCGGCTGTAAGAGCTTTTAACGAACTCAAAGATAATTTAATTGCACAAATCGAATTGGTACAACCAGATTATAATAAAAAATTCACTTTAACGACCGATGCGTCCGATCTAGCTATTGGTGCTGTTCTTTCTCAGGAAGGAAAACCAATAACCTTCATTTCAAAAACTCTAACTCTAAGTATATGCCACCAATAAGAAAGAACTTTTAGCAATAGTTTGGGCATTTAAAAATTTGCGAAACTATTTATACGGCGTTAATAACATAGAAATCTATACAGATCACCAACCAGTGTCTTTCTCGATATCTCAAAAAAATCCAAACATAGAGATGAAAAGATGGTACTCATTCATTGAAAGCTACTCTCCCAAAATAATTTATAAACCAGGATCTACCAACGTAGTTGCTGACGCCCTATCAAGAATTCAAATTAACAACATAACGGACAGTAACGAGTCGGTCTCAGATCAAAACACTCAGCATTCTGCAGAGAGTAGTTTTGAGAATGTTATACAAGAAACCCGCAAAACCCTTAAATTGGTTTAAGCAACAATTGCTAATACCAACGGGGAGGTATACAATACATGAGATGGTCAATATATTCGGAAATACCAGACATTTAATAGAATTTGATACCCCGGAAAATTTGGTATCAATCTTAAGGGAATATATCCCTCCTAACATAACAACAGGTATTCACTGTACTTTAGAAGACTTATATAAAATTCAAAATCCACTTAAAGAAAATTTCACGAATAAATTCCTATATACAAAAATATTCGTCCAAGATGTAGAAAACCCTGAAGACAGAGCATTAATAATAGAAGAAACTCATTGTAGAGCACACAGGGGACTGGACGAAAATTACAAGCAAATTAACAGACTATACTATTGGCCAAATTTGAACAAAAAACTTCAGGAGTACATAAAGAACTGTACAATTTGTAATAGTAACAAATATAATAGACACCCTGTACTAATTCCTATTGGTCAAGCACCCATCCCAAATAAAGAAGGAGAAAATTTGCATATCGACATTTTTTACGCTCAGAATTTAATGTTCATTACTTGAATTGATTTATAATCAAAATACTTAGTTGTAAAGGAGATTCAAAATAAACTCAACATAGAAAACAAAATTTCAGAAATATTGCAACATTTTCCACTTTCTAAAACTTTAATAATGGATAACGAGCCTAGTTTTTCATCAACTGTAACGAACTGATTTTGTGTGTCTGCTCGCTACGAGATTCGTGCGACTAGCTCAGAAGATTGTGCGTTCGTCCCACCAAATTTATATGACGTGATTGCCCGGAGATCAGTGACAAAACAAAGTGTTCAAATGGTAACAGTGGGATTTATTCTCGTGGTATTAGTACAGCGGGTGTGTGGCTGGGCTGGCTTCGGTATCTCTTGGCTGTGGTTCAGCCGGCTGCTGGCGCTCCTCTTGCTGGCTCCTCGACGCGTTGACTCGTCTTCCTCTGGATCCTGGGTCTCGGGACGCTCGTAGTGGCCGCCTCTGCTTGCTTGCCGACGCGTTGCCTCGGGGTCGCTTGTTGCGCCTTAGACCCGCAGAGAGTTAGGCCTTGTGGTCTTAGGGAAGCGTCACCGTTCTCAGACTAGGGTGAACAAGCCTTGCTCTCCAGGCCGACGCCTTTCGAGGCAATACCTGTCCCTTGCTCTTTCCGGACGGTCCCGCTAGGTTCTTGCTCAGTTCGCGTTGACAGTCAAGGCTGCCGCCAGGAGGCTGTCTAGCGTACGTAGTACTACTACAATAAATATTATACCCTACTCTAATTTGGACCATAAGATAATAGAATATGTCACTGCTAAACAGTATAATGATTTTTTAGTATCCAAATATCTTATGTCAAATGATTCGGAACTTTCATTCGATAACATTAACATATTAAACCTATTTATTAAAATTAAACAAACTCAAATCCCAATAACATTTATACTGATCATGTTAATTTTAATATATGTAATTATCACGCTTGTATTTAAATTCAAAAAATATCTAATATTCAAACCACGGCAAATACCCGAAAATAATATGTCCGAAAATGAAAATACCACTGAGGATGAAAGTATAGTCGAATTGACAAATCATCTAAATTCAGTTTATCCGAAACTTCCAATGAATCGGGATGATTCAATTTAGAAGGGGGAGAGTTATCCAGCTCATGATCCCTGCCTCTTTACCCAATTTATAAACGAACTCTTCATATACAATTCTTCTCTGAGAACGCTTTCCAGCTCGGGCGTCCAGCCGCCTTACCCAAGTCGTAAACAATTTCTTATAAACAATTTTTAGCTGGGATCCCCTTACTCAGCGTTCCCACAGAATCCCAATTAGCTCCCCCACTTCAATCGAAGTTCATTATTAAGATTCAATTGCGCCGCAGACCTTCTAACATAAACTAAGCTGGGTCCAGCTAATGTAAACACAAGCATCCGGTCAACACCCGGCGAGCCCCAAAACTGCAGCGTAATCCGTTTGACAATTGAGCAAAGAATTAGATCATCCGATTTCCCCAATTCTCGTAAACCGAGGTTTGATTATCAGATAAGTGGCCCCTGACCAGTCAGTCCGTTTTTGCATCCGAGAAGATCGGTTGTATAAGAACTTAATTGTGAACCGCCAAGAATAAAAGTCGATACTAAGGAAATGTTGTGAAGTTTAAACTTAGTGAATAAAAAATAAAAAACTATAGTGTGTGCATCGCCACTTGTTTTTGCATTTAGGTGAATTTCGGACATTTTTAAAGCCGTGAGCCAACCCTGGATGGTGCGTTGAAGTTCACGGATAGCTGGCACAGATTTCTGATTAACGGACTGCACACTGAAAAGTATTTTTAATTGTTTTCGAAAAGCTCAGTTAGGTTAGCCCAAGCTGAGCGAGTGCCATCGTTAGTAAGGGGGGTGTTCGAAACTATAGTGTGTACATCGCCACTTGTTTTTGCATTTAGGTGATACAGTTTTTCGACTGGCGTTAGCCTTGGATTGTTTATTTAAAACAAAACATAAACAGATCCCTGAAGGTCGGCCACCGCAGATAATCTTCGGTGAAAACCTAGGTATCTCACGGAGGCAGCCGACAGCCAGATGAAATGTAAGTCTGGGTAGGAATAGCTTGTACTCGGGGAGCTTGGGCTATCATATCCGCGATCTGAACCACACATCTCTCGTAAACGGAATAGCAGAAGCCGTATCTAGCTTTGAGAATTGCCAAACTATCAGCTGCACTGTCTCCGGCTTCTGCTATGCACCCGGTGCATTCGTCGTATTCTGCCTTGATGCGGTCCCATAACGCGCGTAATTCTTCGCGGCGAGTGTTAAGCATGAAAAGAGTAGTAGGGACCGGCGAAGGAAGGTATTTCCCTGGATTCAAATTCACTCAGCCGATCTGAGACCTCAATAAATTAGCTTAGAGCAATTTGGGAAGCTGTTAATGCCATTTTGACGTTTGCACGGGTGAACCTTTTTCGGGGCGACGAGGACTTAGCGGTTAGTTCGGGTGTGGGCGGATCTACGGATAGACCTGGGACTACCGCAGGTGAAAATTGGAGCACGTACCGACCTGGATACTTTGCGGAAGTAAAACCGGATTAGAATTAGGATTAGGAACAGTGAGTGAGGAGTTCGTGTATCACCCGTGGAGAAAGAATACTATGGTATTTAACCTATGTATATTGTAATTTGTAATTGGGATCAAGTTTGGTATTATTTTTTGCTGGTATTAATTTTGCCTTTGAAATAATTTGAGGGGGAAAATTCCAAATATGTGTATAGTCCCCGGTGGAGTAATAGTATTATTTCGCCTTTAATTAAACATCTGAGTGAAGAAAAATACCAAAATATGTTGTTGTTGGCCGGAGGATGTTATTTGTTGATTATTTAGTACTAGTGTATTCTTTTAGTTTTAATTAATATTCCGAGAGAAGTTCACGTTGATTATTTAGTACTAGTGTATTCTATTAGTTTTAATTAATATTCCGAGGGAAAAAATAATAAAATATACCGTGTAAGGACCTTTTTCATGGGCTGGGATAAAACTCAGTCCGGCCAGGGTCCTCTACAGTTAAATTTGTAGAAAAGTGTTGGGACGAAACTGGACGGGGAGTTGCCGCGGGGATTTGTGGGGAAAGGAGGCCAGAGTATCCGCGTTGCACCGAGTAAGCAGCTCAAGCGCAACACGGCACCCGAAGGGTATAGTGGAGGGCGGGGCTGCTCCCGGCGAAAATACTAACGAAACGAGCGGCGTAGCCGATCCCTGAGAAAATACCAACAAAACTGGACGGCGTGGCCGTTCCCCTGGATGTGCGACTCACAAGCTACTGGGGTAGGGGGTAGGGATCCGAGGGGAGGATGGCCGGAGGCGACCCTTCCCTGTGCTCCCTGTGGTCGATCGAGTGGTCGTTTGTACTGAGTAAGCTTCTCTGGCGCAACACGATTCCCGACCGGCACAGATCACTGCATGTGGCTCGCGACTACCTAAACCGTATTTGGGGCGGGGTTCCCAGGAGAGGGTGGCCAGAGGCGATCCTTTCCTATGCTCCTTGTGGGCGATCGGGTGGTCGTATGCACTGAGTAAGCTTCTCTGGCGCAACACGATTCCCGATCGGCACAGATCACTGCACGTGAATCGCGACTACCTAAACCGTATTTGGGGCGGGGTTCCCAGGAGAGGATGGCCAGAGGCGATCCTTTCCTATGCTCCTTGTGGGCGATCGGGTGGTCGTTTGCACTGAGTAAGCACCTCTGGCGCAACACGATTCCCGACCAGCACAAATCACTGCACGTGGGTTCCCGAAAAATGCACAAATTCACACGGACACATACTTCCTCATTCTCTCTTGTCTTTATTATTCGCTAGTACTACTTCTACTACCTCTACTAGTTTGAACTTAAATAAATTGCCTTCGTGGCGTAACGACTTATGGCTAACTTAACTTATAAATAAATGGCCATCGTGCCGAAATATCCAATTGTATGCCTTCGTGGCGGAAAGAATAAAAGTCGCGAAATGTGGAGGGTGTGTTTCACGCATCCTGACACCCCCCCCCCCTTTTTTTCGGCGTGATTATGGCGGAGGGAAACGATCACCTCCCAGCCGGCGGTGATGGTGACTCGGAACCGATGACCCTCGATCTGGCGCAGGTAGCGCACCCTCCGTCGATCCTGCTCCTCGATGGATGCGACTAGGGCTGTAGGCAGTCGTCGCTGGTGGGTGTCTACCCTCCAGCCGATTAGGGCGACGATCCACTGGGCCTCCTCCATGACTTGTCCAGCGTCCGGACACTCCCGGAGGGCTTGCAGGACCTCCTCCTCCTCTTCCCCGCTGAGGAATAATTGAAGGTCCGGTTCCTCGCTCGTCCCCCCATGCTCCAGCTGCAAACGCCGCAGGTGGCTCGGCGCTAACTGCGGTGCTTGCGTCCGGCGACCACGGCACGGTGGAGATGGAGTCGCCGTTACGAGCTTCGCGTGACTGGAGGCTGAGGATTGGGCTGAAGCTGGGTGGTGTGGGGCTCCGGTCTGACAGGACCGAGTCCCGGCTGGGGGGTGCGCCGTCGTTGGTATCCATGTCCGAGTCATGGTGGTCGACCGGTTGGTAGACCCCTGCGACGAAGTTTGGGTAGAAGGGCTCCATCCTGTTGTTGTAGTTCCGATCTGTAGATTGCTAGAAAATTAGCCGAGGCCTACGTTCCTTACTTGCCCTGCCTGAGGGCGAGGATCGACTTATCTAGTGGGTACAACTCTCAGCTTAACCTAGTTTTCTACTAAAGTTGTTACTACGATGCTTTGGGTACATTCGTCGACTCCCTTATGTTGGGCACGCGCTCTCTCCGGTGGCTTCTTCCGGGTCCCCTAGTTGGTCGCTGCGTTGGTGGTACTCCTTCAGGTCGCCTACTCCTGCTGTTCGCCTCTTTATGTTTTCCATATGTTGTATCCTGACGATATTCGGGGAGAGGAACTTCAGCACCTTAAGGGAACGTTCTCTTTGTTTTGGATCAGCGTTCCCACAGAATCCCAATTAGCTCCCCCACTTCAATCGAAGTTCATTATTAAGATTCAATTGCGCCGCAGACCTTCTAACATAAACTAAGCTGGGTCCAGCTAATGTAAACACAAGCATCCGGTCAACACCCGGCGAGCCCCAAAACTGCAGCGTAATCCGTTTGACAATTGAGCAAAGAATTAGATCATCCGATTTCCCCAATTCTCGTAAACCGAGGTTTGATTATCAGATAAGCGGCCCTTGACCAGTCAGTCCGTTTTTGCATCCGAGAAGATCGGTTGTATAAGAACTTAATTGTGAACCGCCAAGAATAAAAGTCGATACTAAGGAAATGTTGTGAAGTTTAAACTTAGTGAATAAAAAATAAAAAACTGTAGTGTGTGCATCGCCACTTGTTTTTGCATTTAGGTGAATTTCGGACATTTTTAAAGCCGTGAGCCAACCCTGGATGGTGCGTTGAAGTTCACGGATAGCTGGCACAGATTTCTGATTAACGGACTGCACACTGAAAAGTATTTTTAATTGTTTTCGAAAAGCTCAGTTAGGTTAGCCCAAGCTGAGCGAGTGCCATCGTTAGTAAGGGGGGGGTTCGAAACTATAGTATGTACATCGCCACTTGTTTTTGCATTTAGGTGATACAGTTTTTCGACTGGCGTTAGCCTTGGATTGTTTATTTAAAACAAAACATAAACAGATCCCTGAAGGTCGGCCACCGCAGATAGTCTCCGGTGAAAACCTAGGTATCTCACGGAGGCAGCCGACAGCCAGAGGAAATGTAAGTCTGGCTAGGAACAGCTTGTACTCGGGGAGCTTGGGCTATCCTATCCGCGATCTGAACCACACATCTCTCGTAAACGGAATAGCAGAAGCCGTATCTAGCTTTGAGAATTGGCAAACTATCAGCTGCACTGTCTTCGGCTTCTGCTATGCACCCGGTGCATTCGTCGTATTCTGCCTTGATGCGGTCCCATAACGCGCGTAATTCTTCGCGGCGAGTGTTAAGCATGAACAGAGTAGTAGGGACCGGCGAAGGAAGGTATTTCCCTGTATTCAAATTCACTCAGCCGATCTGAGACCTCAATAAATTAGCTTAGAGCAATTTGGGAAGCTGTTAATGCCATTTTGACGTTTGCACGGGGGACGTTCGGGTGTGGGCGGATATACGGATAGACCTGGGACTACCGCAGGTGAAAATTGGAGCACGTACCGACCTGGATACTTTGCGGAAGTAAAACCGGATTAGAATTAGGATTAGGAACAGTGAGTGAGGAGTTCGTGTATCACCCGTGGAGAAAGAATACTATGGTATTTAACCTATGTATATTGTAATTTGTAATTGGGATCAAGTTTGGTATTATTTTTTGCTGGTATTAATTTTGCCTTTGAAATAATTTGAGGGGGAAAATTCCAAATATGTGTATAGTCCCCGGTGGAGTAATAGTATTATTTCGCCTTTAATTAAACATCTGAGTGAAGAAAAATACCAAAATATGTTGTTGTTATTTGTTGATTATTTAGTACTAGTGTATTCTTTTAGTTTTAATTAATATTCCGAGAGAAGTTCACGTTGATTATTTAGTACTAGTGTATTCTATTAGTTTTAATTAATATTCCGAGGGAAAAAATAATAAAATATACCGTGTAAGGACCTTTTTCATAGGCTGGGATAAAACTCAGTCCGGCCAGGGTCCTCTAAAGCTAAATTTGTAGAAAAATATTGGAACGAAACTGGACGGGGAGTTGCCGCGGGGATTTGTGGAGAAAGGAGGCCAGAGTATCCGCGTTGCACAGCTCAAGCGCAACACGGCACCCGAAGGGTATAGTGGAGGGCGGGGCTGCTCCCGGCGAAAATACTAACGAAACGAGCGGCGTAGCCGATCCCTGAGAAAATACCAACAAAACTGGACGGCGTGGCCGTTCCCCCTGGATGTGCGACTCACAAGCTACTGGGGTAGGGGGTAGGGATCCGAGGGGAGGATGGCCGGAGGCGACCCTTCCCTGTGCTCCCTGTGGTCGATCGAGTGGTCGTTTGCACTGAGTAAGCTTCTCTGGCGGAACACGATTCCCGACCGGCACAGATCACTGCATGTGGCTCGCGACTACCTAAACCGTATTTGGGGCGGGGTTCCCAGGAGAGGGTGGCCAGAGGCGATCCTTTCCTATGCTCCTTGTGGGCGATCGGGTGGTCGTTTGCACTGAGTAAGCTTCTCTGGCGCAACACGATTCCCGATCGGCACAGATCACTGCACGTGAATCGCGACTACCTAAACCGTATTTGGGGCGGGGTTCCCAGGAGAGGATGGCCAGAGGCGATCCTTTCCTATGCTCCTTGTGGGCGATCGGGTGGTCGTTTGCACTGAGTAAGCTCCTCTAGCGCAACACGATTCCCGACCAGCACAAATCACTGCACGTGGGTTCCCGAAAAATGCACAAATTCACACGGACACATACTTCCTCATTCTCTTGTCTTTATTATTCGCTAGTACTACTACTACTACCCTTACTAGTTTGAACTTAAATAAATTGCCTTCGTGGCGTAACGACTTATGGCTAACTTAACTTATAAATAAATGGCCATCGTGCCGAAATATCCAATTGTATGCCTTCGTGGCGGAAAGAATAAAAGTCGCGAAATGTGGAGGGTGTGTTTCACGCATCCTGACACCCCCCCCCCCCTTTTTTCGGCGTGATTATGGCGGAGGGAAACGATCACCTCCCAGCCGGCGGTGATGGTGACTCGGAACCGATGACCCTCGATCTGGCGCAGGTAGCGCACCCTCCGTCGATCCTGCTCCTCGATGGATGCGATGGACTGTAGGCAGTCGTCGCTGGTGGGTGTCTACCCTCCAGCCGACTAGGGCGACGATCCACTGGGCCTCCTCCATGACTTGTCCAGCGTCCGGACACTCCCGGAGGGCTTGCAGGACCTCCTCCTCCTCTTCCCCGCTGAGGAATAATTGAAGGTCCGGTTCCTCGCTCGTCCCCCCATGCTCCAGCTGCAAACGCCGCAGGTGGCTCGGCGCTAACTGCGATGCTTGCGTCCGGCGACCACGGCACGGTGGAGATGGAGTCGCCGTTACGAGCTTCGCGTGACTGGAGGCTGAGGATTGGGCTGAAGCTGTGTGGTGTGGGGCTCCGGTCTGACAGGGCCGAGTCCCGGCTGGGGGGTGCGCCGTCGTTGGTATCCATGTCCGAGTCATGGTGGTCGACCGGTTGGTAGACCCCTGCGACGAAGTTTGGGTAGAAGGGCTCCATCCTGTTGTTGTAGTTCCGATCTGTAGATTGCTAGAAAATTAGCCTAGGCCTACGTTCCTTACTTGCCCTGCCTGAGGGCGAGGATCGACTTATCTAGTGGGTACAACTCTCAGCTTAACCTAGTTTTCTACCAAAGTTGTTACTACGATGCTTTGGGTACATTCGTCGACTCCCTTATGTTGGGCACGCGCTCTCTCCGGTGGCTTCTTCCGGGTCCCCTAGTTGGTCGCTGCGTTGGTGGTACTCCTTCAGGTCGCCTACTCCTGCTGTTCGCCTCTTCATGTTTTCCATATGTTGTATCCTGACGATATTCGGGGAGAGGAACTTCAGCACCTTAAGGGAACGTTCTCTTTGTTTTGGATCAAAAAATCGATTTTTTTTTTGCAAAAATTGAAAGCCACATATCCCTAGAGTATGTGTGTGAAAGGATTTTTCGATACGATGAATAGTTTGTGAATGAGAGCGTCTCGAATACACCTGCGTCACGCGCGCTGCGTACTTTTAAAAACTTTAAACGCGTTTTTCTCGAAACCATGTTTTCCAAAAAAATTCCGCGTCCACAGCTTCATCCTGTGAACCGATTTGCTTCATGTAAAATTTTTATGAAAGTATATGCTTTTTTATTGGGCACTAAGCTACTCCGGAAATAAACAATAATTTATTTATAATTTTTCAACGTGGTTTAACTGAAAAAAAATGTACGAAAATCGAACTTTAAAATTCGAACATTCATTACGCGGTCAATTTATGGCCGCAATTTGATGCCATTAGGTTAGTGCCTTACAAAAGTAATAGTTTGTGAATGAGAGCGTCTCGAATACACCTGCGTCACGCGCGCTGCGTACTTTTAAAAACTTTAAACGCGTTTTTCTCGAAACCAAGTTTTCCAAAAAAATTCCGCGTCCACAGCTTCATCCTGTGAACCGATTTGCTTCATGTAAAATTTTTATGAAAGTATATGCTTTTTTATTGGGCACTAAGCTACTCCGGAAATAAACAATAATTTATTTATAATTTTTCAACGTGGTTTAACTGAAAAAAAATGTACGAAAATCGAACTTTAAAATTCGAACATTCATTACGCGGTCAATTTATGGCCGCAATTTGATGCCATTAGATTAGTGCCTTACAAAAGTATATTAGCATTAACTAATGATAACAATTTTCTATTTGAGTTGACTACAAGAGGCTGCAGGCTCGGAATTTTTGGACGATGTTTGCCGCGCGGAGGCAGACGAAAGCCGCCATTTTGCAGCCGCCATTTTGAATTTCACCATCAAATAAATTTTAAAAAAATCTTGAATATTAAACGAATTTAAAAAGCAAAACCCGAAGTTCGTACGCCTTTTCATTATCCCAAAAAAATTGACGAACTTTGCCTTTATTTCGACCAAAACAAAGAGAACGTTCCCTTAAATGGCCCCGAGTACTTAGGAGCAAGCTTCGCGTTAAAGCCTTCGCTGGCCTTTGACAGGTGGTGAAGGCGGACCATAACCTGTGATCCGAGCTGGGGTCTCCACTCGCGACGTCGCAAATTGTAGTGGCGGCCTTGTTCCCGAGAAGCCACCTGGTTGGTTTCCAGCGCAGTGCGGAAAGCTTCCTGAAGTCGTTTAGCTCGCTCAGTGGGGTCCAACGGCGACGAGTGTAGACTAGGCGTGACCACATCAAAGAGGGCTCCTGGCAATCTGGGTTCCCTACCCTGCACCAGATAGGCGGGGCTGAAACCGGTGCTATCTGAGATGCTCGTGTTTATGGCCAGCGAGATCTCTGGCAGTAGCTGATCCCATGTCCTGTGATCCTGGTCCACGCACTGTGCTATCATTGTCTTGATGGTCCGGTTTGCCCGTTCGGTGGGGTTCTGCTGCGGGGAATAGGGAGGTGTGTATTCCAGTTTGATGCCGTTAGTGCGACAGAATGTCTTGAAACCGCGGCTGGTGAACTGCGTGCCGTTGTCGCAGATCAAAGCGGGATATTATCCTTTCCCGAAATCCAAACTCCAGTTGGGCGGCTGTGGCCTTCTTTAGGGGGATGATCTCGACCCATTTGGAAAATACATCTATAAATACGAGCAGCATGGTATTCCCTCGTCGGGTCCGAGGGAGAGGTCCAATGAAGTCGGCTCCGACGAGCGCGATTGGCTCCGTGGGATGGCGGGTGAGCATTTTGCCCGCCGGTTTGCGTTGACTCACCTTGTATTGTTGGCAGACCAAGCTGCTGGTGACGTACCGCACAACTTCTCGATGTAATCCCGGCCAGAAATATCGTTGGGCAATCCGTCTGCGATTCTTCCGGATGCCCAGGTGGAACTTGTATTCAAAATTTGGGCAGGCCAGTACCGGTGTGGCCGTTAGTCTGGCCTTGAGTGTCTCAAATGCCTGCTGTTGGGGCTCCTCCCAGCTCCACTTGACCCCCTTCCTGAGGAGTCGGGACATGGGCTGAACGATGGAGGCGAAATCCTGGACGAAGCGTCGATACCAAGATGCGATGCCCAAATGGCGACGGAGTTCCTTGACGTTGGTTGGCGGGCGTAGGCCCTGGATAGCAGCTATCTTATCTGGGTCCGTCCAGATGCCTTCTTCGCTGATCAAGTGGCCTAAGTATACCAGCTTTTTCTGGAAAAACTTGCACTTGCCTTGATTCAGCCGAAACTTTGCTTCCCGCAGTCGTCGGAAGACTTCCCTGAGATTCCTGGCATGTTCCTCCCACGTCGCCCCGATGACGATGATGTCATCCAAGTAGGCGAAGGCGTGGGGTTACATATCCGGCCCGATGACACTGTTAAGGGCTAGCTGGAACGTTGCTGGGGCAGAATGCAGTCCAAAGGGCATGACTTTCCAGTGGAAGAGTCCACGCCCAGGGACGGTGAAAGCCGTGCATTCGCGGCTTCCTTCCGCCATAGGGATCTGCCAGTATCCATTCTTAAGATCCAGCGTTGAGATGAACCGGGCGTTCCGTAGCCGCTCCAATATGTGGTTGATTCGTGGGAGTGGGTACGCATCGGGTATGGAATGTGCGTTGAGTTGTCGATAGTCGACGCACATCCGCATATCCCCTGTCTTCTTCCGCACGAGCACCAGCGGGGCACTGGGCGGGCTACGGGAGGGCTCGATTCGGTCGTCTCGTAGTAGCTCGTCCAACTGCTGATTAATTATGCTCTGCATGGAGGTGTTCTTTGGGTAATACCGCTGCTTTAGTGGCTAATTATCCCGGAGAGTGATGGTATGCTCGGCGATCTCCGTTGGCCCGCTTAGGTCGTCGAATAGCTGTAGCTCCCCCTGCAGAAAGTGGGCGGTTTCCTCGGCGTGAGTTTCTTCGGTCGCCTGTAGCCTGGTTGGGTCCTCCGCTACAGTGGCCAGGTGTCCGTGGGGACAGTGGCTCCGGAACGGGTTGTGCTTCCGTGCGCTGTCTGCGTCCGACTGGGCTGGCAGCTGATATAGACTTGCCCGCAGATTAGAGTTGCGCTGATGGCGCAGAGAAAGTCAATGCCCAAAATCACTTCATCCAGGATCGTTGGCAGGACTAGTAGCGTCAGCCCGATCGGTCGGTCGTTTAGGCCGACTTGCGCCCGGAGAGCCTTGGTCACCTCTTCCTGGGATCCATCCGCCAGAGAGATGCGGGAGCGGACTTCTCTGCTGTTTCTTCCTGAGTCTAGGCGCTTGGCGATCGCTTCGCTGACAAAGCTTCGCGAGGCTCCTGTGTCAATTGTTGCCGAGAAAGGTTGTCCCTCGATGGCAACATTGGCAACAATCCGCCCCGCCAGGCGGAGTGGGGAATCTAGTGATGGGGGAGCACCGAGTGGGTCACCGCGGGCTCCCGTCGTGGGCGGCGACCCTGGCCGTTTTCCGTCCGGCGGCAGCAGTCGATGGTGCGGATGCTTCGTTTCCCACAGTCCCAGCAGTACATCAGCGGTGGGTTTCGGCATTCTCGTGTGAAGTGTCCAATTTCTCCGCAGCGGTGACAAGCTCGGCCGATGTCAACCGGTGGTTCCGCTTCCTGGGCGATCATCCCGTTGGATATCGCCGGCCTCCTGGGTCCAGAGGGCGTTGGAGCGAGAAAGTTCCGGGGTTGAGCTGTGGGTCTTTCGCTGCTCTCCCTGCCGGAATTCCAGCTTGCGGTTGGAATTAGGGCTGCATGTCGAACGGGGTCTCGATCCCGTGCGATTTCGAACGCAGTTGCCAGTTGGGTAAGCCCCTCTAGTGAGGAGAACTCATGTCGCCGTATGAAAAGCTGGTACTCCGGCATCAAATTCTCGTAGATCCGCTCGAGCTCCTGGTCTAGTGAGTACTTGGCGCGTTGCATCATCAGGCGTAATTCCACTACGTATATTTTGAAGAGCTCGCCCACTTGTTGTTGCCTGGTCCTGATGGCATCTTCTAGGCTCTGGTAGTACCGCGGAGGCAAGAAAAACTCCAGAAACTCTCTCCGAAAAGTTTCCCATGGCTCGGTGTGCATTTGGTATGCCCGGTACCAGCCTTCCGCCCTCGGTATGTCACTCGTTCTCACATTGTAGGCAGTGGCACCTTCCTCGATGCGTTCTATAAAATGAACGGGGTCTGACTGTCCGTCAAACAGTACGCCCCATCCTCGCAGTTTCTCGGCGAACACGGCCGCGGATATAGGGCTGTGCGGAAGATGGGCGGCTGGGTTGGCGGCCGGTATCTCCCGTCCAGGGCTTTTCCGTAGGTTCCCTAAGCAGGGCACAGGAAGCGTGTGATCCTCAATTCCGGGCATCGGTGAGGTGGCCCGACTGGTGGACGTCCTCTGGGTGGGTGCTTCCGGGTATATTGCCTCCAGTGCGGCAAAGCGCTCTCGTAGAGCCGGGCTGTGGTCTCCTCCTCCGATGAAGGATGCCAATCGTGGTCGTAGTTCGCCCACTTGGCCGTTCGGGTCAAGTCCATACTCTTTTAGTAGAGCCTGCAGCTCGTCCTTCCGGCGGTAGGCGATCCACCTGACCCCCATGTTTGCGGTCGTGGAATCACCCCCGGATGCGGTGAAAAACCTGTCCTCTTCCAGTCCGGCAGCTGCCGGATCTGGCTTTGATTCTGCGTCCTCTGACGTTTTCTTTCCCGAGTTACTGGGCATACGAGCGGTGGCGCTGCCGATGGCTCTGCTGGTGATCACTCGGTGAGCGCTCCTAGTGGCGTGACTGGGCGCTGGGCGCTACCATGGGCGTGATGCGGCGGGCGCACGACAGGTGCTGCTGACGAGCGGCAGTGGCTGACCGATGTGGTTGCGGCTGGCGCTCCCGGTTGCGCTCGGTGAGTGCGGCTCGTGAGCGGCGGCTCTGATCGTTGGGCGCTCCTGGTGGCGCTCGTAGCGTGGCTAGTGACCACGTATCCGGCGCGGTTGGCGCTGCTGAGGGCGCGGCTGGGCGCTGCTGATGGGCGCTGCTGTGGGCGCGGTGATTGGCGCTCGGTTGGCGCTGCTGAGGGCGCCTGTAGGGCACTAACGCCGCTCGGTGGGCGCTGCTGAGGCTGGCGCTCCTGATGGCGCTCGGTGAGTGCGGCTGGTGAGCGGCGGCGCTGATCGTTGGCGCTCGGTGGTAGCCGCTCGTAGGGCTGTGCGTTGGGCGCGGATGCCGCTGAGGGCGCTGCTGTGGGCGCTGCTGGTGAGCGGCGATTGGCGCTCGGTTGGCGCTGCTGAGGGCGCCTGTTGGGCACTCCTGGTGAGCACGTGGTGGGCGCTTCCCGTGGCGCGACTGATGCGCGGCAGCGCTGATCGGTGTGGTGAGCGCTCGGTGGGCACGGCTGTTGCCCTGCTTGATGGCGCTCGGTGGTAGCCGCTCGTGGGGCTGTGCGTTGGGCGCGGATGCCGCTGAGGACGCTGCTGTGGGCGCTGCTGGTGGCGCTCGGTGGTGCAAATGACGCCGCCCGATGGACGCTGAACGCTGCTGAGGGCGCGGGGCCGCTCGTTGCGCGCTCCTGGTGACGCTCGTTGTGTGGCTGGTGACCACGTGTCCGGCGCGGTTGGCGCTGCTGTTGGCGCTGCTGGTGGCGCTCTGTGGGCACCTGATGGCCACGTGGGTGGCACTGCACGGCGCGGGACGCTGCTGGGTCTGCGCTGCTGATAACGCGGCTGGCGGCGCGGGTGACGCTGCTGAGGGCGCGGTGGCCGCGCTGTGCGTGCTCCTGGTGGGCACGTGAGTGGGTGCCGCTGGTGGTGCACTGACGTCGCTCGCTGGGCGCTGCTGGGCCGCTCTGTGGGCGCTGCTCGGGGCGCGGTATGCGCTTGACGGCTTCGTGGGAGGCCACGTGGCTATGTGGCGCTCCGGGAGTGGGTTGGCGTTGGCGGGCGCAGCGTTACGGGATCCCCTACTCTAACTATTCCTGCGGTCTCCTATCTTTCTCTAAATCTCGTCTACTGGACATGGGTCTTTAGGCCATGCGGTTGGTGGTAAAAACCCAATCCTTATTCGTCCCTGTTCGGGCGCCAAACTGTAAGGACCTTTTTCATAGGCTGGGATAAAACTCAGTCCGGCCAGGGTCCTCTACAGTTAAATTTGTAGAAAAATATTGGAACGAAACTGGACGGGGATTTGCCGCTGGGATTTGTGGGGAAAGGAAGCCAGAGTATCCGCGTTGCACCGAGTAAGCAGCTCTAGCGCAACACGGCACCCGAAAGGTATAGTGGAGGAGGGCTGCTCCCGGCGAAAATACTAACGAAACGAGCGGCGTAGCCGATCCCTGAGAAAATACCAACAAAACTGGACGGCGTGGCCGTTTCCCCTGGATGTGCGACTCACAAGCTACTGGGGTAGGGGGTAGGGATCCGAGGGGAGGATGGCCGGAGGCGACCCTTCCCTGTGCTCCCTGTGGTCGATCGAGTGGTCGTTTGCACTGAGTAAGCTTCTCTGGCGCAACACGATTCCCGACCGGCACAGATCACTGCACGTGGCTCGCGACTACCTAAACCGTATTTGGGGCGGGGTTCCCAGGAGAGGGTGGCCAGAGGCGATCCTTTCATATGCTCCTTGTGGGCGATCGGGTGGTCGTTTGCACTGAGTAAGCTTCTCTGGCGCAACACGATTCCCGACCGGCACCGATCACTGCACGTGGCTCGCGACTACCTAAACCGTATTTGGGGCGGGGTTCCCAGGAGAGGGTGGCCAGAGGCGATCCTTTCCTATGCTCAATGCACAAATTCACACGGACACATACTTCCTCATTCTCTCTTGTCTTTATTATTCGCTAGTACTACTACTACTACCTCTACTCGCACCCAGTCTGATCGCTATTGTCTGTCCCACTTACTCCTTGGATCCGGCGTGCCGACGCTCGTGCCGCTGTACCACTCCGGGTTGAAGTCCGCTCCTAGGTCTGATCGCCTTGGCTGCCATTCGAGAATGAGGTCGAGCTTCCGCCCTTGCGGCCGCATGTAAGCTCGGTTTGCCGGGTTTTTCCGTTTCCCAACACAGTTTCTTATCGATCCCCCGCCTATCGCTATCGGCACTATCAGCTGTTGGCCCCCGGTTGACCAACACTAGGTGGTTTTCCAGCCCTGGTGCGCGCGATATTTAAATCTGATAAGCTTAGCTTCTAGTTTGAACTTAAATATATTGCCTTCGTGGCGTAACGACTTATGGCTAACTTAACTTATAAATAAATGGCCGTCGTGCCGTAATATCCAATGGTACGCCTTCGTGGCGTATAGAATAAAAGTGGCGAAATGTGGAGGGTGTGTTTCACGCATCCTCACAACTGAACAAAATTGGTGGACCGAAGATGCTACGCATGCGGTGGAGTGCTAGTATTATTTTCCCTGGATAAAATAATTTTTACGGAGTAAATACCAAATACCGAAAAAATACCAAAAACTTTGGTTATTTTAAATAAAACACAATGATCAAAAAAAATTTCACGTCGGTTTATGTAATTTTTTTATTTTATTATTTAACCGGATTGCCGACGGAAAACTTTAATTAGTGTATGTATGTAGATATGGATATGTAGGTATGTAATGTTCCAAGGTTTAAAATTTATTAGTTAATTATGTGTTTTGGTGGACGTTTTCGATTTTTTTTGTATGTGGACGGTATTTGGAAAAACGAAAAAACGTGCAAGTATTTTAGCGGCTGCGGATATACAGTGAGAAAATCTGGGAAAGTTTTGGGGTCCTGAATTGGCAGAACACTGGAAATTAAATAATTCTCACTGTATCCTTGGCATATATTTGCACAATATCTTTTCTAAACTTGGAATTTTTTCTCCATTTTATATAAGTGAATGTATGTATGGATGAGCGGCCAAGGTTAGGTTAGGTTAGGTTAGGGCTGCTGTCGGACTATAGTCCGACACACTTAGACCTCAATGGGTCCATTGTGATACCGCATGATCCCGTTTTTCCTTCTCTAGGGTCCAGTTTCTAGTAGTTTCAGCCTGTGTTGAGCTGATCGGCATGTCTTCCACCCGGAATATTTAATAAAGGCACTTATGTTTTTGAGATTAATCTCCGATATTTCGGTGAGATCGTCGATGAAGGGGCTTCCTAAGTGTTTCAGTCGGAGTCTGCATAGGGCTGGGCAGAAGCAGAGAAGGTGTTCTACCGTTTCCACTTCTTCCTCATCCCTACAGCTTCTGCAGAAATCATTTTGCGGGGCTTTTAGCCTGCCGGCATGTGCGCCAACAAGCCAGTGGCCTGTAAGAGCTCGGATCAACATGCCACACTCTGTGCGGCTAAGTTTGAATATCTCCGAGGTTTTTTTGTTGTTTATCACAGGCCATGTCTGGTGAGAGATGCGACACTGTGGTGCGTTTTGCCAATGGGTGTTGGCTAGTGGTTTTTTATGTTTAGCTTGCAAGTAGCCATGGGCATACCGACATTTTCCTCTCCTGGTAGGACAGGCTTGGTGGTGCCCTGCCTGGCTAATTCGTCCGCTATGCAGTTGCCTACGATGTCCCGGCGACCCGGAACCCATATTAGGCTGATAGTAAACTGATTTGCAATCTCGTGGAGAGATCTGCGACAGTCTGCTATTGTACGGGAGTTGGTGTTTGTCGCGTAGATCGACTTAATAGCCGCTTGGCTGTCACTATATATTTTTAGGTGTCCTCTCTGGAGGCTTGTGTTCCCTAAACAGTTAAGTGATTCCTTTATGGCGTGGACCTCCGCTAGGAAGACGCTATAGTGGTCCGGAGTCTGAAAGACTTCCTGATATCTAATTGTTCGGAGTATACACCTCCGCCAACGTTTCTTTCTAATTTGGAGCCATGTGTACAGAAACAGATTGCGTCCGTCGAGCCCGTTCGACCCTGTTCCCATTCCTCCCTATCTGGAATCAGGGCCTCAAAGGTTGTGTGACTGTATTCAATAGATTTGCATAGATCCGTGATTTTCGGAATCGATTTATCATGCTGGAGAATTTTAGCATGGCCATTAAAATGGGCTTTCCACTGCCCTGTGTCCCTCAGTCGAATAGCTGCCGATTTGGCCCTTTCCATGCCTGCTAAGTCCAGGCTAGGGAGGTTCAAGATAGCATTCAGCGCTTCATTCGGGGTGGTTCGAAGGGTTCCACTAATACACAAAGCCGCCATTCGCTGTACTTTGTTTAGAGGAGTCAGTATGCATTGTTTGTGTAAGGCGGTCCACCACAGAGCCACTCCGTACAGTAGGATTGGCTTGACTACCGCTGTGTATATCCAGTTAACTATTCTTGGGGACATGTCCCATCTTAGCCCGATTGCTTTTTTACAGGAGTAAATTGCAATGGTCGCTTTTTTGGTTCTATCTTGGTTGTTTAAGCCCCATTTGAGGCGTTTATGTAGTACTAACCCCAAGTACCTGGCGTGGTCGCTAAAGGAGAGATTACAATTGTTTAAAATAAGTGGGTTAAGTTGTGGAATTTTGTACCTATTTGTAAATAGAACAAGTTCTGTTTTCGAGGGATTTACCCCGAGTCCGTTCGCTATCGTCCATTCCGATAGTATTTTAAGTTTAGCGGTCATAAGATCGCAAAGTGTTTGTGGATATTTTCCATTAAAGATGATGGCGACGTCGTCTGCGTATTCCACGACCTTACAACCTCCTTATTCCAGAATCCGCAGTAGTTTATTTACTGCGATATTCCACAAGAGGGGTGATAGTACACCTCCTTGCGGGGTGCCTCTGTTCACTAGTCTAGTCTGGGTTGAGGTTCCTAGTGTGGCTGTGACCATTCTGCTTATCAGCAATTTATGGATTAGCCTCACCATTGGCGGCTCAACCCCTAGTTCTGTGAGAAATTCTGTTATAGCGGTGGGAAGCACGTTATTAAAGGCTCCCTCTATATCCAGGAAGTCGATCAGTTTGTATTCCTCGATGCTATTTACCACCAAGTGTAGCGCCGATTCGGTTGACTTACCTTTGGTGTAAGCGTGTTGTGCTTTTGATATTTGTGTCGGGTCTACGGTGGCCCTTATGTGTAGGCTTATCATTCTTTCAAAGCTCTTAAGCAGGAATGATGTTAGGCTTATTGGCCTAAAATCCTTTGCTGTGGTGTGAGTGGCCTTCCCTGCCTTGGGAATGAAAACCACCTTTGTTTCATGCCATGCTGTTGGTAGTTCTCCTACCGCCAGGATGGATTGGAAGATTTTTTTCAACCAGTTTATGGCTATTTTTCCTGCTTGCTGGATGTGAGCCGGTGTCCCGGCTATTTGTATGGTTTGAAACTGTAAATGGACAATTTCATGTTGCGGTCTGATAGGAGTGGATCTATTTCGATTCCCTCTCCTGCTCCTCTTTCAGGAGGATGACCTGCTTGTTGGCTCCCCGGGAAGTGAGCGTCTAGGAGCAGGTCCAAGGACTCTTTACTGGAGTCTGACCATGATCCAACTGCTTTTTGAAGATGCCTTGCGGCATCAGTTGTTTTTTCTATGTCAGAGCAGAAGGTCTGCCATGCCATTCGTTTTGCTCTTCTAATGGCCTTTTGTAGGAGGCTAGTTCGAACTTGTAGTTCAGCCAATTGGTGTCCTCATTTCCCGCCTTTGCTCTGTTAAACAGGCATCTGCAGTTGGTTCTGAGGATAGATAGTTTGTAACGAACTGATTTTGTGTGTCTGCTCGCTACGAGATTCGTGCGGCTAGCTCAGAAGATTGTGCGTTCGTCCCACCAAATTTATATGACGTGATTGCCCGTAGATCAGTGAGAAAACAAAGTGTTCAAATGGTAACAGTGGGATTTATTCTCGTGGTATTAGTACAGCGGGAGGGTGGCTGGGCTGGCTTTCGGTATCTCTTGGCTCTGGTTCCGCCGGCTGCTGGCGCTCCTCTTTCTGGCTCCTCGACGCGTTGACTCGTCCTCCTCTGGATCCTGGGTCTCGGGACGCTCGTAGTGGCCGCCTCTGCTTGCTTGCCGACGCGTTGCCTCGGGGTCGCTTGTAGCGCCTTAGACCCGCAGAGAGTTCGGCCTTGTGGGCTTAGGGAAGCGTCACCGTTCTCAGACTAGGGTGAACCAGCCTTGCTCTCCAGGCTGACGCCTTTCGAGGCAATACCTGTCCCTTGCTCTGTCCCGGACGGTCCCGCTAGGTTCTTGCTCAGTTCGCGCTGACATTCAAGGCTGCCGCCCGGAGGCTGTCTAGCGGTTCACTTCGCTTTACGCCTAGCGCAGACGAACGTTTTACCCGGCTTCACCCTAATGCGTGACGTCCGCGACGCTCCTGCGCTCCCCAATGAGCTCCGCGCGGCGATGGTAACGTGGCTGCCGGAAATGTCTGCTGGCGTCGCTGTCGATGTCCTCTGCGCTGTCTTCTGACCAGTATCTCGTTGTTCTGGCGCTCGGGGAGCTGGGCGGTCGCTGCTCGGGAACTTCGCCGGTAATCGCAGGGCTCTCCAGGCTGCCGCCTCTTGAAACCGCAAATCGATCTACCGCTCGTCCGTCACGCCCGGTCCTGCTTGGTCGGGCAAGGTACGCTGGGTCGCAGACAACTTTCCTCCCCAAGCTGACGGCTCTTCGTCGTAGGACTCTTTTGCTTGTCTCTGACAGACCCGCCGGGCGACTCGCCAGGGTGTGGTCGTGACAAAGTTAGAAAACAAACGCCTTGACTTAGCCGCGTGATGCCTTTCAGAACTCAGCCACCTGTGTCTCAATTCGGAGATTCCTGATGTCCTAATCCCGAACGTCTCGACGTGGCGATCTTGCTCCTTGTATGCTTCCCACGGCGCTGCTTCCGACGACTCGCTTGGTTGTAGCTCCCTCGTAGATTACTTGCTTGACTGAGTGCTCACTTGGTACTTTGACTGATCTTGAAGGCTTGACTCCTCGTGATCGACTGATCCAGCTGCCAGCGCTCTGCGGCCTTATATAGGGCCTCCAAGCACCGTTATTTCCCTTTTGCGCACGGCCCGCTTGATCTCTCCACTCTGGGTCCAAAGTCCGTGCCTCCTGGATGACCCACTTCTCCTTCACGTACCGCTTTCAATCGATGTTCCGCCCACTGCTGCAGTCCCGCAGATTCCCGGCCCGCTTGTGGCACGCCTGTGTGCCGCTCCACTGCCGAGATGTGGCACTTCCTTTCCCGGTCCAAAGTTCACGGGAGAGTCCAAAGTCCGGTGGAGTTCCGTTATCCCCTTTTGCATACGGCACTCTTGCTCTGCCCGCGAAGTCTCCATTCTCTCTCGATCTCCATCCTTGGTCTCCAATCTCTCTCGCTCTCCTTCATTGGTCTCCAAACTCTCTCGCTCTCCTTCGTTGGTCTCCAAACTCTCGATCTCCTTCATTGGTCTCCAAACTCTCTCGATCTCCTTCATTGGTCTCCAAACTCTCTCGCTCTCCTTCGTTGGTCTCCAAACTCTCTCGATCTCCTCGCCGCGCCGTTACTACGCGAATTCGCCGCGTATCTGGTAAGCGGCCGGCCATCTGCTGCTGCTTCTATTTGTGGGGAGTTATTCAACTCCTCACATTCCCCCCTTACTTCGGGAAACATTTCAGACTGGTTCCTACTCTCCTGCGTTTCCTTGCTTATCCTAGCCTTTGAGTCCTTGTGATTCCCGCAGCGCTCACTCGTTGCTCCCTCGATGCTCCCTCGACGCTCTTAACTCCCTTGAGTTTCTACAGCGGGGGTCATCCTCCTCGTAGCAACTTTAAATCTCCCGCGCCGATATTTCCTGTGTTCCCACTGGGACATCGATACTCCTGGGCTATCGATCCCCAGCTCGCTGCTCATTGCTGCGTCTCACTCCTTTCCATGTTTCCTCCGCCTGGTCACACCATTCGTGCGTGATCGATATTTATTCGCATATCGATACCGACGGTGCGGCGTTGCCACCTGCTCGTTTGCGATATTTCCACCTTGGCCGATATTTCCATTGTCGTGTGCTCATCGATCGCACTATCGTCCAGTGCCAATCGATCGCCTATCGAGGCGCCCCCTTCCCTGGCTCGTGGTGATTTTGCAACTTTCATACTATGAAATTCATAGGTAAGTTTCTTTTGCATTTCCTTCACTCCTTTTCATCTCATCCTTTCGTCCTCTCTCGCCCTTCACTCTTCCTCTGTTGGCAGCATCTGACTCCACATTGGCAGCTTTTGAGAGCGGTTGCGGAGAGGACTTCGCATTCGCTTCGCAACCAGGACAGCCGGTAAGTATTTATGATGTCTTTCTGCTTCCTGCATTAAGCCCCCTTTAAATTTCAGGTTGCTGGTGCGGCCCATGCATGCCCCGTTCCTTTTCTTGTTTTTAGTCGACTGTTGGTGTGGTGCGTGTTTCTGTTTTTTTTTTTTTTTGTGACCAGCTGGCTACGTGTAGATCTGATTCTGCACCGTCCTCCCCTTTTCCTCGGGTAACAACTAGACGAGCTCGTCCGGCGCATTCCGTACAGAATCTCCGGATGCTGCGGTGTATGTCTGGACTGCGCGTCTTGTGTTGCTTGTCTCCTTCCGCGCATACTCTCTTCTACGTTACCCGTATCCGTGTGCCGTTTTGTAAGTGTCCCTTCCGCCTGGCGTTATCGCGTATGATTCTGGCAACTGCCCGACGCTGAATCCTGTTGCCTTGCGGTCGGGATCACCATCCATCCCTATCCACGTCCTTGTGCCCTACCCTTATGGTTGACCTTTCTGCGTGGCGTGTGGATGACTCTCGCTTCGGCCTGACGCCTAATCCTGTGGCCTCGCAGTCTGGATCAACGTGTGATCCTTATCCATGTCCTTGTTCTATCCTGATTGTCCTTTCCGTGTGGCGTATGGATGACTCTCGCTTCGGCCTGACGCCTAATCCTGTCGCCTCGTACCTGACGTTTCTGCTGTCTGCTCGTTTTGTTGTTGCTTGAGCTCGCCAACGTGAACTGTCCTTTCTTTCTTCGACTGTGTGTGGCGAATTTTGCAGATCACTGGAGAGACGAAATCTACAACCTGGTAAGGGCCATCGTACCTCGGGGCTAGTTTTGCAGCGAATCCTTCAGCCGCTTTGGACAGGTGATGTTCCTTGGCCCACACTATATCGCCCACCGCTGGTGACCATTGTCTCCTTCTCAGATTGTAGTGTCTGGCTTGGTCCTGGGACGCCTTTTCCATATTTCGCCGCACGATCTCGAATACCTCTCTTAGTTTGTTGGCATTTTCCTCAGGGGTCTCCGTAGCTCGTCCAGTTCCTAGGGTTTCCTTATCGTATAGGCTGCTGGGTAGACGTGGTTCCCTTCCCTGGGTAAGAAACGCCGGTGTATGGCCGGTGGATTCCGATGTGCTCGTGTTCACTGCTAGCATAATCTCCGGCCACTTCTCGTCCCAGTTTCTCTGGTCCTGCCCTGCGAACTGCGCAATCATGGTCTTGACCGTTCTGTTTGCTCGTTCGGTTGGATTCTCTTGTGGTGTGTATGGCGCGGTGAATTGTTGACTGATACCCATCTCAGCCAGGAAATTTTTAAATATGCGGCTTGCAAACTGTACTCCATTGTCCGTTATGACCACCTTCGGGACCCCGTACCTTGCGATTATGCGCTCCCTAAACGCCTTCTTGAGCGACTCTGCCGTCGCACTGCGTAGGGGCACCAGTTCCGTCCATTTCGAAAACCTGTCTATCATGACCAGCAGCATTTGGTTCCCGTGCTTAGATCTTGGTAGGGGTCCAACGAAGTCTGCACATACCGTGGCCCATGGTTCCTCCGGCACTTGGGTCAACATCTTCCCAGCCGCCTGCATCTGATTGGGCTTAAACCGCATGCAAATCTCGCATTTTCGTACGTGGACTCGGGCGTCTCTATGCATGCCTGGCCAGTAGTATCGGCCTGCCAACCGTGCAATTGTCCTTCGGCTTCCTACGTGCCCCGCGGCCGGTGCGTCGTGGTTTTCCCTCAACACTGTTTCTCGTAGCGACTTCGGGACGCACATCTTCCATGACGCGACGTCTCCACTGCCTGCTCGGTGAGGTATGTTTCTGTACAGTGTCTCACCATCCATAACATAGTCCGGGTACTTCTGCGGTTGGGTCCTTATCTTTTCGCCCATGTCCTTGATCCAGCTGCACCCTCCTGAAGCTGTAGTTGCCGATGCCTCCATTAAACCTCGTAGCGTTTCCGGTAGTGGTTGTCTTGATAATGCGTCGGCCACCACGTTTAGCTGACCCTTTCTGTACGCTATCTCAAAGTCGTACTGTTGTAGCTCCAGGGCCCATCTGGCGATCCTTCCTGAAGGGCTTTCGATGCTGTTGAGCCACTTCAGGGCCATGTGGTCGGTTACTACCTTAAAGTGGTAACCTTCCAGATATGGCCTGAGCTTCCGGATCGCCCAGACGATCGCCAAGCACTCCTTCTCCGTTGTCAAGTAGTTCTTTTCCGCGCCGTTCAGTGTTCGGCTCGAGTAGGAGATTACTCTTTCGCCCTTTTCGGTGTCCTGGGTCAGTATCGCTCCGATGCCGTAGTCGCTGGCGTCTGTTTGCAGGATGAAAGTTCTACTGAAGTCCGGGCATGCTAGCACTGGATCTGCCACGAGTCTTGCATTAACCTCCTCAAACGCCATCTGGTGCTCTGGTGTCCACTCCCACTTACTGCCTTTGCGCAGCAGGTCGTTCAGGGGTTTGACGATTCTGGAAAAATCTGGTACAAACCGGCGGTACCACGACGCTACTCCTAGGTATTGCCGGAGCTCTTTGACAGTCGATGGCGGTTCTAGTTCGGCGATGGCGGCTACTTTTTCTGGATCTGTTCCTATTCCCTCGCTAGTCACTCGATGACCCAGGTACAGCAGCTCCTTTTTGAAGAATTGGCATTTTTCTGGATTCAGCCTCAGACTTGCCTCCTTTAGACGCCGGAACACTTCCTTCAGGTTTCTTTTGTGTTCTTCCAGCGTGCGACCGATCACTATTATGTCATCCTGGTAAGAGAATGCGTGAGGTGACATCTCGGGGCCAATTACTTGGTCCAAGACTCGCTGAAACGTTGCCGACGCCGAGTGAAGTCCGAACGGCATTACCCTGCACTGAAACAGACCTTTGCCTGGTACCGTAATGTACCGTATTGCCTGCTACTTTCTTCTAGTGGGATCTGCCAGTATCCATCCTTCAGGTCCAAACTTCTGATGTACCGCGCTTCTCTTAGTTGATCTAGGATGTAGTTTATGCGGGGCATTGGGTAGGCATCCTTCACTGACTTCGCGTTGATCTGCCTGAAGTCGACACACAGTCTCCACTTGCCTGTCTTCTTTTTCACCATCACGATGGGGGAGCTGTATGGGCTCTTTGAATGCTCTATGAACCCCATTTGGAGAAGCTCGTCCACCTTTGCGTTGATTTTCCCTTGAATTTTTGGGTTCTTTGGGTAGTATCTCTGCTTGATTGGCTTGTCGTCCTTCATTTTGATCTGGTGTTCTGCCATATTCGATGTTCCCGACATTGTGCTGAAGTCTGCCAGCTCTGTTTCAAGGAACGCTGTAGTATCGTCCAACTCGTTTACTTGTTGAACGACTGCTACTGATAGCTTCTCCTCGAGCCATCCATTGTGTCGGTTCCTGGCTGGTATTATTATTTCGTGTCCAGCACACCTTATCTCGGTTCCGACTTGTTTCAGGAAGTTCCATCCCAACACTAATGGATCCACTACCCCGGGTAAAATCAACAGGCTCATGGTCACTTGTTTGTTGCCGAATTTGACCTCCACCTCGAGCTGCGCATTAATTCCGCCGCACCTTCCATCTGCCAACCTAACTTGCCGTCTCGTCCTTGTAATCTTTCCTAGAGCAGCAATATTGTCCGCCAATTCTTCGCTAACGAAGCTTGCCGTTGCTCCGGTGTCGATTGTGGCTTTGTAGCTTTTCCCACCAATCATCACAGCTGCGGACAACTGCTGCTCCTCCTCGATTAGCTCGCCCGTTAGTTTGGAGAGGTGGCATTGTGCGATCCCCGCTCGCCTCTCTGCGGCTGAGATCGCTGGCCATTTCCCGATCGTTGGCAGCAATCGACGCTCCTAACACCCACCTTGCCGCATATCCAGCAAAACAGCAGCCGCTGGTTACGACATCCTCTAGCCCAGTGTCCGTTCCCACCGCATTTCCGACAGGCCTCCTGCGGGTCTGTGATATGGGTGGCATCTTGTGGCCTCTGTGTGTTGCTTGGCGGCCTCCACAAGGTATTGTTTGGCTGTCTCTGTTGCTGTGGGGGTGGTGTCCCATGACCTCCGCGTGGTGCGTCTGTTGCCTGCTGTCGTCCGGCTTGGTGTGGTGGTGACCATTGGTCGTTTCCTCGTATGTCCTGGTTATCTGTCTCCTCGCATCTTCTGCATGTCACCTGTGTTGGTGACGCCGACTTGGTCCTTGAGGACTTGTTCTCCTGTGCGAAAACTTCCCGTTCCTTTTCAAGTTCTTCGTACTCGTCTGCTAATATCATCAGCGTGTCCTTAGGAAGATCCTTAGACTAGGGGTGCAGTTTTCCTTGATGATCTTTAGGGTCTCTTTAGCGGAGTAATTAAGTGGCCTCACCATCGTCTGCATGTCGATCATGTAGTCCTTGAACGACTCGCTGAAGCCTTGCTTCCTTTGCCGGACCTGGTCCGCCAGCCTGGTGAAGAAATCTCTTGGCAGGAAATATGTGTGGAAACTTTCAATGAATTCTGCCCAAGTTCTCCACTGCTTATTGTTGGCGATGAACCATTTCAAAGCCCTTACTCAGGCTTGCCACAAAGTTGTCCCCTACAGCGTTCGTTAGCGTAATGCTTGGGCCGGCTCTGTCGTAGTATGTTGCCTCTCTGTCTCGGAGTAGTATTCCGATAGTGCCTTCCTCATGTCGTCTAGCCTGCCCTCCAGGGCGACATTGAGCCTCTGTGCGACATGGGCGAAGTCTTCCTTCTTGAGGCGGTAAATCCACTTCTTTCCCATTTTTACTGTGCTGTTCTCACTGTTGGGACAATCACGTTGGGCGCCAGATGTAACGAACTGATTTTGTGTGTCTGCTCGCTACGAGATTCGTGCGGCTAGCTCAGAAGATTGTGCGTTCGTCCCACCAAATTTATATGACGTGATTGCCCGTAGATCAGTGAGAAAACAAAGTGTTCAAATGGTAACAGTGGGATTTATTCTCGTGGTATTAGTACAGCGGGTGTGTGGCTGGGCTGGCTTCGGTATCTCTTGGCTCTGGTTCCGCCGGCTGCTGGCGCTCCTCTTTCTGGCTCCTCGACGCGTTGACTCGTCCTCCTCTGGATCCTGAGTCTCGGGACGCTCGTAGTGGCCGCCTCTGCTTGCTTGCCGACGCGTTGCCTCGGGGTCGCTTGTAGCGCCTTAGACCCGCAGAGAGTTCGGCCTTGTGGGCTTAGGGAAGCGTCACCGTTCTCAGACTAGGGTGAACAAGCCTTGCTCTCCAGGCTGACGCCTTTCGAGGCAATACCTGTCCCTTGCTCTGTCCCGGACGGTCCCGCTAGGTTCTTGCTCAGTTCGCGCTGACAGTCAAGGCTGCCGCCCGGAGGCTGTCTAGCGGTTCACTTCGCTTTACGCCTAGCGCAGACGAACGTTCCACCCGGCTTCACCCTAATGCGTGACGTCCGCGACGCTCCTGCGCTCCCCAATGAGCTCCGCGCGGCGATGGTAACGTGGCTGCCGGAAATGTCTGCTGGCGTCGCTGTCGATGTCCTCTGCGCTGTCTTCTGACCAGTATCTCGTTGTTCTGGCGCTCGGGGAGCTGGGCGGTCGCTGCTCGGGAACTTCGCCGGTAATCGCAGGGCTCTCCAGGCTGCCGCCTCTTGAAACCGCAAATCGATCTACCGCTCGTCCGTCACGCCCGGTCCTGCTTGGTCGGGCAAGGTACGCTGGGTCGCAGACAACTTTCCTCCCCAAGCTGACGGCTCTTCGTCGTAGGACTCTTTTGCTTGTCTCTGACAGACCCGCCGGGCGACTCGCCAGGGTGTGGTCGTGACAAAGTTAGAAAACAAACGCCTTGACTTAGCCGCGTGATGCCTTTCAGAACTCAGCCACCTGTGTCTCAATTCGGAGATTCCTGATGTCCTAATCCCGAACGTCTCGACGTGGCGATCTTGCTCCTTGTATGCTTCCCACGGCGCTGCTTCCGACGACTCGCTTGGTTGTAGCTCCCTCGTAGATTACTTGCTTGACTGAGTGCTCACTTGGTACTTTGACTGATCTTGAAGGCTTGACTCCTCGTGATCGACTGATCCAGCTGCCAGCGCTCTGCGGCCTTATATAGGGCCTCCAAGCACCGTTATTTCCCTTTTGCGCACGGCCCGCTTGATCTCTCCACTCTGGGTCCAAAGTCCGTGCCTCCTGGATGACCCACTTCTCCTTCACGTACCGCTTTCAATCGATGCTCCGCCCACTGCTGCAGTCCCGCAGATTCCCGGCCCGCTTGTGGCACGCCTGTGTGCCGCTCCACTGCCGAGATGTGGCACTTCCTTTCCCGGTCCAAAGTTCACGGGAGAGTCCAAAGTCCGGTGGAGTTCCGTTATCCCCTTTTGCATACGGCACTCTTGCTCTGCCCGCGAAGTCTCCATTCTCTCTCGATCTCCATCCTTGGTCTCCAATCTCTCTCGCTCTCCTTCATTGGTCTCCAAACTCTCTCGCTCTCCTTCGTTGGTCTCCAAACTCTCTCGATCTCCTTCATTGGTCTCCAAACTCTCTCGATCTCCTTCATTGGTCTCCAAACTCTCTCGCTCTCCTTCGTTGGTCTCCAAACTCTCTCGATCTCCTCGCCGCGCCGTTACTACGCGAATTCGCCGCGTATCTGGTAAGCGGCCGGCCATCTGCTGCTGCTTATATTTGTGGGGAGTTATTCAACTCCTCACAAGTTGTTGGGTCCACCAGGGGGGTTTTTTCCTTCCTCCTGGTTTCTCTGTGGGGCATGCCACTTTGAAGGCAGTGGTGCTTGCCTCTGTGAATTTGTATACTGTTTCGTCCAGCTCATGTGGGTTTGTGATGCTTTCTGACGGTTCCATGGGGAGGATATTTGTCAGAACTTCTTTGTACCTGTGCCAGTCCGCTCGTCTGGGGTTGGAGTTTCTATGAATCTATGGTCCGAAAAGGAGGGCTCGTCAGAGACTGCCCAGTTTTTGACTGCGCCTACGAGTGAATCTGATACCAAAGTTAGATCTATGATCGTTTGGCAAGCTTCAGTTATGAAAATAGGGGCATTGCCCCTATTGCATAAGAATAGGTTCGAATTTAGAATAAAACAAGGAAGAACGCTATAGTCGAGTACCTCGACTATCAGATACCCGTTACTCAAAGGGAAATGGAGATATGCAAGCAGCAAAGCGAGATTAAAATGCGCCACCTACCGGCGGTAGACAGATTTAAGCGTTATGGGCGTTAGAGTTTATTATTGGATCAATCGATAGGTATTGACGACACCAATACATTTCAGTTAAAATTTCTTATCTAGCATGCAAATTGTGGGCGTCACAGGTTTTCGCGGTTTGTGGGCGTTTTAGTGGGCGTGGCAAACTTTTTTTTAGGTCAATCGATAGGTATTGTTGAGAACAATACATTTCAGTTAAAATTTTCTATCTAGCATCAAAACTGTAGGAGTTACAGTTTTGGGCGGTTTGTGGGCGTTAGAGTGGGCGTGGCAGTCTACTGAAACAAACTTGCGCTGCGTAAGAAGCTCAGGAATCTGTACGCCAAATCTCAATAGCCTAGCTCTCATAGTTTCCGAGATCTCAGCGTTCATCCGGACAGACAGACGGACAGACGGACAGACGGAAATGGCTAGATCGACTCGGCTAGTGATCCTGATCAAGAATATATATACTTTATGGGGTCGGAAACGCTTCCTTCTGCCTGTTACATACTTTCCGACGAATCTAGTATACCCTTTTACTCTACGAGTAACGGGTATAATTAAAAAGAGACTCACCTCTGTCGTTGTTGTTTGGGCAAACGCATTGGGTGTGATGGGCGTTGGTGTCACAGCCTATTACCAATCCGTTCTTGAGCTTTTCGCATTCCTCTGCTAGTCCTCTGACCAGCGCATCTGGGGGGCTTTCCTTCTCAAAGGCCAAATAGGCCGATAAACCCTTATAGAGCCACTCTGCAGCTCCAGGCTTAAAATCAAAAAGAGACTCACCTCTGTCGTTGTTGTTTGGGCAAACGCATTGGGTGTGATGGGCGTTGGTGTCACAGCCTATTACCAATACGTTCTTGAGCTTTTCGCATTCCTCTGCTAGTCCTCTGACCAGCGCATCTGGGGGGCTTTCCTTCTCAAAGGCCAAATAGGCCGATAGAACCCTTATAGAGCCACTCTGCAGCTCCAGGCTTACTGCGGTGTTGTCTCCGTTGCTGTAATGGCGAAGTAGAAATATACTAAGATGCCTTTTGGCTAATATGCAGGTTCGAATTTTACCTTCTTTGGGGTCAAGCATAAGCTTGTATTCCTTTGTTCCTAGTCCAGCAACCTTGCCTCCTACTACTCAAGGTTACTGTACGAGGACTAGGTCGGCTCCGCCTTCTGTCAGGCGAAGCAGAAGTGCAGCAGACGCTGCTTTACTGTGGTGAAGGCTTATTTGTAGAAGTCTTAATGACATCTACAGCTTCAACCTCCACCACAGTGACGTCGGCCTCCTCTGTGTCGCTGAGGTCTACGTCCTCGATTGCCGGTCCGAGCGCTCGCATCTCTCTGCTTAGCGACGAATCGGTAGAGTAGCCGTAGCCATGCAGCAGGGCGAGGTGCCTGACTTCTCTCATACCATGCGCAGGCAAATGAGGGAAAGGTGGGACGCCACTGCCTTCCACTTGTTTCTGGGGATCCTGCCCTCCGGATTTCCCCTGTTAATCAGGCCAAGTAATACACGATTCTTCGTGATTTCGGCGAAAGAGACCGATGGCTGGATCTTAGATCTCTTCGCCGATGGTCCGGGTAGTTCGAGGGATCGCTGCCTTTTCGCCTGAGTCCCTTCTTGAGTGGGCTTTTTCTGCCCGTAGTTTGGAAGCACCTTCCTTGCCCACTCTACCTTCTTTAGCCATTCAGGCGAAGGTGTGGCAACGGTGCTCCTAGTGTGTGAGCGCAGAGTCTGGGCAGCAGTCCGCCTTTCTGCGTATGTGTATTTAGCACCAGCGGGTGGCCCGAGCGCCTTGGCAGTGCCTACCGCTGCTTTCGGCGCAGATGCGCACGTGACGGAGGCGTTTGCGACTGGCTTTCTGCTACCCATCATCCCCAGTTTGGGATGCGGCCCTTTCTGGACCGTGCTGGTATGGAAGGTGGAACCAGTGTTCATCTTATCCATGGGTTTTTTAAAAGTACCCGTCTCTATGTTTTTTGTTGTTGTTGTCTTCTGTTTTCTGTTCCATAATTTGGTCCCACGAGTTGCGGAGAAGGGGAAAAGTCCGCCCGGGATAGTTAGAACAGGGGGTCGCCATGTCCCTGAGCACACCGTTTGAGACTGGGCTTGTTTTGATCCGGGCCCCCAGCCAGGCTGACTCTTGGCACGGTCCGTATTACACCGTAGTCCGGCCCGGAGTGAGATGTTGTTTGGGAGGGGAGTCGGGTAGGTGTTGTGTTGGAAGTGGGTGTGTGTAATGCAACTATTTAGATGCGGCTGAACAACTCGCATTGTCGGTATTGCTTCGTCGCAAAATACCCGCTGGCTGTCCGGGACTGTTTATTTACTGGGGTTTCCGTCCACGACACCGTGTTTGACTTATCCCACCAGCTTATTAACAGTTGACCTCGAGAGAGGTCGTCCGTTATCCGCAACCTGCGACCCGCTCGGTTGCCCCAGCTAGGCGACTTTGGAACCATCTCACAAGTTCCTCAGCCGAGATGAGCGGCCAAATGTAATTAAAAAAAGGAGTCGGAGAAATGGGCAATATGGCCGCACGTAGCAAAAGGAAATTCGATGAAAAAATGGCGAAGTAATTTACTAATTGCCGTTGTCGGATTTAATCGGACTTGGATTTTGAACAGATCGGAGAGGAGTTTCGAGTAGCTGACTCCAGACGTGCAATTAATAAGATCAAAAATCTTTTCTTATTTTATTTCAAGATCCGGCCCGAAGGACCAAAATGTACGCCGGGTGGGTAGCGGGGTACCGTCGGCGCTGGTAGAATGGCGTGTGAGGCGGCGGCGGGAACTGGTAGCATCGTCGGGCGGGTGCGCCGGGCTTCGGCGGTTTGCTGCTGGTGCGGCTGGCGTACGTCGGTTGCGAAGTGCCCCTTTGACCAAAAGTAATTACGCAAAATGCTCACTTTACAAAATAGGCGGGGGAGCAACCGCGGTTTATTGTCATGTACTGCCAGAATAAAACTGCCTAAGTCTAAGCTAGTTCCGCGCTCCAAAGCGCAGCGGAATTATTACGGAGGGAAGCTGGAAACAGAGCGGGAGAGCGAGAGAGGGAGAGAGCGGTGCAGTAGCAGAGGGGTGCAATTGGATAGCGCGGCTGGGGTCCGGATTCGCCGGATAGTGGGCCTGAACAGACTCGATATATAATCCTTCTCCTACAGCACCACTTAAAATTTTCATGTTGTGAAGTTTCTTCTCCTCCATATCTTCTTTAGCCATTCTCGCATTATTAATTGTTTTTGCAATTGCTGCGTTACCACTTGCTAAGCTAACAAGAGCGCTGAGGGCCGTCAGGATCGGCACGATTGGTAGAAAACCTCCAATTTTGGGTACATTAATTACACGATGTACATTTTTCCTATAACCCATTGATTAATGAATTAATTTACGTGCAAGCTTCAACCTCCACCACAGTGACGTCGGCCTTCTCTGTGTCGCTGAGGTCTACGTCCTCGATTGCCGGTCCGTACGCTCGCATCTCTCTGCTTAGCGACGAATCGGTAGAGTCGCCGTCCTCCGGCCCACCAGGTGCCTCCAACTCCTCAGCAAGCACCTGCTCGGCTGGGTTGCCGGCAGAGCTGCTAGCGGCGTTGGAGTCGCCCTTATACACTTTGATGTGTATCGCACTGAACCCGAAGTTCAGCACTCCTCGAGCAGTCTCGATCGGAGCTACTGACTCCTTGTTCAGGACCAAAACCACCTGGTTGACATCCCCTTCATGCTCCTCCACCTTGACGACTTTCCAGTCCTTCGTGGGGAGGTGCGGGTTGCATTCTTTCAACATGAAGAGGATGTCCTCCGGCGCCTTGATCGCTGCTGGAAGCCAGATCCTGGCTCGGGGTCTACTGGGGACACCAGTCAAGCGCAACGATGTTCGCCCCTTCGTAAACCTCGCCGAGCTTGATTGTCGCCTCTTTGTACATATCAGCCGACCGCTGACTGTCGCATGCTACCACCTTGACGCTGCTCTGGTACCAGTCCGCCTCCATGCAGCAGGGCGAGGTGCCTGTCTTCTCTCGTACCATGCGCAGGCAAATGAGGGAATGGTGGGACTCCACTGCCTTCCACTTGTTTCTGGGGATCCTGCCCTCCGGATTTCCCCTGTCAATCAGGCCAAGTAATACACGATTCTTCGTGATTTCGGCGAAAGAGACCGATGGCTGGATCTTAGATCTCTTCGCCGATGGCCCGGGTAGTTCAAGGGATCGCTGCCTTTTCGCCTGAGTCCCTTCTTGAGTGGGCTTTTTCTGCCCGTAGTTTGGAAGCACCTTCCTTGCCCACTCTACCTTCTTTAGCCATTCAGGCGAAGGTGTGGCAACGGTGCTCCTAGTGTGTGAGCGCAGAGTCTGGGCAGCAGTCCGCCTTTCTGCGTATGTGTATTTAGCACCAGAGGGTGGCCCGAGCGCCTTGGCAGTGCCTACCGCTGCTTTCGGCGCAGATGCGCACGTGACGGAGGCGTTTGCGACTGGCTTTCTGCTACCCATCATCCCCAGTTTGGGATGCGGCCATTTCTGGACCGTGCTGGTATGGAAGGTGGAACCAGTGTTCATCTTATCCATGGGTTTTTTAAAAGTACCCGTCTCTATGTTTTTTGCTTTTGTGTCTTCTGTTTTCTGTTCCATAATTTGGTCCCACGAGTTGCGGAGAAGGGGAAAAGTCCGCCCGGGCAGAGATCCGCGATGCCCAGGTAAGGCGATAGTTAGAACAGGGGGTCGCCATGTCCCTGAGCACACCGTTTGAGACTGGGCTAGTTTTGATCCGTGCCCCCAGCCAGGCTGACTCTTGCGTGCACGCAATTACTAAGATATACAAACAATATTTATTATTTCTTCGGTGCGATCCGCACTTTACAAGTGTATATAAACGACTGACTCAATGAGCGCCAGTATGCTCTCATAAGCTTATCAAAAAGTTTCATAAAACGATCATTGGTCAGCGCAACATATCCATCCAAATCACGGTCTATTTCAACGCAAGAGGCACAAGTCCACGAAAAACCAACACGCAGATCAATAAAATCTTTTACTCTGCCAACAAGTCCAGTACATTTTGGATGAATGACTGTATTGCAGAGACGGCAGTAAATAAAAACATCATTAGGTGACGATCCAAACTGAAAATCTTTCTTGGAACAAAAAAGAGCCATTTTTAAGTATTTAAATTTAAGAAAAAAAGTTGTTTATAAAACCAAAGAGTCAAAAGAATTATAAATACCTCACTTAATTTGACACTGGGATCAAACAATAAAAATGTAGACACACAAAAACACAAAAGTATAAGAGCGCGAAGAGACTGCGAAAGCGAGATAGCGCGACAGAGTGGCTGTCGACTGAGCGTGGCTTGCGAAACACAAACCAAATGTACACGTCAACAGTTGAGACGACAAGAAACAGGAGAGAGATTACAAGAAAGTTATGGGAAACAACAACAAAAGCTATTGAAACAAATGCACCGCAGCGTACAGAAGTTACAATAACAAAATGCACAGGCTAAAAACAGAGTTAGGTTTTGTTAAGATTTCTACAATAAAATATACAATTAAACATAAACAAACGATTTAAAACACAAGCACGGCTGGTTATGTTGGTTATGTTCTTTTTACGCAGTTCGACTTCACAATATCAAAATATTCAAGCACTATATTTTCGTGAAAATGTAGCTTAAATAAAGTATTTGGTTTTAGGTAAGAAATATAGGTATGTTCTATCCTACGCTCATAAGCTTATCAAAAAGTTTCATAAAACGATCATTGGTCAGCGCAACATATCCATCCAAATCACGGTCTATTTCAACGCAAGAGGCACAAGTCCACGAAAAACCAACACGCAGATCAATAAAATCTTTTACTCTGCCAACAAGTCCAGTACATTTTGGATGAATGACTGTATTGCAGAGACGGCAGTAAATAAAAACATCATTAGGTGACGATCCAAACTGAAAATCTTTCTTGGAACAAAAAAGAGCCATTTTTAAGTATTTAAATTTAAGAAAAAAAGTTGTTTATAAAACCAAAGAGTCAAAAGAATTATAAATACCTCACTTAATTTGACACTGAGATCAAACAATAAAAATGTAGACACACAAAAACACAAAAGTATAAGAGCGCGAAGAGACTGCGAAAGCGAGATAGCGCGACAGAGTGGCTGTCGACTGAGCGTGGCTTGCGAAACACAAACCAAATATACACGTCAACAGTTGAGACGACAAGAAACAGGAGAGAGATTACAAGAAAGTTATGGGAAACAACAACAAAAGCTATTAAAACAAATGCACCGCAGCGTACAGAAGTTACAATAACAAAATGCACAGGCTAAAAACAGAGTTAGGTTTTGTTAAGATTTCTACAATAAAATATACAACTAAACATAAACAAACGATTTAAAACACAAGCACGGCTGGTTATGTTGGTTATGTTCTTTTTACGCAGTTCGACTTCACAATATCAAAATATTCAAGCACTATATTTTCGTGAAAATGTAGCCTAAATAAAGTATTTGGTTTTAGGTAAGAAATATAGGTATGTTCTATCTTACGCTCATAAGCTTATCAAAAAGTTTCATAAAACGATCATTGGTCAGCGCAACATATCCATCCAAATCACGGTCTATTTCAACGCAAGAGGCACAAGTCCACGAAAAACCAACACGCAGATCAATAAAATCTTTTACTCTGCCAACAAGTCCAGTACATTTTGGATGAATGACTGTATTGCAGAGACGGCAGTAAATAAAAACATCATTAGGTGACGATCCAAACTGAAAATCTTTCTTGGAACAAAAAAGAGCCATTTTTAAGTATTTAAATTTAAGAAAAAAAGTTGTTTATAAAACCAAAGAGTCAAAAGAATTATAAATACCTCACTTAATTTGACACTGGGATCAAACAATAAAAATGTAGACACACAAAAACACAAAAGTATAAGAGCGCGAAGAGACTGCGAAAGCGAGATAGCGCGACAGAGTGGCTGTCGACTGAGCGTGGCTTGCGAAACACAAACCAAATGTACACGTCAACAGTTGAGACGACAAGAAACAGGAGAGAGATTACAAGAAAGTTATGGGAAACAACAACAAAAGCTATTGAAACAAATGCACCGCAGCGTACAGAAGTTACAATAACAAAATGCACAGGCTAAAAACAGAGTTAGGTTTTGTTAAGATTTCTACAATAAAATATACAATTAAACATAAACAAACGATTTAAAACACAAGCACGGCTGGTTATGTTGGTTATGTTCTTTTTACGCAGTTCGACTTCACAATATCAAAATATTCAAGCACTACATTTTCGTGAAAATGTAGCTTAAATAAAGTATTTGGTTTTAGGTAAGAAATATAGGTATGTTCTATCCTACGCTCATAAGCTTATCAAAAAGTTTCATAAAACGATCATTGGTCAGCGCAACATATCCATCCAAATCAAGGTCTATTTCAACGCAAGAGGCACAAGTCCACGAAAAACCAACACGCAGATCAATAAAATCTTTTACTCTGCCAACAAGTCCAGTACATTTTGGATGAATGACTGTATTGCAGAGACGGCAGTAAATAAAAACATCATTAGGTGACGATCCAAACTGAAAATCTTTCTTGGAACAAAAAAGAGCCATTTTTAAGTATTTAAATTTAAGAAAAAAAGTTGTTTATAAAACCAAAGAGTCAAAAAAATTATAAATACCTCACTTAATTTGACACTGGGATCAAACAATAAAAATGTAGACACACAAAAACACAAAAGTATAAGAGCGCGAAGAGACTGCGAAAGCGAGATAGCGCGACAGAGTGGCTGTCGACTGAGCGTGGCTTGCGAAACACAAACCAAATGTACACGTCAACAGTTGAGACGACAAGAAACAGGAGAGAGATTACAAGAAAGTTATGGGAAACAACAACAAAAGCTATTGAAACAAATGCACCGCAGCGTACAGAAGTTACAATAACAAAATGCACAGGCTAAAAACAGAGTTAGGTTTTGTTAAGATTTCTGCAATAAAATATACAATTAAACATAAACAAACGATTTAAAACACAAGCACGGCTGGTTATGTTGGTTATGTTCTTTTTACGCAGTTCGACTTCACAATATCAAAATATTCAAGCACTATATTTTCGTGAAAATGTAGCTTAAATAAAGTATTTGGTTTTAGGTAAGAAATATAGGTATGTTCTATCCTACGCTCATAAGCTTATCAAAAAGTTTCATAAAACGATCATTGGTCAGCGCAACATATCCATCCAAATCACGGTCTATTTCAACGCAAGAGGCACAAGTCCACGAAAAACCAACACGCAGATCAATAAAATCTTTTACTCTGCCAACAAGTCCAGTACATTTTGGATGAATGACTGTATTGCAGAGACGGCAGTAAATAAAAACATCATTAGGTGACGATCCAAACTGAAAATCTTTCTTGGAACAAAAAAGAGCCATTTTTAAGTATTTAAATTTTAGAAAAAAAGTTGTTTATAAAACCAAAGAGTCAAAAGAATTATAAATACCTCACTTAATTTGACACTGGGATCAAACAACAAAAATGTAGACACACAAAAACACAAAAGTATAAGAGCGCGAAGAGACTGCGAAAGCGAGATAGCGCGACAGAGTGGCTGTCGACTGAGCGTGGCTTGCGAAACACAAACCAAATATACACGTCAACAGTTGAGACGACAAGAAACAGGAGAGAGATTACAAGAAAGTTATGGGAAACAACAACAAAAGCTATTAAAACAAATGCACCGCAGCGTACAGAAGTTACAATAACAAAATGCACAGGCTAAAAACAGAGTTAGGTTTTGTTAAGATTTCTACAATAAAATATACAACTAAACATAAACAAAGGCGAAGGAGGGTTTTTCCCTGTATTCAAATTCACTCAGCCGATCTGAGACCTCAATAAATTAGCTGAGAGCAATTTGGGAAGCAGTTGGTGCCATTTTGACGTTTGCACGAGTGACCCTTTTTCGGGACGACGAGGACTTAGCGGTTAGTTCGGGTGTGGGCGGATCTACGGATATACCTGGGACTACGCAGGTGGAAACTGGAGCACGTACCGACCTGGTTACTTTGCGGAATTAAAACCGGATTAGAATTAGGATTAGGAACAGTGAGAGGAGTTCGTGTATCACCCGTCGAGAAAGAATACTATGGTATTTAACCTATTTGGTATATGTATATTGTAATTTGTTATAATTGGGATCAAGTTTGGTATTATTTTTTGCTGATATTAATTTTGCCTTTGAAATAATTTGAGGGGAAAAATTCAAAATATGTATATTGTCCCCGGTGGAGTAATAGTATTATTTCGCCTTTAATTATACATCTGAGTGAAGAAAAATACCAAAATATGTTGTTGTTGGCCGGAGGATGTTATTTGTTGATTATTTAGTACTACTGTTCTTTCAATTTTAATTAATATTCCGAGGGAAAAAATACTAAAATATACCGAACAAAATTGGTGGACGGAAGATGCTACGCATGCGGTGGAGTGCTAGTATTATTTTCCCTGGATAAAATAATTTTTACGGAGTAAATACCAAATACCGAAAAAATACTAAAAAGTTTGGTTATTTTAAATAAAACACAATGATCAAAAAAAATTTCACGTCGGTTTGTGTAATTTTTTTATTTTATTATATTTAACCGGATGGCCGACGGAAAACTTTAATTAGTATATGTATGTAGATATGGATATGTAGGTATGTAATGTTCCAAGGTTTAAAATTTATTAGTTAATTAATTATGTTTGATGGACGGGGAGCCATTTTCCCGGTTAGAGTGTGGATAAGGAAAAAACCAACATGGCTGATTAACAATGACGTGGATAATGGTGACGGACTGAGGACTTTGGCAGACGCGGCTCGTTACTATGTAACTTTCGACTCTCTTGGAAGAAGAACCACCTTGGTTACTGGACATTACCATCGGTTCCCGGAAAAACGGAGTCTATTCTTCCGAGTCGCATCTCGTTTGAGTATAAGTTGTCATCCTTAATGACTACTATGTCGCCGATGCGCAGATTTTCTGTAGGAACTTGCCACTCGTTGCGCTTGTGGAGCTCCTTAAGGTACTTATCCTTCCATCTGGAGCGCGAGGGTATATGTATGTACTTGAGTTTAGCTGAGCGGCCGGCGTGTGCAACAGAATGCTGACACTTGCACTTTCTGTGAGCGCGCCGATCGACTCATGTTTCGGCCACTTAGGTTTTTGACCGGGCCTTTGTTTATGTGAACACTGCAACAAAGTGTTACAGTGTGTTTGCTTCAAGTACTCTAGGTACAGTAGTTATTCAATATATGTGCATACTACAGCACTAAGAATTGTTTTAAATATCCGACTTTCAGAAAGGGGTTTTGGGCCAGAAAAAATCACTTGAAGGCAAATTGTCCGACTCGCAGATTTTCTGTAGGAACTTTCCACTTGCTGCGCTTGTGGAGCTCCTTAAGGTACTCATCCTTCAATCGAGTGCGGAATTGTTGATGGAGACACTTTAAGTGCTACCACCGGCTCAGAATGGGCTTGGATTCGCCCTTTACTTCAGTTTCCCCTATGGGCTAGGAGGGTGGACAGCTCTTCAAAGGTGTACTTCCGTGTAGCGGTGCACATGTAAAACTGACACCAGCCTTCCGTAGGCCGCCCATATGGGAAGCCCCAGGAGGAATGAACAGCCAAGTGAGCTGCTGGTGACTATGGTCACAGATTCCTTAACGGCTTGCAGAAAGTCTTGGGAAAGCATGGTGGAAGCGCCGACGAAGGTTTTTCCTTTGTCGGACTGGACTTAACGAGGACACCTTTTTCTAGATACGAAATGAGCGAAGGCGGCAAATAATTTTTTAGTCGCTAAGTCAGATGTAGGCTCTAGATGGATGGCCAATCCCTTGTGTATTGAGACAAGGTCTTCCGGAATAATTTTGTATATCAAACGGGCCGGCGAAGTCCATCCCTGTGTAAGTGAACGGACAAGAAAAAGACCCTCGCTCTTTTGGAAAACTTCCTGTTGGGGCGGTGCGGCTTGATCGATTAAATAGTTGAAGCCCCAAGATCGAGTGGTACGCATAAAAATACGCGGGTACTTTTGGGTTTTTTCGCGACGTGCGTAGGTGTTTATTAGTACACTTTGAAACATGAACTGCTTAAGCCTAACTTAACTTAAGCGCTCCAGAGCAGAGCGGAGACTTAGGGGAGAGATGGAGAGGGAGAGCGGGCGGCAGTGCGAGCGCGCGAGATGTAGACATCTGGATAAAACTGCCGCTCGACACTGCCTTCTGAAATTAAACGCCCTTTTGGCGTGAACATTCTCCCCCCTTGCGAGGACACCCGTAGCAAGAACCTCAGGATAGTAGGCTCAGGAATATGTTGGAAGTATAGATCGGTCGTCCGTATGTAGGAGAGTGTGGTGGGCCTTTCCACACTTGTGGCAGTGATGACCACTGCGGCAGGAGTCCTTGGAATGATTGTGAGCCAAGCAATTGGAGCAGTACTTCTGGATATGTACTTCCTGAAGCCGATTCTGGGGGCTTAGCCGTAGAAAGTGGTGGCACTTCCGTAGAGGATAGATCTTTTGGCAGACTCGGCATTGGTAGGATTTAATACCTCGAGTACGTCTGCCATCCAAGGCGGGGTATGGAACCCAATATTCGGATGGAGTGTTCTAAGGAGGAACTTTTTGTACGGAAACTTGCGTTGAATAGGACGCAATGATGTGTGGAACTGAGGCGGAACAGAGTAGTAGGACCGCTGTTTCGATGCAGCAATGTGTGATGCCGATCTTGGCAAGTGAGACAGTTGTGAGCGCTTGTGCAATCCCGGAATTGATGGCTACTTGCAAAGCAATTGGAGCACAACTGCTTCCTTTGGATATATGCTAAGCGATCTTCTACCGTCATCTGTAGGAAGCGTGGACATATACGCACGGGGTGGTTCTTCTTCGAACACAGATCGCAGCCTTTGGTTATCGGAACTAACCTTGTGTTGAAGGAATTTATTTTTTGTGTCTTTGGACTGGACGTGGTGGAAATTGGAAGATCGGAAGCTATCGACGGCCTCAAGAGTTAGATGGCGCACCGTCAAATATGCATCAAGCTCAAGCCACGTAGGAATTTCGGCTTTATTTTGGATGGATTGCTCCCATAATGAGAGAGTGAGCTTTGGTAGTTTTGTCGAGCACATATAAACCAGGATAGGGTCCCAATTCTCAATATTAACACCGGAAAATTTTAAGGAAGTTAAGCAACCTTGAAAAGTGCGTTGAAGTTCCTTTAAGGCTGCTCCCGACTCCTGTGATATGGATTGCACATTGAAAAGTGTTTTCAGGTGACTGTTCACCTGCAATCGCTTATTTTCGAAACGCTCAGTTAGGTTATTCCAGGTTGAGCGAAAGCCATCATTGGTGAGTGGGGATCTTGAAACTATGGAATGAGCTTCGCCACTTGTTTTCTGAATTTAAGTGGAATAATTTTTCAACGGGCGTTAGACTCGGATTGTCTATGTATATTGCCGTGAAAAGGTCCCGGAAAGTCGGCCAGCGAAGATAGTCGCCAGAGAAAACCTCTGTGTCGATAGGAGGGAGCCGACAGCCATAAGACGTGGAATTTTGGGACGGAGTTACTGGAGCTTGAGGTATTTGGGAGGAGCCTTTTTGGATTTGTTCCATCAGCTGCGCGGCAAATATTTCGTAAGTGGAGTACGTTTGGTAATACTTGGACTTTAGTATGGATTTTGTGTCTGCGGCGCTCTCGCCTGCAGATATAATGCTGTCGGAGCATTAGAAGTAGAAGTAGACACTTCCGGGTCACACCGCGGGACAAGGGGGTAATGAGCACTTGTCGCTGGCACGGGGACGCTTTGATGGCAGGACGATCGCGTCGCGGCAATGGTAACGATGGTGGAGCTGCGCTGAGGGTGAGCTAACGTGGTTAGCTGCTAGTTGAGATAGTGTACTACGAGCCCTATTCCCAAATGTAAGAAGTAGAACCGCGGAGTTAAGAGGTGTGTTGATAACTGATTTATTCTTCATTTGATACCTGCTTATATACTACTTGGAACACGGAAGCTTAGTGTAATGATTAGTGAAATAAGCTATATTCTAAAGTAGGTCAGGGAATTATGATTATGGTGCAGTTGGCTCAGCTAAAACTGCAACATGTACTGACTGCATTGGCGCGTCAGTGTGCCGTTGAGTCTGTAAGTCGGTGAGTCGGTGAGATGGTGAGTTAGTGAGACATATAATATGCTGATCAGCAATTCTCATATGCAGTGGGTGCTACTGAACGCCTGGTACTGACACTGCAACATATGCTGACTGCATTGGCGGGTCAGTGCTCCGTTGAGTCGGTGAGACGGTGAGTTAGTGAGACATATAATATGCTGATAAGCACTTCTCATCTGCAGTGAGTGCTACTGAGCGCCTGGTACTGTTCCCAACTTGGCTACTGCTTGATTTGTCCCAACAAATGGTCATGTTGAGTACCTTTGGGTACGAACATTCTGCCCCCCATTGAGGGGTACCCTCAATTAAGTCGTGATGTCGGTCAGCCCTTGACCGAATTGTATCGGAAGCACCTAACAAATCATTGACCAAGGTGGATCGTTCCTTCAACTGTGGTTCATGTTTTTGATTCAGGTCCTTCACATCTTGATGCTGCTTAACACTCCCCTTTGCGATAAAATTGACATTACCGTGGGGACTGAAATTGTGCCCTCGTAGAACTTGATCATTTGGCACGTCTATGGTGTGTGGGCATTCTGCAACAAAACTAAGATCTTCCTTGGTTAAGTTTAGAAATGTTGAACCAAAGTCAGCCTTCTTGTAGGTTTTAAATTGATGAGAAGTCGGTTCTATATTCATCGGACTTTTATCTTTTGTTGGATCATAAGCAGCGTTCGGTCCTGCAAAATCACCTCTGCCTTCTACCAAAATAGGGTTGATTTCCGTGTCAGATGAGGTTTCCTTATTGAGATAACCTGTGATTACATAACCAAGCCTAGTGCCTTGTGCCAAAGGTTTATTAGGTCCTAGTTCAAGACGTTCACCGGTAATTACACGAGAAAATACTTCAGCCCCTAACGTTAGGTCAATGGGTCCTGGTTGCCGAAAGTCAGGATCTGCTAACGGCAGTCCCTCGGGAATATTAAGATCGGTTGTAATCGGTACTGACGGTTGGTCTGTAATGACTGTGGGCATAATAAATACCTCTAATAGTTTTTCAAACCCTGATGTACATGATGAGAGCTTTAGTGTTGATATAATTGCTGTTAATATCTTTCCTCCGATTCCAGATATTTCAATCGGTGACCTTTCTTTAAGAGATAGAAGATCTGCCATTCTCCTTGAGATAAGATTCACCTGTGATCCACCATCTATTACAGCGCGACATGTTTGTAATCGACCGTTTGGCCCTTGTAATGAGACCTTGGCGGTTGCGAGCATAGTATATCCTCCTACGTGGTCGTAGCCTGCAATGGTTACTGCGCCGGCCACTGGATTGCTAGTCGGTCCTTGGTGTAACAGTGAATGATGCCGTTGCTGGCAGACTCGACAAGTGGTCGGTGATCCACAGTTTTCAACCTTATGAGCTGTAGACAAACAATTTGTGCATGCTCCTACTTGAATAATGGCTTGACGCCGTGCTTTGGGGTCCATTTGCTGGATACGGCTACACGCTCTAAGATTATGTTGTCCTAGGTGACAAATCTTACAGCTCTCTTCGTTGTGAACTGACTGATGGCGGAGTGTTGCTGTAGGTTGAGCGCTTATAGTCTCCAGCATGCAAGCGCGCCGCTCAATAAACGTCAGTACACTCCATAACGTTGGAATTTCCGTTCGTGCATCCGCTGAATTTTCTAGAGCAGCTAGAGACTGCTGGTCAAGTTTTCTTCTGATAAGAAAACACAGGATTGGATCCCAGGATTTTGTGCTGATATCGAGGTTTTTAAGAGTACTCATTGAGTTTTTTATAGTGTCATGTAAGGCCCTTAGTTGGCGCGATGAGCCGTCTATAAGCCTATGGTCAATAATTTTTGCTATGGCGGCGAATACTAGTATTTTGCCGTTCTGGTACCTGGCCTTCAACCGCAACCAGGTGTCGTCATAGCCACCCTGTGAGAAGGCTGTGTCTGTCAAGACGTTCCTCGCTTCACCACGAAGCGAACTCTGTAGAATATGTAGCTTTTGATTGGCCGAATATGCTTTGTTATGTACCAATTCCACAAAGAGATCATGGAACCGTGGCCAGTCTAGATACTCGCCGTTGAACTCCGGAATGCTAATTGGCGGAAGTGCCAAGTTTAGGCTCATTGGCGCGTCGTTTTCTCGTAGCAGGTTCATTTCGTATTCCTCGTATAATGTGTGGAATTGGGCTAGCTCTGCTTCTGCCAGAGCTGCGGCCCCAGGTGTGCTATCCAATTCGTCGTGGGCTTGCCTCAGTAACGCCCAATGGAGATCCAGGTGCCTTTGTAGGGCTGGGGTGACAGTTGGGGCGTTCGAGGCTAATGTTAATGATGACTCTAATTCGTTGCATCTTCTCTGCAACTGTCGGATCACCGTGTCAATTGCGGAATCTCCTTTGACTTGATCTCTTGTTGTGAGCTTAATGTTGGCCGACGTTCGTCTGGGGGCCTTCGGAAGCCCGCTTCCAGTCGGCATGTTGTCCAGAAAGATATTCTGATATTTTTCGACCAGCTCTTTAAGTGCTACTAGTCGTGAAGAGTACTCACTTCCAGTGGGTAATGCCGCTTGCTGGACTTCTTCATCTAGGTCGCAAAACTGCTGCCAGAGATCGTTTAACTGATTTAGCTTACCGGAATAATAGCCGTCTCGGTGGCGTCGGTCGGCAGAATCCTTGCCATAATTCTTAATGAGCTGTTGGATTTTCCCTTGCAGCTCGTTTTGGGTGTCTAGTAATCGATTGTGTAAATCGATTCTTGTGTGACTTGTTTCCTCAATGAATGAAGTAGACATATTGTGTGTCTTGGAAACAAAGAATCTTGTGAAGCTGAGTATCCTGTGAAGCTGGATGAAGCTGAGTATCCTGTGAAGCTGGATTAAGCTGAAGTTCCTGTGACGATGGAGGAAGAAGCGTATCCTGTGAAGCTGGATGAAGCTGAAGTTCCTGTGACGCTGGAAGACGAAGCGAATCCTGTGAAGCTGGATTAAGCTGAAGTTCCTGTGACGCTGGAAGAAGAAGCGTATCCTGTGAAGCTGGATGAAGTTGAAGTTCCTGTGACGCTGGAAGAAGAAGCGAATCCTGTGAAGCTGGATTAAGCTGAAGTTCCTGTGACGCTGGAAGAAGAAGCGTATCCTGTGAAGCTGGATTAAGCTAAAGTTCCTGTGACGCTGGAAGAAGAAGCGTATCCTGTGAAGCTGGATTAAGCTGAAGTTCCTGTGACGCTGGAAGAAGAAGCGTATCCTGTGAAGCTGGATAAAGCTGTGAGTCCTTTAGTGGGAAGGGGGTTGCTTGAGTGTGATCCTTTGTTGTTAAAGGATCACGTCGGGGTCACCAATGTTTGTGCCTAACCGAAGTAGACACTTCCGGGTCACACCGCGGGACAAGGGGGTAATGAGCACTTGTCGCTGGCACGGGGACGCTTTGATGGCAGGACGATCGCGTCGCGGCAATGGTAACGATGCTTACTGTGATGCCGGACCACAGGCGATGCTGGAGCTGCGCTGAGGGTGAGCTAACGTGGTTAGCTGCTAGTTGAGATAGTGTACTACGAGCCCTATTCCCAGTTGTAAGAAGTAGAACCGCGGAGTTAAGAGGTGTGTTGATAACTGATTTATTCTTCATTTGGTACCTGCTTATATACTACTTGGAACACGGAAGCTTAGTGTAATGATTAGTGAAATAAGCTATATTCTAAAGTAGGTCAGGGAATTATGATTATGGTGCAGTTGGCTCAGCTAAAACTGCAACATGTACTGACTGCATTGGCGCGTCAGTGTGCCGTTGAGTCTGTAAGACGGTGAGTCGGTGAGATGGTGAGTTAGTGAGACATATAATATGCTGATCAGCAATTCTCATATGCAGTGGGTGCTACTGAACGCCTGGTACTGACACTGCAACATATGCTGACTGCATTGGCGGGTCAGTGCTCCGTTGAGTCGGTGAGACGGTGAGTTAGTGAGACATATAATATGCTGATAAGCACTTCTCATCTGCAGTGAGTGCTACTGAGCGCCTGGTACTGTTCCCAACTTGGCTACTGCTTGATTTGTTGGGTGTGGTCATGTTGAGTACCTTTGGGTACGAACAATATATACGGTCACACTGTCGGATAGGCAATAAATATTTATTATTTTGGATGGTCGGACTTATGTAAGGAATTACGGACTTTAATATTGTTTGTTTGAAAGGAACACTTTGTGAGCTCTTGACCCACTGTGCACTGGCGATATACGTATGTATGTACACTGTACATATGTACATATGTGGTGTGCGAATAGCGGAATAACGTTGCGGGAATTGGAAAGACTTCGCTTATGTTTGTATGTCGGTGCGTTTTTTTGTCCCCTGCACAACCAAATTGCAAACGATTTGCTGGAGTAAATGACAATATCCACCACTTTGTTTTTAATTTTAGAAATAGTTTAGCCGTATTTGTAGGGCGAGAAAAGTAGTTGGAGTGGACTGTATTAGAATATATATGTAAATATACACACGCAGCTGGAACACAGTAAAAAACAAGGAAGAACGCTATAGTCGAGTACCTCGACTATCAGATACCCGTTACTCAAAGGGAAATGGAGATATGCAAGCAGCAAAGCGAAATTAAAATGCGCCACTTACCGGCGGTAGACAGATTTAAGCGTTATGGGCGTTAGAGTGGGCGTGGCAAATTTATTTTTGGATCAATCGATAGGTATTGACGACACCAATACATTTTAGTTCAAATTTTTCATCTAGCATCCAAATTGTGGGCGTCACAGGTTTTCGCGGTTTGTGGGCGTTTAAGTGGGCGTGGCAAATTTTTTTTAGGTCAATCGATAGGTATTGATGAGAACAATACATTTCAGTTAAAATTTTCTATCTAGCATCAAAACTGTAGGAGTTTCAGTTTTGGGCGGTTTGTGGGCGTTAGAGTGGGCGTGGCAGTCTACTGAAACAAACTTGCGCTGCGTAAGAAGCTCAGGAATCTGTACGCCAAATCTCAATAGCCTAACTCTCATAGTTTCCGAGATCTCAGCGTTCATCCGGACAGACAGACGGACAGACGGACAGACGGACAGACGGTCAGACGGACAGACGGACAGACGGACATGGCTAGATCGACTCGGCTAGTGATCCTGATCAAGAATATATATACTTTATGGGGTCGGAAACGCTTCCTTCTCCCTGTTACATATTTCCGACGAATCTAGTATACCCTTTTACTCTACGAGTAACGGGTATAATAAAGAGTGCAAATCTTAAGGGAAAATTTTATGATCCGGAATTTTTTACTGTGGCTGAGTTATATTTTACACACAATTGGAATTGAAAATATTTTTGAGAAACATTGTAGTTGAATAGTAGCACTAAAATATCTACTGGAATTGTTTCAAGTGTAAAATTGTGGGCAAAGGAAACTGGAATATTTTCGGGCACAAGTAACGGAATTGAAATACATATATTAAATGCCGCTGCGTCGGATTTATCACTTTTGGATTTAGACAATATATCATATAGAAAGTTAGTCGAAATAGGGTTCGAAAAACTGGCTGTATGACCGGCAATTATAGTAAGTGGAACTTATCTGGAGCGTTTCAAGCCTGCTGGGACAAAATCAAAGGAAACTCCAGGAGAGGAAAGTCAAAAGATTTTGAAATCCGGCTCGAAGGACCAAAATGTTGGGGCGGTGCGGCTTGGTCGATTAAATAGTTGAAGCCCCAAGATCGAGTGGTACGCATAAAAATACGCGGGTACTTTTGGGTTTTTACGCGACGTGCGTAGGTGTTTATTAGTACACTTTGAAACATGAACTGCTTAAGCCTAACTTAACTTAAGCGCTCCAGAGCAGAGCGGAGACTTAGGGGAGAGATGGAGAGGGAGAGCGGGCGGCAGTGCGAGCGCGCGAGATGTAGACATCTGGATAAAACTGCCTCCTGAAATTAAACGCCCTTTTGGCGTGAACACTTCCCATCATCTGAAGTTGCAATCTATTTTTGTGGATAATGCAGACGTTGCAGAAGGTAACCACTGCCTTCACCAGGTTACAAGAGTTGACAAAGTTGTGGAGGGGAATTCGTTAGTAAAAGGGTATACTAGATTCGTCGGAAAATATGTAACATGCAGAAGGAAACGTTTCCGACCCCATAAAGTATATATGGATCCGTCCGGATGAACACTGAGATCTCGGAAACTATAAGAGCTAGGCTATTGAGATTTGGGTTTCAGATTTCTGAGCTTCTTACGTGCCACGCCCCACACAAAATCGTTTGCCACGCCCACTTGAACGCCCATAACGCCTAAATCTGTCTACCGCCCACATAACCATATATTGAGATCGCGGGTAGGTGGCGCATGTCAATCTCTCCTTACTGCTTGCATATCTCCATTTCCCTATGGTTCCTTTAGCTGAGCAACGGGTATTTGATAGTCGACTATAGCGTTCTTCCTTGTTTATACTGGATTGGTGCGTGCTACGGAATACTAGGTAGGAGATGTTGAAGGTTATCCCGGTTAGTTGACTACGCGGACGTTGCCATTGGCTCCTGGAAAGACAGAGTCGATTCTGCACAGTCCCCACTCATTTGAGGGCAGAATATCGTCCTTGATGACCCTGTTACCGACGCGGAGACTTTCCGTTGAAAATTGCCAGTTGTGGCGCTTGTGGAGCTCTGTTACGCATCCTTCCAGCCATTTTTCTAATCAGAGTCTGGATAATAAAAGAGATAAACAGGGCTAGCTAAGACTGACGTCGATATTGGTTACGGACTGAGGACTATGGGAAGTTCGGCTCGTTACTAAGGAGTTTTGGAAGGCTTTCCTGAAAGATCAACCACCTTGGACTTTGGCCGTTTGACAAATCCGTGTGCCGTACCAATGTCGACTAAGCGGACATTGCCATCGGCTCCCGGAAAAAAGGAGTCTATTCTCCCGAATCGCCACTCATTTGAGGGCAAATTGTCGTTCTTAGTGGAGCTCTTTAAGGTACTCATCCTTCCATCGAGTACGGAATTGGTGATGGAGAGGCTTTAAGGGCTGCCACCGGTTCAAAATAGACACGGATTCTCCCTTTTATTCGGGTTCCGCCGACAAGAAAGTGCGCTGGTGTCAACGCCAAGAGGTCAATTGGGTCCTCGGATATGGGAGATAGTGGTCTGGAATTTAGAAAAGCTTCGATTTTCGCTAGGAGGGTGTACAGCTCTTCAAAGGTGTACTTCCGCGTAGCGTTGAACTTGCGTATCAAGGTTTTGAAGCTCTTGATACCTCCTTACCATAGGCCTTCCATATGGGGTGCCCCAGGAAAAGGGAATTGCCCGTTGAGCTGTTGATGACTATACGCAACAGTTACAGACTCTTTCTTGCCGACGAAGGTTTTCCCATTGTCAGACTGAATTTGACTCGTCAAATCTGATGTAGGTTCTAGATGGATGGCCTTTGTAGAGAAACAGACGAAAACCAGCAAATACCTTTTTGTGATGAACCAAGCTTTTCCAGTGTTATTCTTTGCCAAAAGGGCGTGGTCCATCCATGTGTACGCAGGAGCTAAGAACTGCCCTTACCAAGTTCTTTACCTTCGGAGCCCAGTACTGGAACGGGTGAGACGCACCATTATCTGATTACCAACATGTAATGAAATCAGATGCGTAAATTTTACCAGAAGCCGCGAGAGTGCACATTCGTACGGTAGGATTACGCGGAGGACCTTACGCGGCCGCATACCCTGGTTAGCCCTCTCTGTTCTAGAATGGACGGCAAAGACGCAAAATGGGCTTTGACGGCACGCTTTTCGATCTCGGTCACCGGCAGGTCGGTTCCCTGTCTGAGCCAATGATCGCGTGGCCGTTGCAGCCAAGTGGGTCCATGCCACCAAAGCGGGTTATCCATAAGCTCTTGAAGGGGAACACCTCGACTAGCCAAATGTGTGACCAATTGGCTGCCTCTGTGGACTCGGTGATCTTCTTCACTCTGTTGGCGACGAACGTTGTCAAATGACACGCTGGTTTGCCTAACCATGCTAGCACAATCGTGGAATCGGTCCAACAATGGAGTTTTGAGGTCAGCCTCGGCTGATGGCTTCGGCCATCTCGGACAAAAGGAGAGCCCCGCATAACTTCTGCCTGGGAAGGGACACCGTTTTGACTGGCGCCACACGCGTCTTGGCCGTGAGCAAGTGCACCATCGTCTTATGGCCCACCTCTACGCGCACATAGATCGCAGCTCCGTATGCCATTGGCGAGGCGTCACAGAATCCGTGATGCTCTACGCGGAACTCTGGACGGAAGGAAACCCATTTGGGTATTCTGACCTGGTCTAGGACCGAATAGCTGTGGAGAAAGCTGTTCCACCTTTGGCACAGCTCAGTTGGCAGGTTATCGTCCCAACCTAGATCCTGAAGCCAAATCTCTTGCATAAAGATTTTGGCACACACAACAATCGGAGCGAACCAGCCTTCTGGATGAAACAGCTTAGCAATTTCGGAAAGGACTTGGCGTTTCGTGGGGGAGATTTCCGTTGCTGAATATGGTAGGACGAGGAAGAACTTATCGCCCGTCGCCTTCCATCGTACGCCGAGAGTTTTGGCTGTGCTCTGTGTCGATCTCGAGGAACTCTGTTGTCAGAAGATGATCGCTTTGGATATGAGCTAAGATTTCTTTGTGGTTGGTTGTGGTTATGGTCTACCCACATCTGTCGATACATTTTCTCGATATCGGCACTGTAGACGTATCGGAAATATCGCCACTTCATGATCGGACTGCACACTGAAAAGTATTTTTAATTGGCTATCTACTAACAACCGCTTGTTTTCGAAACGCTTAGTTAGGTTAGCCCAAGCTGAGCGAAAGCCATCGTTAGTAAGGGGGGAGTTCGAAACTATAGTGTGTGCATCGCGCATTGTTTTTCATTTAGGTAATACAGTTTTTCAACTGGCGTCAGCCTTGGATTGTTGAGCTGCACGTCAGTTGCCAGCTGTTGCAGGAATAGAATCGCCAGGAATGGCGCGCAATTGACTCCAAAAGTTACCGCCTGTAATTCGAAATCTCGAATGTGCCCCTCGCTGTTGCGCAATAAAATGCGCTGGAACGGGGAATGCTTCGTATCTACCCACATCTGTCGATACATTTTCTCGATATCGGCACTGTAGACGTATTGGAAATATCGCCACTTCAGGATCGGGATAGTTAGATCGGACTGTAAGACTGGGCCAGCATGAAGGATAACATTTAAACTGACCCCACTCTCTGCAGGACTGGAGGCATTTAAAACCACACGCAGCTTGGTAGTTGTACTTTCCGGATTGATGGGGAAGATAATAACTGGCAGAATTATGGGTAGGACGGACTTCTCTCATGTGATGGAGGTCGAGATACCCTTGAACCACGGAGTCGTATTTGGTTTTCAGCTGACTGTCCCTCTTTAGGCGTTGCTCGGTTCTTAGGAACTGCGACAACGCGGAGGCTCTGGAGTGACCGAGGGCGGGTTTAACGTTTTTAGGATTAAGAAAAAGGAAGACTTACGACATACCTGCCGTTATCGTCTCTCATAGTCGTCCGGAAATTTGGTGAGAGGCCTATCCAGGGACGTGTCAACAGTGTGAGAGATTCGCGTGGAAAACACGGAAATCTGATTTTCCCTTGGAGAAGGAACGGATCCTGTTAGGATCTACCCGGAAATGGTTTCTTGACCGAGGAGAGAGCCACAAATGTTCGGCCTGGTGCCTGGATTCGATGGCGATGGGGAGAAGTAGCCTCTGTGTAGTAAGGTGTGATGGCGGCCGCGGCACGTAAAGCAACTATGACTGCTTTCACAATCACGCAGCTGATGCCCTCGTGCGAAGCAGTTCAGACAGAGCTGCTTTCTCTTTATACGCCGACTGCTCGTCGACCGTCATCTGGAGAAATCGTGCACATGTGCTGACAGGATAGTTTTCCTTCTTACGAAGGTCACATCTTTTGCGCTTGGGTGCTACCCTTGTCTCGTACGAATTTATTCTTCGAGGCCCTGCACTGGAGGCGGATGTTTTTGGCAGAGATTGACTCGAGCCTGACGGGCGTACGTCTTCTAAGGTCCGGTGACGCTCCATAAGGAATGCATTCAGGTCCTGCCACGTCGGAATCTCGGCCTTGTTGTGCAGGTACTGTTCCCACAAGGATAGCGTGAGCTTAGCAAGTTTGGAGGAGCACATGCAAGTTATCTCATGATCCCAGCCTCTTTACCCAATTTATAAACAAACTCTTCATAAACAATTCTTAGCTGAGAACGCTTTCCAGCTTTGGCGCCCAGCCGCCTTACCCAAGTCGTAAACAATTTCTTATAAACAATTCTTATCTGGGATCCCCTTACTCAGCGTTCCCACAGAATCCCAATTAGCTCCCCCACTTCAATAGAAGTTCATTGTTAAGATTCAATTGCGCCGCAGTCCTCCTAACATAAACTAAGCTGGGTCCAGCTAATGTAAACACAAGCATCCTAATCCTCAGAACAAAAGAGAACCAACAGGTACGGTTAACCAACCGGCAAACAAAACTATGCGATTAAATAACATCGAGGAAGACCATTTTTTAGGCCAGAATCCGGAGTAGGATTACCCTACCTAATCCGATATGATAGCAAAATAAATAAAAAGCTTAAAATCTTAATTGACACAGGAGCAACCTCCTGCTATATCAAAACAGGAATTTACAAAAACAAAAACGAGCTTCCTATATATTGTGAGGGGTCGTTTGACCCCTCACAAATAGCGCCCCCAACATCGGCAGCCAGCGACAACAACATCGGCCGCCAGCGCCAACAACAACGCCAGCTAGCATCTACAACAAATAGCGCCCCCAACATCGGCAGCCAGCATCTACAACAAATAGCGCCCCCAACATCGGCAGCCAGCGACAACAACATCGGCCGCCAGCGCCAACAACAACGCCAGCTAGCATATACAACATCGACAGCGCCAACAACATCGGTCGCCAGCGACAACAACATCGGCCGCCAGCGCCAACAAAAAATTGGCACGCGCCAAGGGAAGAGCGAGAGAAAAGGAGTACCGAAACTTCGACAAGTGGAAAAAACCCAGAGCAGCCGAAAACTTGAACAAAACGCGGCGGCAAAGCTTGATTAGTTCTCTTTTGGAAAAGGCGGTGCGCGGAATAAGAAGTGATTTTTGCAAAGGCGGTGCACGGGAGCAGAAACAGGTCTCTTCTTTTTGGAAAACGCAGCGCACCGGACCAGAAGTGCGAGGAGGGGACTTTTGGAAAACGCAGCGCACGGGATCAGAAGTGCGAGCAGAGCAAATTTGTGTGGACAACAGGAATCTTTTGCCTTCGGGCTGATGCCAAGTGACCCAGGAAGGAGTTTACCTAGACGACCTCGAGGAGAGTGTGCCGGTCCAGGACCAGCGGCGGAGCACCCGGAGTCACGCGTGTGTGTGTGCGTGAGAGCGAGACGGGTGAGTGAGTGGAGGGAGCCGCATTTTGGCCCGCGAGAGTCCCGTGCAATGAGAACTTTCTCGAAGGCCTCGATACGGCTTCGCCCAGAGTAGGCTAGAATTTATAAACCATGACCTAACCTAACCCGATAATTGCGAGCACTGAGGGAAAAAAAAACATGAACCAAGAGTTTAAATAAAGAATATTTTCTTACATATCTGAACACAAAATTTGCCGCTGCCATGTTGTTCTTTTTTCCCTTTGACTACTTTGATTTCTGATTTGATTTCCGAGCTGACTACACCGAGAGAAAGGGGTGGACCCAACTTTTGGAAACCTGTTGCTAATTAATTAAATAAAAATATTTCTCAGATATTAAAAAATCCAATCAAGCTGGCCATTTTAGGCCATAAATTCTGCCCTAGGGGAAAGTTGTCCTCATAATCGATGCCCTCTCTCGGCCTTCTCGTAGCGAATGCTATGAGCCAGGCTCAAATGCGCGTTAGCGCTGACGCTTTTCACTCTGCTACAGACACCGAATAAACTGTTTCTCTCACTCCGTACCCCGGTGGCTGGCACTCTACATCTCACGCCAGCCAACCGATTTTCGTCTTAGACCTTTTTGTCCCATATCTTTACAAATATTTTCGGTAAAGAGACCCTGGCGGGACTGAGTATATTCCAGCCTACGAGACTTCTTTACAGAATGGCGCCCGAACAGGGACGTGGGGTTTACGAAATTTTAGACGACCTAAATATGGCCTAAAGACCCATCTATGTACAGAGAGTTTGAAAATGTTCGGTTCAGTCACTTAGAAGCGAAATTTTTAAGTCGGAACGTAAGGAGAGTCATATATCGAGGGACACAAAAATTTCTAGGGCAGGAAACGGGGAAATATATATATATTTAAAAATATACCAATGCATCGAACATAACCTTAGAAAAAAAAAGAAAAAAAAACTTAGAATTTAAGTTGAGCACATGGCATTCGGGAGAACTTATACAAAAGTATACCCACACACAGCGATAAATTTCTAACGCACGCAGACACACATACATGTATTTCTAGGCAGAGCAAAGTACATAACCTAAAATCAGAGATTCTTTGTTCCAAGCGTGGCCAGCAAATCAAGTGAGGACGAAACACATACAGGCAGATAATCGGAAAGAGAGAGAGAGCGAGAGCCCTCTAGGCTAGCCAACTCAGGTCACGAGAGTTTCGAAAGCACGAGGTAGGGAAAAGCTAACGTATACTCCCCACAGCGCAGCCATTTTGTTTTTTTGTTTTCACTCTCATCGTCGTCCCTCTCACACGAGCAGGAGTCGATCAAGTACAGGCAACGGGATCACATCGTTGGGGGCTTCTCAGATAACCATCGCCGAGTCAACACGTGCATCGGCAGCTCTCAAGAACATCGTCGTGGGAAAATTTAAAACTACATCGTCGTCGAACAAAATTCAATCACCGTCGAAGAAATTTAGGAATTAAGTCGTCGTTTGACATCGGATTGTGGTCACCATCGTTCCCACGTGCAGTGAATTCTTGGTGACAAATAAAATAAAATTTTCAATGAAGATTTTAACCAGTTCGAACATCGTTTGACCCTCGTCCAAGAATTTCTCTCGTCCTATCGAAACTTTTCCTGTCGTTTGCCAGTTAACTATTACTTCACAGCAATATGGGGGGCGCGTTGGATTTCGTATCTCCGAAAGCGGGAATTGGAGGCGATTCTGAAGGAGTTTTCCTTGGAAGCAACCGGAACAGTTGAGGAAATGAGGAGCCGGCTGGCTGCTTTTAATAATCGGGACGACCACGTGCTGGAGATAGCCGAGCGGCTACAGGAATGCGAGGCGGAAATTACAGCCGCCCTAACGGATAGGAAGCAGCGTTCACCGACTCCGAACCCACACCCACCGGGTCCAACACAGCTTCAGGTGCCAGCACTGGAAGGCAGAGGTGCTGCTGATGTATTCGGAGACACGGAGATCCATCCGGTCAAGCGGGATATTTTTCCCAGGAAATCAGAGATGTCCGCAGCCACGCTAGCGGAAAAGCTGAAGAATTGGGGAATCACTTTTGACGGGACCACGGACCCCATAACCTTCAACCAACAACTCGAGGAACGAGCCACCGCATACGAAGTTGACGTGGAGAAGATGACGCAGGCCATCCCTGGTCTTTTGACGGATACAGCTGAGCACTGGTTTCGGACAAGCCAGCTGCTAGGAAAATCTTGGACGAACTTCAAGAAGGCGTTTCTTGACTTCTTTCTGCCACCCAGGTACTTTCAGCGACTCGAAGATGAGATCCGCACCAGAGATCAGCGACGGGGAGAGACTTTCAAACAATACCTAGTCAACATCAGACTCATGATGCACAGAGCGGGGTATAATGCGGAGCAGGAGTTGGACCGGATCTATGAAAATCTCCAACCGGAGTATCAGATGTACGCAAGGAGGCACGACTTCACCACTTTGGAGCAACTTACCACTAAACTACGAGGTCACCCGCGATCAGAGCACAGGAAGCCATGCCAGAATGTTGGCCGAACCACAACAAGCGCCTAGAAGGAACGAGTACGAGATCCCAGCGTATGCAGGAGCATCACCAATAGGTCAACAGAATTTCACACGACCGGCCAGACGACCACCCACCCCAGCCACAGTTTTACAATCAGTTCCTCGAGTAGGGAACAGGTCAATGGTGCCGAATTTCAGTCTTGCTTGCAGGAATTGTGCCCAGGAGGGTCACCGTTCAGCTACATGTCGCAATCCCAGAGTCCTCTTTTGTTGGGATTGTGGTCGCAGAGGAGTACGCACTCTCGAGTGTTGCCGTCGTACCCAGCCGGGAAACGAGAGGTGTCTTCGCCCCCTCGGGGAGCGGACGGAGACTGCCTACAGGAATCCCCGGAATTAGGAGAAATCTTACAGGTTCAGTCGAGCAGAATTATCGCGCAGGTTCAAATCGAGGGTCAGGAGTTTAACGCTACCATAGACACCGGAGCTAGCAGAAGCTTCGTGAGCGATCGAGTTGTTCAACGTGTAGGGACGCCACATAACGTACGATCGGTACACACTCATGTCAGCCTGGCGGAAGGCTCACGCAAGGAGATAACCAAGTCTCTGGTAGCCAAAGTCCGGTTGGACCAACGTTGGGTCACCTTTCCACTGCTAGTTTTCCCTTCGATCATGGAAGACGTGCTATTGGGCGTGGACTTCCTCTGTGGCGTGTCTGCCACTCTCCAATGCGGCCGCGCTACGCTGCAGCTGAACCCTCTCCTAATAAGCAGCCCCACTAACGACTTAGCTATGCCTCCTCTCTTGACAAATGCGTTCACTCCAGCAAACAACGATCAAGATAACGAGGTGCAAACCACCCCGACCAGCAGTATTTTAGGGTCTCGAGACGACAACGCCGTGCGAAATAATCCATTTCGACGGAATCATGATACTGTTTCAGCGGAACCAGTAGAGGAAGGGCGAGCGCCTTTCCCAGTCAGACCAGGATACACGCCTGACACTGGAGGAGCACTAGCCGCAATCACCGCAAACGCCGAGCAAGAAGAATTAGAACCCTGGGTAAACAAATTCCTACAGGAGGAATTGGCCAAATTCGAAGGATTGACGGGAGTGTCAAATATCGCTGAGCATACGATCACGATGCGAGATGATAAGCCCATCAAACAGAGGTATTTTCCTAAGAATCCCGCGATGCAGAGGATTATCGATGAGGAGATCGACGAACTGCTACGCAACGACTGTATAGAGCCTTCACGGAGCCCCCACAGCGCCCCTATTGTACTCGTGGGCAAGAAATCTGGAGAGATGCGACTATGTGAAGATTTCCCATTCTATTCCAGATGCATACCCGCTGCCAAGGATAACACACATCTTGGAACGTCTGCGCCATGCCAAGTACATATCGACGCTCGATTTGAAGAGCGGATATTGGCAAATCCCTGTAGCCGAGTCCAGCCGCGAGTGCACAGCATTTACAGTCCCCGGGAGGGGCTTGTACCACTGGAAATTGATGCCGTTTGGCCTCCACTCAGCACCAGCCACATTCCAGCGGGCGCTCGACAGCGTCATAGGACCGGACATGGAGCCCAACGCGTTTGCGTATTTGGATGACATCATCATCATCGGCCGCACTCTGGAGGAGCATGTGCAGCATCTACAAGAAGTATTTCGACGGCTACGAAAGGCGAACCTTCGTCTCAACGCGAAGAAATGCAGTTTCCTTAAGCGCAGCCTGGTGTACTTGGGACACGTCATCAGTGAGGAGGGAATTCACACGGATCCCGACAAAATTTCGGCAGTACGGCGACTGAGTCCGCCCACCACATGCAAGGAGTTGAGGAGATGTCTAGGGATCGCGTCATGGTACAGGAGATTTGTACCCAACTTTGCCAGCGTAGTGCAGCCCATGTCTTTGCTACTCAAGAAAGGAAAGAAATGGCAATGGGAGCAGGAGCAGCAAGATGCGTTCGAGGAACTCAAAAGAAAACTCACGGAGGCGCCGGCTCTCGCCTGCCCCGACTTCAACGAGAAGTTCGTGTTGCAAACAGACGCCAGCGATATCGGCCTAGGAGCAGTTTTAACGCAGAAAATCCAGGGAGAAGAACGAGTCATCGCATTCGCCAGCAGACGCCTCATCGCCGCTGAGGAAAACTACTCCGCCACGGAAAAGGAGTGTCTGGCTATCATATGGGCCATCAGGAAACTCAGATGCTACTTGGGAGGTTATCGATTTGAGGTGATAACGGACCACCTCGCCTTGAAGTGGCTCAACTCGATTGATAATCCCACCGGCCGCATAGCGCGCTGGGCGTTGGAACTGCAGCAGTACCAGTTTGACGTCACCTATCGACGCGGGAGCCAGAACATTGTTGCAGATGCACTTTCTCGACAGCCTTTGGAAGTACTTCAGATGATCCAGGCGGATAAGCCGGGATGCACATGGTACCAGCGGATGCTGAAACTTGTTCAGGACAGGCCTGAAGATTACCCGGACTATGCGTACGAGAACCAACAGCTCTATCGGCATATCGGATCCCGACCTGACGACGAAGACTCCGTGCCCTGGAAACTGTGCGTAGCCAAAAAACACCGACAGCGAGTACTGTCGGAATGCCATGACCAGCCCACGGCAGGACATCTCGGAATCAGGAAGACAACCACCCGGATCGCCCAGAGATATTACTGGCCAGGTCTTTTCCGCGATATTGCCAGGTATGTCCGCAAGTGTGACACTTGCCAACGGTTCAAAGTCAGCCAAACCAAACCGGCGGGTAAAATGTTCACCAGACAGATTAAGGAGCCGTTCGATACTGTCTGCGCCGATTTTTTTGGGCCCCTTCCGCGATCCAAGAGTGGGAATAGGATGCTGCTCGTATTCTTCGACGCCTTTTCGAAATGGGTTGAGTTGGTCCCCTTGAGAAAAGCTACTTCGGCGCATCTCGAAAAATCCTTTCGGGAGAGGATTTTGAATCACTTTGGTATTCCCCGAACATTTGTCTGCGATAATGGGACACAGTTTACGAGTCGTTCATTCAAAGCCTTCTGCAAGCAGGCGGGAATGGAGATCCAACATACAGCACCTTATACTCCGCAGCAGAACCCGACAGAAAGGGCACCGAAGCGAAGCGGACAACACTCAGAGAGCTTCGTTGGAGCAGCGGAAGCATTACGATCTCAGGCGACGTGCGTGGAGACCGACCATAGGATCGCTGGTCTTCGTAAAACAGCATCATTTGTCCAGGGCAGCGGATAACTTTGCCGCTAAGCTAGCACCCAAGTACGAGGGCCCGTACAAAGTAATTAAGTTCTTTTCTCCCACCATAGTGCGCTTGCAACATACCCAGAGCAGGCAACGCAGAACGGCATCCCTTAGAGATTTAAAGGAGGCAGTCAACGAACCAGAAACCCAGAATCTGGTACCCAGACGACTGGACGACAACGAAGACATTCAGATGGCGGAACAAGTTTAGCGATCGATTGACGCTAAAAACCCGTAGCAGAGCAACAGCAAAAGCAGCAGAGAAACCAAGGAATACCCGCATCAAGGCGGAAGCAACGGAGAAGCATACACGAAGACATGTACACATCAAGACGAGAGCAGCAGAGAAACATCCAAGGATGCCCGCAGACGGCGGAAGCATACACGATGATAGTAGCGCAGCAGCAGCGCCAGAAGCCCGTACGAAGACGGCACAATAGCAACGAACTTGCCACAAACAAGCCGGCGAGTAACACTCGATCTGGCCGAGGCGAGAGCCAACCAGGAACACTGCGACAGGAGCCAATGTTTGAGTCAGTGGGGCCACTTGCTGGAGGGTGCGCCTTCCCAACGTCCCACTTCCCCTAGTGGGAACTCAACGCTCCCAGTGCCACTGCAGCGAACCATTTTCCCCATGATTACTAACTAAACAATTAAAACCCAGTTAGTAATCGTTAAAACGAAACACTAATACCCTTTTGTTCTCCCCTACAGACATGGCGTCGGACAACCCGTCCCACCTGTGGCGCATGACAACACGCAAGCCACGGCCACCCACATTTCTCAACGCCCCCCGAAGTAGGAGGGGGATGTGAGGAGTCGTTTGACCCCTCACAAATAGCGCCCCCGACATCGGCAGCCAGCGACAACAACATCGGCCGCCAGCGCCAACAACAACGCCAGCTAGCATCTACAACAAATAGCGCCCCCAACATCGGCAGCCAGCGACAACAACATCGGCCGCCAGCGCCAACAACAACGCCAGCTAGCATCTACAACAAATAGCACCCCCAACATCGGCAGCCAGCGACAACAACATCGGCCGCCAGCGCCAACAACAACGCCAGCTAGCATCTACAACATCGACAGCGCCAACAGCATCGGCAGCCAGCGACAACAACATCGGCCGCCAGCGCCAACAACAACGCCAGCTAGCATCTACAACATCGACAGCGCCAACAACATCGGTCGCCAGCGCCAACAACAACGCCAGTTAGCGCCAACAACATCGCCAGCCAGCAGTTACAACATCGCCAGCGCCAGCAACCTCAGCAGCCAGCGACAACAACAATAGCAGCTAACAACAAAACAAAACCCTCGCGCATAACTTTGTAAAAACTTTGTACAGTTAAATTAATATGTAGGCTTAACCAATAATTGTAAGATTTGTAGTTATATTAGTACCCAAGAATTATCTTAAGCTAAGCTTTCCCCCTCCGCTCTCGCATCAGCAGTAGCCACACACACACACACCAGGAGAGCAACGAACTATTCACCACGATAAGTGCAGCGCCGCACAGGAGCAAGCGAGAGAGGACATGCGATCGAGGAGGAAAACAACCCCCGAAAATTGGCACGCGCCAAGGGAAGAGCGAGAGAAAAGGAGTACCGAAACTTCGACAAGTGGAAAAAACCCAGAGCAGCCGAAAACTTGAACAAAACGCGGCGGCAAAGCTTGACTAGTTCTCTTTTGGAAAAGGCGGTGCGCGGAATAAGAAGTGATTTTTGCAAAGGCGGTGCACGGGAGCAGAAACAGGGCTCTTCTTTTTGGAAAACGCAGCGCACCAGGTGACTTTTGGAAAACGCGGCGCACGGGATCAGAAGTGCGAGCAGAGCAAATTTGTGTGGACAACAGGAATCTTTTGCCTTCGGGCTGATGCCAAGTGACCCAGGAAGGAGTTTAACTAGACGACCTCGAGGAGAGTGTGCCGGCCCAGGACCAGCGGCGAGAGCCAACCAGGAACACTGCGACAGGAGCCAATGTTTGAGTCAGTGGGGCCACTTGCTGGAGGGTGCGCCTTCCCAACGTCCCACTTCCCCTAGTGGGAACTCAACGCTCCCAGTGCCACTGCAGCGAACCATTTTCCCCATGATTACTAACTAAACAATTAAAACCCAGTTAGTAATCGTTAAAACGAAACACTAATACCCTTTTGTTCTCCCCTACAGACATGGCGTCGGACAACCCGTCCCACCTGTGGCGCATGACAACACGCAAGCCACGGCCACCCACATTTCTCAACGCCCCCCGAAGTAGGAGGGGGATGTGAGGAGTCGTTTGACCCCTCACAAATAGCGCCCCCAACATCGGCACCCAGCGACAACCACATCGGCCGCCAGCGCCAACAACAACGCCAGCTAGCATCTACAACAAATAGCGCCCCCAACGTCGGCAGCCAGCGACAACAGCATCGGCCGCCAGCGCCAACAACAACGCCAGCTAGCATCTACAACTAATAGCGCCCCCAACGTCGGCAGCCAGCGACAACAGCATCGGCCGCCAGCGCCAACAACAACGCCAGCTAGCATCTACAACATCGACAGCGCCAACAGCATCGGCAGCCAGCGACAACAACATCGGCCGCCAGCGCCAACATCAACGCCAGCTAGCATCTACAACATCGACAGCGCCAACAACATCGGTCGCCAGCGCCAACTACAACGCCAGTTAGCGCCAACAACATCGCCAGCCAGCAGTTACAACATCGCCAGCGCCAGCAACCTCAGCAGCCAGCGACAACAACAATAGCAGCTAACAACAAAACAAAACCCTCGCGCATAACTTTGTAAAAACTTTGTACAGTTCACTTAATATGTAAGCTTAACCAATAATTGTAAGATTTGTATTTATATTAGTACCCAAGAATTATCTTAAGCTAAGCTTTTCCCCTCCGCTCTCGCATCAGCAGTAGCCACACACACACACCAGGAGAGCAACGAAATATTCACCACGATAAGTGGTGAAACCGAAACTTCGACAAGTGGAAAAAACCCAGAGCAGCCGAAAACTTGAACAAAACGCGGCGGCAAAGCTTGACTAGTTCTCTTTTGGAAAAGGCGGTGCGCGGATTAAGAAGTGATTTTTGCAAAGGCGGTGCACGGGAGCAGAAACAGGGGTCTTCTTTTTGGAAAACGCAGCGCACCGGACCAGAAGTGCGAGGAGGGGACTTTTGGAAAACGCAGCGCACCGGACCAGAAGTGCGAGCAGGTGACTTTTGGAAAACGCGGCGCACGGGATCAGAAGTGCGAGCAGAGCAAATTTGTGTGGACAACAGGAATCTTTTGCCTTCGGGCTGATGCCAAGTGACCCAGGAAGGAGTTTACCTAGACGACCTCGAGGAGAGTGTGCCGGCCCAGGACCAGCGGCGGAGCACCCGGAGTCTCGCGTGTGTGTGTGCGTGAGAGCGAGACGGGTGAGTGAGTGGAGGGAACCGCATTTTGGCCCGCGAGAGTCCCGTGCAATGAGAAATTTCTCGAAGGCCTCCATGCGGCTTCGCCCAGAGTAGGCTAGAATTTATAAACCATGACCTAACCTAACCCGATAATTGCGAGCACTGAGGGAAAAAAAAACATGAACCAAGAATTTAAATAAAGAATATTTTCTTACATATCTGAACACAAAATTTGCCGCTGCCATGTTGTTCTTTTTTCCCTTTGACTACTTTGATTTCTGATTTGATTTCCGAGCTGACTACACCGAGAGAAAGGGGTGGACCCAACTTTTGGAAACCTGTTGCTCATTAATTAAATAAAAATATTTCTCAGATATTAAAAAATCCAATCAAGCTGGCCACGCATAAATATGAATATTTCCAGACAAATGCCTAGATTTTAGGCCATAAATTCTGCCCTAGGGGAAAGTTGTCCTCATAATCGATCCCCTCTCTCTCGGCCTTCTCGTAGCGAATGCTATGAGCCAGCCCAAATGCGCGTTACCGCTGACGCTTTTCACTCTGCTACAGACACCGAATAAACTGTTTCTCTCACTCCGTACCCCGGTGGCTGGCACTCTACATCTCACGCCAGCCAACCGATTTTCGTCTTAGACGTTTTTGTCCCATATCCTTACAAATATTTTCGGTAAAGAGACCCTGGCGGGACTGAGTATATCCCAGCCTACGAGACTTCTTTACAATATAAAAGAGTATCTACGGTTAATGGATATTCTATAATTAAACATTATCACATGGTAACGATCTTTGACACGCGTTACACATTTTATGAAATAGACGGGTTAAAATCAGATTTTCTAATAGGTTACAACCTACTAAAAAATATAGAAGCTGTAATAGACACAGAAAAAGGAGTAATAAAATATGGGGGCAAAGAAGAAAAATTAATATATGATAATGACACTTCTTTTAACCAACTTTCCTTATCTGAAGAAAGAAACAATTCTTCCATTTAAGGAATTTTTTATACGAAAATACTTTGATGAAAAAGCCAAAATCAGAACTGAGTCTGAAGAGGCAAATCAAAACAAAACAAGTTCGGGATTCAAATATCCTGTACACGCCGTCGTTGAAGTATCCGACAAAAATTCTAGTTTGGGATTCAAAAATCCTGAGCGCGCCGTCGTTGAAGTATCCGACAAAAATTCAAGTTTGGGATTAATGAGTCCTGAACAAGCCGTCGTTGATTTATCCGACAACAATGAAATAAACAATATGAGTGAATCAATTCCAAACCAAATTATAAGACCGAGCAAGAGCCCTTATAATTCCCCAGTTTTAGTGGTACCAAAAAAGGGATTTAATGAAGATGGTACTGCAAAACTAAGATTAGTTATAGACTATAAGAAACTAAATGAAAACACCATTCCCGACAGATATCCAATGCAAGATTCTTCAGTGATTTTGTCAAATCTTGGAAAGGCTAAGTACTTTTCCACGATCGACTTGGAGTCTGGGTTTCACCAGATTCTTATGAAAGAAACAGACAATAAAAAAACCTAATTTTCTATAAATAACGGGAAATATGAATTCTTGAAAATGCCATTTGGACTAATGAACGCTCCCAGAATATTCCAATGTGCAATGGATGATATTTTGAGAGAACAAGTAGGTAAAACATGTCACGTATATATATTGTAGATGACATTATTATATTTTCTAAAACAATAGAACAACACTACAAGGACTTAATCGTCATAATTAATATAATGCTGAACGCAAATATGAAAATTTCAATTGAAAAAAAGTTCTTCAAATTAGAAACCACTTTTCTTGGTTACGTTGTTTCCCACAATGTAATCAAAACAGAACACGAAAAAATATCTACAAAAGTAAAGTATCCAATTCCAAAAAACTTTCGAGAGCTTAGAAGCTTCCTAGGCCTTAACGGCTATTACAGAAAATTTTTACAAAGCTACGCAAAAATTGCAAAAGCGCTAACAAAGTATTTGGAAGGTCAAAATGGTAAAGTATCCAAAAAAATGTCCCGTAAAACTTCAATACAGTTGGACGATTCGGCTGTAAGAGTTTTTAACGAGCTCAAAGATAATTTAATTGCACAAATCGAATTGGTACAACCTGATTATAATAAAAAATTCACTTTAACGACCGATGCGTCCGATCTAGCTATTGGTGCTGTTCTTTCTCAGGAAGGAAAACCAATAACCTTCATTTCAAAAACTCTAACTAAAGCCGAACAAGTATATGCCACCAATAAGAAAGAACTTTTAGCAATAGTTTGGGCATTTAAAAATTTGCGAAACTATTTGTACGGCGTTAATAACATAGAAATCTATACAGATCACCAACCAGTGTCTTTCTCGATATCTCAAAAAAATCCAAACATCGAGATGAAAAGATGGTACTCATTCATTGAAAGCTACTCTCCCAAAATAATTTATAAACCAGGATCTACCAACGTAGTTGCTGACGCCCTATCAAGAATTCAAATTAAAAACCTAACGGACAGTAACGAGACGGTCTCAGATCAAAACACTCAGCATTCAGCAGAGAGTAGTTTTGAGAATGTTATACAAGAGACCCGAAAACCCTTTAACCAGTTTAAGCAACAATTGCCAATAGGGACTCGACGAAAATTATAAACAAATTAACAGACTGTACTATTGGCCAAATTTGAAAAAAAAACCTACAGGAGTACATAAAGAACTGTACAATTTGTAATAGTAACAAATATAAGACACCCTGTACTAATTCCTATTGGTCAAAAACCAATCCCAAATAAAGAAGGAGAAAATCTGCTTATTGACATTTTTTACGCTCAAAATTTAATGTTCATTACTTGTATTGATTCATATTCAAAATACTTAGTCGTAAAGGAGATGCAAAATAAACTCAACATAGAACCCAAAATTGCAGAAATATTGCAACAATTTCCACTTGCCAAAACTTTAATGGTGGATAACGAGCCTAGTTTTTCTTCAACACAATTTAAATCCTTCGCACGAATATGCGGTATTAATTTATATTTCGCGGATCCTCGCCATAGTACGTCCAATGGACAAATAGAAAGAGCTCATTCTACCCTTACAGAAATTGCTCGTTGCATCAAAGATGAACTTAACTTAGTTGATTATTCTGAAATTATAATTAAAGCAGCTCAGAAATACAACATGACTATACACTCCTTTACCAACCAAAGACTATACGATATATTATACAATAAAATCGAACACGATATTATTCCTTAGTTATCGAAATGTTAAATTCTCACAACAAATGCAGAAAGGAAAAGGACTATCTCCTAGGGGAAATCATTTATGAGAAAAAACACGGGGTAAGAAATAAGCTTAACTCTAGATATAAAAAACAAGGAAGAACGCTATAGTCGAGTACCTTGACTATCAGATACCCGTTACTCAGATAACAATCTTTAAAATAAGTTAGCCGAGCACTTTGTTCTCTCTCCCTTGCTCTCATTTCTCGGCGCACTTTGCTCTCTCTGAGCGCCGGCAGGGCTTTTTTCTTTGCCGCTAAGTTCGGCCGGCAACTACCCTGCAGTTCCAAAATTGAGTTAAGCGCCCAATCATCACGAAGCCGACTGCGACGTCGGCAGAGAAGCCAGCGATGCCGGCAGAGCTGAGCGCAACGGCGGCAAAGCGACGCGCTCTCAGTCGGGTCCGCAAAGAGAACGCACAAAAAAGTAATTTTGGGCTCTCCCTCTCTCGTCAAGTCTCAGACGAAAAAGTGCGCGTGAAGGGAAGGAGGCCCAGCAACTAAAATATATAGACCTTTGTGCACCCTTGCTTTTGGAATAATGCGACATTTGTTCGTAAATGTTAAAACAACGATTTAAAATAATAGGTTTCTATTTTAAAATATTTGTATTTCTTAAACAAATTTATATGTTTATTAATATAATTTAATAATATGTAAAGTTTTAAAAATATATTTTTATAAACCGATTTGCATAGTCGAATATGTCTATAAATACCCTGCTTTTATGTGCAAGATGCATAGACCAAACGGGACATGCAAAAAAAACAACAACGGCTTAGCGGAACCGTTGTTGTTGTTGCTTGTTGTTTTTCTGGAAGGCACGCGCCTTTTTTCGTCTTTTCACTTGCGTTTACTTTAGTGAAGGAGTTAGAAGTTGAAGCAAACATACCAGCAATTTACTAAATTAAATTAAATTAGTGCCTTAAAAGTGAAAAAGAAACGATTCCCAGGTAAGTCTGTCGCAGACTAATAATATTGAAAACAGTGAGAGTAAAAAACAAGATAGTCTATATTTAAAATAAGGGAAATACAAGATTCCCAAAATAACACGTGGCGGAAAAAAAAATAGCTGTGAAAAATATTAATTTTTGACGTGAAAAGCAACAAATGGTGCATATAATAAACAAATCTGTGAAAGAATTTAAAAATCTTATTGAGTGCAAAGTTCCTAGGGACCAAAAATAAGAGATGTTTGTTTTTATAACTTATGATTTTTTGTATTAATAACATTAAAGCACAATTTTTATTTTTGTGTAAGTAAACAAACATGGCTATTTAAATAAAAATCTCAAACATCTCTAATTTTCCGTCCCTGGAAAAGTGGTATTTTTTCCGCATCTGCAAAATAAATAAATGATTTAATAAATAATAAAAAAAATACATAAATAATTTTTTACAACAAAATAAAATAAGTCAAGTGACCGAAAACAAAAGTTTGCAAATTTCTTCTCGATATTTTTTTAATTTTCTTATATTTTTAGACAAGGCTGATGGTAAATCTATAAAAAAATGGAAGGCTAAGTCGTTCCATCTTAAGCATATTATCCGAGGAACTTGTTCTGTCCCACAACTTGGAGGGGGCAAAACAAGAAGAGGCTCAGACTACCCAAATTTCGCCCGTGCCTTATTAAGTAAGTTTTAGTTGAGGCTGAAAACTATTGTTTGTAAGTTTAATTTTTAAAAGACTTCTGGGATTTTACATTGAATGCGAAAGATAACATTTCTTTTATTATAAATAAATCTTACAAATAACGATTACTTTCGGTCACTCGTTTTTATTTTCGTCTTGTTTTATTTTTAAAACTAATTTTTTTCTAATACTAGATGCAATCGCCCTAGTGGATCCCTCGGAGCCTCCCGAAAAGGCGCTGCAGAAGGCAATGCGGTGCGTTAAAAACTTGAGTTGTACCAAAAAAAGGCAACGCCGGCACCGATAACACCGGAAACCCCCGAGCTCAAATTTTAAAATAAACAAATAAAAACAAGGAAGAACGCTATAGTCGAGTACCTCGACTATCAGATACCCGTTACTCAGCTAAATGGAGATATGCAAGCAGCAAAGCGAGATTAAAATGCGCCACCTACCGGCGGTAGACAGATTTAAGCGTTATGGGCGTTAGAGTGGGCGTGGCAAATTTATTTTTGGATAAATCGATAGGTATTGACGACACCAATACATTTCAGTTAAAATTTTTTATGTAGCATGCAAATTGTGGGCGTCACAGGTTTTCGCGGTTTGTGGGCGTTTAAGTGGGCGTGGCAAACTTTTTTTTAGGTCAATCGATAGGTATTGATGAGAACAATACATTTCAGTTAAAATTTTTTATCTAGCATCAAAACTGTTGGAGTTACAGTTTTGGGCGGTTTGTGGGCGTTAGAGTGGGCGTGGCAGTCTACTGAAACAAACTTGCGCTGCGTAGGAAGCTCAGGAATCTGTACGCCAAATCTCAATAGCCTAGCTCTCATAGTTTCCGAGATCTCAGCGTTCATCCGGACAGACAGACGGACAGACGGACAGACGGACAGACGGACAGACGGACATGGCTAGATCGACTCGGCTAGTGATCCTGATCAAGAATATATATACTTTATGGGGTCGGAAACGCTTCCTTCTGCCTGTTACATACTTTCCGACGAATCTAGTATACCCTTTTACTCTACGAGTAACGGGTATAATTACAACTGAAATTTTATTTGCTGCTAAGCGCTCAACGTGTGCTGAATGTGCGCTTTTTCGCTGCTTGAATGAGCGCTCAACGTGTGCTGAATGTGTGCTTTTTCAGCTGCTCAATCGAGCGCTCAACATGTGCTGAACGTGTGCTTTTTCAGCTGCTCAATCGAGCGCTCAACATGTGCTGAACGTGTGCTTTTTCAGCTGCTCAATCGAGCGCTCAACATGTGCTGAACGTGTGCTTTTTCAGCTGCTCAATCGAGCGCTCAAGAGGGTGCTCAAAAAAGCGCTCAATGCGTGCTATTTTTTGAGCACTGATGAACCCTAGGACATGCCTATGTTAATTTCAGCACATAGCTCCATACAAATTGTGCGCTCATTGAGCGCTGAGTGATGAGCTTTTTGCAGTGATTGAGTGCTCAATAAGCGCTGAATGGTACTGCAGGGTATTTACATACACACACATACACGCGTAAGCAACAATTGCCCTGCAGTTCCAAAATTGAGTTAAGCGCCCAATCATCACGAAGCCGACTGCGACGTCGGCAGAGAAGCCAGCGATGCCGGCAGAGCTGAGCGCAACGGCGGCAAAGCGACGCGCTCTCAGTCGGGTCCGCAAAGAGAACGCACAAAAAAGTAATTTTGGGCTCTCCCTCTCTCGTCAAGTCTCAGACGAAAAAGTGCGCGTGAAGGGAAGGAGGCCCAGCAACTTAAATATATAGACCTTTGTGCACCCTTGCCTTTTGAATAATGCGACATTTGTTCGTAAATGTTAAAACAACGATTTAAAATAATAGGTTTCTGTTTTAAAATATTTGTATTTCTTAAACAAATTTATATGTTTATTAATATAATTTAATAATATGTAAAGTTTTAAAAATATATTTTTATAAACCGATTTGCATAGTCGAATATGTCTATAAATACCCTGCTTTTATGTGCAAGATGCATAGACCAAACGGGACATGCAAAAAAAACAACAACGGCTTAGCGGAACCTTTGTTGTTGTTGCTTGTTGTTTTTCTGGAAGGCACGCGCCTTTTTTCGTCTTTTCACTTGCGTTTACTTTAGTGAAGGAGTTAGAAGTTGAAGCAAACATACCAGCAATTTACTAAATTAAATTAAATTAGTGCCTTAAAAGTGAAAAAGAAACGATTCCCAGGTAAGTCTGTCGCAGACTAATAATATTGAAAACAGTGAGAGTAAAAAACAAGATAATCTATATTTAAAATAAGGGAAATACAAGATTCCCAAAATAACACGTGGCGGAAAAAAAATAGCTGTAAAAAATATTAATTTTTGACGTGAAAAGCAACAAATGGTGCATATATGTAATAAACAAATCTGTGAAAGAATTTAAAAATCTTATTGAGTGCAAAGTTTCTAGGGACAAAAAATAAGAGATGTTTGTTTTTAAAACTTATATTTGTGGTTAAAATTCGATAAAAATGAATATTAATAACATTTAACAACAATTCTTACTTTTGTGTATGTATTTAAATAAAAATCTCAAACATCTCCAATTTTCAGTTCCTGGAAAAGTGTTATTTTTTTTCCGCAACTGCAAAATAAATAAATGTTTTAATAAATAATATAAAATACATAAATAATGTGTGGTTTATTTTTCGTAATAATTGTTTACAACAAAATAAAATAAATCAAGTGATCGAAAACAAAAGTTTGCTAATTTCTTCTCGATATTTTTTGCATTTTCTTATATTTTTAGACAAGGCTGAAGGTAAATCTATAAAAAAAATGGAAGGCTAAATCGTTCCATCTTAAGCATATTATCCGAGGAACTTGTTCTGTCCCACAACTTACTTATTAAGTAAGTTTTTATTGAGGCTGAAAGTAACTATTGTTTGTAAGTTTAATTTTTAAAAGACTTCTGGGATTTTTACATTGAATGCCAAAGATAACATATCTTTTATTATAAATAAATCTTAACGATTACTTTCGGTCACTCGTTTTTATTCTCGTCTTGTTTTATTTTTAAAACTAATTTTTTTCTAATACTAGATGCAATCGCCCTGGTCGATCCCTCGGAGCCTCCCGAAAAGGCGCTGCAGAAGGCAATGCGGTGCGTTAAAAACTTGAGTTGTACCAAAAAAAGGCAACGCCGGCACCAGATGCTGAGGAGGAGGTGCCAGCGACCCCGATAACACCGGAAACCCCCGAGCTCAATTTTTAAAATAAACAAATAAAAATAAAAATTACAACTGAAATTTTTTTTGCTGCTAAGCGCTCAACGTGCGCTGAAAGTGCGCTTTTTCGCTGCTTGAATGAGCGCTCAACGTGTGCTGAATGTGTGCTTTTATCGCGGCTCAATCGAGCGCTCAACATGTGCTGAACGTGCGCTTTTTCAGCTGCTCAATCGAGCGCTCAACATGTGCTGAACGTGTGCTTTTTCAGCTGCTCATTCGAGCGCTCAGGAGGGTGCTCAAAAAAGCGCTCAATGAGTGCTATTTTTTGAGCACTGATGAACCCTAGGACATGCCTATGTTAATTTCAGCACATAGCTCCATACAAATTGTGCGCTCATTGAGCGCTGAGTGATGAGCTTTTTGCAGTGATTGAGTGCTCAATAAGCGCTGAATGGTACTGCAGGGCATTGACCATCTCATGTATTGTATACCTCCCCGTTGGTATTAGCACCCTGCAGTACCATTCAGCGCTTATTGAGCACTCAATCACTGCAAAAAGCTCATCACTCAGCGCTCAATGAGCGCACAATTTGTATGGAGCTATGTGCTGAAATTAACATAGGCATGTCCTAGGGTTCATCAGTGCTCAAAAAATAGCACTCATTGAGCGCTTTTTTGAGCACCCTCCTGAGCGCTCGATTGAGCAGCTGAAAAAGCACACGTTCAGCACATGTTGAGCGCTCGATTGAGCAGCTGAAAAAGCGCACGTTCAGCACATGTTGAGCGCTCGATTGAGCAGCGATAAAAGCACACATTCAGCACACGTTGAGCGCTCATTCAAGCAGCGAAAAAGCGCACTTTCAGCGCACGTTGAGCGCTTAGCAGCAAAAAAAATTTCAGTTGTAATTTTTATTTTTATTTGTTTATTTTAAAAATTGAGCTCGGGGGTTTCCGGTGTTATCGGGGTCGCTGGCACCTCCTCCTCAGCATCTGGTTTTTAACGCACCGCATTGCCTTCTGCAGCGCCTTTTCGGGAGGCTCCGAGGGATCGACCAGGGCGACTGCATCTAGTATTAGAAAAAAATTAGTTTTAAAAATAAAACAAGACGAGAATAAAAACGAGTGACCGAAAGTAATCGTTATTTGTAAGATTTATTTATAATAAAAGAAATGTTATCTTTGGCATTCAATGTAAAAATCCCAGAAGTCTTTTAAAAATTAAACTTACAAACAATAGTTACTTTCAGCCTCAATAAAAACTTACTTAATAAGTAAGTTGTGGGACAGAACAAGTTCCTCGGATAATATGCTTAAGATGGAACGCTTTAGCCTTCCATTTTTTTTATAGATTTACCTTCAGCCTTGTCTAAAAATATAAGAAAATGCAAAAAATATCGAGAAGAAATTAGCAAACTTTTGTTTTCGGTCACTTGATTTATTTTATTTTGTTGTAAACAATTATTACGAAAAATAAACCACACATTATTTATGTATTTTATATTATTTATTAAAACATTTATTTATTTTGCAGTTGCGGAAAAAAAATAACACTTTTCCAGGAACTGAAAATTGGAGATGTTTGAGATTTTTATTTAAATACGTACACAAAAGTAAGAATTATTGTTAAATGTTATTAATATTCATTTTTATCGAATTTTAACCACAAATATAAGTTTTAAAAACAAACATCTCTTATTTTTTGTCCCTAGAAACTTTGCACTCAATAAGATTTTTAAATTCTTTCACAGATTTGTTTATTATATGCACCATTTGTTGCTTTTCACGTCAAAAATTAATATTTTTCACAGCTATTTTTTTTCCGCCACGTGTTATTTTGGGAATCTTGTATTTCCCTTATTATACCCGTTACTCGTAGAGTAAAAGTGTATACTAGATTCGTCGGAAAGTATGTAACAGGCAGAAGGAAGCGTTTCCGACCCCATAAAGTATATATATTCTTGATCAGGATCACTAGCCGAGTCGATCTAGCCATGTCCGTCTGTCCGTCTGTCCGTCTGACCGTCTGTCCGTCTGTCCGTCTGTCTGTCCGGATGAACGCTGAGATCTCGGAAACTATGAGAGTTAGGCTATTCAGATTTGGCGTACAGATTCCTGAGCTTCTTACGCAGCGCAAGTTTGTTTCAGTAGACTGCCACGCCCACTCTAACGCCCACAAACCGCCCAAAACTGAAACTCCTACAGTTTTGATGCTAGATAGAAAATTTTAACTGAAATGTATTGTTCTCATCAATAACTATCGATTGACCTAAAAAAAAGTTTGCCACGCCCACAAACCGCGAAAACATGTGACGCCCACAATTTGGATGCTAGATGAAAAATTTTGACTGAAATGTATTGGTGTCGTCAATACCTATCGATTGATCCAAAAATAAACGCTTAAATCTGTCTACCGCCGGTAGGTGGCGCATTTTAATTTCGCTTTGCTGCTTGCATATCTCCATTTCCCTTTGAGTAACGGGTATCTGATAGTCGAGGTACTCGACTATAGCGTTCTTCCTGTATTACTAATCAATGAATGGATTTCATCCGTGAACTCGAGCCTCTGCGCTTCTTTGTATAGTAGGGTCTGCGCTTCCTTGACGTAAAATTCGGTCACTGCTGACGGCATGTCAGTCCTTTGGCGTTTAGCTAGAAGTCGCTGGATATATATCGGAAAAATATTCCACGTCGAGTAAGACTTTATTCGCACTACGAGTTGTGAAGACGTGTCTGCGTAGTTCGGTCATATCGATCTCCTTTGCTCGTGATGGAACTTTTGGCCACTTACTGGGTTCGCTTTTCAAAAACTCTGCTCCGTAAAGCCATGTGTTCACACAAGGGTTTGTGATGACCTTCGTTGCCCCGTCTGCAATGTTGAGCTTTGATGGGATCCATCGCCATTGATCCACTCGTGTGGTTTCTAAGTCTGCTGTGCTTCACGAGTTGTTGAAAGTTGCGAGGATCCATCACCAGCCATTGTAGAACGGTTCGTGAATCCGACCGGAACGTAAGATCGTCAACTCGTAGGCTACGTACGTTGATAATTATACCCGTTACTCGTAGAGTAAAAGGGTATACTAGATTCGTCGGAAAGTATGTAACAGGCAGAAGGAAGCGTTTCCGACCCCATAAAGTATATATATTCTTGATCAGGATCACTAGCCGAGTCGATCTAGCCATGTCCGTCTGTCCGTCTGTCCGTCTGTCCGTCTGTCCGTCTGTCCGTCTGTCCGTCTGACCGTCTGTCCGTCTGTCCGTCTGTCCGTCTGTCTGTCCGGATGAACGCTGAGATCTCGGAAACTATGAGAGCTAGGCTATTGAGATTTGGCGTACAGATTCCTGAGCTTCTTACGCAGCGCAAGTTTGTTTCAGTAGACTGCCACGCCCACTCTAACGCCCACAAACCGCCCAAAACTGTAACTCCTACAGTTTTAATGCTAGAAAATTTTAACTGAAATGTATTGTTCTCAACAATAACTATCGATTGACCTAAAAAAAAGTTTGCCACGCCCACTTAAACGCCCACAAACCGCGAAAACCTGTGACGCCCACAATTTGCATGCTGGATAAGAAATTTTAACTGAAATGTATTGGTGTCGTTCATACCTATCGATTGATCCAAAAATAAATTTTCCACGCCCACTCTAACGCCCATAACGCTTAAATCTGTCTACCGCCGGTAGGTGGCGCATTTTAATCTCGCTTTGCTGCTTGCATATCTCCATTTCCCTTTGAGTAACGGGTATCTGATAGTCGAGGTACTCGACTATAGCGTTCTTCCTTGTTTTATTTGCTAAGCGTGAGCCCATCACGGCTCCATGCGCGGAATAGATAGTGGCCTTAGTGGCGCCACTTTGCTTTTCGCGGCTACTAGCAAAACGTCCACCTCGTATTTTTGGGAAACTCGGAGGTAGCAAGCAGCGGAATAAGCATACTCGCTAGCGTCCACGAACGTGTGCAGGCCGATTCGGGTTCCAAAAGACATGCTTGGGGAGTAGCATCTCGGAATATTAAATGTTGCCACTTGAGGCAGCAACAGCTTCCATTGATTCCAGTCCTCCAACAGTGATTCTGGCAGCTCTTGGTCCCAGCTGATGTTTGCTCGCCAGATTTTCTGCAGATGGATTTTTAATCCGATCCTATGACACGACAGTAGGCCCAAGGGCTCGAAAATCGACATGAGAACCTGAAGGACTTCTCTAGTTGTTGGGACTGCAGTATCGGTAAGGACGTCTCGCTTAAGTCTTGAGAATCTGCAAACCAACTTAAGTACGCCTTTATGTGGGTCCCAATACATACCCAAAACCTTTTCTGTAGCGCCGAACTGCACTGGCTCCTGTTCCTTGGCGTCTCCATCGTTCTTAAGTTACGAGAGAAGTTTAACGGAAATTGACGCCCAGTTTCGAATTTCGAATCCGCCTCTGGAATGGACCTCCCTTACTTGGCTGGATATTTCGATGGCTTTCTGTTCATCACTCGTACTGACGATGAAGTCCTCGACATAGTGCGCACGCTGAATCGCATCCAAGGCTAAGGGGAATTGCTGCTGGTGGACTTCTGCATTTTTGTCGCGAACGTAGTGGGCTATGAATGGTGCACAATTGATACCAAAGGTCATGGCACGCATGACGCATGACATCATACCAAAGAAAGCGCTGAGAATGCATGTCTTCGTGGCGAATGTTGATCCAGTGAAACATTTTGGAGACTTTTCCGACTAGGAGAACGTCGATGAGTGGGTTTAAGCAGTCCGGTCCGCTTAACAAAAAGTCGTTGAGGCATACTCCGTTTATTTTTGCTGCCGCATCCCAAACCAGCCTTATCTTTCCAGGCTTATTCGGATTTGTGAATATGTGAAAGTACTAAGTGCGAGTTTCTTCTTTCTTCGCCTCCTCGTCAGATAGGTGCTTGGCGTATCTTTTGGCAAGAAGACTTTTTATTTGGTCGTTGATTTTGGAAAAACAGATCCGGTTCGCTCAGAATTCTGGTTCTTATGCATTGTAGGCGCTTTAGAGCTGTAGTGCGACTCTCGGGAAGCCGAGTCGATCTAGCCATGACCGTCTGTCCGTCTGTCCGTCTGTCTGTCCGTCCGAATGAACGCTGAGATCTCGGAAACTATGGGAGCTAGGCTATTGAGATTTGGCCTGCAGATTCCTGAGCTTCTTACGCAGCGCAAGTTTGTTTCAGCAATGTGCCACGCCCACTCCAACGCCCACAAACCGCCCAAAACTGTGGCTCCTACAGTTTTGATGCTAGAATAAAAATTTTAACTAAAATGTATTGTTCTCATCAATACCTATCGATTGACTCAAAAAAAAGTTTGCCACGCCCACTTTAACGCCCACAAACCGCAAAAACCTGTGACGCCCACAATTTTCATGCTAGATAAAAAATTTTAACTGAAATGTATTGGTCTCGTCGATACCTATCGATTGATCCAAAAAAAATTTGCCACGCCCACTCTAACGCTTATAACGCTTAAATCTGTATACCGCCGGTAGGTGGCGCATTTTAATCTCGCTTTGCTGCTTGCATATCTCCACTTAGCTGAGTAACGGGTATCTGATAGTCGAGGTACTCGACTATAGCGTTCTTCCTTGTTTTTAATATAGATTATCTTGTTTTTTACTCTCACTGTTTTCAATATTATTAGTCTGCGACAGACTTACCTGGGAATCGTTTCTTTTTCACTTTTAAGGCACTAATTTAATTTAATTTAGTAAATTGCTGGTATGTTTGCTTCAACTTCTAACTCCTTCACTAAAGTAAACGCAAGTGAAAAGACGAAAAAAGGCGCGTGCCTTCCAGAAAAACAACAAGCAACAACAACAACGGTTCCGCTAAGCCGTTGTTGTTTTTTTTGCATGTCCCGTTTGGTCTATGCATCTTGCACATAAAAGCAGGGTATTTATAGACATATTCGACTATGCAAATCGGTTTATAAAAATATATTTTTAAAACTTTACATATTATTAAATTATATTAATAAACATATAAATTTGTTTAAGAAATACAAATATTTTAAAACAGAAACCTATTATTTTAAATCGTTATTTTAACATTTACGAACAAATGTCGCATTATTCAAAAGGCAAGGGTGCACAAAGGTCTATATATTTTAGTTGCTGGGCCTCCTTCCCTTCACGCGCACTTTTTCGTCTGAGACTTGACGAGAGAGGGAGAGCCCAAAATTACTTTTTTGTGCGTTCTCTTTGCGGACCCGACTGAGAGCGCGTCGCTTTGCCGCCGTTGCGCTCAGCTCTGCCGGCATCGCTGGCTTCTCTGCCGACGTCGCAGTCGGCTTCGTGATGATTGGGCGCTTAACTCAATTTTGGAACTGCAGGGTATATTCGGAAATACCAGACATATAATAGAATTTGATACCCCGGAAAATTTGGTATCAATCTTAAGGGAATATATCCCTCCTAACATAACAATAGGTATTCACTGTACTTTAGAAGACTTACATAAAATTCAAAATCCACTTAAAGAAAATTTCACGAATAAATTCCTATATACAAAAATATTCGTCCAAGATGTAGAAAACCCTGAAGACAGAGCATTAATAATAGAAGAAACTCATTGTAGAGCACACAGGGGACTGGACGAAAATTACAAGCAAATTAACAGACTATACTATTGGCCAAGTTTGAACAAAAAACTTCAGGAGTACATAAGGAACTGTACAATTTGTAATAGTAACAAATATAATAGACACCCTGTACTAATTCCTATTGGTCAAGCACCCATCCCAAATAAAGAAGGAGAAAATTTGCATATCGACATTTTTTACGCTCAGAATTTAATGTTCATTACTTGAATTGATTTATAATCAAAATACTTAGTTGTAAAGGAGATTCAAAATAAACTCAACATAGAAACCAAAATTTCAGAAATATTGCAACATTTTCCACTTGCTAAAACTTTAATAATGGATAACGAGCCTAGTTTTTCATCAACTGTAACGAACTGATTTTGTGTGTCTGCTCGCTACGAGATTCGTGCGGCTAGGTCAGAAGATTGTGCGTTCGTCCCACCAAATTTATATGACGTGATTGCCCGGAGATCAGTGAGAAAACAAAGTGTTCAAATGGTAACAGTGGGATTTATTCTCGTGGTATTAGTACAGCGGGTGTGTGGCTGGGCTGGCTTCGGTATCTCTTGGCTGTGGTTCAGCCGGCTGCTGGCGCTCCTCTTGCTGGCTCCTCGACGCGTTGACTCGTCTTCCTCTGGATCCTGGGTCTCGGGACGCTCGTAGTGGCCGCCTCTGCTTGCTTGCCGACGCGTTGCCTCGGGGTCGCTTGTTGCGCCTTAGACCCGCAGAGAGTTAGGCCTTGTGGTCTTAGGGAAGCGTCACCGTTCTCAGACTAGGGTGAACAAGCCTTGCTCTCCAGGCCGACGCCTTTCGAGGCAATACCTGTCCCTTGCTCTTTCCGGACGGTCCCGCTAGGTTCTTGCTCAGTTCGCGCTGACAGTCAAGGCTGCCGCCAGGAGGCTGTCTAGCGGTTCACTTCGCTTTACGCCTAGCGCAGACGAACGTTCCACCCGGCTTCACCCTAATGCGTGACGTCCGCGACGCTCCTGCGCTCCCCAATGAGCTCCGCGCGGCGATGGTAACGTGGCTGCCGGAATTGTCTGCTGGCGTCGCTGTCTATGTCCTCTGCGCTGTCTTCTGACCAGTATCTCGTCGTTCTGGCGCTCGGGGAGCTGGGCGGTCGCTGCTCGGGGACTTGCCGGTAATCGCAGGGCTCTCCAGGCTGCCGCCTCTTGAAACCGCAAATCGATCTACCGCTCGTCCGTCACGCCAGGTCCTGCTTGGTCGGGCAAGGTACGCTGGGTCGCAGGCAACTTTCCTCCCCAAGCTGACGGCTCTTCGTCGTAGGACTCTTTTGCTTGTCTCTGACAGACCCGCCGGGCGACTCGCCAGGGTGTGGTCGTGACAAAGTTAGAAAACAAACGCCTTGACTTAGCCGCGTGATGCCTTCCAGAACTCAGCCACCTGTGTCTCAATTCGAAGATTCCTGAAGTCCTAATCCCGAACGTCTCGACGTGGCGATCTTGCTCCTCGTATGCTTCCCACGGCGCTGCTTCCGACGACTCGCTTGGTTGTAGCTCCCTCGTAGATTATTTGCTTGACTGACTGTTTATTTGGTACTTTAACTGATCTTGCAGGTTTGACTCCTCGTGATCGACTGATCCAGCTGCCAGGGCTCTGCGGCCTTATATAGGGCCTCCGGGAACCGTTATTTCCCTTTTGCGCACGGCCCGCTGGGTCTCTCCACTCTGGGTCCAAAGTCCGTGCCTCCTGGATGACCCACTTCTCCTTCACGTACCGCTCCCCATAGATGCTCCGCCCACTGCTGCCACTCCGCTGATTCCCGTGCCGCTTGTGGCATGCCTGTGTGCCGCTCCACTGCCGAGATGTGGTACTTCCTCTCCCGGTCCAAAGTTCACGGGCGAGTCCAAAGTCCGGTGGAGTTCCGTTATCCCCTTTTGCATACGGCACTCTTGCTCTGCACGCGAAGTCTCCATTCTCTCTCGATCTCCATCCTTGGTCTCCAATCTCTCTCGCTCTCCTTCATTGGTCTCCAAACTCTCTCGCTCTCCTTCGTTGGTCTCCAAACTCTCTCGATCTCCACCATTGGTCTCCAAACTCTCTCGTTCTCCTCGCCGCGCCGTTACTACGCGAATTCGCCGCGTATCTGGTAAGCGGCCGGCCATCTGCTGCTGCTTCTATTTGTGGGGAGTTATTCAACTCCTCACACTTTGTAATAAAATCAGGGAATATAATAAAAAAATTGATGTAATCCAAGGAGCCATTTTTGTAAATGGTTATAATACTGTTAATGATACTCATGTAAATGGGTCATTTTTAATTACTTTTTATAGTACTACTACAATAAATATTATACCCTACTCTAATTTGGACCATAAGATAATAGAATATGTCACTGCTAAACAGTATAATGATTTTTTAGTATCCAAATATCTTATGTCAAATGATTCGGAACTTTCATTCGATAACATTAACATATTAAACCTATTTATTAAAATTAAACAAACTCAAATCCCAATAACATTTATACTGATCATGTTAATTTTAATATATGTAATTATCACGCTTGTATTTAAATTCAAAAAATATCTAATATTCAAACCACGGCAAATACCCGAAAATAATATGTCCGAAAATGAAAATACCACTGAGGATGAAAGTATAGTCGAATTGACAAATCATCTAAATTCAGTTTATCCGAAACTTCCAATGAATCGGGATGATTCAATTTAGAAGGGGGAGAGTTATCCAGCTCATGATCCCTGCCTCTTTACCCAATTTATAAACGAACTCTTCATATACAATTCTTCTCTGAGAACGCTTTCCAGCTCGGGCGTCCAGCCGCCTTACCCAAGTCGTAAACAATTTCTTATAAACAATTTTTAGCTGGGATCCCCTTACTCAGCGTTCCCACAGAATCCCAATTAGCTCCCCCACTTCAATCGAAGTTCATTATTAAGATTCAATTGCGCCGCAGACCTTCTAACATAAACTAAGCTGGGTCCAGCTAATGTAAACACAAGCATCCGGTCAACACCCGGCGAGCCCCAAAACTGCAGCGTAATCCGTTTGACAATTAGATCATCCGATTTCCCCAATTCTCGTAAACCGAGGTTTGATTATCAGATAAGCGGCCCCTGACCAGTCAGTCCGTTTTTGCATCCGAGAAGATCGGTTGTATAAGAACTTAATTGTGAACCGCCAAGAATAAAAGTCGATACTAAGGAAATGTTGTGAAGTTTAAACTTAGTGAATAAAAAATAAAAAACTATAGTGTGTGCATCGCCACTTGTTTTTGCATTTAGGTGAATTTCGGACATTTTTAAAGCCGTGAGCCAACCCTGGATGGTGCGTTGAAGTTCACGGATAGCTGGCACAGATTTCTGATTAACGGACTGCACACTGAAAAGTATTTTTAATTGTTTTCGAAAAGCTCAGAAGCCGTATCTAGCTTTGAGAATTGGCAAACTATCAGCTGCACTGTCTCCGGCTTCTGCTATGCACCCGGTGCATTCGTCGTATTCTGCCTTGATGCGGTCCCATAACGCGCGTAATTCTTCGCGGCGAGTGTTAAGCATGAAAAGAGTAGTAGGGACCGGCGAAGGAAGGTATTTCCCTGGATTCAAATTCACTCAGCCGATCTGAGACCTCAATAAATTAGCTTAGAGCAATTTGGGAAGCTGTTAATGCCATTTTGACGTTTGCACGAGTGACCCTTTTTCGGGACGACGAGGACTTAGCGGTTAGTTCGGGTGTGGGCGGATCTACGGATATACCTGGGACTACGCAGGTGGAAACTGGAGCACGTACCGACCTGGTTACTTTGCGGAATTAAAACCGGATTAGAATTAGGATTAGGAACAGTAAGTGAGGAGTTCGTGTATCACCCGTGGAGAAAGAATACTATGGTATTTAACCTATGTATATTGTAATTTGTAATTGGGATCAAGTTTGGTATTATTTTTTGCTGGTATTAATTTTGCCTTTGAAATAATTTGAGGGGGAAAATTCCAAATATGTGTATAGTCCCCGGTGGAGTAATAGTATTATTTCGCCTTTAATTAAACATCTGAGTGAAGAAAAATACCAAAATATGTTGTTGTTGGCCGGAGGATGTTATTTGTTGATTATTTAGTACTAGTGTATTCTTTTAGTTTTAATTAATATTCCGAGAGAAGTTCACGTTGATTATTTAGTACTAGTGTATTCTATTAGTTTTAATTAATATTCCGAGGAAAAAAAATAATAAAATATACCGTGTAAGGACCTTTTTCATAGGCTGGGATAAAACTCAGTCCGGCCAGGGTCCTCTAAAGCTAAATTTGTAGAAAAATATTGGAACGAAACTGGACGGGGAGTTGCCGCGGGGATTTGTGGGGAAAGGAGGCCAGAGTATCCGCGTTGCACCGAGTAAGCAGCTCAAGCGCAACACGGCACCCGAAGGGTATAGTGGAGGGCGGGGCTGCTCCCGGCGAAAATACTAACGAAACGAGCGGCGTAGCCGATCCCTGAGAAAATACCAACAAAACTGGACGTTCCCCTGGATGTGCGACTCACAAGCTACTGGGGTAGGGGGTAGGGATCCGAGGGGAGGATGGCCGGAGGCGACCCTTCCCTGTGCTCCCTGTGGTCGATCGAGTGGTCGTTTGTACTGAGTAAGCTTCTCTGGCGCAACACGATTCCCGACCGGCACAGATCACTGCATGTGGCTCGCGACTACCTAAACCGTATTTGGGGCGGGGTTCCCAGGAGAGGGTGGCCAGAGGCGATCCTTTCCTATGCTCCTTGTGGGCGATCGGGTGGTCGTTTGCACTGAGTAAGCTTCTCTGGCGCAACACGATTCCCGATCGGCACAGATCACTGCACGTGAATCGCGACTACCTAAACCGTATTTGGGGCGGGGTTCCCAGGAGAGGATGGCCAGAGGCGATCCTTTCCTATGCTCCTTGTGGGCGATCGGGTGGTCGTTTGCACTGAGTAAGCTCCTCTGGCGCAACACGATTCCCGACCAGCACAAATCACTGCACGTGGGTTCCCGAAAAATGCACAAATTCACACGGACACATACTTCCTCATTCTCTCTTGTCTTTATTATTCGCTAGTACTACTACTACCCTTACTAGTTTGAACTTAAATAAATTGCCTTCGTGGCGTAACGACTTATGGCTAACTTAACTTATAAATAAATGGCCATCGTGCCGAAATATCCAATTGTATGCCTTCGTGGCGGAAAGAATAAAAGTCGCGAAATGTGGAGGGTGTGTTTCACGCATCCTGACACCCCCCCCCCCCTTTTTTTCGGCGTGATTATGGCGGAGGGAAACGATCACCTCCCAGCCGGCGGTGATGGTGACTCGGAACCGATGACCCTCGATCTGGCGCAGGTAGCGCACCCTCCGTCGATCCTGCTCCTCGATGGATGCGACTAGGGCTGTAGGCAGTCGTCGCTGGTGGGTGTCTACCCTCCAGCCGATTAGGGCGACGATCCACTGGGCCTCCTCCATGACTTGTCCAGCGTCCGGACACTCCCGGAGGACTTGCAGGACCTCCTCCTCCTCTTCCCCGCTGAGGAATAATTGAAGGTCCGGTTCCTCGCTCGTCCCCCCATGCTCCAGCTGCAAACGCCGCAGGTGGCTCGGCGCTAACTGCGGTGCTTGCGTCCGGCGACCACGGCACGGTGGAGATGGAGTCGCCGTTACGAGCTTCGCGTGACTGGAGGCTGAGGATTGGGCTGAAGCTGGGTGGTGTGGGGCTCCGGTCTGACAGGACCGAGTCCCGGCTGGGGGGTGCGCCGTCGTTGGTATCCATGTCCGAGTCATGGTGGTCGACCGGTTGGTAGACCCCTGCGACGAAGTTTGGGTAGAAGGGCTCCATCCTGTTGTTGTAGTTCCGATCTGTAGATTGCTAGAAAATTAGCCGAGGTCTACGTTCCTTACTTGCCCTGCGAGGGCGAGGATCGACTTATCTAGTGGGTACAACTCTCAGCTTAACCTAGTTTTCTACTAAAGTTGTTACTACGATGCTTTGGGTACATTCGTCGACTCCCTTATGTTGGGCACGCGCTCTCTCCGGTGGCTTCTTCCGGGTCCCCTAGTTGGTCGCTGCGTTGGTGGTACTCCTTCAGGTCGCCTACTCCTGCTGTTCGCCTCTTTATGTTTTCCATATGTTGTATCCTGACGATATTCGGGGAGAGGAACTTCAGCAAAAATTGAAAGCCACATATCCCTAGAATATGTGTGTGAAAGGATTTTTCGATACGATGAATAGTTTGTGAATGAGAGCGTCTCGAATACACCTGCGTCACGCGGTGCGTACTTTTAAAAACTTTAAACGCGTTTTTCTCGAAACCATGTTTTCCAAAAAAATTCCGCGTCCACAGCTTCATCCTGTGAACCGATTTGCTTCATGTAAAATTTTTATGAAAGTATATGCTTTTTTATTGGGCACTAAGCTACTCCGGAAATAAAAAATAATTTATTTATAATTTTTCAACGTGGTTTAACTGAAAAAAAATGTACGAAAATCGAATTTTAAAATTCGAACATTCATTACGCGGTCAATTTATGGCCGCAATTTGATGCCATTAGGTTAGTGCCTTACAAAAGTATATTAACTTTAACTAATGATAACAATTTTCTATTTGAGTTGACTACAAGAGGCTGCAGGCTCGGAATTTTTGGACGATGTTTGCCGCGCGGAGGCAGACGAAAGCCGCCATTTTGCAGCCGCCATTTTGAATTTCACCATCAAATAAATTTTAAAAAAATCTTGAATAATAAACGAATTCAAAAAGCAAAACCCGAAGTTCGTACGCCTTTTCATTATCCCACAAAAAATTGACAAACTTTGCCTTCATTTCGACCAAAACAAAGAGAACGTTCCCTTAAATGGCCACGAGTACTTAGGAGCAAGCTTCGCGTTAAAGCCTTCGCTGGCCTTTGACAGGTGGTGAAGGCGGACCATAACCTGTGATCCGAGCTGGGGTCTCAACTCGCGACGTCGCAAATTGTAGTGGCGGCCTTGTTCCTGAGAAGCCACCTGGTTGGTTTCCAGCGCAGTGCGGAAAGCTTCCTGAAGTCGTTTAGCTCGCTCAGTGGGGTCCAACGGCGACGAGTGTAGACTAGGCGTGACCACATCAAAGAGGGCTCCTGGCAATCTGGGTTCCCTACCCTGCACCAGATAGGCGGGGCTGAAACCGGTGCTATCTGAGATGCTCGTGTTTATGGCCAGCGAGATCTCTGGCAGTAGCTGATCCCATGTCCTGTGATCCTGGTCCACGCACTGTGCTATCATTGTCTTGATGGTCCGGTTTGCCCGTTCGGTGGGGTTCTGCTGCGGGGAATAGGGAGGTGTGTATTCCAGTTTGATGCCGTTAGTGCGACAGAATGTCTTGAAACCGCGGCTGGTGAACTGCGTGCCGTTGTCGCAGATCAAAGCGGCATATTATCCTTTCCCGAAATCCAAACTCCAGTTGGGCGGCTGTGGCCTTCTTTAGGGGGATGATCTCGACCCATTTGGAAAAGACATCTATAAATACGAGCAGCATGGTATTCCCTCGTCGGGTCCGAGGGAGAGGTCCAATGAAGTCGGCTCCGACGAGCGCGAATGGCTCCGTGGGATGGCGGGTGAGCATTTTGCCCGCCGGTTTGCGTTGACTCACCTTGTATTGTTGGCAGACCAAGCTGCTGGTGACGTACCGCACAACTTCTCGATGTAATCCCGGCCAGAAATATCGTTGGGCAATCCGTCTGCGAGTCTTCCGGATGCCCAGGTGGAACTTGTATTCAAAATTTGGGCAGGCCAGTACCGGTGCGGCCGTTAGTCTGGCTTTGAGTGTCTCAAATGCCTGCTGTTGGGGCTCCTCCCAGCTCCACTTGACCCCCTTCCTGAGGAGTCGGGACATGGGCTGAACGATGGAGGCGAAATCCTGGACGAAGCGTCGATACCAAGATGCGATGCCCAAATGGCGACGGAGTTCCTTGACGTTGGTTGGCGGGCGTAGGCCCTGGATAGCAGCTATCTTATCTGGGTCCGTCCAGATGCCTTCTTCGCTGATCAAGTGGCCTAAGTATACCAGCTTTTTCTGGAAAAACTTGCACTTGCCTTGATTCAGCCGAAACTTTGCTTCCCGCAGTCGTCGGAAGACTTCCCTGAGATTCCTGGCATGTTCCTCCCACGTCGCCCCGATGACGATGATGTAATCCAAGTAGGCGAAGGCGTGGGGTTACATATCCGGCCCGATGACACTGTCAAGGGCTAGCTGGAACGTTGCTGGGGCAGAATGCAGTCCAAAGGGCATGACTTTCCAGTGGAAGAGTCCACGCCCAGGGACGGTGAAAGCCGTGCATTCGCGGCTTCCTTCCGCCATAGGGATCTGCCAGTATCCATTCTTAAGATCCAGCGTTGAGATGAACCGGGCGTTCCGTAGCCGCTCCAATATGTGGTTGATTCGTGGGAGTCGGTACGCATCGGGTATGGAATGTGCGTTGAGTTGTCGATAGTCGACGCACATTCGCATATCCCCTGTCTTCTTCCGCACGACCACCAGCGGGGCACTGGGCGGGCTACGGGAGGGCTCGATTCGGTCGTCTCGTAGTAGCTCGTCCAACTGCTGATTAATTATGCTCTGCATGGAGGGGTTCTTTGGGTAATACCGCTGCTTTAGTGGCTAATTATCCCGGAGAGTGATGGTATGCTCGGCGATCTCCTTTGGCCCGCTTAGCTCGTCGAATAGCTGTAGCTCCCCCTGCAGAAAGTGGGCGGTTTCCTCGGCGTGAGTTTCTTCGGTCGCCTGTAGCCTGGTTGGGTCCTCCGCTACAGTGGCCAGGTGTCCGTGGGGACAGTGGCTCCGGAACGGGTTGTGCTTCCGTGCGCTGTCTGCGTCCGACTGGGCTGGCAGCTGATATACACCGATTTTCCGTTGTGGTTCCCGAGGCCCAGGTGAGGTGGCTGGTTTGCGCGTGTGAGTTTCCGCTCGTGGAGGGGCGTCGAAACGGGTTCTTCTCCTTTGGCGTGGCGGCGTCCGCCTGCGGCTGTAGGCCGTACCTGTTCTCCGTGGTGATGCAGGTTCCCGCGGTGTCGCCTAACGGGTTCCTTGACAACGGGGGTCCCGAGGGGTCAGGACTTGTCTTCCGCACTGGCGCGTTTGGCTTTATGTGAGTCCTCGGAGCAGGCTTTGGGAATTGCTTGGGGATTGCGCGGTTGCGGCCGTAGGAGCCGCCCGCGTATCTGGGGTTGGTTCTACCTTCCGGGTGGCAGGTGGGGCTAGTTGCAAGCAGACTTGCCCGCAGATTAGAGTTGCGCTGATGGCGCAGAGAAAGTCAATGCCCAAAATCACTTCATCCAGGATCGTTGGCAGGACTAGTAGCGTCAGCCCGATCGGTCGGTCGTTTAGGCCGACTTGCGCCCGGAGGGCCTTGGTCACCTCTTCCTGGGATCCATCCGCCAGAGATGCGGGAGCGGACTTCTCTGCTGTTTCTTCCTGAGTCTAAGCGCTTGGCGATCGCTTCGCTGACAAAGCTTCGCGAGGCTCCTGTGTCAATTGTTGCCGAGAAAGGTTGTCCCTCGATGGTAACATTGGCAACAATTCGCCCCCCCGCCAGGCGAAGTGGGGAATCTAGTGATGGGGGAGCACCGAGTGGGTCACCGCGGGCTCCCGTCGTGGGCGGCGACCCTGGCCGTTTTCCGTCCGGCGGCAGCAGTCGATGGTGCGGATGCTTCGTTTCCCACAGTCCCAGCAGTACATCAGCGGTGGGTTTCGGCATTCTCGTGTGAAGTGTCCAATTTCTCCGCAGCGGTGACAAGCTCGGCCGATGTCAACCGGTGGTTCCGCTTCCTGGGCGATCATCCCGTTGGATATCGCCGGCCTCCTGGGTCCAGAGGGCGTTGGAGCGAGAAAGTTCCGGGGTTGAGGTGTGGGTCTTTCGCTGCTCTCCCTGCCGGAATTCCAGCTTGCGGTTGGAATTAGGGCTGCATGTCGAACGGGGTCTCGATCCCGTGCGATTTCGAACGCAGTTGCCAGTTGGGTAAGCCCCTCTAGTGAGGAGAACTCATGTCGCCGTATGAAAAGCTGGTACTCCGGCATCAAATTCTCGTAGATCCGCTCGAGCTCCTGGTATAGTGAGTACTTGGCGCGTTGCATCATCAGGCGTAATTCCACTACGTATATTTTGAAGAGCTCTCCCACTTGTTGTTGCCTGGTCCTGATGGCATCTTCTAGGCTCTGGTAGTACCGCGGAGGCAAGAAAAACTCCAGAAACTCTCTCCGGAAAGTTTCCCATGGCTCGGTGTGCATTTGGTATGCCCGGTACCAGCCTTCGGCCCTCGGTATGTCACTCGTTCTCACATTGTAGGCAGTGGCACCTTCCTCGATGCGTTCTATAAAATGAACGGGGTCTGACTGTCCGTCAAACAGTACGCCCCATCCTCGCAGTTTCTCGGCGAACACGGCCGCGGATATAGGGCTGTGCGGAAGATGGGCGGCTGGGTTGGCGGCCGGTATCTCCCGTCCAGGGCTTTTCCGTAGGTTCCCTAAGCAGGGCACAGGAAGCGTGTGATCCTCAATTCCGGGCATCGGTGAGGTGGCCCGACTGGTGGACGTCCTCTGGGTGGGTGCTTCCGGGTATATTGCCTCCAGTGCGGCAAAGCGCTCTCGTAGAGCCGGGCTGTGGTCTCCTCCTCCGATGAAGGATGCCAATCGTGGTCGTAGTTCGCCCACTTGGCCGTTCGGGTCAAGTCCAAACTCTTTTAGTAGAGCCTGCAGCTCGTCCTTCCGGCGGTAGGCGATCCACCTGACCCCCATGTTTGCGGTCGTGGAATCACCCCCGGATGCGGTGAGAAACCTGTCCTCTTCCAGTCCGGCAGCTGCCGGATCTGGCTTTGATTCTGCGTCCTCTGACGTTTTCTTTCCCGAGTTACTGGGCATACGAGCGGTGGCGCTGCCGATGGCTCTGCTGGGGATCACTCGGTGAGCGCTCCTAGTGGCGTGACTGGGCGCTACCATGGGCGTGATGCGGCGGGCGCACGACAGGTGCTGCTGACGAGCGGCAGTGGCTGACCGATGTGGTTGCGGCTGGCGCTCCCGTTGGCGCTCGGTGAGTGCGGCTCGTGAGCAGCGGCGCTGATCGTTGGGCGCTCCTGGTGGCGCTCGTAGCGTGGCTAGTGACCACGTATCCGGCGCGGTTGGCGCTGCTGAGGGCGCGGCTGGGCGCTGCTGATGGGCGCTGCTGTGGGCGCGGTGATTGGCGCTCGGTTGGCGCTGCTGAGGGCGCCTGTTGGGCACTAACGCCGCTCGGTGGGCGCTGCTGAGGCTGGCGCTCCTGATGGCGCTCGGTGAATGCGGCTGGTGAGCGGCGGCGCTGATCATTGGCGCTCGGTGGTAGCCGCTCGTAGGGCTGTGCGTTGGGCGCGGATGCCGCTGAGGGCGCTGCTGTGGGCGCTGCTGGTGAGCGGCGATTGGCGCTCGGTTGGCGCTGCTGAGGGCGCCTGTTGGGCACTCCTGGTGAGCACGTGGTGGGCGCTTCCCGCGGCGCGACTGATGCGCGGCAGCGCTGATCGGTGTGGTGAGCGCTCGGTGGGCACGGCTGTTGCCCTGCTTGATGGCGCTCGGTGGTAGCCGCTCGTGGGGCTGTGCGTTGGGCGCGGATGCCGCTGAGGACGCTGCTGTGGGCGCTGCTGGTGGCGCTCGGTGGTGCAAATGACGCCGCCCGATGGACGCTGAACGCTGCTGAGGGCGCGGGGCCGCTCGTTGCGCGCTCCTGGTGACGCTCGTTGTGGCTGGTGACCACGTGTCCGGCGCGGTTGGCGCTGCTGTTGGCGCTGCTGGTGGCGCTCTGTGGGCACCTGATGGCCACGTGGGTGGCACTGCACGGCGCGGGACGCTGCTGGGTCTGCGCTGCTGATAACGCGGCTGGCGGCGCGGGTGACGCTGCTGAGGGCGCGGTGGCCGCGCTGTGCGTGCTCCTGGTGGGCACGTGAGTGGGTGCCGCTGGTGGTGCACTGACGTCGCTCGCTGGGCGCTGCTGGGCCGCTCTGTGGGCGCTGCTCGGGGCGCGGTATGCGCTTGACGGCTTCGTGGGAGGCCACGTGGCTATGTGGCGCTCCGGGAGTGTTACAGGATCCCCTACTCTAACTATTCCTGCGGTCTCCTATCTTTCTCTAAATCTCGTCTACTGGACATGGGTCTTTAGGCCATGCGGTTGGTGGTAAAAACCCAATTCTCCTGAAGGATATCTAGTCGTCCTTATTCGTCCCTGTTCGGGCGCCAAACTGTAAGGACCTTTTTCATAGGCTGGGATAAAACTCAATCCGGCCAGGGTCCTCTACAGTTAAAATTGTAGAAAAATATTGGAACGAAACTGGACGGGGAGTTGCCGCGGGGATTTGTGGGGAAAGGAAGCCAGAGTATCCGCGTTGCACCGAGTAAGCAGCTCTAGCGCAACACGGCACCCGAAAGGTATAGTGGAGGAGGGCTGCTCCCGGCGAAAATACTAACGAAACGAGCGGCGTAGCCGATCCCTGAGAAAATACCAACAAAACTGGACGGCGTGGCCGTTCCCACTGGATGTGCGACTCACAAGCTACTGGGGTAGGGGGTAGGGATCCGAGGGGAGGATGGCCGGAGGCGACCCTTCCCTGTGCTCCCTGTGGTCGATCGAGTGGTCGTTTGCACTGAGTAAGCTTCTCTGGCGCAACACGATTCCCGACCGGCACAGATCACTGCACGTGGCTCGCGACTACCTAAACCGTATTTGGGGCGGGGTTCCCAGGAGAGGGTGGCCAGAGGCGATCCTTTCCTATGCTCCTTGTGGGCGATCGGGTGGTCGTTTGCACTGAGTAAGCTTCTCTGGCGCAACACGATTCCCGACCGGCACAGATCACTGCACGTGGCTCGCGACTACCTAAACCGTATTTGGGGCGGGGTTCCCAGGAGAGGATGGCCAGAGGCGATCCTTTCCTATGCTCCTTGTGGGCGATCGGGTGGTCGTTTGCACTGAGTAAGCTTCTCTGGCGCAACACAATTCCCGACCAGCACAAATCACTGCACGTGGGTTCCCGAAAAATGCACAAATTCACACGGACACATACTTCCTCATTCTCTCTTGTCTTTATTATTCGCTAGTACTACTACTACTACCTCTACTCGCACTCAGTCTGATCGCTATTGTCTGTCCCACTTACTCCTTGGATCCGGCGTGCCGACGCTCGTGCCGCTGTACCACTCCAAGTTGAAGTCCGCTCCTAGGTCTGATCGCCTTGGCTGCCATTCGAGAATGAGGTCGAGCTTCCGCCCTTGCGGCCGCATGTAAGCTCGGTTTGCCGGGTTTTTCCGTTTCCCAACACAGTTTCTTATCGATCCCCCGCCTATCGCTATCGGCACTATCAGCTGTTGGCCCCGGTTGACCAACACTGGGTGGTTTTCCAGCCCTGGTGCGCGCGATATTTAAATCTGATAAGCTTAGCTTCTAGTTTGAACCTAAATATATTGCCTTCGTGGCGTAACGACTTATGGCTAACTTAACTTATAAATAAATGGCCGTCGTGCCGTAATATCCAATGGTACGCCTTCGTGGCGTATAGAATAAAAGTGGCGAAATGTGGAGGGTGTGTTTCACGCATCCTCACAACTGAACAAAATTGGTGGACCGAAGATGCTACGCATGCGGTGGAGTGCTAGTATTATTTTCCCTGGATAAAATAATTTTTACGGAGTAAATACCAAATACCGAAAAAATACCAAAAAGTTTGGTTATTTTAAAAAAAACACAATGATCAAAAAAAATTTCACGTCGGTTTATGTAATTTTTTTATTTTATTATATTTAACCGGATTGCCGACGGAAAACTTTAATTAGTGTATGTATGTAGATATGGATATGTAGGTATGTAATGTTCCAAGGTTTAAAACTTATTAGTTAATTATATGTTTTGGTGAACAGTTTCGATTTTTTTGTATGTGGACGGTATTTGGAAAAACGAAAAAACGTGCAAGTGTAGTATGCACTTATATCGAATATCTACTGTACCAAGAGTACTTGAAACAAACACACTGTAACACTTTGTTGCAGTGTTTATATAAACAAAAGGCTCGGTCAAAAACCCTAAGTGGCCGAAACATGAGTCGATCGGCGCGCTCAAAGAAAGTGCAAGTGTCAGCATTCTGTTGCACACGCCGGCCGCTCAGCCAAACTCAAGTACATACACATGCCCTCGCGCTCCAGCCAAAGAGAGCATAATTAAATACACTTTATATACATAAGGTATACATAGCCATCTCTCTGCCGCCCAACTGTAAGCAGCGCAGCTACGAGAATTAGGCTTACTTAGATCCTAAGGCAAATTGTAAAATCAGAAACAACTTGACGTTGGAAGCGGCATTAACGCTGCTCCTGCCATGCAAACCAAATAAATAAAGAATATAACAAAACTACCAAAGAGATGCGTTATCAATAAAAATGGATAAAGATTATTAACATTTCCAACACAAGGAGTTTCACACAACATGGCGACCGTGACATTGGTCCTAAAGGATCTGGACCTGGATCTGGACATGGATCGGGACTTCGAAAAATAAGAAGACAGCAACCAAGGCGACAGCAGCAATCAACAGCAACAAAGACGACAGCAACAACAAAGGCAACAACAGCAAAAACGGCAACAACAACAAGAACAAGAGAAGAAACGCAGTGAGTAGAGTGTGATGTGTGCCAAAAGAAGTGGCGTGGTCAAAAGATTAAAAGCCAGAAAGGCTCATCTACTGAAGCTGCTCAACAGCGGCAAAGCAATACAGTGGAACGACTCGGTAAAAATACATGCCGAAGTCGAATACCTAAAAAATTTGCTATCAGAACGAAAAAATCAGACCACAGCTACAGCCACATCCACCTACCCTGTAATCCAAAATATTTCAAAAAATAAAAACACATTGCCTCCTCCAGATAAAGTTGCCATACAAAAACTAAAGAAGACGTGCCCAGATGACTGCGAGGGACCACTGCGCTCCCCGTTCTGCGAGTACACCTGTGTAGCCAGCACCGGTGCCCCAACATAAAGTACACCTGTGCAGCCAGCACCGGTACCAAGGAAGTGTGAACCGACAGCGCTACCAAGAGCGCATAATTTTTTTTATCTTTGCACTGCGTTGCAAAAATTTTTTTAATTGCACTGCGATGCATATTTTTTCATTTATATTGTATTATAAAAACAATTGTAAAAATTGAGCGACATAAAAGTTGCCCGATTAGAGTATGGCCTGAAAACCATACACAAAATAGGCAGGAAATTATATGTAAAATATGATAATAATTGGTCAAAAAGTAAAAGTAAAGTAAGATCAAAATTAATAATATTAAACTAGTTGTTTATGAATAACATTAACAACATTTACGAATTGATTCAAAAATCCAAAGAATTTGACAGACCAAGATATATTTTAAGAATACCAATCCCAAAGATGGGTTTAATTGATACAAAAACAGTGGATTCCACTGCAAATGTTATTAATAAGGTAGAATCAAACCCCATAGACTTAGAATTAATTCATACATTGCTTATAATAATTGTTGTAATAATGTGCGCAAACTGTTTTTATAAACTTTATAAATTGCACAATAAATGTCTTAAGAAAAAATATATGAGCCAGGCAAATGATCTGGACAAAATTTAAACATTTTGGCACAAACAACATTATTATAAAAATATTGCTGTATTTAAATTTTAAAAAAAAGTTAAAGAAAATGGAATAAAAAACAAATAAATAAATAAAAACAAATTAATTAAAAATGGCTACGCTAAAAGCAATTGCAAACACATTTGATAGGGACATCTATTTTAGAGAAAGAATTCTGCAATTAGTTGCACCAACTTCAGTAAGCATTTACGAGTTAGAAAACTTATATATTGAAACATTTAATTTAGATGCCTCTCCACTTATTCATTGCACAAGCACCCAAAAGGCAATTGTCATATCAACCATCCCAGGGGTACAGGTTAGATCAGTAGTAGACGAACACCCAATACTAGGTAAAACAATAGTAATGATGGTCTCCAAGAAATAATTCATCTCCACAATATAATGGAATGGAATGAATTATATAAGCAGCTAAATAATATAAAAGTTGACTTTGACAAATCATATAAGTCACTTACTCAAAACAGGCCAATTCAAAAGAATACCATTAAAAAACATGTGGAAATTCTAATAAAATGCTTTAATGAAGCACGAATACTAATATATGGCCAGAGGGAAAAATTAAATCAAGATCATTGGTCCCAAGTATCAAAATTTTTTATCAGACTACGATCTAATTTAATATCAATTAAACAAAAGTTTAAGTTGGACATATCAGTACCGACTATACTTAACACTTCCCTAGCAGTTGAAACTGGTGATGAATCGGAATCAACAAAACAAACTGACATTGACCAAATAGAATCAGAAGACCTTACAGAAACAAATTCTAAAGTAGAAGAGCAAGATTTAAATAATCTTACTATCTTACTATTACTATAATTCTACAGATTCTGATGATAGTTCAGGCATAATAGAAAATAAAATAAGAAACAATTTCACAATGGCACAATTTAATATTGACTTTATTAATACAGCATCCAAGCTTATAGCAGTTTTCGATGGTAAATCTGAAAACTTAACAAGTTTTATGGATGCATTAGAAATAATAGAATCAATAAAAGGCGAACACGAACAATTAGCAGTTTCAATCATAAAAACAAAGCTAAAAGGTGTCGCCAGAAATCTAATCGGAGATGAAACAACAATAGCTGAAGTCATTTCCAGATTAAAAAACAACGTCAAAGGCGAATCTGTAGAAGTGTTGTCAGCAAAACTGATGAGCCTACAACAACGCAATAAGACTGCCAACCAGTACACACAAGAGGTTGAGCAGATGACGAAATCCTTAGAAGGTGCATTTATAACAGATGGCTTATCCCTAGAGTTAGCCAGACGTTATTCCACTCAACATGCAGTGAAAGCAATGACTAAAAATTGCCAAATAGATAAGGTAAAAACTATAATGCAAGCCGGTACCTTCAATACAATGAATGAAGCCATATCCAAATTTGTAAGCAGTTGCACAGAAGCAACCGGACAGCCAAACACTGTCCTATATTACAAAAATTACCCGCAGCGCGGTGGAAATCGCGGACGAGGTAATAATCGAGGCAATAATCGAGGTAATTATAACAATACCAGATATTATCAGAATAACGGATATAATCAAAACAATGGTTATAACAGAAATAACCAAAATAACAATTATAACAGAAATAACAACCGTGGTGGAAACACCAGCGGCGGAAACAGCCGTGGGGGAAACAACAACCACAATAACAATGTTAGAGTGGCGCAAACAAATTCGGGAAACTACCAAACACCTTTAGATACACGACAGTAAACAACATCAAAATTCACACTTTAAATCTCAGTCAAAATACATTTGTCACTTTCACGAACGTAGCAACAGGAAAAGAATTAGTTCTCTTACTAGACACAGGTGCGGAAATATCCTTATTGAAGGAAAATTCTGATAATTTTCAAAACATTCAAGATAAGTACATCATAAACATACAGGGTATAAGTCAGGAAGTTAACAATTCAAAAGGCTTAACTTCTATTGAAATTCAAACTTCTAAGTACATAATTCAACATGATTTCCATATCGTAAATATGCAATTCGCTATTCCATGTGATGGAATACTAGGAATCGATTTTATCAAAAGATACAATTGTCAATTAGACTTCAAGCCGTCTGAGGACTGGCTTATAATAAGACCAAATAACCTAAAATATCCAATTTATGTTCCAATAGCATACAGTTCTGGCAACAACTCCCTAATTCTGCCATCAAGATCCCAAGTCGTCCGAAAAATCGAAATAAATTCAGAAGAAGACAGTGTATTAATTCCGAATCAAGAAATTCAGCATGGTATCTATATCGCAAATACCATAGCAACAGTCCAAAATGCATATATAAGATTACTAAATACTACAAACACAGATCAAGTAGTCTATATCAAAAACATTCATCATGAACCACTTTCAAACTACGACATAGTAAAAACGGACTTAGAAGACAGACAAAAAATTGTATTATCCCAACTTGCAAAAAACTTCCCGCCTCAATTCAATAAACAACTTACAGCATTATGCACCCAGTATAGTGATGTGTTCGGACTAGAAACCGAATCGATCACTACCAATAATTTTTATAAACAAAAGCTGAGATTAATTGATGATGAACCCGTATATATAAAAAATTATAGAAATCCTCATAGTCAACAAGACGAAATTCAAAAACAAGTCCAAAAACTCATCAATGATGAAATAGTGGAACCCTCTGTATCAACTTATAATAGCCCACTTCTGTTAGTACCAAAAAAGTCACTTCCAAATACGGAAAATAAAAAATGGCGATTAGTAATTGACTATCGTCAAATTAATAAAAAACTCTTGTCTGATAAATTTCCACTGCCTAGAATCGATGATATTTTAGATCAACTAGGTAGAGCAAAATACTTCTCATGCCTTGACTTAATGTCAGGTTTCCATCAAATTGAACTGGAAAAAAGTTCACGGGATATAACATCTTTTTCAACAAACAATGGTTCGTACCGCTTCACGCGATTACCATTCGGTTTAAAAATAGCGCCAAACTCTTTTCAAAGAATGATGACTATAGCTTTCTCTGGATTAGAACCTTCGCAAGCATTTCTTTATATGGATGACTTAATAGTCATAGGTTGTTCCGAAAAACATATGCTCAAGAACTTAACTGATGTTTTCGAGAAATGTAGGAAACACAACCTGAAGTTACATCCTGAAAAATGTTCATTTTTCATGCATGAAGTCACTTTCTTAGGACATAAATGCACAGATAAAGGAATCTTGCCCGACGACAAAAAATACGACGTCATTCAAAATTATCCAGTCCCACATGATGCGGACGGCGCTAGAAGATTCGTTGCATTTTGCAATTATTACCGACGTTTTATAAAGAATTTTGCTGAATACTCCCGTCACATAACAAGATTATGTAAGAAAGATGTAAAATTCGAATGGACAACACAATGTCAAAACGCCTTCGAACATCTTAAATCAGCATTAATAAATCCTACTCTGTTGCAATATCCAGATTTTAGCAAAGAATTTTGCATAATCACAGATGCTAGCAAATACGCTTGTGGAGCAGTCCTAACTCAAAACAAAAATGGACTACAGCTTCCAGTGGCATACGCATCAAGATCCTTTACGAAAGGTGAAAGCAACAAGAGCACCACAGAACAAGAACTAGCAGCCATTCATTGGGCAATAACACACTTCAGACCATATATTTATGGTAGACACTTCACTGTCAAAACAGACCATAGAGCACTGACATACTTATTTTCAATGGTAAATCCAAGTTCCAAACTAACACGAATGAGACTTGAATTAGAGGAATATAATTTTACGGTGGAGTATCTAAAGGGTAAAGACAACTATGTAGCCGATGCGCTCTCCAGAATAACAATCACAGACCTAACAAATATACAAACAAGTAATAAAATTCTGAAAGTCACTACCAGAAACCAAAGTAGACAGAAATCCTGCGCAGGAAAAGATCAAATAGAATTGCATAAGCAACCTATAGAAAAAGCTTCAAAGCCTAACGTATATGAAGTCATAAACAATGATGAAGTACGTAAAGTAGTGACCTTGCATGTAAATAATAAAATGTGTTTATTTAAGCACGGAAAGAAAATTACAGCAAGTTATGATGTAAGCGATTTGTATACTAATGGAACCATTGACTTAGGTCAATTCTTTCAAAGGCTTGAAAAGCAGGCCGGTATTCACAAAGTCAGCCAACTCAAAGTGGCACCGTGGGAAAATATCTTTGAACTTGTTTCAATTGATAATTTTAAAATTATGGGCAATAAAATATTGAAATCATTGAGAGTAGCGCTACTCAACCCGGTGACCGTAATCAAAAATAATAAAGAAAAATAAGCTATCTTGTCTACATTCCATGATGATCCAATACAAGGTGGTCATACAGGCATTACAAAAACCTTGGCCAAGGTCCAGAGACACTATTACTGGAAAAATATGTCCAAAGACATAAAAGAGTACATAAAGAAATGTTCTAAATGCCAAAAGTCGAAAACGACTAAACATACAAAGACCCCACTAACTATAACCGAAACTCCACAACGAGCTTTTGATAGAGTAATTGTAGATACTATTGGTCCACTTCCAAAATCGAATAATGGAAACGAATACGCAGTAACACTCATCTGCGATTTAACTAAATACCTAGTAGCTATACCTATACCAAATAAAAGCGCAAATACAGTAGCAAAAGCTATATTTGAAGATTTTATTCTAAAGTACGGTCCAATGAAGACGTTCATTACGGACATGGGAACAGAATATAAAAATTCAATTATTGAAGATCTATGTAAATATTTACATATTAAAAACATAACTTCAACTGCACACCACCACCAGACAGTAGGTACCGTGGAGCGAAGCCACAGAACACTAAATGAGTTCATTCGTTCATACATCTCAGTTGACAAAACAGATTGGGATGTATGGCTACGATACTTCGTATATTCTTTTAATACAACCCCATCCATGGCACATGACTATTGTCCATATGAGCTAGTTTTCGGTAAAACTTCAAATCTACCAAAACACTTTAATAGCATAGATAAAATAAAACCCCTTTATAATATAGAAGATTATGCTAAGGAATCCAAATTTAGATTAGAACAGGCAATTAAGAGAGCTAGACTAATGCTAGAATCTCATAAGCTGAAACAGAAAATTAGTTACGACAAAACTAGTTTAGATTTCGATTTAAAAATAGGAGATCGGGTTTTATTGAAAAATGAAACAGGACATAAGTTAGATTCGAAATATACAGGTCCTTATAGGGTAGAACAAATAGGAGATAGAGATAACATAACATATAATAAATAACAAAAATAAAAAACAAATAGTACATAAAGATAGATTAAAAATGTTTATTTCATAATTGCATTTAACATAGCCATGTTTAGAAATACTTATGAGTGTAACCATGTTTAGAAATTCTTTTACACTCCATGTTAAAAAATACTTTTTCTTTTAATACATATATTATTACCAATTCCATTCTCTTTAAAAAAAAAAAAAAGAAGTTTAAAAAAAAAAAAAAAAATTTTTTAAACAAAAATAAATATTTCTTTAAGTAAAATATATTAACAAAATAACTTCATAATATTTCGTTATTTTTCAAAAGGAGGGAGATGTAGTATGCTCTTATATCGAATATCTACTGTACCAAGAGTACTTGAAACAAACACACTGTAACACTTTGTTGCAGTGTTTATATAAACAAAAGGCTCGGTCAAAAACCCTAAGTGGCCGAAACATGAGTCGATCGGCGCGCTCAAAGAAAGTGCAAGTGTCAGCATTCTGTTGCACACGCCGGCCGCTCAGCCAAACTCAAGTACATACACATGCCCTCGCGCTCCAGCCAAAGAGAGCATAATTAAATACACTTTATATACATAAGGTATACATAGCCATCTCTCTGCCGCCCAACTGTAAGCAGCGCAGCTACGAGAATTAGGCTTACTTAGATTTTAAGGCAAATTGTAAAATCAGAAACAACTTGACATTGGAAGCGGCATTAACGCTGCTCCTGCCATGCAAACCAAATAAATAAAGAATATAACAAAACTACCAAAGAGATGCGTTATCAATAAAAATGGATAAAGATTATTAACATTTCCAACACAAGGAGTTTCACACAACACAAGTATTTTAGCGGCTGCGGATATACAGTGAGAAAATCTGGGAAAGTTTTGGGGTCCTGAATTGGCAGAACACTGGAAATTAAATAATTGTATCCTTGGCATATATTTGCACAATATCTTTTCTAAACTTGGAATTTTTTTCTCCATTTTATATAAGTGTATGTATGTATGGATGAGCGGCCAAGGTTAGGTTAGGTTAGGTTAGGGCTGCTGTCGGACTATAGTCCGACACACTTAGACCTCAATGGGTCCATTGTGATACCGCATGATCCCGTTTTTCCTTCTCTAGGGTCCAGTTTCTAGTAGTTTCAGCCTGTGTTGAGCTGATCGGCACTTATGTTTTTGAGATTAATCTCCGATATTTCGGTGAGATCGTCGATGAAGGGGCTTCCTAAGTGTTTCAGTCGGAGTCTGCATAGGGCTGGGCAGAAGCAGAGAAGGTGTTCTACCGTTTCCACTTCTTCCTTATCCCTACAGCTTCTGCAGAAATCATTTTGCGGGGCTTTTAGCCTGCCGGCATGTGCGCCAACAAGCCAGTGGCCTGTAAGAGCTCGGATCAACATGCCACACTCTGTGCGGCTGAGTTTGAGTATCTCCGAGGTTTTTTTGTTGTTTATCACAGGCCATGTCTGGTGAGAGATGCGACACTGTGGTGCGTTTTGCCAATGGGTGTTGGCTAGTGGTTTTTTATGTTTAGCTTGCAAGTAGCCATGGGCATACCGACATTTTCCTCTCCTGGTAGGACAGGCTTGGTGGTGCCCTGCCTGGCTAATTCGTCCGCTATGCAGTTGCCTACGATGTCCCGGCGACCCGGAACCCATATTAGGCTGATAGTAAACTGATTTGCAATCTCGTGGAGAGATCTGCGACAGTCTGCTATTGTACGGGAGTTGGTGTTTGTCGCGTAGATCGACTTAATAGCCGCTTGGCTGTCACTATATATTTTTAGGTGTCCTCTCTGGAGGCTTGTGTTCCCTAAACAGTTAAGTGATTCCTTTATAGCGTGGACCTCCGCTAGGAAGACGCTATAGTGGTCCGGAGTCTGAAAGACTTCCTGATATCTAATTGTTCGGAGTATACACCTCCGCCAACGTTTCTTTCTAATTTGGAGCCATGTGTACAGAAACAGATTGCGTCCGTCGAGCCCGTTCGACCCTGTTCCCATTCCTCCCTATCTGGAATCAGGGCCTCAAAGGTTGTGTGACTGTATTCAATAGATTTGCATAGATCCGTGATTTTCGGAATCGATTTATCATGCTGGAGAATTTTAGCATGGCCATTAAAATGGGCTTTCCACTGCCCTGTGTCCCTCAGTCGAATAGCTGCCGATTTGGCCCTTTCCATGCCTGCTAAGTCCAGGCTAGGGAGGTTCAAGCAAGCATTCAGCGCTTCATTCGGGGTGGTTCGAAGGGCTCCACTAATACACAAAGCCGCCATTCGCTGTACTTTGTTTAGAGGAGTCAGTATGCATTGTTTGTGTAAGGCGGTCCACCACAGAGCCACTCCGTACAGTAGGATTGGCTTGACTACCGCTGTGTATATCCAGTTAACTATTCTTGGGGACATGTCCCATCTTAGCCCGATTGCTTTTTTACAGGAGTAAATTGCAATGGTCGCTTTTTTGGTTCTCTCTTGGTTGTTTAAGCCCCATTTGAGGCGTTTATGTAGTACTAACCCCAAGTACCTGGCGTGGTCGCTGAAGGAGAGTTTACAATTGTTTAAAATGGGTGGGTTAAGTTGTGGAATTTTGTACCTATTTGTAAATAGAACAAGTTCTGTTTTCGAGGGATTTACCCCGAGTCCGTTCGCTATCGTCCATTTCGATAGTATTTTAAGTTTAGCGGTCATAAGATCGCAAAGTGTTTGTGGATATTTTCCATTAAAGATGATGGCGACGTCGTCTGCGTATGCCACGACCTTACAACCTCCTTATTCCAGAATCCGCAGTAGTTTATTTACTGCGATATTCCACAAGAGGGGTGATAGTACACCTCCTTGTGGGGTGCCTCTGTTCACTAGTCTAGTCTGGGTTGAGGTTCCTAGTGTGGCTGGCTCAACCCCTAGTTCTGTGAGAAATTCTGTTATAGCGGTGGGAAGCACGTTATTAAAGGCTCCCTCTATATCCAGGAAGGCGATCAGTTTGTATTCCTCGATGCTGTTTACCACCAAGTGTAGCGCCGATTCGGTTGACTTACCTTTGGTGTAAGCGTGTTGTGCTTCTGATATTTGTGTCGGGTCTACGGTGGCCCTTATGTGTAGGCTTATCATTCTTTCAAAGCTCTTAAGCAGGAATGATGTTAGGCTTATTGGCCTAAAATCCTTTGCTGTGGTGTGAGTGGCCTTCCCTGCCTTGGGAATGAAAACCACCTTTGTTTCTTGCCATGCTGTTGGTAGTTCTCCTACCGCCAGGATGGATTGGAAGATTTTTTTCAACCAGTTTATGGCTATTTTTCCTGCTTGCTGGATGTGAGCCGGTGTCCCGGCTATTTGTATGGTTTGAAACTGTAAATGGACAATTTCATGTTGCGGTCTGATAGGAGTGGATCTATTTCGATTCCCTCTCCTGCTCCTCTTTCAGGAGGATGACCTGCTTGTTGGCTCCCCGGGAAGTGAGCGTCTAGGAGCAGGTCCAAGGACTCTTTACTGGAGTCTGACCATGATCCAACTGCTTTTTGAAGGTAGCCCAAAGGCGTGGCTGTCTTAGAGAGTATTTTTCTGAGCCTTGCGGCATCAGTTGTTTTTTCTATGTCAGAGCAGAAGGTCTGCCATGCCATTCGTTTTGCTCTTCTAATGGCCTTTTGTTAGTTCAAACTTGTAGTTCAGCCAATTGGTGTCCTCATTTCCCGCCTTTGCTCTGTTAAACAGGCATCTGCAGTTGGTTCTGAGGAAAGATAGTTGTTGGGTCCACCAGGGGGGTTTTTTCCTTCCTCTTGGTTTCTCTGTGGGGCATGCCACTTTGAAGGCAGTGTTGCATGCCTCAGTGAATTTGTATACTGTTTCGTCCAGCTCAAGTGGGTTTGTGATGCTTTCTGACGGTTCCATGGGGAGGATATTTGTCAGAACTTCTTTGTACCTGTGCCAGTCCGCTCGTCTGGGGTTGGCGTTTCTATGAATCTATGGTCCGAAAAGGAGGGCTCGTCAGAGACTGCCCAGTTTTTGACTGCGCCTACGAGTGAATCTTATACCAAAGTTAGATCTATGATCGTTTGGCAAGCTTCAGTTATGAAAATAGGGGCATTGCCCCTATTGCATAAGAATAGGTTCGAATTTAGAATAAAATCAAAAAGAGACTCACCTCTGTCGTTGTTGTTTGGGCAAACGCATTGGGTGTGATGGGCGTTGGTGTCACAGCCTATTACCAATCCGTTCTTGAGCTTTTCGCATTCCTCTGCTAGTCCTCTGACCAGCGCATCTGGGGGGCTTTCCTTCTCAAAGGCCAAATAGGCCGATAGAACCCTTATAGAGCCACTCTGCAGCTCCAGGCTTACTGCGGTGTTGTCTCCGTTGCTGTAATGGCGAAGTAGAAATATACTAAGATGCCTTTTGGCTAATATGCAGGTTCGAATTTTACCTTCTTTGGGGTCAAGCATAAGCTTGTATTCCTTTGTTCCTAGTCCAGCAACCTTGCCTCCTACTACTCAAGGTTACTGTACGAGGACTAGGTCGGCTCCGCCTTCTGTCAGGCGAAGCAGAAGTGCAGCAGACGCTGCTTTACTGTGGTGAAGGCTTATTTGTAGAAGTCTTAATGACATCTACAGCTTCAACCTCCACCACAGTGACGTCGGCCTCCTCTGTGTCGCTGAGGTCTACGTCCTCGATTGCCGGTCCGAGCGCTCGCATCTCTCTGCTTAGCGACGAATCGGTAGAGTAGCCGTAGCCATGCAGCAGGGCGAGGTGCCTGACTTCTCTCATACCATGCGCAGGCAAATGAGGGAAAGGTGGGACGCCACTGCCTTCCACTTGTTTCTGGGGATCCTGCCCTCCGGATTTCCCCTGTCAATCAGGCCAAGTAATACACGATTCTTCGTGATTTCGGCGAAAGAGACCGATGGCTGGATCTTAGATCTCTTCGCCGATGGCCCGGGTAGTTCGAGGGATCGCTTCCTTTTCGCCTGAGTCCCTTCTTGAGTGGGCTTTTTCTGCCCGTAGTTTGGAAGCACCTTCCTTGCCCACTCTACCTTCTTTAGCCATTCAGGCGAAGGTGTGGCAACGGTGCTCCTAGTGTGTGAGCGCAGAGTCTGGGCAGCAGTCCGCCTTTCTGCGTATGTGTATTTAGCACCAGCGGGTGTCCCGAGCGCCTTGGCAGTGCCTACCGCTGCTTTCGGCGCAGATGCGCACGTGGCGGAGGTGTTTGCGACTGGCTTTCTGCTACCCATCATCCCCAGTTTGGGATGCGGCCCTTTCTGGACCGTGCTGGTATGGAAGGTGGAACCAGTGTTCATCTTATCCATGGGTTTTTAAAAGTACCCGTCTCTATGTTTTTTGTTGTTGTTTTCTTCTGTTTTCTGTTCCATAATTTGGTCCCACGAGTTGCGGAGAAGGGGAAAAGTCCGCCCGGGATAGTTAGAACAGGGGGTCGCCATGTCCCTGAGCACACCGTTTGAGACTGGGCTTGTTTTGATCCGGGCCCCCAGCCAGGCTGACTCTTGGCACGGTCCGTATTACACCGTAGTCCGGCCCGGAGTGAGATGTTGTTTGGGAGGGGAGTTGGGTAGGTGTTGTGTTGGAAGTGGGTTTGTGTAAAGCAACTATTTAGATGCGGCTGAACAACTCGCATTGTCGGTATTGCTTCGTTGCAAAATACCCGCTGGCTGTCCGGGACTGTTTATTTACTGGGGTTCCCGTCCACGATACCGTGTTTGACTTATCCCACCAGCTTATTAACAGTTGACCTCGAGAGAGGTCGTCCGCTATCCGCAACCTGCGACCCGCTCGGTTGCCCCAGCTAGGCGACTTTGGAACCATCTCACAAGTTCCTCAGCCGAGATGAGCGGCCAAATGTAATTAAAAAAAGGAGTCGGAGAAATGGGCAATATGGCCGCACGTAGCAAAAGGAAATTCGATGAAAAAATGGCGAAGTAATTTACTAATTGCCGTTGTCGGATTTAATCGGACTTGGATTTTGAACAGATCGGAGAGGAGTTTCGAGTAGCTGACTCCAGACGTGCAATTAATAAGATCAAAAATCTTTTCTTATTTTGTTTCAAGATCCGGCCCGAAGGACCAAAATGTACGCCGGGTGGGTAGCGGGGTACCGTCGGCGCTGGTAGAATGGCGTGTGAGGCGGCGGCGGGAACTGGTAGCATCGTCGGGCGGGTGCGCCGGGCTTCGGCGGTTTGCTGCTGGTGCGGCTGGCGTACGTCGGTTGCGAAGTGCCCCTTTGACCAAAAGTAATTACGCAAAATGCTCACTTTACAAAATAGGCGGGGGAGCAACCGCGGTTTATTGTCATGTACTGCCAGAATCAAACTGCCTAAGACTAAGCTAGTTCCGCGCTCCAAAGCGCAGCGGAATTATTACGGAGGGAAGCTGGAAACAGAGCGGGAGAGCGAGAGAGGGAGAGAGCGGTGCAGTAGCAGAGCGGTGCAATTGGATAGCGCGGCTGGGGTCCCGATTCGCCGGATAGTGGGCCTGAACAGACTCGATATATAATCCTTCTCCTACAGCACCACTTAAAATTTTCATGTTGTGAAGTTTCTTCTCCTCCATATCTTCTTTAGCCATTCTCGCATTATTAATTGTTTTTGCAATTGCTGCGTTACCACTTGCTAAGCTACCAAGAGCGCTGAGGGCCGTCAGGATCGGCACGATTGGTAGAAAACCTCCAATTTTGGGTACATTAATTACACGATGTACATTTTTCCTATAACCCATTGATTAATGAATTAATTTACGTGCAACTTTAAATACACTCATAATGTCTAATGGTTTTTGTACACAAAAATTATATCTCGGAATAAGGGCTTCTAACAGTAATGTACTGATTAGCTTATCGACAAGACCACCACCGTGTTTACAATTAAAAATACGACTGATGCGATTATAAAAACGTTTCCCCATTTTATTGATGTTTAATCAACAAAGATTTCTCATTAAATGAGGTACATTAGATTGAAAGTTGCGTTTAAAAAGTCAAAAAGAAAAAAATGTTAGTTACAAATATGAACGATGAAAACGAGAAAAATTTACCGCCACGACAATGTGCTCTCTTACCGAACACAATAAGAGCTCTAATTTTTGGGCCTTCGAATTGTGGTAAAACTAATAATATGCTAAGTTTAATAGGGAGTCCGAATGGATTAAATTCGAAAATGTTTTATATTTATATTATTATTGGCCTAAAATCCTTTGCTGTGGTGTGAGTGGCCTTCCCTGCCTTGGGAACGAAAACCTTTGTTTCTTGCCATGCTGTTGGTAGTTCTTCTACCGCCAGGATGGATTGGAAGATTTTTTTCAACCAGTTTATGGCTATTTTTCCTGCTTGCTGGATGTGAGCCGGTGTCCCGGCTATTTGTATGGTTTGAAACTGTAAATGGACAATTTCATGTTGCGGTCTGATAGGAGTGGATCTATTTCGATTCCCTCTCCTGCTCCTCTTTCAGGAGGATGACCTGCTTGTTGGCTCCCCGGGAAGTGAGCGTCTAGGAGCAGGTCCAAGGACTCTTTACTGGAGTCTGACCATGATCCAACTGCTTTTTGAAGATAGCCCAAAGGCGTGGCTGTCTTAGAGAGTATTTTTCTGAGCCTTGCGGCATCAGTTGTTTTTTCTATGTCAGAGCAGAAGGTCTGCCATGCCATTCGTTTTGCTCTTCTAATGGCCTTTTGTAGGAGGCTAGTTCAAACTTGTAGTTCAGCCAATTGGTGTCCTCATTTCCCGCCTTTGCTCTGTTAAACAGGCATCTTCAGTTGGTTCTGAGGATAGATAGTTGTTGGGTCCACCAGGGGGGTTTTTTCCTTCCTCTTGTCCTGTTTCGTCCAGCTCAAGTGGGTTTGTGATGCTTTCTGACGGTTCCATGGGGAGGATATTTGTCAGAACTTCTTTGTACCTGTGCCAGTCCGCTCGTCTGGGGTTGGCGTTTCTATGAATCTATGGTCCGAAAAGGAGGGCTCGTCAGAGACTGCCCAGTTTTTGACTGCGCCTACGAGTGAATCTGATACCAAAGTTAGATCTATGATCGTTTGGCAAGCTTCAGTTATGAAATTAGGGGCATTGCCCCTATTGCATAAGAATAGGTTCGAATTTAGAATAAAATCAAAAAGAGACTCACCTCTGTCGTTGTTGTTTGGGCAAACGCATTGGGTGTGATGGGCGTTGGTGTCACAGCCTATTACCAATCCGTTCTTGAGCTTTTCGCATTCCTCTGCTAGTCCTCTGACCAGCGCATCTGGGGGGCTTTCCTTCTCAAAGGCCAAATAGGCCGATAGAACCCTTATAGAGCCACTCTACAGCTCCAGGCTTACTGCGGTGTTGTCTCCGTTGCTGTAATGGCGAAGTAGAAATATACTAAGATGCCTTTTGGCTAATATGCAGGTTTGAATTTTACCTTCTTTGGGGTCAAGCATAAGCTTGTATTCCTTTGTTCCTAGTCCAGCAACCTTGCCTCCTACTACCCAAGGTTACTGTACGAGGACTAGGTCGGCTCCGCCTTCTGTCAGGCGAAGCAGAAGTGCAGCAGAAGCTGCTTTACTGTGGTGAAGGCTTATTTGTAGAAGTCTTATTGACATCTACATCTTCAACCTCCACCACAGTGACGTCGGCCTCCTCTGTGTCGCTGAGGTCTACGTCCTCGATTGCCGGTCCGAGCGCTCGCATCTCTCTGCTTAGCGACGAATCGGTAGAGTAGCCGTAGCCATGCAGCAGGGCGAGGTGCCTGACTTCTCTCATACCATGCGCAGGCAAATGAGGGAAAGGTGGGACGCCAATGCCTTCCACTTGTTTCTGGGGATCCTGCCCTCCGGATTTCCCCTGTCAATCAGGCCAAGTAATACACGATTCTTCGTGATTTCGGCGAAAGAGACCGATGGCTGGATCTTAGATCTCTTCGCCGATGGCCCGGGTAGTTCGAGGGATCGCTGCCTTTTCGCCTGAGTCCCTTCTCGAGTGGGCTTTTTCTGCCCGTAGTTTGGAAGCACCTTCCTTGCCCACTCTACCTTCTTTAGCCATTCAGGCGAAGGTGTGGCAACGGTGCTCCTAGTGTGTGAGCGCAGAGTCTGGGCAGCAGTCCGCCTTTCTGCGTATGTGTATTTAGCACCAGCGGGTGGCCCGAGCGCCTTGGCAGTGCCTACCGCTGCTTTCGGCGCAGATGCGCACGTGACGGAGGCGTTTGCGACTGGCTTTCTGCTACCCATCATCCCCAGTTTGGGATGCGGCCCTTTCTGGACCGTGCTGGTATGGAAGGTGGAACCAGTGTTCATCTTATCCATGGGTTTTTTAAAAGTACCCGTCTCTATGTTTTTTGTTTTTGTGTCTTCTGTTTTCTGTTCCATAATTTGGTCCCACGAGTTGCGGAGAAGGGGAAAAGTCCGCCCGGGCAGAGATCCGCGATGCCCGGGTAAGGCGATAGTTAGAACAGGGGGTCGCCATGTCCCTGAGCACACCGTTTGAGACTGGGCTAGTTTTGATCCGGGCCCCCAGCCAGGCTGACTCTTGCGTGCACGCAATTACTAAGATATACAAACAATATTTATTATTTCTTCGGTGCGATCCGCACTTTACAAGTGTATATAAACGACTGACTCAATGAGCGCCAGTATGCTCTCCGCTCTCAGCAACGCTCGTAGTGACAGGCTGCCACACCGACCAAAGAATACCAATACGAAATATAAAACCGGTTGAATAACTTGTAACTGGAGTAAAACTTACCGAAATTTCCTTCAGGAGAACCCGAGTATAAAATTGATGCAGGCAGTTCCATCTTATTTCGCAGTTCGACTTCACAATATCAAAATATTCAAGCACTATATTTTCGTGAAAATGTAGCTTAAATAACGTATTTGGTTTTAGGTAAGAAATATAGGTATGTTCTATCTTACGCTCATAAGCTTATCAAAAAGTTTCATAAAACGATCATTGGTCAGCGCAACATATCCATCCAAATCACGGTCTATTTCAACGCAAGAGGCACAAGTCCACGAAAAACCAACACGCAGATCAATAAAATCTTTTACTCTGCCAACAAGTCCAGTTCATTTTGGATGAATGACTGTATTGCAGAGACGACAGTAAATAAAAACACCATTAGGTGACGATCCAAACTGACAATCTTTCTTGGAACAAAAAAGAGACATTTTTAAGTATTTAAATTTAAGAAAAAAAGTTGTTTATAAAACCAAAGAGTCAAAAGAATTATAAATACCTCACTTAATTTGACACTGGGATCAAACAATAAAAATGTAGACACACAAAAACACAAAAGTATAAGAGCGCGAAGAGACTGCGAAAGCGAGATAGCGCGACAGAGTGGCTGTCGACTGAGCGTGGCTTGCGAAACACAAACCAGATGTACACGTCAACAGTTGAGACGACAAGAAACAGGAGAGAGATTACAAGAAAGTTATGGGAAACAACAACAAAAGCTATTGAAACAAATGCACCGCAGCGTACAGAAGTTACAATAACAAAATGCACAGGCTAAAAACAGAGTTAGGTTTTGTTAAGATTTCTACAATAAAATATACAATTAAACATAAACAAAAAAACAATATGTTGGACTAAGTCACAAAGCAAGGCACCAGTAACACAGATATTAATGACAAATTGACAAAAATCACAGAGCACAAGATAAACACAACCGGTCACAACACACGCTAAATCGTATGATTCATAAATAAGAACATCTTTGGTATCCTTGTAAAGAAGGAAATCATGTCTTTTGTAATCCATAATTTCGGATTTGGTTGTAGCTACCAGCAATAAGTACATTATTGAAATATCTATAATTTGAAACAAATTATTTAATATTATCTTTATGAATGGTACGGTTTCTGTTATTTATAACAACTTTATTGGGGAGATTTTCCTTAACTACTTGTTTTGTATATCTAGAATTAAGCTTGTTTTTTCCCCGTATTTCTTTTCGTAAATTACCTCTCCTACGTGATAATTCTTATTTTGTCTATCTTTATTGTGGAAATGCATATGTATGTCAAAAGGTCGTTGGTTGGTTATTGAAAGAATTGTTAAATTATATGTTTGTCCTGCTTTAATTATAATTTCGGAATAATCAATTAGATTAAGCTCATCTTTACTGCAGCGAGCAATTTATGTTAAATTAGAGTGTTCCCTTTCTTCGAGGATCTGAAAAGAATAGAGATATCCCATTTCTTTGAGAAAAAGACTTGAATTGGGATGAAGAGAAACTTGGTATGTTATCTATCATCAAAGATTTGTCTAATGGAAATTGTTGTAAAATTAAAATTAAAATAAAGACATGCTTGGGAGTATTTGTACAGTCTGATGAAACTGAGCAAGCCTATTAAGCTAGAGGAAGAGAGTTTGGTATCTTACTTAATTGAAGGAGTCCCTGACATCAAATTAAACACAGCTGGCTTGTATAGAGCGAAAAAGATTAGATTAGATTAGATTGAAATCTATGTGAAAGTTATAGGCAATGCTATACATAAGGAATAAAATAAAGTATATCAGCACTGTTGGGGCGGGGTGGCTTGATCGTTGAAAATAGTTGAAGCCCCAAGATCGAATGGTACCCAAAAAACACGGGAGTACTTGTACACTTGGAAATAAGAGCAGCTTAAGCCTTGGACCCCGAATTGTCAAGGGCCCCAGAGCTCGAACGGCGCTATCTCTTTTGTTTTATAAACAACTTTTGTTCTTAAATTTAAATACTTAAAAATGGCTCTTTGTTCCAAGAAAGATTGTCAGTTTGGATCGTCACCTAATGGTGTTTTTATTTACTGTCGTCTCTGCAATACAGTCATTCATCCAAAATGAACTGGACTTGTTGGCAGAGTAAAAGATTTTATTGATCTGCGTGTTGGTTTTTCGTGGACTTGTGCCTCTTGCGTGCAGTTGGACTGTAATTATTGGGCAATTTGCAGGTCATTACAATGTAAGTATGTAATGCAATTTGCAGGTCATTACAAGGTAATTACACAATGTAATTACAATGCCCAAAAAAAAAAAAACTTTAATTAGTCGGAACGGGATAGTAGAGTTAAAATTATATGTGAGTGTACGTAGATATTTGTGTATGTAGATTTGGATATGTATTTAGATATTTGTGTATGTAGATTTGGATATGTATGTAGATTTGCATATGTATGTAGATATTCGTATGTATGATATGTGTGTATGTAATGTTCGCAGGTTTCAAATTTATTAAATAATTATTGCCGGCGGGATATGTGTTGTGGTGGACGTTTTCGATTTATTGTATGTGGACTGTATTTGGAAAAACGAAAAAATATGTGCAAGTATTTTAGCGGCTGCGGATATACAGTGAGAAAATCTTGGAAAGTTTTGGGGGCCTGAATTGGCAGAACACTGGAAATTAAATAATTCTCACTGTATGCTTGGCATATATTTGCACAATATCTTTTCTAAGCTTGGAATTTTTTTCTCGATTTTATATAAGTGTATGGATGAGCGGCCAAATGCAATTAAAAAAGGAGTCGGGCAAATAGGCAATATGGCCGCACGAAGCAAAAGGAAATTCGAAGAAAAAATGGCGAAGTAATTTACTAATTTCCGTTGACGGATTTAATCGGACTTGGATTTTAAATAAACCGGAGAGGATGTCAATCGAAATTTATTTTCGAGTAGCTGACTCCAGACTCGCAACTAATAAGATTTTTTTTTTTTGAAAAAGCTTTTCTTATTTGGTTTCAAGATCCGGCTCGAAGGACCAAAATGTACGCCGGGTAGTAGAATGGCGTGGGAGGCGGCGTCGTCGGGCTGGTGCGCTGGGCTTCGGCGGATTGCTGCTGGTGCGGCTGGCGTACGTCTGTTTCGAAGTGCCCCTCTGACCGAAAGTAATTACGCAAAATGTTAACCTTACAAAATAGGCGGGGGAGCAACCGCGGTTTATTCTCATGTACTGCCAGAATCAAACTGCCTAAGACTAAGCTGAGTGCCGCGCTCCAAAGCGCAGCGGAAATTTCACGGAGGGGAGCTGGAAACAGAGCGGGAGAGCGAGAGAGGGAGAGAGCGGTGCAGTAGCAGAGCGGTGCAATGGGACATCGGAGCTGGGTTCCCGATTCGCCGGATAGTGGGCATGAACAGGCTCGTAATATAATCCTTCTCCTACAGCACCACTTGAAATTTTCATGTTGTAAAGTTTCTTCTCCTCCTCGCATTATTAACTAAACTTCCAAGAGCGCTGAGGGCCGTCAGGATCGGCACAATTGGTAGAAAACCTCAAATTTTGGGTACACTTATTACACGAGTTATTTTAACATTTTTCTTAGAACCCATTGATTAATGAATTGATTTACGTGCAACTTTAATTGCACTCATAGCTTAGTAGCAACATTAATAAAAGACGAAAGGTGTGTCTACTTCATTTTTTTCTTTATTATCGTTTTTCTCACTGTTTACTTAATCAAAGTTTGCGCGTCGAGTGCGTTCTCTTATACAGCACAGCAGCAGTCCGCCGTACCCATCACGAAGCCAGCCGCATCGCCCAGACGCCAGCGCAACTCAACGCCGCCGCCCTACAGCGTCACCACTGAGCACGAGCAGCCCCCGCAGCCCCTCTGTGTACACTTTGGTCCTTCAAGCCGGATCTTTGAACCAACCCTTCAGTTCCAAAAAAAAAGTTTCATATGAAAATTGTATGGGATGTCCGCATTTTCACAAGTGAAAATTCAAATGAAAATTTTTCGAAGTCCTACGGGATTTCACTTGTTCCTTATACTCATTTTTCGTATGGCCTGTCACGGGCCGGTGACTCGTCCCAAGTGAATCACTTGGGAAAATCAGAATTTTTCCTTGAGTTTTCATTTGTGAAATCACTTGCAAGGGACACGTCCCAAGTGAATAGCTTGTGAAAATCAGAATTTTTCCTTGAGTTTTCAATTATAAAAATATAAAATTTAAAATACATACATATTTAATTTCATTTTTATTAATTTTAATTATTTAGATTTTCAAAAATTGTACAATTATTGTTTCAGTTTTTATGCTTCGTAAGCTTATTTTTAACGTTAGTCATCGCCGTTCTTAAACCTTTGTCAGGGTCATCTGAATCCTTGGCCAACGCTCCTGAAAAAACATATGTTCCAAAAATGCGTTTTATTTGTTTAATTGTATATTTACCTTTTATAGCAGTGTTTAACCCTTTGCAGGATTTTTATTGGCACAAAACATTTCGTCATCCACTTTCGGCTAACGGAACCCATTGAATACCTTTAAAATAAACTTTAAACTAAGATCAATGCACAACATCTTAAACTTAATGTAGCACTTACCTGACTTTATTATATTAACTAAACGATTAAAGTAACTCTGCTGCGCACCATTAAAATGGATGCTTCCCTTTCAATCACTCAAACAGAATGCTCCAAGTCTTCTCACCCCTTTACTAGATTTCTTTTGTTTTCTCTTCGCTGTTGGCGCGTGCCACTGCACCTATACCCTTTCTAAAGTGAATTATATATCCGACTATATAGTTTTTACTTCTTGAGTAAAAAGTACAATACGATTTTTTTTTTAATGTTAATACTTAAATGTTTTATATACTTAAATAAATTTTAACGGACTAAATTTCTATAACTTAACTAAAAAATTATATTGTAATAAAAATGTATAATAAGTAAATATAACATTATAAGTAAATTCAATATACTAAATTTTACTATAATCAAATAGTTTACTTTTATAAAACAATATTAGTTGATTTTTTCGATACACAATAATGCTCCTAAAATATTAGGGCATTCACATGTCGCTGCTCCACGAAAATTTTTCCGCCGAAATATTAGTCGCTAGCCGAACATAACGGAGAGACGCAAAAAAAATAACGGACCAGCCGAAATTTGTCTGGTTTTCCTGATTCGTGATGGGGATTGAGCTGCTTAGACATTGGGACATTGGTTACTACCTGTTATTAGCTGTAGTTAGACATTGGTTACTACCTGTTATTAGCTGTAGTGAGCTGTTATTATATGGTTACTATCCGTTTTGTAGCTGTTTACTAGTTTTTTTACTAATTGTTAAATGGTCAATAGCTGTTATTAGATGGCTACTAGCTGTTTAGTCGATACTTACTAGTTGTTTGCTGGCTACTAGCTTTTACTCGTAGAGTAAAAGGGTATACTAGATTCGTCGGAAAGTATGTAACAGGCAGAAGGAAGCGTTTCCGACCCCATAAAGTATATATGTTCTTGATCAGGATCACTAGCCGAGTCAATCTAGCCATGTCCGTCTGACCGTCTGTCCGTCTGACCGTCTGTCCGTCTGACCGTCTGTCCGTCTGACCGTCTGTCGGTCTGTCTGTCCGGATGAACGCTGAGATCTCGGAAACTATAAGAGCTATGCTATTGAGTTTGTTTCAGCAATGTGCCACGCCCACTCTAACGCCCACAAACCGCCCAAAACGGTGGATCCTACTGTTTTGATGCTAGAATAAAAATTTTAACTGAAATGTTTTGTCCTCATCAATATCGATTAACCCAAAAAAAAGTTTGCCACGCCCACTATAGGAGTTAGGGAATTGGGATTTTAGATTTAGATTCCGCAGCCTTGTACGCAGTGCAAGTTTGGTACGCAATAATGCCACGCCCACTCTAACGCCCACAAACTATTGGAGCTAGGCTATTGAGATTTGGCGTGCAGATTCCTGAGCTTCTTACGCAGCGCAAGTTTGTTTCAACAATGTGCCACGCACACTCTTACGCCCACAAGCCGCCCAAAACTGTGGCTCATACAGATTTAATGATAGAATAAAAATTTTAACTTAAATTTATTGTTCTAGTCAATACCTATCGATTGACCCAAACAAAGATTGCCACGCCCACTGTAACGCCCACTTTAACGCCAACAAACGTCAAAGAATCGTAAGTATGAACGTATATATCTCGGTAACTATCAAAGATAGAGAATTGGGATCTCAGATTTGGATTTCGTAGCCTTGCAAGTGCAAGTTTGTTACGCGAATATGCCACGCGCACTCTAACGCCCACAAACCGCCCAAACCTGTGGCGCTGTCATGCTAGATAAAAAATTTAACTGAAAATAACGCCCATAACGCTTAAATCTTAAATCAAATTTTAACTGAAATGTATTGGTCTCGTCCGTCCGTCCGGATGAACGCTGAGATCTTGGAAACTATAAGAGCTAGGGTATTGGGATTTGACATGCAGATTCCAGAGCTTCTTACGCAACGCAATTTTGTTTTAGAAGGAAGCCACGCCCACAAACCGCCTAAACCTGTGACGCCCACAATTTTCATGTTAGATAAAAAATTTTAACTGAAATGTGTTGTTCTCGTCAATACCTATCGATTGACCAAAAAAAAGTTTGCCACGCCCACTCTAACGCCCACAAACCGCCAAAGCCTGTGGCGCCCACAACTTTCATGCTAGATAAAAAATTTTAACTAAAATGTATTGGTCTTGTCAATACCTATCGATTGATCCAAAAAAAATTTGCCACACCCACTCTAACGACCATAACGCTTAAATCAGTCTACCGCCGGTAGGTGGCGCATTTAAATCTCGCTTTGCTGCTTAAATATCTCCATTTCCCTTTGGTTCCCTTAGCTGAGTAACGGGTGTCTGATAGTCGAGGTACTCGTTTTATTACATGATGGTTACGACATGTTTAGTAGCGGTTTACTAGCTGCATACTAGCTGTTATTAAATGGTTACTATCTTTTTAGTAGATGTCTACTTGTTGTTATTAGCTGGTTACTAGCTGTTATTACCTTCTACGTCTTTTGTTAAGAATGATCTAAAATTTTGGACCTCTAGAAGACTTTTGATGTGAACTAAAAACTTACACTCTGATTTTCAATGTGTTTGTTCTATACGTGAGAAAGATCGCAAAACCAAAATATCTGAAGATTGATATCTTAGAGGAACATGTTATGTTGGGGAAGATGTATCCTGTGATTGACAAACTAATTAAGAAATCAAACGAATCCCAATAGCTGTTTACGAGCTGTTAGAAGCTGTTTCGATGAAAATTTCAATTCATGTTAACAGATATTAAGAACATATAATAATATCATCCACTTTAACTAGTATATTCTTTTCCTATTTCCTTCTTTCTTATTCTTTCATCTTATGTAGTGTACGCCGGCGGCAGCGGGGGAACGCTGGCGCTGGTAGATGGCGTGAGAAGAGGCGGCGGGAACATGCGGCGTCGGGTGCTGCTGCGCTGGGCTTCGGCGGGTGCGGCGGATTGCTGCTGGTGCGGCTGGCGTCGGGTGCGGCGGACTGCTTCTGCGCTGTAGGGGAGAAGGGGGAGCGTTAGCGGCTTATTCATATGAGTGACAGAATCGTACTACTTAAGGCTAAGCAGAGTTCCGCGCTCCAATGCGCAGTTTAGACTCCACGAAGGAGGATAGGAACAGCGGTGCACTAGAAGAGCGGTGCACTAGGAGAGCTGTGCACTTGGAGAGCGGTGCAATTGGACAGCGGTGCAGGTGTCCAGATTCGCCGGACAGTGGCCCTAAACATTCCGCCCCCCCTAACAATCGCTAGCGTTGCAAAAAGAGATGGAAACCCGGCCAGTCGCCTACGCCTTAAGCTTGCGTACAGGCGCCGGAGAGGATCCAACCGAAACCGTCTTCTGGGCTACTGGCGACTGGAAGCCCGGCTGTATCACCTGCGGGTAAACGTCCGCGCCCAGGATCAGGGAAATGGTGGCTGGCCGATGGAACCGCTCATTCGCGAGCGGTAGCTCCCTAAACTTCTCTCACTGAGCGCACGGACGGGGGTGCGGATGCGCACGTTCGGTTCGATCTTAATGACCACCTCCAGCATGATCGCCTCGTCGACCTTCGACCGAATCTTCGCCGTGCAGATGCTCTCAACTTCCGACGACAGCTTCCAGTGGGGAGCTCGTGTGCGAGAAGGTTTGCGCAGTACTTGTTTATGGGAACTGCCCGCAGCCGCTTCTCTGCGCTCAGCTTTAGGAACCTCTGACACTTCCGAAGACAATAGATTCCGCGTCAGACTAGGCATCGGTAGGACTGCGTACCTCACGTACGTCTGCTATTCAATGCCTGAGCGCTACATGGACGGGGAGCCATTTTCCCGGTTAGAGTGTGGATAAGAAAAAAACCAACAGGGCTGATTAACAATGACGTGGATAATGGTGACGGACTGAAGACTTTGGCAAACGCGGCTCGTTACTATGTAATTTTCGACTCTCTTGGAAGAAGAACCACCTTGGTTACTGGACATTACCATCGGTTCCCGGAAAAACGGAGTCTATTCTTCCGAGTCGCCACTCGTTTGAGGATAAGTTGTCATCCTTAATGACTACTATGTCGCCGATGCGCAGATTTTCTGTAGGAACTTGCCACTCGTTGCGCTTGTGGAGCTCCTTAAGGTACTTATCCTTCCATCTGGAGCGCGAGGGTATATGTATGTACTTGAGTTTGGCTGAGCGGCCGGCGTGTGCAACAGCTTCCAGTGGGGAGCTCGTGTGCGAGAAGGTTTGCGCAGTACTTGTTTATGGGAACTGCCCGCAGCCGCTTCTCTGCGCTCAGCTTTAGGAACCTCTGACACTTCCGAAGACAATAGATTCCGCGTCAGACTAGGCATCGGTAGGACTGCGTACCTCACGTACGTCTGCTATTCAATGCCTGAGCGCTACATGGACGGGGAGCCATTTTCCCGGTTAGAGTGTGGATAAGAAAAAAACCAACAGGGCTCATTAACAATGACGTGGATAATGGTGACGGACTGAAGACTTTGGCAAACGCGGCTCGTTACTATGTAATTTTCGACTCTCTTGGAAGAAGAACCACCTTGGTTACTGGACATTACCATCGGTTCCCGGAAAAACGGAGTCTATTCTTCCGAGTCGCCACTCGTTTGAGGATAAGTTGTCATCCTTAATGACTACTATGTCGCCGATGCGCAGATTTTCTGTAGGAACTTGCCACTCGTTGCGCTTGTGGAGCTCCATAAGGTACTTATCCTTCCATCTGGAGCGCGAGGGTATATGTATGTACTTGAGTTTGGCTGAGCGGCCGGCGTGTGCAACAGAATGCTGACACTTGCACTTTCTGTGAGCGCGCCGATCGACTCATGTTTCGGCCACTTAGGTTTTTGACCGGGCCTTTGTTTATGTGAACACTGCAACAAAGTGTTACAGTGTGTTTGCTTCAAGTACTCTAGGTACAGTAGTTATTCAATATATGTGCATACTACAGCACTAAGAATTGTTTTAAATATCCGACTTTCAGAAAGGGGTTTTGGGCCAGAAAAAATCACTTGAAGGCAAATTGTCCGACTCGCAGATTTTCTGTAGGAACTTTCCACTTGCTGCGCTTGTGGAGCTCCTTAAGGTACTCATCCTTCGATCGAGTGCGGAATTGTTGATGGAGACACTTTAAGTGCTACCACCGGCTCAGAATGGGCTTGGATTCGCCCTTTACTTCAGTTTCCCCTATGGGCTAGGAGGGTGGACAGCTCTTCAAAGGTGTACTTCCGTGTAGCGGTGCACATGTAAAACTTGACACCAGCCTTCCGTAGGCCGCCCATATGGGAAGCCCCAGGAGGAATGAACAGCCAAGTGAGCTGCTGATGACTATGGTCACAGATTCCTTAACGGCTTGCAGAAAGTCTTGGGAAAGCATGGTGGAAGCGCCGACGAAGGTTTTTCCATTGTCGGACTGGACTTAACGAGGACACCCTTTTTTAGTCGCTAAGTCGGATGTAGGCTCTAGATGGATGGCCAATCCCTTGTGTATTGAGACAAGGTCTTCCGGAATAATTTTGTATATCAAACGGGCCGGCGAAGTCCATCCCTGTGTAAGTGAACGGACAAGAAAAAGACCCTCGCTCTTTTGGAAAACTTCCTGTTGGGGCGGTGCGGCTTGATCGATTAAATAGTTGAAGCCCCAAGATCGAGTGGTACGCATAAAAATACGCGGGTACTTTTGGGTTTTTTCGCGACGTGCGTAGGTGTTTATTAGTACACTTTGAAACATGAACTGCTTAAGCCTAACTTAACTTAAGCGCTCCAGAGCAGAGCGGAGACTTAGGGGAGAGATGGAGAGGGAGATCGGGCGGCAGTGCGAGCGCGCGAGATGTAGACATCTGGATAAAACTGCCTCCTGAAATTAAACGCCCTTTTGGCGTGAACACTTCCCATCATCTGAAGTTGCAATCTATTTTTGTGGATAATGCAGACGTTGCAGAAGGTAACCACTGCCTTCACCAGGTTACAAGAGTTGACAAAGTTGTGGAGGGGAATTCGTTAGTAAAAGGGTATACTAGATTCGTCGGAAAATATGTAACATGCAGAAGGAAACGTTTCCGACCCCATAAAGTATATATGGATCCGTCCGGATGAACACTGAGATCTCGGAAACTATAAGAGCTAGGCTATTGAGATTTGGGTTTCAGATTTCTGAGCTTCTTACGTGCCACGCCCCACACAAAAACGTTTGCCACGCCCACTTGAACGCCCATAACGCCTAAATCTGTCTACCGCCCACATAACCATATATTGAGATCGCGGGTAGGTGGCGCATGTCAATCTCTCCTTACTGCTTGCATATCTCCATTTCCCTATGGCTCCTTTAGCTGAGCAACGGGTATTTGATAGTCGACTATAGCGTTCTTCCTTTTTTATACTGGATTGGTGCGTGCTATGGAATACTAGGTAGGAGATGTTGAAGGTTATCCCGGTTAGTTGACTACGCGGACGTTGCCATTGGCTCCTGGAAAGACAGAGTCGATTCTGCATAGTCCCCACTCATTTGAGGGCAGAATATCGTCCTTGATGACCCTGTTACCGACGCGGAGACTTTCCGTTGAAAATTGCCAGTTGTGGCGTTTGTGGAGCTCTGTTACGCATCCTTCCAGCCATTTTTCTAATCAGAGTCTGGATAATAAAAGAGATAAACAGGGCTAGCTAAGACTGACGTCGATATTGGTTACGGACTGAGGACTATGGGAAGTTCGGCTCGTTACTAAGGAGTTTTGGAAGGCTTTCCTGAAAGATGAACCACCTAGGACTTTGGCCGTTTGACAAATCCGTGTGCCGTACCAATGTCGACTAAGCGGACATTGCCATCGGCTCCCGGAAAAAAGGAGTCTATTCTCCCGAATCGCCACTCATTTGAGGGCAAATTTTCGTTCTTAGTGGAGCTCTTTAAGGTACTCATCCTTCCATTCAGTACGGAATTGGTGATGGAGAGGCTTTAAGGGCTGCCACCGGTTCAAAATAGACACGGATTCTCCCTTTTATTCGGGTTCCGCCGACAAGAAAGTGCGCTGGTGTCAACGCCAAGAGGTCAATTGGGTCCTCGGATATGGGAGATAGTGGTCTGGAATTTAGAAAAGCTTCGATTTTCGCTAGGAGGGTGTACAGCTCTTCAAAGGTGTACTTCCGCGTAGCGTTGAACTTGCGTATCAAGGTTTTGAAGCTCTTGATACCTCCTTACCATAGGCCTTCCATATGGGGTGCCCCAGGAAAAGGGAATTGCCCGTTGAGCTGTTGATGACTATACGCAACAGTTTTAGACTCTTTCTTTCCGACGAAGGTTTTCCCATTGTCAGACTGAATTTGACTCGTCAAATCTGATGTAGGTTCTAGATGGATGGCCTTTGTAGAGAAACAGACGAAAACCAGCAAATACCTTTTTGTGATGAACCAAGCTTTTCCAGTGTTATTCTTTGCCAAAAGGGCGTGGTCCATCCATGTGTACGCAGGAGCTAAGAACTGCCCTTACCAAGTTCTTTACCTTCGGAGCCCAGTCCTGGAACGGGTGAGAAGCACCATTATCTGATTACCAACATGTAATGAAATCAGATGCGTAAATTTTACCAGAAGCCGCGAGAGTGCACATTCGTACGGTAGGATTACGCGGAGGACCTTACGCGGCCGCATACCCTGGTTAGCCCTCTCTGTTCTAGAAAGGACGGCAAAGACGCAAAATGGGCTTTGACGGCACGCTTTTCGATCTCGGTCACCGGCAGGTCGGTTCCCTGTCTGAGCCAATGATCGCGTGGCCGTTGCAGCCAAGTGGGTCCATGCCACCAAAGCGGGTTAT